>NW_017729029.1:52652506-52700144 GCF_001723915.1 Gavialis gangeticus
AAAAAAAAAAAAAAAAAAAGAGGCATACAGACTATAGAAGGAGGGGGTAGCCACCAAGGAGGAGTATACCTACTTGGCTCACACTTGCAGGGAGTCAGTTAGAAAGGCCAAAGCAGCAATGGAGCTCAGGCTGGCAACACAAATTAAAGACAACAAAAAGTCCTTCTTCAGGTATATAGGGAACAAAATAAGGCTCACGGTAACAAAGAACCCCTACAGGACAGACTTGGGCAATTGGTGACAAATAAGAGGGACAAAGCTTCAATGAGTTTTTTGCTTCTGTATTCCTGAACACAGATCAACACAAATCTCACAACTGGACTATAGGCAGGCACAAGAGGGACACCAGCCCACCAACAGTTAGCACTGACCTAGTGAAAGGATACTTGGAGGGGCTGGGTTTGTTTAAGTCAGCTGCCCCAGATGATCTTCATCCAAGGGTGCTGAGGGAATTGGCCAGTGTCATAGCAGAACCACTGGCACGACTGTTTGAGTACTCATAGTACTCAGGACATGTCCCAGAGGACTGGAAAAGGGCCAGCGTGGTGCCTATTTTCAAGAAGGGGAGGAAGGAGGATCCAGATAACTATAGGCCAGAGTCTCATCTGTATCCTTGGGAAAACCTTTGAAAAAATTATTAAGGATTAGATTTGTGGGAGTCCAGCAGGAAAAATAATGCTGAAGGGCAACCAGCATGGCTTCATAGCAGGTAGATCCTGCCTGACTAATCTTGTTTCCTTTTACAACCAGGTCACAAAATGCTTAGAGGCAGGAGTCATTTACTTGGATTGTAAAAAGGCCTTCGATACGGTATCTCATCCCATTCTCATAAATAAACTAAGCCGCTGTGACGTAGGTGATTACAACCAAGTGGGTGGCAAATTGGCTTAAGGGATGCACCCAGGGAGTGGTGGTGGATGGGGCAGCATTGGCCTGGAAAGATGTGGGCAGTGAGGTCCCCCAGGTTCAGTCCTTGGACCAGTGCTTTCAATATCTTCATCAGTGACCTGGATGAGGATGTGGAGAGCACTCTGTCCAAATTCATGGAAGACACCAAATTATGGGACAAAGTAAACACACTAGTGGGCAGGGAATGGATTCAGGTGGATTCAGACAGGCTGGAAAAGTGGGCAGACCAGAATAGGATGCAGTTTAACAAAGATAAGGGCAAAGGGCTGCACCTAGGGAGAAAGAACCACCAACACACTTACAGACTGGGAGATGACTTCCTAAGCAGCACAGCAGCAGAAAGGGATCTCAGAGTCATAGTCCAAGATGAACGTGAGTCATCAGTGAGACAAAGTGGTCAGTAAAGCTGACCTCACTCTATCATGTATTAGCAGGTACATTATGAACAGGTCTAGGGAGGTGATACTTCCCCTCTATGCGGCCTTGGTGAGGCCGCAGCTGGAGTACTTCATCCAGTTTTGGGCACTGCACTTCAAGAGGGATGTTGAAAACCTTGAGAGGGTCCAGAAGAGGGCTGCTCATATGGTTAGGGGCCTGGAGGAAAGGTCCTACAAGGAGAGATTGAGGGACCTGGATCTCCTCAGCCTTCACAAGAGAAGACTGAGAGGGGATCTAGTGGCTGTCTACAACTTCATTGTTGGGGGGAAAGCAAGGAATAGGGGATGTTCTATTTACCAGGACACCCCTTGGAGTTACTAGAAACAATGGCCACAAACTGACAGAGAGCAGATTTAGATAAGACATCAGGAAGAAATTCTTTATGGTGAGGGTTACCAGAATCTGGAACGGGCTTCCAAGGGAGGTGGTGCTCTCCCCTACCTTGGGGGTCTTTAAGAGGAGACTGGACAAGCACCTGGCTGACCCTAGCGCTCTTTCCTCCCAAGGGCAGGGGGTCGGACTTGATGATCTACTAAGGTCCCTTCTGACCCCAACAACTATGAAATCTATAAAATCTCAAAGATCTATAATGCCAGGTATCCCCCCCTTTGTATTTTACAGACACTTGTTTTACAGTTAATTGGATTCTTCTGTTTCTTTGACTAGCTGTCCTGAGCATAAATTAGAATTGAACTATTGATAAGACATGGTATTTACTCTTACGCAAATACTACAAAAGATCCACCATCTTTCCAGGGACAATAATCCTCTGCCTTGAGCTCTCTTACTGTCTGTCATAACTGCAAAAACAAAGAAAACTTTTTTTTTTTTTTTTTTTACAAAGCCTCCAAGGATTAGAAAATCTTACGAAAAGGAAGCAACGTATATAGAGAGAAGACCATTACAACTGTACTTTATGTGGATGTTTTCAATTAAGTAAAGAAAGCATACATGCGGGACCTTTGGGATTTTGAAGCTAACCTAATCATGCTATAACATCATACAATAATAGCAAGTGAGGATTGAAAGGGACCTCCGAAGGTCATCCAATCCAATCCACTGGTCAAAGCAGGACTGCCCCTAGCTATATCATCCCAGCCAATGATATTATGTGTGTATAATACACATAAAGTAATAAAGACTTTTTAAATTCTACTAAATGCTTTTTGTTTGTATTATCTCAGTTACATTTTTAAACACATTTTGCTCACTGATGAGGTAAAAGAAATACTTAACACAAAGCCAGACATACTATACTATCCAAATTACCCATAGTTACTCCCAGTCTGCAGGTACCAATCCTATCAGCTGCTAATGCAGAACATTAGTACATTCATTCCACCTCTAGATAATTAACCCCGTCTCTGAATCATGTTAGATTGATAGTAGCGGTTTTCTCAGGGAGTCAAAATATTTTACTAAAGGCTTCAAAGGCTAAAAGCTAACAGCCCTAGTTCCCTTTCTTGTCATGTTTCTTTGGGAAGGAATAAAAGAGTCAATTTAGCTGGCTAGCCTTTGTTTTATGAAGCTAAAAATATCAAAGAAGGCTGTAGATAGAGGATGTAATCCTACAGTAGGAGATTTTTAGATGTTCAGCTCTTAAGTGAAGTAGATGCCCCTGGAATTCAACTATGTAATTAATAAAGAAATGTGAACTCGCTAACTTAAAAGTTAAACTGCAGCAGCATGAAGCTTAATACTATTATTGCCTCCATTAAAAATTAAGAGGAAAAAAAACCATATAGAGTACCTTTGATTCTTACTTTTAACTACTCTACTTACAGTGTCTTATAGTGCAGCCCTACCAAAGCATGTGATCTACTGCACACTGGATTCGCTATCCTTGTACAGTAGGCTTCAATTAATATGATAAGCATCTAATTTACCTAACAACAATTTTAGAGCTAGAAGTGCTGTCTGATAAATCTGAAGAAGATCTGGTAGAAATCATCTCAAACTGTGTAAATTATCTTGCAAAACACAGGCAAAGCTATACCATCTATGCAAATGACTTGCAAATCCCATCAGAAACTGCTCTGAAAATAGAAACCTATATTTCCTTACAAGACTTTTGTAGTATAATGAGTTTCCTTGCCTAATTCATTAAAAAATAGCTTATCCAGCATCCTGAAGTTAGTGCAACAAAGAGCTTGCACACTGCATTCAAATCACAATGAAATCCTCCCCATGCACCAAACCATATATATATGCAAAAATGTTTTGAAGATTTACATAGCGAACAGGTTCCTGAGCAGAATGTAATCCCTGATACAAAGCCCCAGGAAGAAACAGGAATGGCACTGAAGAACATTGTGTAGGGACACTAAATTCAGATTCAGCTTGTTCATAAATCCACCAAAAGGCAAAATATTAAAAATTGCTCATACAGCCATAGGGTTTCATTTGCTTCAAATGAACAGGGCCCATGTAAAGAGACGCCTTGCCCTCTTGGCCAAAGGCCATGAACAGTCTCTTGGAATCAGGACCCTGGCACGTGTTCATTTAATGGCATGATGGGATCTGATTCCTGATCCCACAATTGCTGGGATCAGTAATCTAAGCCCAGTGGCACCATTACTGCTTGGTAGTGCAGGGGCAGCCGGGGCTCATAACCCCAGGCTCCCCTTGCTTTGGCAAGTTGAAAGAAGAGTCCCTGCAGGTCCAGCTTGGTCCAACAATCAGCTGACTCAAACTGACTCTGGGGATTTGAATTGGCTCTGGTGATGCTTGGACCGGAGCTGATAATCAGCTGATTAGAGACCCAAGCCTGCACAGCTCTAGTCCTGGTCGGAAAGCAGGGCTGTCTGGGCCAGGCCCAGCAACCAGCTCATTGTCAAAATCCTGTGCCCAACAGTTCTGGCCAGGCTTCCAGGTGTGGAGGATCAGAAGTTTCTGGCAGGGAGGGGAGCCGAAGGGCTTTACATCCCACCAGGAGCCTTTCATCCCCCATGCCCTGGCAGCCTGGCCAGAGCTGCCAGCTGTGAGGTTTAAAGTCCCCAGTGGGGAGGCTGTCTCGGCATGCTCTTTAGAGATCCCTTGGTGCTGGGAGCCAGAGACTGAGCAGCCTCTCGCCGCTGGGTCCACGTACCTGGGGAGTTTTAAAAAGTGCGGCTGCATCCCAGCTGCAGGTGTGCTCTTGACAGCTTCTTGTGTGCCCACGGGGCCCAGATTGTGTGGCACAGGAAGCTGAGGAGCTCAGAGTCCAATTCCTCAGCTGCTCATGCCCCATATCATAAGTGGAGCTTGCAAATGGGGAGCAAGGAGCTCCCAGCTCCCCTTTCCAGGGGCACCCAGGAACTTGAAAGCCCCACAGCTGCACACCTGCTTTTTCAAAGGTGAAAGCACAGTGAGCCCAAGATTGGGGAGACGCTCCTTGATATCAGTCTCACACACCCCCTCCCCCCCATCTGCCTCCAGGCATTGGATGGGGCTGCCAGGCCCCACTGATCAAGGAGGGGATGGCTGTGTCCCAGACCCTGGGGCTGCCCCACGCTGGATCCCTATGCTCAGCTGTGCATTGGGATCTGTCATGGGTCAGCCCTGACATACCACTCATTATACACACGACACAAATGAGCCTCAAAGATGTTAAATATTCGATGTGGAGTATCTTGGTGGTGCCTATGCTATATGATTGTGCCATAAATTGGCTTTAATGGGTGGCCAGATACTATTTATGATGTGACTGGGCACATCTACATGTGCGATTACAGCCTGAAGAAACTGCAGAGCTAATAGTTCCAGAGTTAATTGCTCCTAGGCATACCATTTGAACATGCACCCAGGAGCAATCAACTCTGGAGCCATAAGCTCTGCAGTTTATTCAGGCGCAGCACATGGAGCCCAGGCAGAGCAGGCCTGGCTGGCTGAGGGCCCCAGGGGTCAACGTGCCAGCCTGGGACTGCTCCCTCCAGCTCAACGTGTTGTGGAGGGGCTGGCTGGGGCACAAGGGAGCTTCAGTGCAGGGCTAGCCAGCAGGCAGCCAGGGTAGCATCCACACAAGCACTGCTGTGGACTTTTTTTCTCCACAGCAGGACAGTACCTGTATTCACTGTATTTACAAGTACTATCCTGCTGCAGAGTAAATTAGTTTACTCCAGCCTAAAAGGGGTGCACATGTAGACCCCAAGATGTTTACTGCACAGCTAATTAGCCAACTGTGCAGTAAATGTCTTGTGTAGACATGCCCATTGCAACTAGCATTGCAACCTAATTTTAGGGTGTGCCAGGGCCCTCAGATAAAAGCCTCAAATGCACCAGGTTAAATCCAAAGCAACTCCCTTAAATTTCCAATGGAGCCACTCCTGATTCATACTGATCCTACTGAAAATAGACATTGGCCCTGGGAGTCTTCTGCTTGCTTGTGAAACCTGAAATCGGACTGACTGCAAATTATGGAAAGCCCCAGGGTTGATCTCTACTGCAGGATTTAGCATACCATATGGATGCCTGAGCTAGCTTTTAAGTAACTAAGGTGGGTACCAATAGCAGTCTAGCTATGGCACCACAGAGCTCAGTGCAGCCTATTTTGCTCTGCCAAGAAGCCCAATAAATTAGCATTGAACTCCACTTTGCCATAGTGCAGCCAGTACCCGGGTTGGCTGCTTTAAAGCTAACTCAAGTTTCTTTGCTGTACGTTGCCATCTCCAATGCAGGCGTACCCCAGGTCCTTCTTGCACTACAGCATAAGGTTTTTCACATACACCACAAGGAAAAATGCAGAAAACAGGGAGAGGAGGAACAAGGAGGGACATTGTACTTATTATCTATAAGTAGGTATACCAGATTTTACATAGAAACATGAAGTCGCAGAGATTTTTCCAGGCCTCAGTGTCATACCTTTCTTGACTTTATCATGAAACGTGATATCTCATGGTTTTTTAAAGGCTGCTGAAGTCAAGAAACTACAGAAAGCTCTTAGTTTTCATTTTTATTTCCCCACTGTACATTTCTACCGTTCTCAATTATGGAGAAACAGACTCAGAAACCAGATGCTCAAAAAAACAAGTTCCCCTCTTTTTTTTTTTTAAATCTAATCCTTTTTAACGCAGCCTTATGATTTTGGGAACCTGGTCAGAAATCACCCAGATCCAAGGATGCTGGCAGCTTCACTCAGTGCCAAGGTCTGATAGACTAGGTTTATGCAACAGGAGCCACTGTAACACAACTGGTGCAGCTGGCTCATACCTGACTCTTAAAAGTGCAGACCTCCCCAAAATATACCTACCACCAGTTCTGGGGATCAGGAACGATCATTTTCCCTGCAGCAAGATTATCAAGATATACACCGAGTTCTTCCATCTTCCTCACGGCATCCTGGAGGGCCCATGTCAAGTTAATAAAGAGACAGGACCAGAATAAGTAACACAGTGGGAATTCAAGGCTCAAAAGAGGCCAGCCTCCAGCAGGAAACCTGAGGCCTGGTAGATAACTGGTGGACCTTATTGACCTGGAGGTAGAAGAGAAAACAAAAGATTTGTATTCACTGCACCTGTCAGCTCCTTCTAGTGCACCCAAGTTAGCACACTTGAGCTAGGCTAGCAAGTTGAGAGCAATGATACTGCAAAGCAACACTTAACTCACAGAGTTACCTAGATTGGCTGCACGATTGGATTAGCACTGGAGGAGTTTCTGAAAGTGGACGTGTTGCTTCCTCAGCACAATACTAGCTTGAATGTCAGCAATTCCAGTTCCTCTTTTTCCCCTGCTGGACCAAGTGGCTTTCGATTTGTGTGTGTGGACAGGAGTCAGGTTACGGACAAAATTTCAATTGTGACCTAAGAGTGCATCAAAGACAAGCCCCAAGTCCACGCAGACAATATTGTTCTCATTCCTTTGCAAAGCAGAAGGCAAAAGGATTCAGCAGTTGGTTCAACCAAAGTGGGTAGATAGAAAGTGGCCAATGCTGAATACTGGATGTTCGGCCTAGTGTATTTTGGCTGCAGAGACTGTTTCCCTCCTCCTTCCTGCCCTTCTTTAAGGACTAAAAGTGAATAACTCTGTGTCCCTTTTAGTACCCACCGGGTTCAATAAACACAGGCACTTGCGAATGAGAAGAACTGTGCAACAGGTTGATTGTGGAGCAGCAGATCAACTTCTGCAGGTCTTGAGTTTCTCTCTAACTTGCTAGCTGCTCCCACCTGAAGGAACAGCTCTCATTTCCCAAATCCCCCAGTCTCCTGTTAGGGAGCCTCTCTAAATTATAACTTCTATCATGAAATCCTCTTTTAAATCCACCCCTGACTCTGTGTTTCCATTTTCCGCCATGTCCTGACCAATGCAGGGCTCCAATAGGCATAATATTGCCTTCACCCTCATCATCTTACAAAGGTTTGAATCTGCACGATTTTTAAACTTGTTCCAAAGAAGGGGGAAGGGAGGAAGGAAAGAAAAAAAAATCCTGATAGAACAATTTTTGAAGACCTAACTGCAGTAACTGAAAACTAGGCAGCTTTTAAACCGATCATGTTGAATGTCAAATACAGTGACTAAGTTTTTAAGCACAAATGTTTAATTAGACCCTTATTTGTTTGAAATTTCTCTTTCAAGATGCTGTCAGCCAATTTCTCTAGGCAGATGCTATGCCTAAGAATAATAGCATCTGTAGCAGGGAACTCTGCAAAACAAATGTCTTTACCTGTATACTAATAGCTTGTAACACTGTTTCACTATTTTATTTACACACATGCATACATGCATGCACTGCGCTCAACCTTGCAACTCTTATTCAGATGGAATATTCTTCCATGCACAAAATTTCATAGAAATCAAAGAGGCTGTTTCTTTGGGTAACGATGATTCATACCATGAAGCACTGGAGGATTGGGTTTATACAGTATGTTGTTCATTTTCCTTGCAAGTTTCTTGAAAAATTAAATTTTATAGATACTCCTTTTTGCCTTACCTAACACATGACTTGTAAAGTAATTGAGAATGGAGAAATCTCTTGTTTATTCATCATACTGAAATATCATAGCTAGCAGCTTGTCATAATATCCCATCTCAGGAGATGATACAATAGTCTAATTTTAAAAAGAATGGCTGACTGTTTTAATTAATCTACTGGATACTAAAATTTTTAATGCAATTCTTGAATATCTTTGGGCTGGTTGCAGAAGAAGACCAGTTGCTAACTTCTATGTCATACTGCTTCAGCCTGCCTGCCAATCTCCATTTCTACTAGCATTCAACTCCCAACCTAAATCAGCTACTGGACTTGATCTAAACAAACACTTTTAAACAGCAATTCAGTTCTTCACAAATAAAGCCTAAATAAGCAAGCAGGCTGCATCCTTGGGGAAATGCTTACCGTCCACTAAAATGCAACCAGTGCTGCAGTCATTACAGGTCAGCAATACTCTACAGAAAGAAGGGACGGGAAGAATGATTTGTTCATCTGAAACCACCCAGATGGTTTCAGGGCACAGTGTAGCAGAATAATGTAAGTTGAATAGTCCAGTAGGTAAATGCACTGGCTTTTCAGGATGGACGTGGAACTGATTTCCAAGTTCAAAATAGCTTTGGGAACTATTTTTGGCATAGGGTGAATATTTTTTCACATCACCAACTACTGCATAGTTAGAAGCCATTTTCTGTCCCAAGTCAGAAAATCTCCCACTAACTTCAAGGAGAGCTCTGGATGATCGAGGATGTGCAGAATCAGGTACTTTATAAAGACTAGCAACTTCTGCTCAGAAGAAGTCCAGGTGTGGAGTAACAAGGATTTTGGAAGACAAGCTCAGGATGAGTTGGCAAAGCGGCATCAGAAAATCAGCAAAATGCCAACCTACCTAGCTCTAACAAGCGCCATTAATCCTGCATTTTCATGAGCACTAATTTTACACAAAATTGCTTTTTTAAAAGGAAGTTAAATAATATATGGCTCACCTCCATTCCTTAGCTTACTACAAAGAGACCTTTAACCCACTATTTATAGCTAGAGCTAATAACTATGTACTATAATGAAATGAAGATATTTCTTTTTTCAATCATTCCAGAGAGGTAGTTGCTAGTTAATAGTTACAAAGACTGTATTTTTTTATGATGCTGAGATGGAGGGAACTCAGTCTTAACTTTGTGTAGTATTACAAGAGAATGGCCAGTTTTTTAACAATTATAACATTTAAGTACATCATGAAGAATCATAGAAAGACACCCCCAATATACCTGCTATTCTACAATCTTAGCACTGTAAGCAATTACATGGCAGCATGAAGAGACGTTTCTCCTAGCAACTGTACATACAAGTACTCACTCATCTACAAGACCTTTAAAAACATTACTTTAACCTCTAATGGAGGTATGATGCACAATGCCATGCCAACCAAAACATCTTGGCTTTCCATAGGAAAGAAAGCGACATAATTTAGACATCTCTGAGCAGAACTAATTTATACCCTTCAATGCAAAATAATTCATCTCAGGTATCTAAATTTCAAGATGAGCTATAACAGATATTGGACCAAATTAGGCGTTCTTTTTTTAGGGGTACAACTCAATTGACTTCAACATGAATAAGACCAGAACATAGCCTACCATATTACAACATAGAGAAGAGTTTATTCAACACTCAGGGCACGTAAAAGATGTGTTGAAGGCTCAACCAAATAAAATGACTATATCCAAATCAATGACTTTTCCTACCTTGGAACAGCTCAGTGCCATTAGAGAAGTCTAAAATACGGAACCAACCATGCAACACTCTGAAAGTACATCATTCCAAGAGATGGGGCATTCCAGCAGGTCCAGGAGAAAAGACAAACAACGTATATATCTTTGATCTTCTAACTTGTATACTTCTATATCTGTCTTTCCTACCAGTCATCTTTGTAATTATTTATTATTTATATTACAGTAGCATCTACAGGACTCCAGCAAGAATGGGAGTCCAATGAGCTAAGCATTATGCTTTTGTATAATAGGAGACAGGTTCTACCTTAGAGAGATAGGCAGTGTCGGGGGGAAAGCAAAGGCACAGAGTCACCAGATTCCTGTTTCCTAGACCAGTCTGCTTCCCAACTCATCCTGTCCAGAATTCAAACCCCTCCCCGCCTATTTCAGATCCCTATGTGTATCTGTGGCTTATGAGAGTTCATTGGTCCTTGTAGTGCATATTCTTATATAGAGATAAGAGGTCTGCATATGACAGCATGCCAATTTTCCTGTTCCTGTCTCATTCTCTTATTTCCACCTTCTCCCTCTCCTTCTCTCTCCGTCTCTCTTCTGGTAGCCTCTCTGAGATTCCCTCCGAATCCTCCTTGCGAATACAAGAACGTATACATTAATCCGTGTATCCTTGTGAAATACACTTTAATGTGTTATCGGGGACCCTAAATTAGTTGAATATGATAGTGAAACCATATTGACATTGCCAAGGTTAATGAACAAATAGTCTATAATGAGACATATTTAAAGTCAAATGGATTATGTTAATTGCCTTGTTTAACAACGCGGATAACATTGTAAGTACATTTATCTGCAATGTTCTAAGACTCCTGGTCAGGGATGTTGTGTACCTCATTGGCAAAGTAATACCTATGTCCTTTTACATAACTGATATTTTGAAAATATATCCTGGAGCCTATTGCTCACAATCAGCAACATGCAGAATTATAAGGGGTGTTTGTAATATGATTAGAGAGTCTTAAATACTATTTTGTGGAGTGGAGATACACGGTGACAACATTTGAGTGGGTCTGATGAGTCATGCACATTTTGACTTCATAAAAGCAGGACTGCATAATAAAGTAGGAGGCAGCAGCCTCATTGAAAATGCAGTCACATACTGCTACCCTCATTGAAAATACAGTCACATGCCATTATGCTACTTTTATACAATATGATATCCACTTATTCTTAGCAAGCATCACATTGCATGCAAGTGGAATACAGGATGGCATGACTGCCTCTTGTGCTATTTCAGACAAATGCAGAATGAAATCCAAAAAGAAGTGTTTTCACAGACAGCATATTTAAACAGCAGGGTACTATATTAAGATTCATAAATAGCCTATTTAATCCAGGCTACCTAGTTACCTAACAATTGTAATAACTAGAGACATGCTGTTAGATAATGCTCATTTTTACCTATAAATAAACAGCAAAAAGATCTATTTTCCAGTTCTTCAGTCCACCCATTTTAAGAAATAGCCAATTTGGGGCTTTTTTTTTAAGAAGCCTGACCAGAGTAATGTGAGTGAAAAATATTCTGTCAAATCTCATCACGTCATAGGAAACAATTCAACTGAAGACAAAATACTGTACAAGATTCACGGCAGACTGTTAATCCCATTAAAAGAGAGACTATATTTCTTAAAAGCACACATCAGCTGCTTTCATTAACAATATTGTTGCCTTCTTTGCTGATGTTCTCACTCGTAATGTTATAGGGAATATAGAATAGGAGAAAATACTTTTCTGTCTTTCAATCCTATTACTAGGAAGAATATTAACATACAACACAATCCTGTCTTTTTGTTGTATCAGTGTAGCATTTACTGTGTCTTTCTATAGGTATCCCTATGCTTCCAGCTCTAACAAAGAACTATCAATCTGATACTCCATTAAGGTAATTTGAGTTGCACTTGCTTATACCAGATCTGATGTTGCACCACTGTATTTAACACCCACATCATGAGCATTTGAGCGATCAACAGATATCTTTTCACTAGGAAAGCCCAGGGAATTTAACATTCTGTCTTAAGCTAATCAACAAAATGTAGTGCTTTCTTTCACAAGATCAAAATAGGACCTCGATTACTTTAACATACACAATCATGGTGAAGTCACTGCGGTGGCTTGGGTACTACAGTATAGGGCCCACAACTGATCTCATACACATCAGAAAGCTGTAACAGTATCTAAGGCACTGGCTAAACGTTTACCTGCTAAAGTGTGTTTTTAATCATAGGCCATATTGGGCAGCAAGGATAGCAATGGCAAAACCAATGAAACAACAAACAGGAAAATAGCTGGCCAAGGCGTGCCACTCTGACACGGAAGAACATCGATATTCCAGGATGTGTTTCGTTTCAGTTTGGAACCGAGCCACGTTGCTTCATATTCCCCACAATTGCCATCAGCAATCACCACCTCATTTGGTGGCTTCTGTTTCTGCTAGCAGTGGACGGGCCGCTCTCCACTGCCCACCCCAGTTTCCCTGCTCTGAATGTCGTCTTCTCTCTGGGCAATCCCTCCAGAAGCAATCACAGCTGCTACAGTGCCAACATCCATCAGCATCTCCCCTTGCACATTTGCTCTTCTTGAGTTTGTCCAGGTCACCTCAGATCCCTCTCAATGTCTCCATCACCATTCCAAGACTGACGACTCCAGGAGTTAGGGGGTGTGCTCCTGACTTCCCCCTGGCATGCACATGCACCTTTGCCTCAGCACCTTGGTCCTTCAATTTTGTCACCACTTCCATCTCAGTGGCTAGCTTTATGGCATCATCTAAGCTACGGGGCTTCCCCAACCAAAGCTGGACCTGCTTCTCCCCACTAAAGGCATTGCTGACAAACTGGTTGCAGGCCAGCAGGTCCTGTATCTCAGGGCTGACATACAGGAAGGCCTTTACCGCTAATCATCTTAGAGTAATGCCAAAATCTTGCAGATTTCTGCTGAAGTGTTTTCACAAGTAAAGGAAGCCTCATGATCCCAGTCAGGACCTGCATCTGGTTCCAATGCATTCCTCATGGCCCCCAACATGTGCTTGTAATCCAGTTCAGCTTCACTGCTAAGCCCATGGTAGACTTCCCTGGTCTTCCCTGTGAGCAACAGGCTCAGGAATTTTAGCTTCGCAACCTCATTATACCCCTTTAACTCAGCTGCCATTTCAAATTGTTCTTGCCAGTCGCCCCATTCTTGTTGTTCCTTGTTCTAGGGTGAGGGATTGAATATAGGCCTTGCATTTTCCCCGCCCGCTGGGGATACCCACTCCTCTGTGGTACTCATCTTCCCCAATTCAAATGCCCACACAACAAACAAAATCTATACGCTCACTGCAACAGTTTGCCCTGCACCTTATGGCCTGTGAGCACCAATCCTCATTTGCCTCACTTGTAGGATAGCTCCTGTGGTGAGCCAATAGGGGGTGCTCCTGCGCTGAGCCACCCACCTCACTGCGCCCTATCACCTTCCAGGCTCTGAGTGCCTCCCTGGGGGCACCTCATGTCTGGCCAGTCCCCTTCCGGGAGCTAGCCTGGAGGTAGCACTGCCACCACCCAGGGTCTGGCCTGATCCCATACCTCTGGAGGTGTCCCCAAACAAGGTTTTAGCCCCTGGGAAGCTCGAAGAGCAGCCTGAAGCTGCTCCCAGGTCTGAGTCCAGGTCCTTCGGTGCACAGTCCTGGCTAACTGAGCCAGTGAGATCTCCAGCTCCACTGTGCATTCCTCCGCATAGGGCTGACCAGGTCCCATGTGCAAGCTGATCTCTCTTCCCCTCTCTCCAGCTCAAGATTCCTCTCCCTTTTTCCCTTACCCCCCAGCCCCCATCTCAGGCTCATGGAAACCCAGCAGCTCTCCAGGGCCCAAGGTTTCCATTGAAACCATCCCTGAAATCCAACAAAGTTTTGCTGAACACAAAACGCTTCCATAAAGAACTTTAGATTTGATGAATCTGTATTTCACAATACAATTCCGCTAGCGTGAAGAAACATTGTAAAAGGCAAGGTCACTCAAGCAAGCCAAGCCGTAGCAAAGCTCATAGAATGAAAAAAATGCAGACTGGCCAAAGCCTCTTTATTTTCAAGTCTGGGAAATATCTAAAAGTATCTGAACTAGGCCAGGATGCTACTTTGCCTAAATTATGAAGCAACACCTGCAGTATTGCTGATGAGCTTCTAAATAGTCATTGAAGAATGTGATGCAACCAGCCTATTCCCAGTCTCTCTGTCATTTATTTTTTACTGTCTCTCTTGCAGCTCAGACTAAAAGCATTCATGAGGGAATTTATCTACTGCAACACAAAAGGTAAATAAGATGATTATGTTTTAAAAATAAGTTTACTAAAAGGGAAATTTGTTAAAATTTGATCTTCAGTCTAGCAGATGATGACAGAACAAGATCCAGAGGCTAGAAGCTAAAACTAGACACATTTGTACTGGAATATGGTGCATTTTTTTTAAAGTAAGAGTTATTAAACATTGGAGCAACTTATCAAAGGACATGATAAATTCTCCATTATTTGCAGTCCCTAAATGAAAATTAGACACCTCTCTGCAAAATATGCTCTAGTTCAAACATGAATTAATTCAGGGAAGTCCTATGGTCTGTGTTAGACTGGAGGTCAGACTAAATGATCACACTGGCCCCTTTTGGTTTTATAAATCGACGAATCTTTGAATGCAGGTTAGAGAGTCCTCTCCCATGTGCGGGCACAGAAAGAATCTCAGACACCTCTCTTTTGCTGAAAGTAATTATTGGCACAGCAAAACATAGCAAATGCCAGATTACATCAGGCCTGAAGCCCATCTAGTCTGGCGTGTTGTCTTTGACAGTGGCCAGCAGGAAATGCTTCAAAATGGGCAATTATAGAGAAAACTACACATGTGGTTTCACCCTAACCCCATCAGTCAGGCATTGGCCTGGCAGCTTATATCTGATGTATGTTATTTTAATATTTTTTAGCACTTATATTGTTGTAAAACCAAGGACCCAATCAAATGGGCCCCATTGCCCCAGGCACTGTACAATATAGAGAAAATTATAGTTCCTCATGCAAAGAATTTACAACTCATCTAAGGTACTTGTGATTATTCTAAATGTCCATGTTTCTATCTTACCATTGTTTGGAACTCTATTACTTTTTTGTCATAAATAAAAATAAAAATGTATTTCCCTTTGTTCTTATATTATAAACATGGTAGTAAATGGCAAAAACAATACCAGATTTACCCATCATTCACTGGTGCATACTTGTATCATCTTCATTCTTAGTCATGTCCTCTCTGAACTAGTGCCTCAACTTTCCTCCAATCCACCCACCACTTTTGTTGCTAAAAAGAAAACCAAGACATTAGGAGGAATTGTGAATAACAAGAGAGGCTATAGTACATACAATAATATGTGATGTGCCAGACTTTGGGGGTTTAATTTACTAAGCTCTATGCAAAAATGTTTAATGTAGTATAAGTTTAGAGAAGTTCACAGTCCCTTGGTTTTGCTTTGAGTTCTATGGTTTACTGAACTCAAGAGCACAAGGGGACCCTTTGCTGAAAGCATCAAATTTACTTGATTTGGAATCACACCCATCCTATTTCCTATGGTTTCCAACTAAAGAAAGAAATCAACCTTGGATGAGTCTTTGTTGAACCTTCATCTTATCTCAACTTCGCTTTAACTTCATTTTACTGAACTTCAGTAAATCTGCCCTATATTTCACTGGTTTTCATGAAACTTTCACACAGCAATAATATGAATAGTTAACAAGGACAAAACCTGATGCCAGGATGTGCATAGTAACTAGTCAAACCACTCCTCTTAGGCAGGAATATGGGGACTAACATACGAAACTAATATTTCTAGCTAACTAATGAGACACCAGGGTAAAACCTGGACCCTGCTGAAGTCAAAGGAAATTTAAACAAGGACTATATCACAGCCAGGGTCTCATCCTTTAGCCACAGGTCATTACATTTCTTAGTGTCAACCCCCACCACCCTTTTGTTGTTTATTAAATATTGTTGCATCTTATGCATCTCAAGCAAAATATTACATTAAAAAACTGACCATGCAAGATGGGATAACCACAAAAGTTGTCAGCGGTAAAGAGTAATGCCTGGCTATATGTAGCTTTGCGCTACATTCGTCCTCGTGAGCAGCAAATAGTAATTATTTCACCTATCAACATAATGAAGGAATAGAAAGGCATAGAAGAGAGAGTGATACCCACTGCAACCCAGTTGGAGCACTTCTATGGAAGGTTTCATAGTTTGTAGGGTCAGAAGGGACCTGAGTAGATCATCTAGTCCGGCCCCCTGCCATGGCAGGAAAGAATCCTGGGGTCACACGACCCCAGCAAGGTGTACATCTAAGATGGTGCAGCTGGATCAGATTCCCGCTTGCTCAGCTATATAGCTACATTTGAGAGCAATGGGTTTGGTGTATGTTCCTACATAGTACACTAATAGCCTGCCAGTTTTTCACAGCATTGACAACTCACCTGGCAGCTGAGTTAGACACGTGAAATAGACTTACCCAGTTCCCCTATTAGCACTCGATTTGGAGAAATAATCTGAGGTTTCACAGATTAATGATTTCAGATCCATCAATGGCAAGGAGTGATTAGCCACCTCGTTAACTTTAATGCACTTCCTACCTGAAAGGCTGTCCATGGGAAGGGGTCAAGAACTGTCCGTCTTTTCTTCAGTGGGCTACCTGCTCCCCTTTGTACTGTGTTGAATTTACCAAACTGAATGTTTTGCCGATTGCATATGGGTGAAACGCTACTGAAGTCAAGGAAACTCAATTTACTCCCTCAGAAGTTTTGGCCTAGTAGGTTCTCTTTCATATCCCTTGAGGGAAGTGATAAATATTGTTTTAAAATGTAGAAATAAATCTAGATTAATTTTAGGTACTCCTAGGCTATAATTATATGCATTTAATAAAAGGGGCTACATTTTAATATGGTAGAGTTGTTGGATGCTCTGTGCCTGACTTACATAGTTATTGTGGTTTAAAAGCACTGATGATGCGCCTTTGCAGCACTCATTATCAACAGTGATTTCTCAAGTGATTAACACAGATGGGTTTGGCTGGCCAGCCATACGAGCTGTCAGATTTCACTGAGCCTATGACATTTGCCTTGTCTACCTTCACTTGCCTTCTATGACTGAACTTTCTGTTGTGCCAGCAGTAATCCAGGCATATAATTACAGCATTTTTGGGAACATTCATCCAAGACAGAGATAAGCTTGCTAAAGAAAAGTTCAGATTGGTCCGTCTCATAAATCTGTGGTGAGCTTAATTCAATTCAATATGAAATTTTAGAGAGCGAGAGAAAGAGAGAAACAAGTTAAAGAAGTTCTACAGGATGATAGAGGAATTTCCAAATAAGTATAATCTGTTGTTTTCTTAATCCCAATATTCCTTGCCCTTCTCAGACTGCCATCTCTCTCTCTCACCCTTTTACTTTATCTCAATATTATATTATACTCAATATTATAACTATGTTAAGAAAAAATATCTGATGACCCCCTGATTATCTGTGTGTGCATATAGTAAAGGGGGGGGGAAGAAAGGTATAAATGCTTTATGATGCTAAAGAGTTTTCCCTTAATGATTTCTCTCCTCCTCACCGATCCGGAAAAAAGCAATTAGTATGCGACTTGTCCAGATCCATCAACAATGGCATGTATAAAGTTGTAAATATGTCACGCAAGTGTTAGATTGATTATAGCATCTTGTAGTCTGACAGATTTATTTTTTATCTTTTTACTAGTAAATGGGAGAGTTACAGTGTGCAATAAAGAAGGTAATCTGCAAGCAGCAATAATCTGCATTGTGCCAAAGGCCCTTTGAATCCACCGGGGGGGGGTGCATGCGTGTGCATGTGTGCGTGTGTATGTGTGTGTGAGAGAAAGACAAGAGAGAGAGAGAGAGAATTTGGGCATAGAGGTCAGTTTCTAAACATGGCTTTGATAATGTTGTGGGAGAAATAGATTTTATATCTTTTTCCCAAAATTTGCTCTGGAAGATCTCCAACTGAAGAGGCCCACAGCCATGCGGTAGTTGCTGAGAAGCCTTTATGCACATGGGTATCTCACTGTTAACAGTGTCACCTCCTTTTCTGCCATGCCATACTGGTGTGGTGGAAGGCTGTCTGCTCAGGATGAGTCCATCCCTCCGGTAACTCTGGCTGTGGGACACTAGCCTGTAATTACAGGCACAGTTCCCACTTTTCCTTTTCCCAGGTCTGCTCTTCTTCCTCTCCCTGTTTTTTCCCCAAGCTTCCTGAAAAGCAGTTAAAGGATAACTAGCCTATCATCCCACTTATACTCCACGCCCTCGGTACTCCGCTATGCTGAGTCAGCTCGTTCCAGAGGCAGAAAGCGAGTGATGGACAGGAAGCGTTGTACCTGGTCATGTGGCTGTCAGGTGAGAGGGAGGAGGTGGGCAGAGAGAACTAACAGCTGATAACAGAAATCATGTGTCGTCAGCACCCAAAGAAAAAGGGGAAAAACCTTGGGGAAGCCTGACAGGTGTCAGATCTGAAATGTTTCATATGGACTCGTAAAATGAGAGAAGAAATGACTCTCCCACACACACCATTTTATAATATGCATGTGTATAAGTAGACAGAGAGGCATACACTTACACGCATGGCCTAGATAGAGTTTCTAGTACAGCTAGGGGTTGCTACATATTTTGAATTAGGCACCAATGAAAAATTCATGATATGTCCTGGTTCTTGAACCCAAAAAACCACCCTAGTTTTGCTCATATTGTGTTCTTCTGCACCAAGTGCAATCTGTAATGGCAGGAGGCTTACAATGGACAGCGACAGAAAAGTGGGGATGTACTTATTTTTCTAAACTTGCCTCGCCATTCCCAGTCAAAAGCTGTAACAATGATAACTGGATTACTGCTGTGCAAAATAACGTAAGAGTGCATGGTTATAATAATTAGTGCTATAATGTTTCCAATCATAACATCTAAAAGCACTTGCCGCCATTAGAATTCCTAACACGTCTATGAGACAGAGAATTATTACCCTCCCTGAAGAAGTATAGCATTTAGAGTCAGAAAATGGACAATAATTATGCCAAACATCAATGTGGGCTGAATTTTTTCAAAAATAGCTTATCTTTAGATGGTAACTTTATCCCCAGATTGGGCCCATTCTACTTTTGAATCCAACCTAGCATCAAAAACCCAGGGATATTTTCTGTCCTAGGTGCTGAAATCCAAACCAAGACTAAGGAAATGATACAGAGCCCTTCTTAAGCAGAAATATCTGGAACAATAACTAACTCCAGACAAACCTTCACATGCGAAATGTAGAGGAAATCATTAGTGGTAGTGAGAATTCTTCAGTGCAGTTGGACAGCTTAATTTATGAAGCTTGCAAAAATAATTAAAAGGAGTCCTACAAACTCTTCAACCATAGTGAAATCTTTTCATTTAATGAGTCAACAGAATGACAAATTTCTTGTGGAGTGTGAATCTAATGTCTCTAGGCATGGGACTTAACTGAGAATCCTATACACAGAAAAATCCTCCCTGGCCCCTTCTCAAAACACAAACTCGTGTTGTGACTGGGTATTGCACACTGAGTCACTCTGGTATCTAACACGCCTATCACCAAAATCCCAAACAGCAAACAAGCTGCATTCTCCTACTCACCTCATTTGGAGCTGACAAAGAGACCTTTCTTCTTCTTGCTCAGAGCAGTCAATGTGCAAAAGCTGCTGTGAAGCATTACGACTACAACATCCAAATGCATGCGAGAAGGCAGCTGAGAACGCCCAACCCCAGTAACGAATGTTGCAGTAGTCAAAATGGAAGGTGACAAACCCTAATATCACCGTGGCCAGCTCTGCATCGCATTTAAAAAATAGCAACCTCCCAGTCAGCTGATGGTAAGAGTATTTCTGAAGTTATTTGTCATTCCAGACCTGGAAAAGAGTTGCCCAGAAACACCACAAAGCAACCCTGATTAATATGGTTCTGGCCTAGCATATTCTTTCATGGCATTTTTCTTCATCCATTGCCATTTTCAGCTGGCCTAGATTTAGAAGTAGGCTGCTCCAGTTCACATGGATAGTAATCTTATTCAGACACTAGGGGCTCCTATACACGTGCAGGGAGCCTGCTCCAACTTACTGTAATTCTAGCGTGTCAGAGCAGACCCAATTAATCGAGTCTGCTGGAGCACAGAAATTAATACAGCCTCCAGCATCACATGTATCTGCATCCCCACGCTGAAAAATGGCAGTGGGGCACTTTCAACTAAAGCTCATCGAATGAGCTTTAGTTCAGAGTGCCCTGCCACCATTTTTCTGATACACGTAATGCTCTGGGCGCTTTTAATTAGCGTGGCTCTGGAGCTGCACTAATTAAAGAGTCTTCCCCCACCCTTGCAGCTCCCAAAGGACATATATAAACACCCAAGATGGTGAGGCTGTTGACTGAGGCTGGGGCCCATCCTGTGTACTGCTGGTATCACATGGGACACCTATTCTATGGGTTTAACATAATTGTGGAACATCGTACAAGACAGGATAAAGTCTTTGGGACTTCCACTAATAAGTGCACTTGATGCTGTGATGCTGCTGTCAAGCATGACCCTTTGCGATTGGTCTGAAAGGAAGGATTAGTCTATGAAGTCCATAAGCATCTTCCAGTTGGCTGGATCAATAAGCATACCAACTTGCCCACCATCCACTGTCCAGGGCTAAAAGGATATCATTAACCAAGATTACCTGTCAGCCTGAAAACCAGCTGGGTGTAGGATGGAAAGTAAAGTTCTCTTTACAGCTCTGAATCAATTCATATTTTCATTCGTACATGCCTTGTTTGTTCCAGGGATAGCAATTTTACTTTTCTGGAAGTATTTTTATAAGAGATCTAGCTAAAGCAAAGACAGAAATACATCTGATTTGAGCAGTGCATTGGAGATGGAAGCAGGTTTTCAGCTGAAAGATATTCTTGTGGACACATTTGATTGGTTTGATAGAGACTCAGCAGTGAAAATGAATCTCTGTAATTTATCAATTAACTGACAGGAGGCTCAGACAACTCTTTACACATCTGATAGCTTAGTCTGCAGTAGCTGACTTAGCCTGTGATACTGCTGAGTATAATCTGTTACCAATACACTGCTCCTTTCAAATAATTTTCACATTTATGAATGGCAAACATTTTATCTTGTATACCTACCTACAAACACATTTAACTGAGCTAGAGAAAGGTGTACCAAGATATATTTTTATGGCTTATAACCCTTTTCTCCTGCAGCGTCAAAGTGCCTGGCATCAATTTATTTCGTTTGAACTGATGAAGCAATACACCAAACCTCTCTTGTCTAAAGTATGCAGATGCCAACCAAAATTGCTGCAATGACAGACACGGGTTTTCAGAGCTATTACTGCACAAATGAAATGCAAATGAATTATGACAACAGATACTGAAAACTGCAGCTCTGCAGAAGAACAGCTATATGCTGGCTTAAAGTGAGACTGTGCATTATATTTCTGTAAGTGCAAAGCTGTAGAATCTAGGTTGTGCTCGTGTGCCATTTGGTTGCAAAGTGGTAAAAGGTAATGAGCTAAGGTAAGCAGGTCTGGAAAGATTAGCCAGCACACAGACAGGAAGGAATGCTAATGTGGTGCACGTATGAACTCTTGAAAAGCCATGTTAAAATACTGAGGGTCTAATATAAAATGAAAACAAAGAAATTCATAATCCCAGAACCTAAGCCTCATAGCGTTCACATGAGACTTTTGATGAAGAGCATCTATTGCTACCTAAGAACATAGAGGAGAGCATTGCCTCTCCTCTATTCCAAAAAGGCCTGCTTCAACCCCAGCCTGCCACCTCCTGCTAGCAATTTTGCACAAGTAACTAAGCACCACTGACGTCACTTAAATGTCTTACTGCAAAATGTACAGGTGTAACCAGGCCCGTGTCCCAAGAAGAACCACTGCACCTGCATTATTTGCAGTGGCAAAATTGCAGGCTTAAAACAAGGAGCCACTTACTGCCTGGGAAAACAGTTCTCTCTTGCCTGTACAGTCTCCCATCCTATACCAGCCTGTGCAAGTCTTGAGCTCCAGGTTCTCTTTAATTTTGATCTGCTTCTTCATTTATCTACAAGCACCAAAGCAGCTGACAAGCTTCATGAAAACATGCTGAACAGCATTTGGAAAAACAAAGTGTTGCACCCAATAAAAATTGCAGCACAACACCCACTCTGATTAGTCATAGCAAGTACAATGGATTTTTAGACCACAATCCTTTATGCGCTGGGGTGGGCACAAAGGATCCTAAAGCCAATTTAACCTGCAACAGCAGCAGGTGCCTCAGTCGATACTACGAGACGATGCCCTAGGAGTGTAAAGCTTAATTACCAGCTGATGCCCCATATCCCCTTGCACATAGCCATAAGAAACGGGGCTGAACAAGTGCCTCTCTGTGCTTAATGTTCTTGTCTTACACCTATTTTTACATCCCCTGGACACTGTGCTGTGCTTTCTGGAACTGCAGCTGTGGATCAAACCCCTACCACTGAACTTCACATGTGGCTTGAGCAAATACATAACCACTGATTGACAAAGTTATATCTAAAGTGAGTGAGGTGGGCATCTCCACGCAACTGGCAAAAACATGCTATTAAAAAAAGAATTTGCTGTTAGATGTTTAATAGTGACAGATAAGTAACACATGGGTTCCTCGATTTTGCTTCACTTGAAATACTTTGTGGGAGGTATGAATCACCCAAGATATGACAGCCGCCATATCTGGAGGAGTAGCTCTTGGCTTTCTTGCTTTCAGCATCAAGAGCTCTGATAAGGATATTGGCAACGGCAGCATACAGCCTTTTGAGATGGTGACTATCTAAAGTTGAAAAGAGATTAGCACTTAATCTGTTTTCCTTTTCTTTGTGTGTGCGTGTGTTTTGTCATCTTTCAGACCGTTTCATTATTCAGGAACTGCAGCTATGTACTGAGGAGTGGGGGCCAGTCTGCTATCAAAAGAAGCATCTCAGAGCCCCATGGAAAGGTACTTGAGCTCCCCCTTGGGAGGCAACGGCATTATGACGGTATGGTGCAATGGTTGTATGTTGTGCTTTACAAACATAGAGGAAGAAATAGTCTGTTCCCTGAACTGCTTCCTAGCTAAGGGCAGCAGTCACCTGGTAGAGAGTGGCTGAATGTGATGTTTTGCTGATCCCAAATCTGTAAAATGAAGTAGGTTCTGTAGGCTGGTGGACCAGCCATAATGCTTTGGCCAGTACATGGAGGGAGGCATTGTGCATACAACCATCAGCAATACTCCACTATTAGACCTTTCAGATCCTTCTGCTCCAGTCACTGCTCCCCACACATGCCGTGTCAGCCAGAGACAAGGACAAACATCTGGAGCAATCAAGAGCATCGAAGAATCCTTCCACTGTACTACATGAAGGTACGTGTGACCTGGCTTTTTGTTTAGTTAACTTATGTCCACAAAAGGCCCTTGTCCCAGCCACGGCTCAGGGAAGGGTGAAATTCATCCTGTGCAGTAGGTGCTAGATACTACCACTCCCTGTATATGCTTTTAATCATTCTTGATAGGGTAGGAAGCCTTATAAAAGGAAAGGGGGCTCTACAGCCTTCCCTAGGGACAGTCCGGGGTGGTTTGGATTAATCCACATTTTTTGGAAGCTTGTTTCACAGCCGAATCTCCCCGACGTGAATGCTTTTCCTCTCTCTCACTCAGTTCCAATTGCCATCACGGCCATAGCAGGAGCGCTTATGTCACGGCCGTCAGATTCTAACGAATCGGCAAACTCTGCTAAATACCTGTCATCAGCAGCCTCAGGACATGAAAAGAAGAAGTTGCTCACCCAGGGCTCTATATGCATCATTTTTTCTCAGAGAACTGCAACTGGCATGGCGAGTCATGGATGAAGGATGGAGGTATACCCTGGCTCACAGGAAATATTGGGATTCTTTACCAATGAGTGTCTGAAAACAAGAAGAGCCTTGACCTGGAAGCTGACCCAAAGCCAGTTCAGGGATCACGGCAGAAGTGACATGCTCCCAGGAGCCTGGTATCTCCAGGAAATAAGCTCTTGCATCTGGCACAGCCTAGAATTGTTTCATTGCTTCTTATTTCAGATGATCCAGATTAGATCTGGCAAATGTATGGATCAGTGGGGCCAGACCCCCATGAAGGCAGGGGGAGGCTGCACAAAAACACCATCACTGGCTTGGGGGAACATAGCCCTGGACAGGACTCTGAATCTGAACCAACTCATTCTAGTTATGAGAGCATGGTTGTTCCTGTTATGTTTCTCAGCGGTGGATCACTCCGATTCTGAGCCAACAAAGAAATATGGAGGCAGATTCCTGTGTTTTGGGAAAATATTTATACAAGTCAACACCAAAACAGGTTTGTACTTTGTGAGCAAAGTATTTTATGTTTTTCCATCATTATTTTGGTTTGTTATTAGCACTCACGCTAGCAAATGAACATGTGCTAATACACTGTGACTTGGAAGTGAATTACACTAGCATTTTGATATACAGATGTCACTTGAGCTTCAAAGGCCCCTGGTGCACATTACATTTATGGCATGATAAACATGCTAACCACACCATAAATTGTAACAGCATTCAGACAGTTTACAGCACCATAAAATGGCAAACCAGCCACAAAAAGTTATTCCACAAAAAATATGCAATATCTTTGTGGCTGGTTTCTACGGCCTCATAAATTGAACACGTGGCATGCCCCTTTGGATTCATGTTATATACCAAAATGACGTTATAATGTTCCTTAATTGTAAATGTTAATGTTCTTAAAGATTTACTGACAATCCAAATTCAAGTTGTAAGCAATACATCACTAGGCAAATGCCAGAAAACATGACATTCAATTCCAGTTATTTTGACACGCATTTCCTGTCCAAGTTGTTGGAAGGAACCTGAGTATCCTTAAAGTACCACCTGTACTAGTTTTCAGTAGGTTCTTTTGACCAACTAGCAACCTGAGTGCACCCCAGTTTCTGAACTGTCTTTGTATTATAGACATATTTTATATTATGAAAAGAAGCTGGATTCTGTGCTAGCATGCATATGAAGCAACACCAACAGAAGCAGCTTTTGTAAAGAAATCCCAAATCCCTCAAACTTCACTTGGTCTTGGGTCTCATTACATGCATATGCTCACTCAAGGATCTTCTTTCATATAAAAGCATGTAGAAGTTAAAGATAATTTTTCTACCACTTACCAGTTGGACAGTTGTGCGCGAGTGTCAGCTAACTCATGACTTTCAGGTGCAAGCAAACACAGACTCACTGGTTACACCCGACTACACCAAAGGATAAAACTTGACTTTTTCAACTGAGTTTTGCTTTGTTTCTGTAGCTCAGTGCTACCTTAATGAATCCTTTATTGAACTACATAGTAGAGTTTTGCCCAGCAATAATTATGACCTGCCACATGTTATACAAGTTAGTTCATCATAGGTAAACAGTGCCTTAGACTTTCCTGCTCACTACATCTTGGGGAAGAAAGGACAATATTTTATAAGCTGGCCCAAATGCACAATCTTCCTGATGACTTCCTATTTTCACCTCTACAAACTGGCAAAACAAACATGGGGAATTGTTCCCAGCTGCAATGCAATGGCATAGGAGCTGGAGAATGTTGAAGACTTTACATACGCCAGCAGCCGTCTCTCAAAGAAGGCCAACATCATTGAGGAGATCCAGTATAGGATCTGATGTGCGAGCTCTGTCTTTGGAAGACTGAATCATTGTGTTCAACTATCATAACATCAGGACTCGGACAAACCGCCTACTATATAAGGCTGTAGTAATCCAAGCTCTTCTGGGCTATGAAGCTTGGGTGACCTACCTACAAAACACAGCACAAAGATTGGGCCCCTTTCCTTTAACTCCTGATCTAAATGTGTGCTACAGAAATTGCTTGGCAATATCTCACTGTTATTTTTGCAAGCTCATCATTAACAGTAAGGTAAAGCACAATGCTAGGGCACCCCCAAGTGTGGTTTATCTCTGCTGCCAGAAATGTCACCATTAGTTACTTCTCTATCTTCTATGCCACATTCTCTTCCCTACTCCATTCATATAATTTGCTCATTAAGTGACTCATCAACTATTCTCTCTGGAAACGACACCTTCTCTGTAGTCAGACTTGTATACAATTTGGCAAGGGTTTTTAAGCTGCCGAAGTTATCAGCATTTTTCACGTGGGTTGGGCTTAATCTTCCAATACCCCAACTTTGACAAAATCCACTTGGAGAAGTTCTTTGCTCAGTAGCAGTGAAGAAAATAACTTGACTCCCTAATGAAAGCCTTGAATACATCCCAAGTAGTAAAGGGTAATGAGACATGGCCTTGATTGATTGCCTAATAACCTTTATCTAGGTACTAACGAATGCAATATATTGCAGGATTTATATGTAGCCCCTGTTCAGAGCCCATCTTTTAAGACACCTACTTGCAGCACACTGGGTTGCAATTTGGCTTCCAACTTCAGCTACTCCAGGTGATAAAGCCTGAATCATGTGTGGACTTGATCTGACAATCAATCAGCTGAGATTTTAAAGTGAGACAACGCATGGAAATAAATCAATTTTAAGGAAGGATAGAGTATTATTGGGGGAAAAAATGAAAAAGTGTTTGAAGGTTGGTTCATAAGACCTGTCAGAAATCTCTCATGATTTAATCATTATGGATGATGCTTATTCTTTGTAATGGATTGAACAGCAGCTTAAAAATCAAGTCTCAAACTGCAAGCCTGTCAGGTAACAAACAAGGTCAGCATTTTCAGAAGTTCCCAAGTGACTTAGGAGCCTAAATCCCACTTTTCAAAATTGACTTAGTCACTTTGGTCAAAATCATTGTCAATGAGCATTAGGCACCTTTAAGACCTGAGACTTTTAGGCTCTAAATTTGGCATCCAATTGGCTTTCTCTAAGAGAGTGAAAATGGAGCCCCCATAGTTTTTTGAGCCATTTTTACTTTTTCTCTCTTTTTTCCCCCCACTTCCCTGGTACAGGAAACCAATACTTGAAACTAAAAGTAGAACAGCATGTTTGGGAGGAATTTCCAGCTAAGTATAGATATTCAAAAAGCCTGAGGCAGAACTGATCTAACCTATCTACTAATTTTTTAAGATTGTACTCGGCTGGGATGATCTAGTTGGGGCTGGTCCTGCTTTGAGCAGGGGGTTGGACTAGATGATCGCCTGAGGTCCCTTCCAACCCTCATTTTCTATGATTATATGATATGCAGGTTTCGATAAGCAACATAGATTATATTGGGAGCAAACAGAATAAAAAATCTCCCTTTAGTGAGGGGGTATGCAGGCTGCTTGCACTGACCAAGACCAGCAGGTTGGGGCTGCTCCTGCATGCCTCCCAGCATGCTGAGCAACCAAACCACCCCTGATTGATTGCTGGGCATGGGCAAGTATGCCACCAACCCCTGTCATCACAGACCCTCCCCTATACCCAGACCTAGGCTTCCAGGAGAGCCCTGGCCAGCAGTGGCAGGGTGGTGGGGAGCTCTGCAGAAGGAAGGATCAAGCCCCTTGGAGCTCCAACTAAGGCAGGTGGTGGCAGCAGGCACCCGGCTGCCCCGCGCTGTGCATGGGAGAGGGGTACTCCATACAAGGAAGGATCAGGCCGCTTGGACCTCAAGCGAACAGCGGGCACCAGCAATAAGCACCCAGCACAATTCCTGCAGTCAAGCCAAGCACCTGCTGCCACCACCTGTCATTCACCAGAGCACTTTGGGGCCCAATACTTCCTCTGTGGAGCACCCTTTTTCCCACTACATAGTACACGGCTGGCAGGTGCCTGGTGCCACTACCTGAATTTTGCTAGAGCTCTCAGGGCCTGATCCTCCCTTCTGTGGAGTGCCCCCCATCCCCCCCACAAACTAGAGACATTCATAGTTTCACAGTTGGTAGGGTCAGAAGGGACCTATTTGATCATCAAGTCCAACCCCTTGCCCTGGGCAGGAAAGAGCGCTGGGGTCAGATGACCCCAGCCAGGTGTCTGTCCAATCTCCTTTTGAATATTTTCAAGGAAGCGGACAACACCACCTCCCTTGGAAGCTTATTCTATATTTTGGCATTGTATCAAGATAGAAAAACACTGAGCTACAGATGCTCCCTCCACACCCCTGCCTGCAGCTAACAGCTGGCTGGAGGACAGAGGTAGGGCTAGGCAGAGGGGCTATGGTCTGAGAGAGCCAGTGCTGGGTCTGTGGGGCAGAAACCTCTGTTTCCCCAGCATGTCACAGGCAGGAGGTGGGGCTGGGTAGAGAGATTTCAACTCTATGGGAGCCTGGGAGCCGAATTAGCTCTGTGGGAGCCTGGGAGCAGGGCGGGCTAGGAGCTCAGCCAGAGCAGCCGAGCACAGGCCAGCAGCTAGTACCCCTTCCTGTGAGGGCGGGTTAGCGGAAGCCGCAAAGCAGCCTGGGATGCCAGCAGACAGCAACCTAACATGAGTTGGTAGAGGATCTGGCATAGAAGTTTGATAAACTGATGAAACCTAAACTGACTAAGTTGGAGACCACATCAATCCAGGTTTATCTTAGACCAGGATCCACCATCTTTAAACTAGTCTATGTGCACTGAACTTCTGTTTGGTTACATGTGTAGACTGGCTTGTGATCACTTATACTGGTTTGTGTGTAATGTCTGTACCTGGCTTTGGAGTTGCAAGAAGTACTCCTTCCAACCATTTCCAGTTTCAGGGGCTGCTCCATCAGCTCATATGTAAGGGTGGAAGCAAAAGGCTTTGCCCCTGGGCAGAAGTCCCTTTCAGCCTCCAGTTCCTGCTCTAACTAGCAGAACAGCTCATACTAGAACTTGAAGGAGGTTCTCATGAATGGAAATCTGGGAGCTCAGTCAAGCACAACAGGCTTGATCCTACTGCCACTAAAAGAATGGCATTAAAAGAATGGGAAGGATTGATGCAAGCAGGGACTAGGTCTGATGTGCCTGATTTTGCCTCCAGCAGGGTCATGAACCAGAAAAAAGTCCATGAGGAAGCAGTCACAACCAACGGTCCTTGACATTTACTGGGTAATAGCAATCAGTGTTATCCTGAGATTCCAGGTAACGGATTCCTTGTACTTGGGCAATAGCTGCATGCCACGTTAATGTTAATTACTTCTAATGACCCTTGATAACATTTCAACAGTGACCATTCCACAAGCAATTTTTTCCCTTTACTTCTTACTAAATTGACACAACTGCTAACAGTTCCCAGAAAACTGATACCCCCGTAATGAAGACAAGAACAATGACACCAATGAATTCTACTCACAAGAGCATTTATGAATCATCAACATGATACATATTCTCCTCTTCTTACTCATTTTGATAGTACAAATATTAATGGCAATTTATTTCTTTTCACGTTAACAATGCTTGGCACTCAAAATCAATATTAGCACAAACGAACAAGGTACAGGAGAAAGTTTCCAATACTATCTACACTTTCAGATTCCAATCCTCATTTTTGCATCTGTCAGAGGCATTCAATATTAATGGCTGGTGTCTTTGTGATGGTATAAATGCTTCTGATTATAAATATTTATAGCAACAGTAAAAGAAAGAAAGAGCTTTAACTTTTCTGGGGATGGCGGATCTTTCTGACTGATCCTCCACACTAAGTCAAGGAAAGGCGGCAGTATTTCAGATACCATGTGTGGTAACCACTGACAAATGTTATCTACTATAACATATGGACAGCAAGCAGTGGCCTTTCCCCACAACTCAGCAAAGATTTATGAGCAAAGTGCACTCCTGCTGTCTCATTAGAAAGCATCTCTCAACCTTTAAGCCCATAGGGGCTTATTTTTTTTTAAACAGATCAGAATCTGTCCTTTGTTTTTCTGAGTGGCATCCCCAATCACCAGAGCCATGAAATTACAAACAGCTGGGGATTCAACTGCCCCCAACTGCAGCACCTTCATTTTGAAAACACTTTTGAAAATCAGGCGACGCAGGGGTAGCAAGGGCCTTGAAAACACGTAGCAAAATCCAGTGCAGAATGATCAAAGACCCTTTACTTAGAGCCAAAAGCTCACATCTAGTTTGCTCTTGAACATTGAATAAAGCAAGGGGTTTTTTTACAAGCAAGTGCAAAAAGGCCCACTAAGTGGACGCTTTGCCACCTGCCAAGATATAGGCATTTTAACAGTTTTCAAAAATCTTAAATTCAACGAGTGTTCCACTACAGGGGGTTCAATTAGTGGGAAAGTTTCTTCCTTTTCCTGAGGCACCCATAATGGAAGCAAAAAACTAGAAATAATAGAACAAAGGAGCAAGCAATTTTTCAAGAGACTGATATTGCTCTACTTATGTAATCAAAGGTGGTCTTGTAATTCCACGTATGACATTTTTAGTGGGCCCATTTTACATAGAAAAAGGCCCAACTAAGTTTCTGTGTGAATGTATTTTTTTTCTAATACATGTTACACTAGGATTTCTTTGTATAGATGGCAAAGGCAAATACATGCACAGCCCATCACGGTGTATTTCCGTTACACAATCAAACCTTAGACCAGCTAAATGAACTAGTAATATGCGCCTAACCTCAGTCACCATTAGAGGCTGCTGATGTGATCCTTGTATTTCAGCCTTCTGGCTCTGTCCTCTTTTTTGTTACTCTATTCACTGCAGTCTCATCTACACTTTACAGAGTATCTGTCCAAGGCAGAGATCTTGTCTTTCTCTTAACACAGCCTGGGTCCTTGGAAACAAATAGTGACCCATAAAATACACACAAATTATATATAGATCCCCAAAAATGTCAGAACTTTGCATCACATGATAAAACATCCAGCCAAAAATATGTAACATGCATTTTATACCAGCACAAATGCTACCATTAAAATTGCCTGAATTTCCATTTGAAAATGTCCAGAATTTGTTCCCATTCTGGTCTGTGCAATATGCTAAAGTACAGTCTTTTTGTCTCATCACATCTAAAATGATTCATTTAACCTTAACAGCAACCTGGTTTCATTAGCAAGGCATTATTTCAACAATGGCGACACACCAGGGGTGTCAAAAGTTCAGCTATAGTATGCATGCTGTATAAATAATAGGCTCAGGGCTAAATTCATCAAAGGGAGAACAGGAAGATGTCTTGAAAGAGAGGAGGAAAATGAATTCAATGAATCATGTAAGTGGCAGCCTACATCTTGAGGGAACAGTTCTACCTACTGTAATTATGAATGTGTTATACACAGAGTTTCATTAGTAAATGTTGAAGAGGAGGAAAAAGCCAGAAGATACAGTATATATGGATATTCTGGAATGAGTGGGTCTGATTAAGAAAGCCGACTTAGACCTCTGTATTTGATTTTGGAGGAATGGAGCAAATAGAAGAAAAGGTCAAAAGTTTTAGCATTCTGACCAACATGGATTTGGCTGTTCCAAGCTATTTGAGAAAAAATAATTTTAAAAATCTGCCATCCACAATCACTAGAAGATATGAAGCATTAGAGGTCAACCCTGTCCACAAAATACATTTTGAGCAGAATTACACATGCATAATGGCTGCAGGATCAGGGTTTAAGTAGCACTTTTTTAGCTTCTATTTCACAGTTCTCTGAAGCTACCATGTGCAGCCCTGAAAGGCATGTACAAACACTTGTTTAACCAGGGACCGCAAATTAATTTAAAACTACATTTACAACCCATTTTGATCACTTTTTGCCAATATTCCAGAGAGCTAATTCTTGTTTGCAACAAAGTTCATGAAAGGAAAGTGGCACAAAGCTTGTGCAAGTACAGTGTTCAGACAATTAGCATTAGTTCTATACTTCCGTACTTCTATGCAAGTATGCACTCACCCTTAGGGAGATGCACTCGTTACCGAAATTGGTGGATTTGCATATGTCTTCTCATGGGAAGAGTGTGATCAACCACCTTGAAAGTTCACTAGAAATTTGGGAGGCATCCCAAGGTCTTTATTTTGTCTGTGTGAATACCCCTCTTCCCCCCCACCCCCCGTGCAGTAGCAGAACACAGAGCTGGAAGAGACTTCCCGAATCATTGGTTCAACCCCAGGTATCACAGGCAAAAATATTACATGAGTCTTTCATGATAGAACTGCAGCAGTCCAGCATCAGATACAAGAGCCAAAGCCACCTGAGTGGCTGGGACACTTCCTTCTGCAAGGGCTAAGAACAACCACAAACCACATGCAAGATCTGTCTCTTTGAAATAATCTTGCTATTGTAATAATGATAAGAATAATGCTTATAAAAAATGAATTCTCAGAAATGGGAAATGAAGCACGACACATGCTGGGCTCAAATACAAGGCAGATGAGTACAGTATAATCAAGTTAAGATTAGGTACGCTGGTGGGTAGACACTTCTAATGTAGAGTTATTAGAAGGGAGAAACGGCCAGAAAAAAAAAAATCACTGTTCTTTTCCTCCATGATTTCTTGATTGCTTGAAGGGACAACAGAAGTATGTGCTTATTAATTGATCATAGAACAATATTATGCATTTTCTATAGCTCCAAAGGTAGAAAATGACAGCATATATCTCAAATCTAACTTATCTAAGCCCATTTCAGGCAGCTACAACTAAGACTCAGCCCAGTTTCTAATTGCCATATAGCTCATGCTGGCCTGCACTGCACACTTGGAAATTTGACAGATCTTAAGAGATTTTCTACAGGTAAAGCAGCAAATGCTGGAACAGCAACTATAGAACATCAGTGTTAGGCACACTTTTATCTCTGCAAGTGAAACATCCCCTTTAGTAAAAAATAAAAGAACTGGGAAATATAACTGGCCCAGTTTTTGTTACACGTCAGTGGGGTGGCTCGTCAGTCTGCATTGACATTGATTCAAACTTAGGAGCATGCAGATTTATTATAACTGGCTGGTTGGGGGGGGGGGTTTATGGGTGATTGTTTATTGTCACTGCCACACAGATGCCCACAGCCAGCCAGCAGCAGAATATATTATTTGGCACATAAAATCATGGAAGACAAAAGTATTTCCATAATAATAATAATAATAATAAGCGGCAGCATATCAAATACACTATATAAATCTTAGAGCCTAGTGACAGAGAAAATGAGTATGTTTAACAAAACAAAATTAAACTTGAAATATGGTGTGTTCATATAAGCAACAGCATGCACCTTTGCTATCCAGCATAAATCTTGCCAGCCATTACATTTCAATTAATCATATTTACCCTTCTTCACTTTCAAGACACTTATCACAGAGATGGCTGAAAGAACACAAGTGGCAGAAGGAAACAGGTTTGTGGAAAAGTAATGCAGATCTGAGTGGCTGTCCTGCAGTGGGACTGAAGCAAAACTCCTCACTCAAAAGGGGATTCATGTGCATCTGGAGCCAAACTTTATAACAGCCCGAAGTGGTTGACAAGCAGATAGAGAGTCTGCTTAACAGTCTCCAAATAGATTCTAACTGGTTTGGATTCATTTTAAGGAGAAGCTTCAACCTACCAAGCTTTCAAATTTGGAATCAAGATCTCATTAAAACAGCCCTGCTCAGAATAGTGCTCGTGGTTGTCAAATGACAAACCAAACAGAAAGCCTATAGAAACAAGGCAAGAGACCCACAAAAGTGATTCAGCTTACTTCTAAAAATACCCATAGGCCAAAGGCTTGGCAGGGTGATGGGTGCATCGCATTTTATTTGAAGCAGTTCACCCATCCCTAATTACAAGATGACATTCCAGCTCTCCAGATAAAACAACTGAGCATAACACAAGGTCTCCTCAATGTCACGGTTAATGCATTTGGTCTACGTGACTTTTGAGCTTGAGAGAGCTGCGGGGTTAAGCAGGTTGGAAGGTCTCAGCGGGACGAGGAAGACGAGGGCAGCAGTATGGAAGCACTTCTCAACCCTGAGGACCCTTGGAGGTGGCACACCAGTTCACTTAATATTCCTGCTCAATCTCTGGCTTTGGGGGCAGGAACCCGAGTGGCTATTTTTGTCCCATTCATACGGCATTCAAAAATAAGCTCCCATTAGACAGAGAAATAGATAACAATTGAAGATAAACTGGGATGTTAAAGCAAAAGACCAGACCTGGTAAACTAAGCATGAACAGGTGAAAGTCATGGCCTTTAGATCTAGATTTTGAGCATTTTGTAATCTGGCCTGTACTCAAGGGGTTGATTTTGCTAGCAGACGGGAAAGCCCAGCTTTGAAATTTAGAGGTACATCTGGATTGAGATTCAGATACAGGATTATTGTTCAGACTTGCCTCTAAAAGGTAAATTGGATAGTGTTCATTTCTGAGATTGGTTTATGCTTCTAATTATTAGCACATTTAATAATCTGGGGGAGGGGGGGGTTGTTCCACTCCAATCAATGACAAAACCCAAAGTGGGTTCAGTGGCATTATACACCGGGCACCTGCATGCCAATAGAAGTATTTTTCAATCAGTGGAATCACAAGTAACTGATACTTCTGGAAACAACTAGTCATCTTTTCAAGTACAAGTTGTTGGGTTTTTTTATAAGCTATAATTTGGAAATGAAAAGAACACACATTTTTGGAAGCCATCACTGCCAGGAAGAAGTCGGAACAAAACCTATTAAATGGATGCAACGATAAACACTGCAGTCATTTTGGAAATACATTCCAAAGAATAGTCATCAGCTAAAGGGTTTTTTTCCCCCCTCTCTTTCTTTTCACTGGTCTTACAGCTTGTATTAAAAAGAAACACCTGTGAAAACAAACACAAGAGTGATTATATATTCAGTGCCAGCAAAATCATATATCCCTTGCTAACAAACGCAGTGCTGAATGGAAAATGAAAGCAGGAGGTCAGCAGTGAGTGACGGCCATTGCTGTTTGCCATCAAATAACAGTGTAGCACCAAATCGGGTTTCACCACACAGGTGGCTGCGTCCTGAGAAAAAATAGTCATTTAAACTGGCAAGTCTGACACCGTTCTTGAGAGGTTTACAAAAACGGAAGAGAAGTGCATTGGCACAGAAGCCTGCCTACCAGCCAACGCTCTTGAGTCGTTCCACTTTCAATTAAGGTGAAGACAACATGAAGAAGCAGCCCTGGGAAGCTTACAGCAATGATTATGCTGTCATCCTTGGCCACATCCAAACCACTGCCCTCGAGATGTAGAAGAGCCGCATGACAAGTTTACAGCAAAACCTAAGACTGTTTGGCCTGTGGTTTTGTTCTGGGACTCCAGGTTCAACCCTGCCAGGTTGGCCAAAAGGACTGGAAATATTTCAAGATGCCCTTGAGGGAAACCCTCTTTCCAACAAACCCATGTGCAGTGTCTGGGTTCAAGAGCTTCAGAGGGGATGGTGCAAGGCATCCAAAGTGGAGCCAAACTTCAGAAAATGGTTGCAAGGACCACAGTAAAGCCAAAGAAGACAGCTGTACACAGCTCTGTACCCACTACCTATTACTGCCACTGATCACCCTCAAATCAACATTTTATAGAGCCTCCTCTCACAGTAAGGGAAGGAGAAATTTGCAATAACCCTCTAAGGAAGGAAGGATATTTCCCACGCCTGCAAATTGTCTAAGGGCAGGAGGGGGTGAGAGATTGGAGAGAGGTGATCTGTACCTATTCCCCATCCTTCCCAAACAACTCTTGGAGAATTCCTCTTGAGAAGGGGCAACTTAGTAGTGTCCACAGCAAGGTGCAGGGACTTGTATTCTGAACTGCCCTTAAGCAGACTGCAAGAATTGGGAGTCTCTTTACCTATATACACCAATCAACATCAACTGATGGGAGACTCTCTTCCAGGATGACCCCAAATAAAGGAAACGTCTTCTGCAACGATCTCAATACTTTGAAACCTCATGAGAACAAAAGGAAACAGAAAAGCAGGGGTGGCAGAAACAGCAGGTCACGGACCGAATCAAGAATCCAGAGCCCCTCACCCCGCCCAGAAACACGTGCCCAAGTTGCAACAGAACCTGCCCATCCCAGATTGACCTTGTCAGCCATATTTGGACCCAGAGATAAGACAATCATGGAAGACTATCATCCTTGACTGCAAGGGATTGCCAGTGATTATATACACTGAAAGGGGTATGATTTTACCCTCATTAAAGACATCAGGGTGGGGGTCATGTGATAACTTTACGTTTATAGGCCATTTTTCATATAACCATCTGAGATTACAAACATGGATAATATTTTCCCAACATGCTGCCAAAAAACTGACCAGAGGGATGAAGTAACATGGCAAAGATGACACACAATTCTATCATGTCTGCTTGGAGTTAAGTATGAATTATTTCTCACCCATGAAATGAAGTGCCAACCTTTTTCTTAATGTAAATCACAATCATGTCCGCAATGCCCTGCGATGAAATCTGACACTTATTCATTCTACATATAGACAATGCTAAATATGATTGTACCTGTTCTTTTCAGTGGGAAAGGACGTTGGTCAACATATGCTGTATTTGGTTTTGCTAATTTCTGTTCATTTTCCATTCCAAAAGCAACACCACAACCAGCCCTTGTGTTGCTTTGCATTAGCTAATTTTAATTACAAGTGCTAGTGAAGAAGTCTCAAAGTCACCCAAGGGGTTAAATAGGATTCTCGTTGTTTTTATACTTTTATGTTTATTTTCATGGATACATCTTCATTTTTCAGTCAACTAGTAAATAAGCACATGGCTCATAATAAATTATTGCTCTGTGAAATTGTACTATAGACTATAAATTGCCTGAAGGTCAATTTATCTTTTAATGAAATAATGAACCAAAAAAGAGTAATTTCTAATGTCCATGGCCAACATCAGTCAGAACCGTTACAGGGCAGCATGACTAATGCGTGTATGATGGAATTGAACCTGACAGAGAGCAAAGTCACAAATCCTTTATTTGGATTCTGCATTTTGCATTTCAAATGGGCAGCTTGTTTCAGAGTAACGTGATTGGCAGGACAGCTGCATGCCTGAAGCCACCAACAAATCCAAAATAAGGAAGAGCCACGTGCCTCTTTCAAAAACTGTGGGGATAATTTGAACCAAAAGCTAAGTCTTTGAGTCTCCTTATGCACCCAGGTGAGCAAAGATGTGAAGGCAAGTTGCACGCTTTCCATTTCCATCAACAGGTTCTTGAAAATATCAGGCTTTTCATGAGCACTCTGGAAAACAGAAGCATTTATTGGGAAACTGCAGTAATAGATGCTTTATAAATTGTGAAGAGATAGCATTCCCATCCTGCTTATCCTAGGTAACAACAGAGCCTACCTCAATACTAAACACTGGCCAGCTGCAATTCCATTCTCTCCCTTCCTCTGACCAAGATAGGAGCGCTTTAACAGTCCCCCTTTTGTAATTATGCAACCAATGAAAATCATGTCCAATATGCATCCCATTACTCTCTTTGTGCTGCCTCAACCCCACTGTGATGGCCCAACAGGTTATCATTTATTAAAGGAACAGGACAGTGTTCTGCATCTCACAATTTTATTACTCTAGCGTTTCAGGCTATTACTCTTTCTACAAGATGCGCTAAATCAAACAGGAATTCATCCAAGGAAGTCCTATGGCCTGCTCTATACATGAGGTCAGACTGGATGATCCATGATCATAAAATCTTACAATCTGAGTTTATGAATATCGCTGTACTTTTCAAAGGGAAAGCACCCACTATATCTGCCTTTAGACGAAATATGCAGGAAGACTGAACCCATTTCAAATACATTGCTAATTTAATGGGAGTAGAATTACTGACAGTTTGGCTACTATAGATTTCACTTAGACCCCAAATGACTTTGAGGCACATTGATGAAAAGTCACATACACGAGCAGTCCCACTGAAATCTGTGGGACTGAGTAATTACGCACCTGTATGAATGACATGCTCGCAGTCTGGTTCCTAAGTGTTCATTTCCAAACTTCAGTGGGATTTTCAGATGCACCAGGCCTGCAGAGCTGAGTCCACAGAGAGAACTAGCAGCTATCACACCCTATTGTGTGAATGAATTTCATTTCAGCAGCTAGACAAATTATTTAAGGTAAATGTTGCAAAAGCCACCCCCCTCCCATGCTGACTATTTAATTTGGTTCCTAAATGAGGTTCTTTCACATGTGGCCTTCGCACGTAACCTCTTCTCATCTGAGTTTTCAGAGCCTTGACATTCTGTATCTGAAAATAACTTTACCATCACAATCAATACCATTATGAATAAAAAGAAAAAAGTCTCTGACGCACAATATCCAGTTCTGAGTAATCTTCCTGGTGTAGGAGTTGTTTTTAAGTGGAGCACCATAGTTCTGCCTGCATCCGTCTCTGCACCATGGAGAGGGGTGTTCACGACCTTGCAAGCCAAATGGAACAAGTGACTAAGGGCGCTGGAAAACCTGCCAATATTTGGGGATGGCACTTCCTTAACTTTTGAAGCAAATAAAGGAGCAGAGGCCTGGCCCAAACCCTACTGATTCCAACAAGTCTAAATGTACTTGCATGGGCTTTGGATCAGGCCCTTAACATTATAGTAATGGATCACTGAATTTGTCTGTGGGGTAAAACGTGGCCATCTGCACCTGCCATTTTATTTCTAGAATATGACAAGGCAAAAGACAGCGTGCTATAGGATGCTGCTCCGAACTCATGGACTGTGCCATGAACATTGAGCTGTTTTGATCCTCCACAATGGTTTTCACATCACTATGCTGGAATCAGGCTGGTGCATTGTTGTATGCAACTCTTGGGCAAAGTCCAGTGTGGTCGCAATATGTTTGTGGCAACCTTCCTTCAGTAGGAGCTTCTTTACAAATACACTGCGTGGCTTCATACTAGAAGGAATCTAATAGAACATATTCCACAATATACTTGCTAAGCCATTCTTCTGAAGGCCATGTTTTTTCCATCTCATTGTGTTTGAATCAGCCTCTGGTAGACAGACATATTTATTGTGATACAGTGCCACAATGGGTGAAATAAGGGCAATGCTTTGGCCTTTACCCAGAATTTTCCAGCTTTCAATTTTTAAATGCTGAAATGGCTGCTCTGATTTTTGCATAGGGCAAATAATAAAGAGGGATTAAGGAGTACTAATGCATGAAAAGTGCACACAGATTCAGTGCTTTTTACCTACTGATTTTTACTCGCGGTGGGGGGCCATGAGGGGATCTCTTTGCTGCTGTGAGCTGCATGCTGCCCTTGCGATGCATCCCCTGTGTGTGCAGCAGCAAGGGGCACAACCCCACACCACCGCCCCTGGTGCTGCTGCTGTGCAGGGGACGTGTCACCAGGGCAGCATGGAGCTCGCAGGAGGAAGGAGATCCCCATGCAGCCCCGCAGTTCTCTGCAATGCCAGCTGCAGTGGCCCCAGGGAGGACAGCAAGGTAGGAGCCTGAGCCCATAGCAGGCAGCCTGTGCCTGCCCTGCACACAGAGCTGGGGGGGCATGGGTCCCCTCTGCCCCCAGGAGTGCACACAGCGACAGGGAGCTGCCCTCCCAGCTCCCCAGATGAGCTGCCTGCAGCCCCATCCTGCTCCCCACTGGGGCCCTGGGCCATACATTGAGGCCCCGGGCCCCAAGAACCACCTGGCTGGGCAGAAGCCCCAGCCCCACATAACTCCCCTCCCTCCCTATGGGGGCCTCAATCCCCCACTCCCCAACTTACCTGCAGGAGCTGCTCTCCAGGCTGCCTGGGGCCATGTGCATATACACGCACGTGACGCCTCTGCCTGACCGCCCTCCTCCCGCTCCCTCCCAGCCCCTGCAGGAACTCTGCCAGCCCGCGGAGGGCTCCCTGCAAAAGCCCGGGTTTCTCCGCTATATGGAGAAAACTGCATTTGCCTCCAGTAAAGGGTAGCATTGTGTCCGTTGTATCCATTTTTCCATGGGAAACGGAAAACCTGGATCCCTGTACATGACACATAACATGCTACCACCACTTGGCCCTAATAGTTGCATTCAAGAATACTAAGGGAGGAAAGACCATTCAAAGAAGAGATATCACAAACCCTTTTTTCCTCTACGGGGTTTGAAAAGCATCCATTGCACACTGAACCAACCCTCCCCCCCCGCCCCCACGTGGTCAAATACTAGCCCTTTCTGCATTCAAATATGCCATTTTTAAAGGAATTACAAGAAAGAAATCCAACAAAAAGGATGTGTCAAGATACTAGATCATTTCCCTCGGAACATATGCCGTTTAAATAAATGAATCAAAACCTGGCAATATTTCTAACCTTTTCAGCTGGATGGCCTCCATCACATAAATTGTGTGCTGCTCTCCAGCTTACCCAGTGTTGGGGGGAACAATCTAGAATAAAAATCCACCTGCACTAATACTAGGAGGTCCTACCAGGCCTTTTTTCCATTGCCAGTTTCTATGATTAAGTACCAGCCCTAACAGCAAGACGTGACCTCTATTCCCCAGCACACTATTCACCCCAGCGAGATGTGATACTCGGAGCCCGGCAAGGATCATGTAAATACTATTAAACCATGAACAGCAGAAGCAGCAAACAAACACTCAGCACTTGAAATGCTTTTGAAGCCGCCGGGCCAAAATCACAGCTGGTGCAAGTGGGTGCAATTGGACCAAAGACAATCCGGCCAGTTAATTTTCCACCGCTGCCTTCCCATCTCCCCAACACAAGCATGAGGAGTATGATGATTGGGGGATACAGATAAGAGAGATAGGGAGATATGTTCCTATCTCTCATCTAACAGCATTTTTAATGGCCAAAGATAAGAAATATGTAAAGTGGCATGGGATGCAGAACATTGATCTTGATAATTGTTTCATTCTTCTATCAGCAATTCTTAAACGGCAACTGCATGGTATTGAGGCTCTTCAGTACTGCCGCGCTCACACTCTCTCCCGTGCCCTCTCTCCCGCGCTTGCCTTGCTGAAGTACATCATTCACTGGAAGGACGTGAAAGTTGCTACTCCTGAAGTGACACCGTAAGACAAATGAGAACTCTAGCATACACACAAACCTTCATTACTCATGGCTAAGCTTGTTATAACTTAGCACAGTATCGCTCTTTCCTTTGCATGAGTTCAGTGCTAAGGCACACTTCTTTCATTGTCACTGAAGGGAAACGAACCCCAAAGTGTCAGCCACAGATTGGCGAGAACAGTGGGATGCTGACATATACACACGACCATTTTTATGGCAATTAAATTCATCCGCCTCCCAGCCTAAGTCTCTCTCCCCTACACTGCATCACATTTCTAACCGGTTGCTTTAGTTAAGAGAAAGCTGCAAACCCCAGAGGCAATCTCGAAAATTAAATACAGCACAAAATACACCACCTTTACATAGATCACTAGGTGTATTGTATATATACATACACGTATGCAGACATATCTCAACGGCATGTATGTGGTGCACTGTTTTTAAAGGCCACTTTATGCTGCTCTGAAGAAACCATCAAGTCAATACTAGTGTAATTTATACCCACCTTAAGCCCCTTTACATTGGGCAGCAGTGTAAATCAGAATTAAGCCCTTTCTTGGTAAATACATAGAGATGTGGCTATTATTGATTTTTTTCAGTTAAAGTTTTGTATTGATGGGGAACAAAACCAACTCCTTTCCTCAATTTAACAGCCCCCTGGCACAAAACATGCAGTTATTGACATCACAGCGGGATCTGTGATACAGAGACAGTAATTTAACAGGCTGTTAATGGGTTACATTTTCTGTTGGGTAGGGAAGGAGAGAACTAGCATTACAATTCCTAATGCTCCCCAGTCGAATTCACACTTCAGTTTTATTCTTACCTTGCTATTACAATTTACTTTAATCTATGACACAGTGTGGGGTGTTTTTCTTTGTTGTTCCAATGAAAATGAGCTCAGTGGCTGGCTCCTTCCAATTTTTTGGCTTGTTTAGTGAATGGACTCACATGGTGCAGCCATTTGTATGATTGGGGGGTTGTTGGTTGTTATTTTTACCCAGGAGGCACTTGCACAGCAATAGAAACCCCTACACAACCTGAAGCCACTTGATGTATATGGATATGTGGGCAGGGCTCAATGCCACTGCTATTGTTACTCAGCTTGCCAGTAATTGGCGCTTTACCGGTTTGGGAAGCATATGCATGGGGGAAGAAGGGAAGGTGGCTTCCTTTACGTTCTGGTTTGGTGGAGTTATTCTCTTGTTCAATTTTATATACTTAGAAAGTCAAGCAAACAGCTTCAGGATTACAAATTCTTTACAGACCTTTACGGACTACAGGAAGTAGTCCACAGCACTTCCAGAGCCAATCGGGGTAGCCACTTTAGGGTAGTGCTGCAGAGCAGAGCTAATCAGGATAGCCCCATTAACGTAGTGCCGGGGAGCAGTCTCGCAGCAAATGGAGTATGATGCTACGTTTTTCCATCCTCAGTCCAAATCCCTTTGCTGCCATTTGAAAAAAAATATTCAAGAAGGTATGCAGCAGCATGTTCTACTTTCACCGATGCCCGGAGATAAAAAGTGAAATAAACCCGGGTCAAATTACATGGACAATAAAAGATTCTGGTGCTGCACATAACCACTGAAGCACTTCTGGAAAACGTAACCACTGTGCATTAATTTGTTTCACTACTGAATTTGTTCAGACATGTGCCCATCCTGCTGTTGGATGCTTCGGCTTCGCCTGTAGGCATACATGAGTTAGCAATGAAGGGGATGTCATGGGCTCAGGTAGCGCAGCTACCGACATGCTGCTGCAGCTCCACTGCTTTTGGCACCCGACCTAGTCCAACGAAAGCTTGCCCATGTATGTGTCACATGTACGCAGGCTCCGATCACATCACCCAACAGAAGCCTAACTGAACTCTTAGTGTGGGGGTATTTGATCTAATTGCCACAGACTGGCCAAGCATTCCCCGTTTGATCACAATCCAAGGCACAAGAAGTAGCTAGTCCCTGCATTAAGGACCTAGACACAAACACCAATGCGATCTGCATCAGTCTTGTACACCAGTATAAATTACAATGCTGTCCAGAACAAATCAATTATTCCAGGGTGGCTGTTTGCAGTCAGCACTATTGAAGAGCATCGCCAGTAGCTTGTAACAAATAGAGATAGCTCCAGACCTGCAACCCTTATACCAATGTACCCAACTAATCTTGGTAGTTGTACCCCTAATTTTTTCTGGGTAATTCTGCGAATTTCTACTGGTTTATAGCTGCACATCATGTGTCTACTTATTTAAACCAGTATAAATAGCAATTTATACTGGTTTAAATAAGTAGACACATGATGTCTACTTGCATCAATATAAGCATGCTTTTTATCTAAGCCTTGGGTCAAATGCTGCACTACATCATCCACAAACTGAAGGAATTAGGTTAAAATGGACAATCTGTGTTATACATGCTGTTGGACTACCTGATTGTAATAATCCCTTTTGGACCTGCAGTCCATTAATCTATTCACTTTCTTCCAAATATATTAAGTTTTTGCTCTGATGCATGGTGAATAGCCTTTATAATTTTTCATCCTTACCATAATTCTCATCCAAGTCTGATCCAGATATTTTCCCCTTTTGTTTCAGGGGGTTTTTTTTACTTCATAAATTATCTCCTTTGAGCTGCACAGGTTAACAACAGTTTATGGAGTAAACTCTTTCTTCTTCTCACTACCAAGTGTGCTACCTATTCATTGTAACTCAGGAATAATTATAAGCATGCAAGAACACAACATGTCTACTGCAGTTTATAAACAAATAATGAGATTTTGCACTAATCTCCTAAGTAATTTTAAGATTGTATTGCTAAGCTTTTAATTATAATTGATTATGTCCAATTTTCCCTGAGTATTTAATCCCAAGATTCAGCTCAGTCATTCCATTCTGACTGACCTTGACTACACATAAGATGCAGCCCTTGTTGCTGAAATGGAATAAAATTGGTTCCCCCTTTTGAATGTTTTGAAAGATTAGGTGTGAAATTACAGATTGAATATCAAGCCAAGCAATTCTGAGGTCGAGAAAGTTAAAGCTCTTACATCAGAGCACTCGGTGTGTAATCATAGTGCCGATGCATTAAAGGCTTGGACTGCATTATCTTTAATCCACGAGGCAATTGGCTTTGCTAGAGAAATCGAGAACAGAATAGGGAACGCAACAGTAGCTGCTTGGGGCTATTAAGGAAAGTTGCTAACCACAAGATAACAAATTCATGTCATGGATTAAGTACAAGTTAAGAGAAAGGAAGCAAAGAGTAGACATAAGTGGGCCAGTTTTCACCTCTAAAGAAGTTTGTATTTAACAACAGACCAGGAGAGAGATTGCTCTGAGGAGCAGCTTTGCTCAAAACTACCATTACAGGGATGCTCCAAGATCAGCCTTTCATTAGACTAGTCAAAGGTTGGGAGGGGAAGGGGAAGCCTGGGCAGACTGAGGCCATGGCTGGCAACTGTTCTACAGCCAGTGAAAAGGGAGAGGTAATCGTTTGGTGCATTTACATAGAGACATGAGCCAGCTATACAGGAGCTGGCTACTATGCCTACTAATATGAACCAGCTCCAGCTCATTTACCCTGCCTAGAGGAGGCAACAGAATCCACAAGTCATCGGCAAAAAAGCAAGAATTGCGTGCAGTGTACAACACAGGGGAGCCCTTCTCCCTAGGCCCTCAGGCAAAAGACATCGTATCTTCTCATATACCACATGCCCCCAAATAAGACCCAAGCCTTGTTTTTGAAAGGCAGACTGAAGAAAGAAGGATCTTTCCTTGACCGCCTCTGCTGGGGAGAGCGGTGTGGGGAAGAAAAAGTATCCACAGCCAGCAGCTAGGGAGCTCAGCATGCTGTATACCCAGCTTTACTTTTGCTTCTCCCTGCCTCCATTCTCCTCTACCTGCAAAGGCAGAAACTGCTATTACTATTGTAATGTGATTATAATATGCAACCTAATATCATGCAGTGGAATGGGGGGGAGGAGGGGGGAGGAAGGTGCGTGTTGTATGTAGACAAAAATATGGTATAATATAAAATTTGGGGCACCGTCATCTGGTCAGCTTGTGTTAGCTCCAAGAATGCCAACTGGTATGAACTCCGCAGGCTACTATAGGTGCAGAAGGAGCTTTCGGATGCCATTGGATTTAAGCTTGATCTTAGAACCAAATTGCTCAGCACAGCGAAAGCAGAGGGACTTCTGCTCATGCCCAAAACAGATCTTCAAGGAACTAAAGGACCTTTAAGCTCACAGATCTGCAGTGTTTATGGAGTCTGGGCACCTCCAGAGTTATGGGGAGGGTTCTCCCTTGACTTGCTTGGACTTAAGTGCCTAGATCCAACCTGAGTCCAATTTTAGGTGATTCAGTCCTATTTTGGCTCTGGCCTTTTGCGCATCTTCAGTCATGTTCTGTCTGTATTACTGGCCTCAAACTGATTCCCTGCATGCTCCCCTTGGTGGAATAAGTCAGGGGTGAGACTGGTTGTGAGGCTCTCAAAAGTATTATTTGTGTGTGTTCTAAATCGGGTCCCCTGCTGATCTGAATTGCTCGCAGATGTCTTTCAACACTTACTAACAGATAATGTATAGTTACACAATAGAAATACTGTAAAGTGCAGTCTCTTTCATTTACTGTCCACTAACATTATTCCTGCCCATCTGCTTCCTTTGTTGTTTTCTTTTTGGCTAGTTGTGTTGTTTTGTGGTAGTTTTTTATTTTGTTTTTTTAAAAAAGCTGTTGCAAGCAGTGCAAATTTGTCATCATTGGCTGACGTTGCTATGACAACAACTTCACAAGGCACATCCTTAATAAAAGAGCAATGCCCATTTTGAAAAGAAATCTAAACCTATCTTCATCTTTGAGGAGGGTTGGTAAAATTAGTGCCTAGTCATGCAAAGAGATGAATTTCCTGCAACATAGGGCAACTCTAATATGCACTTGCTATTTCGGGAGGTATTCAGCAAGATTAAGCCCTACAAACACAAAGAATGGGATCCGCACATAGCCTTGTTAAGTCACTGGAAGTCCTCCCTTACACTTCAATAAGAGTTGAATCAGCGCCGAAGCTATAGGTTTTATGTGCGTCACCCTGCAATTTGATATGTCCCACACTAAGTCTGCTTTATTTGGGCCAGCACTACACGGCCTATGTCAAGGGTCAACAGTCTATGACCCACACACCAGATCCTCCCCACTGAGCCACTTTATCTGACCCACAAAGCCAAGATGCTTCTACAGCATTGGGAGGGGGGAAGGGGAGATCTGCAGGGGGCAATTCACCCATACTGAAGCCGGGGGGCACTGGCACTGTCACAGAAAGTGGCAATGATGGCTCAGATAGGGTTGGAAATGGCCTATGCTCAGAGATAAGATACATTAGAGTGGCCCCCCACTCCAAAACACTGCTGATCCCAGGCCTAAGCCATTTGCACAAACAAGGTACATTGTTTTAAGTCCTTACATTAAATTTTGCACAGCTCAGAATTTCCTAATATTTTTTGCTCTGGTCTCCAACCTATTCTTCTCTATTTCTTTAGTCACTCACTGCAATGAAAGTTATTTAGCTATAGCCCCATATGAAAAAGGCCTATAGAAACCAATTGGGCTAGAGTTCAGGGTTCTGGAGAAATTGCTCTGAAGCCTTAAAGAGTTCAAGAGACAAATGATCACCCTCCTTAAAAGTGATGAAAGAGCTCCTCAAGGGAGCTCCTAGCGGGCTTCCTCAAATTCCATAGGCTTCTATAATCATTTCTATGAAATGCTACAATGTTTCTATTAAAAATATTGTTTTCATGCTTATTGAGTTCTTCCAGGACTTTCCTACAAAGCACAAAATTATCAAAGTCCTATTCTGTTAGGAAAACTACAAGGAGAACTCATTTTAAAATCAAATCCTCAAGTCCAGTCTCATGTTCCTGTATGTTTGAGCTAAAACCTTTTGCTCAGGAACTCTGGTGTAGGACAGGGGTGGGCAAAATATGGCCATGGGGCTGGATTTTTTCATCCCACAGCAGGGGATTTTTTCCAGCCCAAGTCCTGCCTGGCCCAGGCACTGTCCATCCATGGCACGTCCTGCTGCCCCCTGGGCACACAGCGGGTCTGGGGCAGCTCCACAGCTGGACTGCCTTTCTAGGCACAGGGCAGGCTGGAGCTGCGCCCTACTGGTGGTGACGGGAAGGCGGTGCAGGGCACACAAGATATGGGCTGTTGCGGGGCACGGACAGGTGCTGACCAGCTCAGGGGAGCGCATGTGCAGGGGGCTCCCATGTACTCCCCACCAAACCAACAAACCTTCCCCCACAAACCCCACAACCACATCCTCCCCCACACACAATCACACACCCCACAAACACTGCACCCACCCACACCATCCCCCACACACACAGCTGCACACCCCTGGGAGAAGCTCCACTCACTGCTACATGCACACATCACACCACACACACATACCCACACTCATACCCCCCCCAAGCAAACCCCACACTCACTGCCCCCACACATACCCTCAACCACCCTCCCCCTCCACACACCCCAAACCTCATACTCACCCACATATCCCCACAAGCTGCCCCCCACAAACCCCATACCCACCCACATCCACACCCTCCCCCATACCGCACATACACACACACATGCACCCACAACCCCCCACAAACCACACACCCACCCACCTGCCCTTACCCCCCC
>NW_017729029.1:52700388-52704040 GCF_001723915.1 Gavialis gangeticus
CCTGCGCCCCTGTCTCCTTCAGCCTGCCCCCCACAAACCCCATACCCACCCACATCCACACCCTCCCCCATACCGCACATACACACACACATGCACCCACAACCCCCCACAAACCACACACCCACCCACCTGCCCTTACCCCCCCCACAATATAGATGAGTAAGACTTCATTTTGAGCTATTATGCAATCACCACTACATACAGAATGCAAACACACACAAATCAGGCAAAAATATATTTTTTTAAATTAAAATACGTTATTGTGGGTGTTTGATTTTTAGTATATAATTTGTGGGTTTTTTCCAGTTCCAAGATGGCAAACCCCCTTCCCAAACAGTACCCTTGAGGCCCTCAACAGCTCACTGAAACTCATTAAGCAGCCCTCTAGCCAAAATAATTGCTGGTCCCTGGTTTAGGATGTGCTATTTTGGGTAGACAAAAAACTAGAGGTACACCAATATATCAGTGCCATATCAGATCAGCACGTATAAAAGGAAAATTAACAATTTTCAGCTATTTACTTTCTTTGACTGATATAGCCAATAATGTACCAATAAATATGATTTCTGGCCCTGGGATGCCACATGCATGTGCGCAGCTACAGCATGCACGTGGCCAGGAACACAGCCAGGCAGCATGGAAAGCGATGTGCTGCAGGTAAGTCTGTGGAGGGAAAGGGGCTTGGGGGTGGGGGCAGATTGAGGCCCACAAAGTAAGAGTGGGAGTGGGAAGTGGCTGGGGCAGGATCTGGAGCTGGGTGGGGGTGCTGCCAAGCCAAGGCACTGACTGGAATCCTGGGGCCAGGACAGGAAGCAGGACAGAGCTGCAGGTGGCTTGTCCAGGAGGGTGGAGGGGGGGAGGATGGGGAAGGAGAGGGCTCCCCACTGTTGCACACACCCCCCAGGGGAGGCATGTGTCCCCCCGGATTTGTGTGCAGGGTGAAGGGGGACTCCCCAGCAGTTATGTGGCCCTGGTCACAGCAGCCTTTGAATGCTTCACAATATTTAATCCTTATGACACTCCTGTGAGGTAGAAAGCTGGTTTTAGTTCCATCTTACAGAGGGGGAACTGAGGCAAAGAGAAGCTACAAAGACAAACAAAAGTTAGTGTGAGGGGGCTATCGTATGCTGTGTCAGCAATTTTTGTGGTAACTTCAGACTTAACACTTGGTGACTCTGCTGGGACACAAGGCCAGTAATCTGACTGATCAGGGAATTTGTTGGTACAGGGTGACCCTTTCAAGAGGGGTTAGCCAAGACTTGCAGTACGGTAGAACTGTATGGTAATCGACTATGGTTGTACATGTTGTGCAGGAGAGGTTGTTTGTTACTGCTTACTGGGAGACTTTGTTTGCCTGGGTCAGGCAGAGTAGTGGACATGGTTACATGCTGTGGTCCACTTGGGATCAAGTAAGAACCTCCTGTTGTGTTTGCGATAGGAAGGTAGGGAGAAGAGAAAGTCTTCTCTCTGCTGGAAAAGATGTGTGAATGAACAGGGTCCTTTGACTCTAAGGTCCTTGGGAATAGCTATAGTCTTCTGTGGAGAGAGGACAAGAGCATTTTTGTGCTTTTTCTGTGGCGTTTGTAAGGTGAAGGTTACAGGTGCAGGCTGTGGCAAGGCAAGGGCAACTGGTGCTGTCCCAGACGTGGACCTGACAAACTAGGCCTCTACACCTATTGCAGGACAACGATATGCACAACGGAGTAGCTGACACCGTATCCTAACTAACCTCATTGTAATCCCATACCCTAAAGCCCAGCTCCCCAAAAGTATTTAAGTGCATCAGTTCTGCTGATTTTCAGCAAGACCTAGGCACCTACATGTTTTTCAAGAGCTGGGCCTACAGTTGCAAAGGAAGAGAGCAGAGAACTGCTCCCGAGTCTCTCAAGTCCCAGGCTAGCCTGCTTGGACAACAGACAAGCCTCCCCTCCACCATGTTTTAGATACCACCACAACAGTAATAAAGAATAGTTGTAATGTTCCTTTTTGCTTTAACGAGATAAAACTTGGCCCATCTGCTAAGTTTGCGTAGGAACATTAGTCAAACTTTTCTGTTTATTGAGAAAATTTCCTTCCTTTCATCTCTCACTGCCAAAAAATTCAACAGGAATTGGCCTCCCAGAGAGAGCTCTGATGAGCCAACACACCAAACAATTCAAAGAGTGACATCTATATCATTTTATTTTCACAGGGTTTCCAAGAACGTGGGTGTGCCCAGGCATGAAAGTTCTTTAACTCATCTCACTCAAGGCCAAACCGTCTCTAAGGAATAAGCCTGCAATATCTCTAATTAAGTGGAAGGCATTTAATTAGACAAAAACAGAGGGAAAATCTATATCTACAGGCAACCCCCACTGAACGCTGTTTTGCTTAGCGCTATTTCACTATAATGCTCATTTTAAATTGATACCCGATTTCACTTAGCGCTCAGCGAGTTTTGCTATAATGCTTATAGTCACCATCTTGCGTCATTAAAAACAATTGCGGTCGTCATCTTGGGTCATCAAATACTTTCAGTTTTGCTAAATGCTCGGTTTTTCAGGAACCAATTAAGAGCACTAAGCAGGGGTTGTCTGTAAGTCTTTGGACTGGTAACTGCAGTTAACCATATACCCCAAATTGGAGACCACTCTTAGGGTATTCATATGCACTTGTCTAATATCCAGTGACTTTAGTCATTATTCTGCCCTCAGGTATATCTGTGCAAGCATATTAACTTCACTGAGGTTGCAAAAGTATAGAAGACAGAAGGATTTGGGGACTGAAATGTTACCAGTGTGCATTGGACAATATCTACCAGTGCTACCCCATACCAGTGAAATCTCTCTGAAGGGGTGTAAGGCCACTAGCACACATTCATTTAAAGGTACCATGGGATATGATCACGATCCCAGGCTCCTCATGCACTGGCAAATTGAAAGCTGAGTGCCTGCAGGTCCAGAGCTGGGGCCAACAATCAGCTGACTGGCAACTCCAGTCCCAGAACTGCACCAAATCTCAAACTGGCTCCTGTGTGGTCCCAGGGCTGGGGCCAACAATCAGAGGGTTTCTGGCCCTGACCCCAACCTGCACTATGTTCAGTTTAAGATGCTATATATGTTACAAGGTTGAAGATTTTTATGACCATTTTCCCATTTTATGATGCCTTAAATTGAGTACATGTGTAACAGTCTTGCCATTTATGCAGTGATTACATTAATCATGTTATAAGTGTAGGGGGACCCAAGAGACAATAATTTTTGTAAGAAAAATAATAATGTCATGGTACATTAGCTTTGTTGACCAAAAAGCGTATCAGCCCCAGAGCTGAAGTCTGCAAATATTTAGTGATGTAGAGAGGTCAGAACGCACCTGTGATAAATGTTTACTTGGCAAATACCCATTATCCTCACCAAACCAAAAAATGCCATTAGTTATGATGAAGTCTCCTACCACACAAGTAATATGTAATAGTTATTGAAAACACTTTATGTACAGAAAAGGAGCCAGGCTTTTTCTTTCACCTAAGCAACAAGGAATTTTGTGAAAATTGTTATTTCTCATCTTAAGACAGTTACTTAAGCATACAAAAGAAGAGAAGATTGATATCTGTTATTAGACAAGGGATTGTCTCAATTATACCTTGCTGTGAAATACAAGGGGGGGGGGGGGG
>NW_017729029.1:52704154-52718127 GCF_001723915.1 Gavialis gangeticus
GGGGGGAAGGATAGAAAAATAGAATGTAAAAATATGGTAATTTAGGTTTATCCACAGATGCATACAAACCACCTTGCTTTACTGCACAGTTATTATTTAGTTCTGTTATTAAAAATAATACAAAGACACTGTTGGTGAAATTCAATGGCAGATTGTTCATCACTGTAAACTTGGCGGTAATAACAAACACACTTTATTTATGTATTTCTACACTATAATTTGCATGCAACTAGTAATATCACTCTTGAACTCCTTAATGAATTGCAATGTATTTTCAGTCTTTAAAACACACTGAGCCATATTTATGTAAGGTAGATATATACCATCGACTTCCGTAACGTTCATATCTTACATAAATAAGCTAGTTTCCTTCCCTTTTGAGTAGGTTTTATACATGCATCAGGAGAGCAACGGACACCCGCTAAGTAGCTTTTAAAAAAAAGAAATATGTTAATTATCTTTATTGATCAGTAAATTAATATTGTTCAATTTTATGTATTCCTAATGTTTTAGTCTCTTTCATGAGGCCTTCAGACCTTATGAAATTTGCCCTCTGCCTAGAAGGTACTGAGGAAAAAAAAGAGCAGGGAGGTGAGAAGGCAAACATTATAATGGAAGAGTGAAAACCATGTGCCCTGTCTATGGCTTTTATGGCAATTTTGCAGTTTGTACTATAGAAGATGTTTGCAGCAAGATGCCAGTTCTGAAGCTGGGTGTTCCTCGTGACCTAAAACGCAGCACAGGGTGGCACAGTCTAGAACTACTCCATTGAAACTTGAGATAGTCGTTAAAAAAAATATGCACATTTAAAACTACAGGGGAGAAAACTCCATGGGGGTTGAAAAGCTCCCAAGATTTGAAATCAAAATACCCCAGTTCAACCACAGAAAACTTCAGGATCCAGGAGGAGGGTTGTTCCTTGATCTCCATGCCATTCCCTGATGTTTAACAAAGATAGTTTCATGGTTTCTAGGGTCAGAAGGGACCTGAGTAGATCCCTTTAAGATATTAAAACCCGCTAGACAGCTGTTGGCTACATCCTTTTGTTCGCCATTTGGACAAACCAACCAAAAATAAAACCCCAAACACATTTATTTTAAAATGATCATATTCTTCACCTCCAAAAGCATTAGTCTGTGACTCTGATCAATTTGGGCTCTATAAGCATCTCACTGTTACCGGATATAAAGAAACTGGACGAAATTGAACTATTCAGGCTGCAGCCGAATGTCCGGAATAGTTACGCTTCATTGCAACGAGTTGAATAAGTGAACTTCTATTAAACTGGCTTAATGCAAGTGTAACTTCACTAAAATCAATGGCATTAGCTCCTGATTTATACCAGTGCAGGCCAGAGGGAAATCAAGCCCATACTTAAGAACCTCAGTGAAAAACCAATACACAAAACTTCATGCTTGATGTATTGTGGGGATGTATTGTGGGAATAATTAAGCAGCTGACCCTCCAGTGCTTTCAAAAGAAAACTCCCATTGTCGTTAGTGGGCGTTCTGCCCACAGAACATATGCACAGAAATTAATAATGAACACAGGCACAGTAAATTAAACTCCCTCGGAGGTGTCATTAGACAAACCATTGAATGACTTCTCAAATAATTGCCATTTCTCAATGAAGTGGTTATTAGGCTTATGTGCTCTAAAAGATTGTTTTTAGTGACTTTCAGGAAATACCAAATAGTCCTGCAACATAAAAGCTAAATGCACAAATAATAGCAAGATCTTGACCTTGTTTCAGTTAAATCCTTTGCTAGCCGTAAAAACTTTTTAACATGATACACTATAAAGTCAAGACTGGTCGTGTTGCTACGGCTGACTAAAGGGAACTGTAACATAAGAAATCAAGAAGATTGGTGAAACTTTCATCCTAGTTTATTGTCATTTAATGAAAAAAGCCACTGCAATTCTTCTCTTTTACTAGTTTTCACATTTATTGATGAACACGGACGTTTTTCACCTAATAGAAAGTCACTTTATGAAAGAATAGAGCGTGTTTTGGGGAGATAGAGTGAGGGAAAGGTGAGGAGGATAGTGTTAGCGGGGATGGGTGGGTTAGCAGGTATATAATTTAGGCCCAAATGTCATTTTTCGAAATGATCAACTGACAAAACTTACAAGGAAAAGTGGCTGTATGTGATAATGGAACTGAAACTCCAGCATAAACTCTTTTACTCAACAAGTCCAGATGGATTACAGCCTGAAATATATTGGCTAATCCAAAAATCACTACCAATCTCCTCTAAAAATATACAGGTTTGAACATGACTTCAAGTTTCACTTCAGAAGGGAGGCAATATCTTACAAATATGTAAAGTCCCAGACAGTATCATGGTCCTAGTGGAGCCTGTCATTTTTCTAATTTGGGAGATGCTCCATGAGGCCTCAGTCACAGCTGGGTGAAATTGTTTTTGACCAAAACATTTTCAGGGCAATATGCGAATTTGGCAACACCAAAATATTTAATGAATTTCTGTTCAATTCTGTTCATTTTATAACAAAAACTATTTAAAAATGATCTTTAAGTACTCCAACAAAAATCCGTTCCTTCCATTTCAACATTTTCCACGTGGAAGAGTTTAGTCCGTCTGTCTGAGCAAGTTTTCATTTTGTAATTTTCTTTCATTTGAAAACACTTAAAATCGCTCAGAGCAAAATTGCTCATTTGGGCCACGCAAAATCCTCACTTCGACAAAATCAAAAGCTTTCTTCTGACAAAACCTCACCAAACTTTTTTCCAATGTTTCAACCCCTGACATTTTTTAAAAACTTTTTTGGGGGGTTGTTTGTTTGTTTGGGGGATTTTTTGGACCCGACGTTATTTTGAGAACCTCTTAGAACTACCAGTGAACCAAAAAATCCATTATTCCAAATTTTAATGGGAATATTTGAGCACAAATTAATACCATAGACCTCCTCCTGTTCAGCAGTCCATCACTATTTAACAAAGCACATACTTAAGTGCTTTGCTAAAGAGACTGGGGCCTCTGGTATTTAATTTAAACACCAGCCCTATTCAATGAAGCACTTAAGCACTTAAAGCACAGAATAGGGCAGGGTGTTTAAATGCTTTGATGAACTAGGGCCCAACAAAAACATTAAGAGTCGCACATCTTAGCACAAGGCAGATAATCGGTCCCTCGCTCTGCTTCTCATCAGACAGCGTTACATGTATTACTATAATATACAGCATCATAATCCTTTCAAAGATGCAGGAGCCTGTAAAGAATTAAACAAGTATCACCGGGAAAACTGTACCTGGCCTGAAGATCCTGCTGCGTCAGCAAAATCATTTCATTGGTGAAAGAAATGATTAAGGGTCTTTCAAGCTATTTTAGAAACATGCCGGGGTGATAGAGCTGTGTTGATTTGAATTTTGCAGGTTAACATCTTATTGGTACACACTGTTTTTGTCATCAGTGGCAGCGACACTAGGGTAACTGGCCAAATTAACTCCAGAGACTAAATAACGTGCGATTGAAAGCACAGATTTTTAGCAAGACGTCCGCTTAGCATGAAAACTGAACAGAGAGCTTCACCGCAGGGTTGTGGAGGAAAGCACAGTGCTGGGTGGCTCTGGGAGTGCTGCTGTGTTTAATATCTATTCCTCCACGCACCTTGTCCATGAGCCATTCAGGGCATCCTTCACTTAGCTCACGCGGGGACTTTCTGACTCATGGAGCCCCATTTTCCTCTCTTTTACAATTTGGTAGTTTTCAGGGATGCCCCTGCCTGTGTGACGCTGGAGATGGCTGCTAAAATGCTTAGGTCTTAGCAGCGGCAGAGACAAATGCACAGGAGTTCTTCCCTCGTAGTGCAGAGAGGCAAAATCCAGCATTCACAAGGTGCAGGAAGACGTCCCTGCTCCCTTTTGTGAATGACCTGAAGCATGGTTTCCATCAAAGAAGTGCAAAGGGTAAATTTGTACGTGTAAATCCTGTTCACACAGGCCCTGATCCATCACACAAATTGCACACGTCATTCCTTTTATGCAACAGTATTCCTGCGAAACTCCATGGGCAAATGCCAACCTTTCTAGGCTCTTTTTGACCTCGTTGGCCAACAGTATTTCACCCCACAGGATTACTCACAAGCATAAAGCTCCTGCAAAGAGTTACATGGCTGCAGAATGGAGGCTTTTGTGCTTATAATGTATTGTGCAGGCATCCATGTAATTACAGCCAAGGGACACCTTTTGAAAATATAATATGTAGCAGCTGCCTTTTTTCCTCCTCAGTCCCAGACATTGTCACATATAGAAGTTATGCTGTCCTGCATCACTCCGGGTGTTGAGGACCCTCTAGTTTCAGCAGGCTAATATTACCTGATGCTTCAGAACCTCAAGAACATGCTAGCTTTTTCTTTCTGGACTTTGCACCGAGCCTTTTACTTGCATGGCTTTTAATAGTTAATCTGCATAACCTTGAAAAGTCTCGTCATCTTTAAGCTGATTAAAAACATTTTTATACCCCGTAAGCAAGATGGGACTCCATGCTATGTGTACTTAATGGAGGAAATATGCTTTATACGCTTCATTAAGTTATTTGTGAAATTGCATTAGTGCCATTCCATTAGTATACCTCTTTCAACTACATCTGTGGCCTTTTCTTGACAGGAAAATTAACAGTTTCATAAGGCTATTTTGAGATTTGTAATGATCTCCTAATACACAAAAAAATATCCGTCTTAACAGGAATTGAAAAAGGTAAATACTATGTATTTTTCAATATAATGTTAGCAAAATTATCTGCTGTGGGGCAAAATAATTAGTAGATTTCTCAAAGCAAGAAGTTATTCAATAAAATTAAACATAAATGCAATACAGAAAAAATTAATCCTAAAATAGATACTATGCCAAAGCCAATATTGATTATAAGAAGTTGGAAAAGAATACTTAAGGTACTAAAATCATTTAAGACACCGAGAAAGGTATTATAATAAAACAATAAGGAATTACTTTTGGATGCATACCTGCTTAATTGCTAAAAGACTTGAATGGTATTTATACTCAGCACAGCAAGCAGTCCTTTAGAAACAGTAAAACACCACTAATCCCAGTGTGATCACCTTTGCAAGAATTGGATTGTAACCATGGTGGATTTTTTTCTAAGCTTTCTGTTCACTGTTTTCACCGAGCCCTTTACATAAACTGCCCTAAGATGTAAAATATATTCTTTTGCACTTCCACCCTAAGCATTTCATTTTTGGACATCATCCTGAAAAATTACTGTATATTCATATCCTACCCAGTATATTATAGCCAATGGCACTTTTTCACCCAGGCTGGGTCTAATTATCTGTAGTCTTTTTTCCTCCACATTAAATTACCTGGCCTAGTACTAGCACTGTATTGTTCCTTGATGGCTAAGTCCTATTATGTTAAGCTATAAACATGCATACATAGACACCCGGGAGAGCAAGCGTCTATCCTTAGCAGCTTATAGTCAAGGACTTGGTGTGCAGCGATCAGGTAGATTGTGCCAATGCAGAAATCCACATGCACACTGCACGTCTCGGGGCCCAGCCCTCACTCAGTGTTCAACAAATTACCAGAGGGAATGTGAAAAGGGAGGCGGAGGGTAACAGGATACACTCATTTTCTGCGCGACGTGCTGATTTCGAATGAACGGAGAGTGTGGCTTCCCGCAAATAAATAAATAGTCAGTGATCTCCGACTGCTCCTCTGCCTAAGCTACCATTAGCTGACTATGTCTTTTAGGCTTCAAAGCAGAAGGAGGTATTGAGGAGGGATTTAAGAAAAGAGGAGGGTAATGGCTTGTGGGTCTCTGAAGTGCTTTGAAGTGTTAGGTAAGAAGCAAAACCTGGACCTATAGAAATGTAAGGAGGAATGGGGCTGTAGAGCCCTACAGCTGTCTTCTGCCTTCTTGCTGACCTTCAAAAAAGAATGACAGCTGGGATCATTGGGCTACAAGATAAGAAGTTTGCAAGACATGGGAAGGATAGCAGCCATTTTGCTGCACTAATGAAGATCACCCACAGTAAAAGAATTGGTATCAGTAAAAGAACACAGTTTTGTATTAATTTCCTATGCCAAGAATCCTGGCTTACAAGCAGCACTGTACATGTTTCAGATAATTTTTCAAGTGCCCTTTGATGTTAAAGGGAAAAAAGGCTGAAAGGGAAATGTACTAGAGGTGAATATATCAATGATTGAAACAACGTTAAGGATTACAGCAGCACTAGAAAGCAGCTGTCTCTGGGTGTTTCGATATTTTTCTGAAATGAAAGACTGGAAGAGTTCTGTCAATGGCAAAAATAAGCCAGATTGGATGGCATATTGATAGTGCTAAATACCAAAGTAGAGTAATTAGCCCACTCTGCAATTAAAGCTGAATAGCAAATAGTTCAGGCTTGTTTTGAAGGATTTCTGGACACATTAGTGTCATCCTTTTATGTCTGAAGTTGAGAAGCTTTTCAAAGTTCCCTCCACCTGCTAGCCCAGATCTTCATTTCTCAAAACTTCTCCATATAGCACAGACAGTCACTGATGCAATATGTACATCTTACTGAGCTACATGCACAATACATTGATGCTTAGAAAAATCTCAACCGTCTGACTCAAAACCAGACACCTGGCACAAGTCTTGTTTGATTGCATGAACAAGCCTTGCCCTGGACTCATCCAGATTAGGCACTCAGCGCTGGCTGGGCCCGTTACACGTCATAGCAAATTACAGTATAAGCTTTGCCTTTCATACTGAGCTGCCATCTCTGTCCCCACGACCATGCCTGTGTGGCCTCAGGTGATCTGCAAGAGCTATCATACATAGATATTTACTCAGTCACACAAATCCTAGAAACAAGGAAACTTCAATGTTTTTCACAGCTCCGATAGTCATCCCATCATTAGCATTGTGTTTGTTGTCATTCAGCTTTTCTATGATCCACTGTTCAATTAAGATGCATCCTAAAACTTGCCATGGGTGTAAGGCAGAAGTTTTGAGTTACTGACACCCTGCATTTTACTGCACTTTGTATATTTAGTATTCATTTGCATCCTCTTGTTTACACTGGGCTTATTCTGCCATACTCTTAATCATCAAATTAAATACAGAATTGATAGGTGCAGGAGATTCCTAACATTACACAAATAAACATCTCACATATTTACAGACAAAAATTGTGCTCAAATATTCATGCACAGTTTGAGCAATTTGGGCTTTCAAAGCAGTACAGCTAATGCGGAGAGCAAAAGAAGTGAGAATTTTTCTTACATGATGCCATATGTCAAGTTCATTAGCATATTTGCTTTTGCCATTTGAAGGCATAACTGTAAATTACACTTGCATGGATTTTAGAGAATATTGATAGAGAATAAGTGTTTCTGGATCCAATTATAGCAATAAAACTTGTCAAAATCTAATAGAAAGAGAAGAGAAAAGCTCAGTGGAAGGAAATTGGAAATAAGGATAGTGAATAGCTACAGGACTGAAGCTGCATACTGGCATCTGTAGTGCTCCCCATCTAAAAGGAAGGTTAGTAAATGTCTTCATGAGCAAACTCATGAATCACATTCACCAACAGGAGAGAAGCTCAGCCAAGAAAGTTTGGTGTTTAATTTCCTTGTGAAAAAATGATTGTTGCTGTTCCTCATCTACTGCTCTTAGCTGCCTGCCTGCCGCTTAATGTAAAAATGGAGGCCCAAAATGACTGCTTTCACATACGACGCATAATACTCAGTGTATCAATGACTCATTGCCATTTGCAAAGTACATACAATCTTTCCAACTTACCTTGCTTAATTCAATTGTATTTTGAGCATGCAGTAAGTGCACTGTGCAAATACCGTATGTGTTGTTTTTAAAAATACAGCTCAGTTCTGGTTCTGATTTACCTAGTTTAATCAACTCACTGTTGGCTTCTTTTAGAAATTAAGACCAGAAAGTTGTGGGGGGTTTTAAACAATAAGGCAGATACTCTAAAGGTGCACTGACTGGGTGGTAGGTATCCATAGAACAACTAGACTTAAGAGAACAGTTGCTGACTAAGGAGCAAGAAGCCACCTGTTACTTCGTAAGCCTTGACTGAGCTTTAGGGAAATGTGTGTGTGTGTTGTTCTTAAGGGGGCTGAAGAGACCCTCAAAGACTTAGCTGCACAAACAAAATCCACAGCTGGAGTGGCGTAACAGGAAAGCGATACAATTTTAAAAATCTATGAGTAGCGTTAGTTTACGGCGCTAAATGGACTTTAAAGCAGTGGGAAATCCCAGGTCATGCAAACACACAGTTGCATCGATGTAAATGGGACATTTTGTTTAGTCTACACACACCCTAGGAATTGTGCTGTGGAGGCAAGACGGTTGGGTTCATACAAGCTACAGATCATAATATTGCTTTTTTCCTACACTGCACAAGAATTTACCAAGAGAATGGATTTTAGAGGGCCCTGTACTCAGTGGCAAAAGGACTAGTTAAGAAAAGTTGCAAAGTACTTACTGGTTGGAGACTGCATCAGCCAAAGTAAAAGCATGCTGTCATGGGAAACCTTGAACCTTGCAGTGGAAATGACCAAACAAGAAACAGGCTTAGCATTTCAGTTCCACAATGAATGGCAGAGCCACCATTTTTCTTGCCACAGTAAAGTTTCTTCATGATGGCATTAACTGGAAGCAGCTAATGAGTGGTAATTGCGCTTGTGTGCATTTATATGTGCCCCTGTATTGCACTTATTTACAAAGAAGCTGTTGTCTCTTAGAAAGCTATGAAAAGGCATTCTATTTAAGTGTACGAGAAAAAATTCTCACTCCTAGCAAATCTGGCAAAAAAGTGACAGTTGTGGGGAAAGAACAGGACATTTTAGAGATTCGTTTCAAATCTCTCACTGCTCTGGGTAGAAATTAAGAACCCTTTTTTCCTCAAGGAAAATTTGCTTTGCTCTCACCCAATGGGGGATAGGGAGGGCAACCAGGACACCAGCTCCTGGTGCCAATTGAGAGGGGGCCCAAAACTGTCGCCCTATACAAATCACTACAGCCAATGTGAAGGGAACTTGTGCCAAGGCAGCAGCAGTCCATGATGCTACCACCATATGCTGCACAGGATAGTAAATGCAATCCCCCCCACCCCAATGTCCCCCCATTGTAACCCGGCTGCCAAAGTTACACCTCTGCTCTCACTGATGGATGTGGGCAGTGCAAAGGGAAATGCCACGGATTCCAGTACAGACATGGTGAAATTCTGCATCATGTTAAATTCATAAACCTCATAGCCTTTGGAACACTAGCCTAGGCAGGTAGATCCCACCACTTTGGTTGCAAGAGACTTGGGAAGAACATATCAATGGGAAATTTCTCCTATTTTGCAAATAAGGCATAGAGAAAATTCAAGGGGGAAAAAAATCCTGATTCAGGAAAAACTTAAGCAACTGATTTAACTGTTCCCGATTAAAAGACAAAACTTGCACACGTGCTTAATACTCATAGAGGTGGCTCCTAAATTAGAGCATAAGATTTAACCAAAGTAACATAGCAAATCTTCAGCAGAACTATATAAATCCTTGATCCTGGCCTCTTGTCATGTCTCTAAAACACAAAGCCATACTTCCCCCAAGAAATATTGTTTGTATAATCAATTTCTTACATGATCCTACGGGAAACAAAGAAACAAAACCCCACACTTCCAATTGTCCCAGATGTTCTAGCCCTCACACCTAGAGAAGGTTCAAGGGATATGTGGGGTGCCAGTGATAACATCACATCACTGTTTTATAAAATCATTCTAAAAATGCCACAAAAGTTTTTCCCCATCCTGTGCCTTTTCCTCAAGCACCACCCTCCTCATCACTGAAAAGCACCCTCTTCCCAATTACCCAAGCAACCACTTTTCATAGATTCATAGACATTAGGGCTAGAAGGGACCTCAGAAGATCATCAAGTCCAGCACCCTACCCAAGGGCAGGAAGTCAGCAGGGGTCATAGGATCCCAGCAAGACAGACATCCAAATGTCTTCTGAAGGCGTTCAAAGTAGGCGCTTGAACCACCTCCGGCAGCAGGCTATTCCAAACCTTGGGGGCTTGGATAGTAAAGTTCTTCCTGATGTCCAGCCTGAAATGGTCACGGAGGAGTTTGTGACCGTTTGATCTTGTCATCCCTTGGCGCACTCTGGTGAACAGACGTTCCCCCGGATCCTGGGGAGCACCCCGATAAACTTATAGGTGGCCACCAGATCACCCCTGAGCCTGCGCTCTTCCAGGCTGAAGAGTCCCATAGCTGTCAGCCTCTCATCATAAGGTCTGTTTTCCTGACCTCTGATCATGCGCATGGCTCTCCTCTGGACTCTCTCAAGCTTCTCCACATCCTTTTTGAATTGTGGGGCCCAAAACTGGACCTCTGGAGGTCCCTTCCAGCCCTACTTCTCTATGATTCTAGGAACAAGTACAGATACCTTTTCAAATGTTAATAAAGCCACAAAAACAACATCACTATGCTATTCTACAAATGTCACTTCTTGCACAGAGGCACCCATGCACACTACAGGAAATGCTTCTTCATGGGCCTTTGTCTCTAGCGGTTGGTTTAGCATGTTCAGCTTGAAGTTTGGAGCTGAATCAGTAACTAAAATTCTATCCTTACTACTTCCATAAATTCCTACTCTCTCAATCCCCAGTCCTATCCCATGGCCACTACTAACTCAATGGATACAACCTCAATTATTCCCATTACTCTTCCTGTTCGATTACATCTAGCCATTCTCTCCTATTTTCTTAATGGCTTTCACTTCCACACCTCTTTCCACCCACAGACATGCACACACTGTTGAAATCTGACTTTAAGGCTATTACTGTGCAAGCTAGACTGATTGTCAGTGTGACAGACAAAAAAAGATTAATAGCTCAATTTCCTTTGCAACCAGACCAAATATTTTCAGTACTTTATTTGCCAAGGTTTTCTTGAATATTGCTTTTATAGTATCTGTGCGTATTGGAAACTATTTTACCAGGATAAAAATGACACTTTGCAAGATGGCATTTTCCTATTTCTTTCACATTATAGTCTCACTAATAAACAGTAGTGTTTGAATTGAAATAAAAGCCACAGTTTAAAAGTATGGATTAAAAAAATAACATGGTATAAACTGGCTTTTATTTCTGGACATATTCCTTCCACTGAAATCATACCATGCCTAAACAGGAGTTCTTCCATTCTCCTAAACTGAACATTGCTGCTGCCAACATCACAAAATAAAACTCTAAACCAGGAAAATCTTTTTGCCATTATCACATCAAGATGTCAGAGGTGTAAAGCAATCTACAGGCTCATGTAGTCAATCCCTCTGCCCGACAGGTTCAATAGAACTGAAACACATGCTTAAAATTAAGCACTCACGTGGTTTGCCATAACAAGGACTACATATTTATCCTAGTGTTGTATTTTCTCTTTTCTATCCATTTTGCAAATGTATTAATAAGCACCCAGGTTTACAGGGTACTAAAACAGCTCTTTCAGACACCAATATGTTCTTTACAGTCCTTCCTTTTTCCTAATGATTGGCACCATATTTGATTTTCTCCAGGCCTTTGACACTTCCCCAGTTCTTCGGATTTTGCAGTGAGAACTATCCGTGGCTCTGTAAGTTCATTAGGCAATTTCTCAGCATCCCACACTATGCTGCACGTTGTCAAGGCTTGTCGAGGTGTGTACCTTCATTTGTTCCAAGTATTCTCTTAGCTGCATTTTACCAGTAGCTACATTATCAAAGCCTCTATTACCCCCTAGGTATCAGCAGACCATACTTGTCTTGTAAAACATCAGTACTCTATTTAAATGTAAAGTCTACCATTCCAGATCCAATGTGAAATTAGTATGCATGCTCAGATGACCTTTTCTCTCTGTGTTTCTGTTTCTCTGGATAGTGCTGAAAACCTTTCCAATTCCCCTTAAAACTTTAGCACTAATTCATTTACTTTTCCTGCTTCTTTTATTTTACCACTGCGAGCTTTAACTGTCTATGCAGTCTGTCTACTGTGATATACAGAGAGTCCTCACATAACCCACTTGACTGCTCAGCATAAATGAGATTTTTAATGGTCTGGTTACTTGTCATTAATTGGCTCAGACAGACCTGAATTTGTGTCACACGTCTCTGCCTTTATTGAACCAACAATTCTCAAAGATATAAAGATCAACAAATCTCTGCCTTACCACCTCTTTATATATTACTTTGAGGATCTGTAACAAAATCCAAATCTCTGACCTCAAAAAATCACTTCTAAAAAGATACAGAATCATTCTAGTGCCAGTGTATACAGCAGAATATGAAAACATGTTGTATGTGAGCCGTGGTTTGAGTATTTAGGCTCATCTGATACAGGTTTGTCTCAGCTCTTTTGGAAAAACCAGAACAAAGGCTCCCAACTTTATAGGTCTGGTAACAATCAGGAAATCTGAATTCAAGCCCAGATGCTTTCAGACAAGCTATTCAAAGGACTGGCTCCAATGGGTGCCTCAAGAATAGATCGGGGTTGTGGAAGATGAAGACAAGTATCAGCTCTGTGTATTCTCAATATTAAATGCTACTGAGATACTGATTGGTCTTTCCCCTCTGAGCGCATCTATTTTATCTGTTCACAACATGAACACAAAATCCTTTTCCACAGCATTTGATTAGTTTATACATTTATCCTTTAAATCAGGAATGAAGTGTTTCTATCATTAGCATAGTTTTCTTCTAGTAGAGAACACATACACATACAGGCTGTGCGAAGCTTTGGTCCCCAATTTGATTTGGCGAAGATTCAGCCTGGTTCAGTGGCTGAATCTCCAAATCCGAATCGAATCAAAGGACTCTTTAATATCTCCAAATTGAATCGGAAAGATTCGGGGATTCGGACATAGTGACAGCTTTAAATGTTTTTTCTACATACCTCTAGGTAGCATGGGCTTGTGAATGCTGCAATGCTGGGATGCATGGAGTATCCCACAGAAACATGGGGGGGAGGGTCCCCAGCACACTTGGCAGCAGACCCGAAGCACTTCTGGTCCACTTCCAGATCCACCAGGGAGCATGCTGGGCCTCCCACCCCCCGCACCCTGCCCTGGCTCGGTGACTGGTGCCTCCTGGGTTGAGGGGGGCATTTGGGGTCCCCCGTGGCCAATCTCTGAGCCAGGGGAGCACAGGGGGGGCCCCAGAGCACTCACCGGTAGACCTGGAAGTGGACCAGAAGTACTTCCAATCCACTTCCAGGTTCACCACCAAGCAGGTGGAGCCCACCCCCCCCACCCCCCTGCACTCCTGTGGGACACTCCATCCACCCCAGCATCACAGCATTCACAAGCCGCACCGGTACCTCGAAGTATATAGAAAAACACTGAACGCTGTGCCTGTGTCCAAATATCTGACTCTTCAAATCAGCATCGAATCTTCAGATTCAGTTTCAGCCGAATCAAATCAGGGACAGTGATCTGAACCAACAAATTGAATCACTATCCCTGATTCAGGCTGAATCCAAATCCGAATTGAATAGGGCCCACTTCGCACACCCCTAATATACATATATACCTGATCTAACTCATGGGTATATGCATCTCTGGTGGGCTGGGTGAAATTCAAACTACTCACGCACACCAGCAAATTACTTTTTTCTTATTCATTTGAAATGATAAATGAAAAGAATCTGCAGCCTAACCCCAAGTCCCATATGGCAACATATAGAGAAATAGGAAACCCAGAATTTTGTTTTAATATATTCTTCTAGGAAGGTTTGATCTCAGGAAAGTTAGAGCCAAGCAAAGTGACAGGTTTTGAACAGCCTTCATGTTTTTTCCATGCAACACAATCAATGACTCTTAATTCTAACCGACAAAAAATCCTGGGTTTCCAGAGATAAAACAAACAGTGGTCAAGTTTACAGTGTAGAAAAAGTCCCTCATTTTCAAACAGAATTTGACCCTAATAGAAAGAGTATTTAAATCCAGAAATTGGGGGGGGGGGGGGGGGGGGG
>NW_017729029.1:52718238-52725685 GCF_001723915.1 Gavialis gangeticus
CACTGTATGCAAGTCATCTCCTCCTTCATAAAGCAAAACTGATTCATAGATTCACATTTCATTCGCTGTGAATAGTGAGACAGATTAAAGAAACTGAAAATTCCCCATTAGTATTACTGTAATGCAATTTAAAACATGACTTCCTTCTGCTTTTTTGCAGGGATTAGATAGTACAATTGCCTTTCACACAGTGTGAAGCAAAAGCACTAGCTTTACAAACAGATACGAGCCAGAGCTTCCCAAAAGACAGGAAATAATACACTTCTCTCCGAGCCTGCTTTCTTTACTCATCTAACTTCAGAATTACTGGGGAACAAACAAGCTGCAGGTAAGCTGGAAGGTTTTCAATTTGTTCATGCATTGCAGTTTTCATATGCTTTACCTTAGCCTGCATTTTATGTTGCTGACAATGTCCTTTAGCAGAATGCAGCTTAATTATATTCAGTACTACCTGATCAGCAGAACTTTACTTCTCTGAAACTTCATTTCCTTGCCACTGAACTGGGTATGGATTATATCTAAAAACATAGCTACCTATGCAATTTACACTGTTTAATTTAATACATTTAAGTTATATTCTGTTTATTCTGAATAGAAATATAACCTCTAAAATGATTCATAGGGAGTGGAAGCTGTCCACATAATGAACACTCAAAAGACCAACAAAAATTGGTTGCTTCGTTCAGACTCTTTGGGGAATCTATTGGTATACAATTCTTCCTGAGATACAAAACGTTCGAGGTATGTCTGCGTCAGATGGCTGCCTCCATTTCGAATGGACTCTTGATCTTTTTGTTCCCTCTACCTTTTTGCCTCCATTTTGGCCTAAAATTCAGAGGAATTAGCACAGAACTAAGAAAGGGTTGGCAGATGATTGTCCATTTTAAGGGAGCACCCTTGGACAAAGCAATGGCTGCCCCACAGGTTAAGTCTGAACTCTAGGTGGTGGGTGGTAACTAAAAAAAAGCTAAACTCTAGGTGGGCAGCAACTAAACAACTAGTGGACTGGGCAAGGGTCTCTGAGCACCTGCGAGAGCAGGGTAGGAGGTCCACCTGGCAAAGAGGAGGGAGGTTATAAAAAAAGAAAAGGTGTCTCTCTGCAGCCATATCATAAGCAAGCTGATGTGGAGCATCGAGAGATAGGTGGATATTTCACAGTTTTGAAGAGAAGCCACACAGAGCTGAGTGGGATCCTGGACACCCCAGAAAGCCAGAGAAGTGAGGAAACTCAGGCAGGCAGGAAAATGAATATAAGCTTCTTGAGCTTTTCTTCCTCTCTCTCTAGGTCTGTGTAGCTCCTTGTGAAGTAAAGAGAAAACCTGTTTGCAAGTTCATGTGCGACACCTGCCCCAATGAGTCCAGCAGAAACACTGAACGCTCATAAGTCTGAATTTTGAGAAAGTGATCCAACTCATTACAAGAGAGTCTAGAAAACTAACAGCAGCTGGTCTCTTGGACCCATTTCTGTTAAAGAATTTGGGCCCAGGAACTATGGCAGAGAAGCCAAATGAACAAAAAAAGAGACACTTATGCCCTAAAAAAGCTTGAGTATATTTCTTTGAGCTTTACTGCATACTATATAAAATCCATGAAATTATATTAACTAATTTATATATATTGGCCAAATGGGACAAATCACAGACTTGAAGAACAATTTTGCATTAGGATGAATACTATCAAGTAAAGCACATTAATTATCTCTCTATTATTTCTCAAGTATTTCTTTATTATGCCCTAAGTAGTGAAGAATTAGATACAGATGTAAATTATTGACTCTATACATGCCAAGTAAATCAGGTCAGGATCTGAACCACTACAAAACCGTGTGGATGTTTAACTAGGTTTGGCCCATTACAAAAGACACAGAATTTGGACCTGGATATTTTTTCCTTCAGAGTCCAGTGATCTTTGAATCATAACTTCCTAGACAGACCCTAAATGCTGGAGGCTACAAGAGGAAGAGAAACAGCAGCAAAAAATCCCTGGTCATACCCTGTTCGCTCTCCCTTTCAACCTCCACTCTGCCTCCGAGAGACACAGGATACCAGGCAACATTTAGGGTCTGACCCAGTAAATGGCAGTTCTTATGATCTACCCAGCATTAAAACTAGAAGGACTTCATCTAAAATATTCTCATTGCCTAAAAAATCCCCATTCTCTATGTTTTCAAAGCTCTTCTTTGGGATTTCTCTGTGTAACTCTCCTTTCCCCTCCAAAATGTCAAAGAACATTATGAAGTGACCTTATGTATTGCTTTGGAAGTGTAGGATCGCTCATTAAGTGTACAGTGGCTTATGCAGCTTCTTCCTTCCACCTTTTCTCTTAATTTATAAGATGAGCTTATATTTTGGACGTACAAGACCACATCTGGATGCCATTTATTCCCTCAACTATTTGGCTAATTGCTTAGTTACATGTATGTGTAAAATAACTGATTTCACGGGAGCTGAATATATTAAACAGGCCAAATTTGGCCCACTGTCTGTGGCCCTGAGCAGATCTTTCATAGATTGTAAGGGGATGGAAGGGACCTCGCAAGATCGTCAGGTCCAGCCCCCGTGCCCTAGGCAGGAAAGACAAATGGGGTCAGGTGACCCCAGAGAGGTGACCGTCCAGTCTCCTCTTGAAGATTTCCAGGGTAGGTGATTGCACCACCTCTGGAGGGAGCTTATTCCAGTCTGAACACCCTAACCATAAAGAACATGTTCCTAGTGTTAAGCCTAAAATGGTCTTCCAAGAGTTTGTGGCCATTACTCCTGGTTTTCCCCAAGGATGCCCTGGTGAACAGTTGTTTGCTGAGCCCTTGATGTACTCCCCTAGTCTAGCGGTAAGCCACTATCTAGTCCCCTCTCAGTCGTCTCTTTTTTAGGCTGAAGAGACCCAAGTCCCTCAGGCTTTCCTCGTATGGCTTGCCTTCCAAGTCTCTGATCATACGGGTGGCTCTTCTCTGGACTCTGTCAAGGTTTTCCATGTCCTTGTTGAAGTGCGGTTTAAGCGGGGCTTAATGCGTGCTTTAAAGTGGATGTTTTCCTGAATATGGATGGATGTAAGCACGTTTAAGAACCTTTCTGAAAGCGAACCTAAAAGAGATCAGTTATCTGTAATTCGGGGTGCATCTACGTGTGGGTCTACACGTGATCACTGCCGCCACAGTGGCGCTCTGCCCACCTACAGGGCACCGCTACAGCAACGTAGCTGGTGAATCTAACCATGTGCCACCCATATGCCACAGCATAGGTGGCTCCTGTGCCATGTTTTAGTACTTCCCCCAAGCAAGTACTAAACACAGGGCACAGTACTAACGTTGCCGTACAGCGATGCATAGACATGCCCATTGTTTTCCAAAGCAGCTCACTTCCGGACCGTATTTCAACTACTGACATGACTCAGAACGATAGCAGCAGCTGCTGGGACCACATTTCCAGCACTGACATCATTCAGGATGGTTCTGGCAGCTGTAATAAAAATCAACGAACCTTCCCACAAGTCTTCTGACTTCTCCATTCAGAGGAACCCATGGTTCAGAAACCACATCTGGCCCACTCTCAGCATAATTGCTACAAATTGAAAATAACAACATTCCCTTTACATATTGTTTCATCCTCAATAGTCGCTCAAACACTGAAGATTGAAATCAAGAGCCTTACATGAGGAATTTAGATATAATTGAGTGTGAAGCATCTCATTTCAGGCAAATTGTTTCACTTTAATACAGGCAAGGGTAAGAGTAAAGATGTTTTGAATTGCAAAATCCAATCAATGAAAGTGTATGTGAAATTAGTTACATTTGCAAAACACACAACAAAGGCTTTTACTATTGATATAAAAAAAAGAACGTTTCCTCTCCGGTGAAAAAATTCATTCATTTTTTCTTCTGCGGTATATAAATCACATTCAGTCCAAACGTAAATGTATTAAAGAAAGCATCTCCACAGCTTCATAGTTAGTAGGATGCCTAGATAGTCATTACCTTCACTGAATAGCTAATTAAAGCAATCAAATTTATCATTCAAAAAGGTTCAGGAAAGATAAAGACGAATGGAAGTTAAAATAAATATAACTAAATATGAGCGCCTCACTCAGCTGCATAAAATTGTATTTGCCAGTTGGATTTAATTAGGTGGTTCTCATAAATTCTCCATTTATATACAACACAAATAAATATGGTTCTGCAAGCAACAAAAATGATTTTTTTTGTTACTCACAGTGTAGTCAGGACTACTGATCTGGATACATTCATGAACTTAACCAGACAGTTAAGTGGTACACAATACAAGTACATGTGATAAGTTGTGGCTTTCACAGGATGCAGTAATTATTTGGGCTAATTATTATGGTGCCTGGGTGCATCAGATAGTCAAATGAATGTTTACTTTTGTTTACTCACTTGGCCTTATCCTGCCCTCAGTCTTTTTAGTGACATATACATCAGTTCCAATAGAGGATTTTGTGCCCAGATTAAAGGAAGGATAAACGAAAGGTTGAAGATGATGCTGCCTTCAAAATCATTTGGATGGAAATGTAGCAAACGTCGTCCATTTGACTGTGGCCTCCTGTACCTTGCACAACATCTGTGAAGCTAAAGGCAAGTGTTTTCAACTGGAGCAAACCCTGGACATGGATAAGCTCCCTTGCCACCTCACCCGATTGGAAAGCACCCCATCAGCACTACAGGCCCAGGGTCAAGAGAGGCAGGAAAAATGAGAAATGTGTTGTGTGCTCAAATCCAGCAACACATGGTGATTTTAATGTGTTGCACCTGGATGTGCTGCTTTCTACATTCTTTATTACAGGGGGATATGTACCAATATGCTGCAGATTTTTAAAGTTCCTGCTGTACTCTTTCTTCAAGCTCCTGGGATGAGAGAACTGCTAATCTTTATGGGGTATTTCGTGCCTGATTAATTTGATGAACAGTTTTGGCTAAGAGCTGATTTCTTTGCCAAATATCAATTTAAAGTAAAATGCTGTGACTGCTACTTTGGAATCACAAACTGGCATTTAATTGATTGGCACAGTTTGCGTTCTATTTTTTGATCTTTTAATAAACCCTTCTGGCTTTCAAATGCTCAATATTCAACCTCTTCCTTGATAGCTTCTTTTGTTTTGGGACAATGCAAATGGACGTGATGGACCATATCAGATGTTGTCTCCTTATTCTGTCAAAGCAACAAATGGAAGACATCGTGGATGCACCCTTGCTGAAAACACTGGCCACTGATTGATTATACCATAGTGCATGGCTGGGATGTCACAACATCCATATCACCAAAGCTATGACCAGTTCAGACAACTGCTGGACAGCTTGTAATTACAAAATCATGTTCTGAACACTTGCTTAGAAGAACTCCGCTTGAGTCGACTTTCCCCATCCTATTCCTTCCAAGCGCTGATTTCCATAGCTCCTAGTTCCTGGCCACTCAGTGGCATCACTGCAGATACTCTGGAGGAAGGAAACCTTAACCTGATGGCCAGGAAAACCCTGATGACCAGAGGTTTTTACTCCAGTGCAGCCTTCAACCGCCTTTGCAGCCATAGTGGTGTATTCTTTCTTCATCTGCCTGGAGCACTAATAGTCTAGAAACCTTGCTCTCCACCTTGCTGCCACGGCTCGTATAATACTCCCTCTGCACATACACTAAGACATGAGCATGCTGCCCCAGCCAGCAAACTACAGGTTGCTAGCACAGGTTCCTATTTTCCATGAGGAAAATGAGGTGTTAAATGTCCATTAGGACAACAAGTGGCCGTTATCATCCAGTGGGTAGAAAGTGGAGGGGAAGGGAGGATGCAGAAGGATCAGAAGATACATGAACAGGAGTCTGAAGGACTGCCAATGGAGGACTGTCTTCTGGGCAGTTATATGTCTAGAACCTGAACACATTATGAGCCTGGCTCTGTTCACCCTGAGGAAAAAAAGCATAGGTGGTCTCTCAGTAGGGATAATAGAATAACATGGGTTAACAAACAAGCCCCAAGGCACTGAAACTTTGCAAAGCTGAGACTTATACTTGGACAGTGGAATTTAAGCACACACACTGTCTTTGGGCAAGGGATCCAACACTGGGTCCACAGGGGAACAGAAAAGCCTGGACACACCAAGTAGACAGTGTTATTATATTCCACCACATGCAAATAGAGTCCAGCTCCGCAGGCTCAGGCCCTTCTACTCCCAACATAGTGAGAGCCACATTTCCTTGGCTCTTAGATTTTAACCTCCATTTCACTACAGCCGAAGGTAAACGGGCCGTGTTCACGGTATAATCTGTCCAGAAGTTCTGTTCTATCATTCTAGCCTCCAGTTTATTTCAATAAAGAAAGGTCCATCTTTACAGTGCACCACTGTCAATGGTATGCAGTGTTCCAGAGAAAAGGACTGGCCAAAAAAAGTAAAAGTATTATACAACAACACTCACCCTTTTTTATTCAATAGAAAGAGATACACGTCTCTTCTCTGCTGCTTACAAGAGGAAGACAGTACCTTTAATGGTATTTGTGCACCTGGTTATTTAAGACCTTGCATTTCTAATACTATATTCTTCTCCCCCAAGAGAGTGACGATCAAATCTTTAACATTTTTGCTGCAACATGGTAAGCTATTTTCTGCGCACTATGAAACCCATTAAAGAAATTTGTGCACATAATCATAAAATTTTGGCAGTGGCCTTCATAACCTATTATAAGAAAAGGTAGTAACAAGGTTTTTATTAACCAAAAATCAATACAATACACAATTGCAATTTGCCGCAGCTGCAAAAACATATTGCATTCCAACAAAAGTACACATGAAGAGCTGTAAGCTCTCCGAAGCTATGCAGGTAACCAAAATGACAACAGTAAACCTGTCACTTGCATGGAATCAATATAAATATTGAATTCAAAATACCAGGTTGAAAACTTTATGGTAAAAAGGGCTGATTTATGAGGTGTACAAGTAATGCAAATCAATATAAGAGCAAATCTAAAACTGACAATGCATTTAGTGAAATTTACTGCACGCACGTTTTGATGCAGACAATTTTTGAAACAGATGTTTATTGCACTGTGGTTGTGACAATGCAAACTACAGTTTAATCATTTTGATTTCTTTGAGCAATGGAGCTTGACTTCATGGGCACGTCCAGACGAGCCTGCATGTGCTTCTTGCAGCGTCTCACACCCCTTTGAGATGCTGCAGGAGACACATGCAGGAACAATAAAATGTTCAAAATTAGACCCCTGGATATCCAGGGGTCAAAAAAAAATTCAGTGAAAAAAAGCGGGACAGGGCACTGCCCTGAAGCAACCACGACTGCCAGAGCATCTCTACGGTTAGCCCTTGCCCTGCTGCTGAAGCACGCTGCCTGAGGGCAGGCAGCGTGCCAGCAGCAGGGAGCTGAACCCAGGCTCCACTGCCAGTAAATAAGGGGTTGGGGGGCTGGAGGAAGGGGGAGCATAGGGGGACCCC
>NW_017729029.1:52725696-52728790 GCF_001723915.1 Gavialis gangeticus
CCTGAGCCCCCCAATCCCTGCTCCCCCACCCCAACAACTGGGGGGGAGCCCCAGCACTTACCAGAAGTTCTAGCTGCCTTCAGGGTCACTGTGGCCCTGCCTGAACAGAGCAGGGCAGGGTGACAGTCCCAGCAGCCTCAGCCCAGGCCCTGCTGCCCCACCACTGCCCAGGGGCCCTGCAGGAGAAGCAGCCCCTGTGGGGTGGGGGGCGGGGGGCCGCAAAATATATGTTCATGTATTCATGAAACATGTATTTACAGTTCACTTTAGTTTTATGATAGCGGCACTGATAGTTTTCCAAATTGCTTTAACACTGTAGATATATCAATAAAACACTGACAAACCGATTGCTGTCTCTCTGTCTTATAGTGGTCTTTTGTTTTAATTGTGGAGGATGATGAACGTGGATTTTGGGGTATTTTACAGAGTGACTTTGGGATTTCTATAATCGGGGATTTTTCAGTTTTCCGATAGGGAACACCAGAATTCCTGCTAGGGAGGCCAGTGGCAGGACCCTGCCTGCTCAGAGCTGGGACCCAGCTGGCTGTGGCTGACCTCCTGGCCAATTGGGGCCAGGAGGACATGCTTTGACCATTCAAAGCAGGCCACCACACCTGGAACATCTTCTAAGCAATAGCTGCCCAGATGAACAAGCAGAGGGCACACATGGCAGTAGTGCCACACAAAAGCCAGCTCTGCAGCCACAGCCCACTGGCACATGGCCAAGAGGGGCAGATGCCTCATCTGCATCTGGTAGGTGCACAGCCAGTCACAGCCAGGCAGCAGCCCCCACTGCCAGTCTTCTGCAGTGAGTAAAGGGGGCAGGGAACTCTCAGGGCTGCTTCTGCAGTCCAGCTGACACCAGGGGTAGTGTCCCCAGGTACCAATTGGCTGGGCCCCAGAAGCTCCTGAGTGTGAGTAGCCTTGAGCTACTTGCCAGGGCAGCTTTTGGTACGGCTGGGGCCGGGACAGGGCAGCTTTTTATGCTGCTGGGAACAGCACAGGTGCTGGCCTCAGGCTCTAGCTCCCCCTGGCTGCAGATCCAGGAGAAGCTAGGCAGGGTTATTTTGCCCCAAGTGGCATAATTTGCTCCACAACAAAGTGCATGTCCAAGCACGTGTGCTGAGGCAAAAAGCCCCGGCTCAAATTTGCATCGCTTCTATTTGAGCTGCTGCAAGTGCACGTACTCAAATGGACTCAAAAATCCCGGGTTCTGTGGCCAGCCCATTTCAAGGTCCCTTTGCTTAAAAAAAAATAAAATAAAAAAAAAAAAATCAAGTAGCTTCTTGGTTGTTCTCAGCCAAATCAAGACAGGAAGAACCTTCCTCATAGAGTAGCTACCCAGAATTTGGTAACATTTAGTGCTTTCTGCTTCCTGGAGCAGAATTACACAAATACTCTCCCAGAAAATGTTCCTCCACAATCACAGCCAAGGTCAGTGAAGAGGCACTAAAGGTGTCTGTTGTTTATTAGCTTGTACATAAAAGTTTCCATTTCAATTTTTTTTGCCTATATGAGCACCAACATGAGAAGCAGCAAGGGAAAGAAAAACTAAAATGTGAAATAACATAGACCATAGGATGCTCTTGATTCTTCTGTGATGCTCAATTATTTAGTTCACCTTTAACAGAAGATAGGGATTCCAAATATCGGGCTGTCTTCAATACAGGGGATGTAGTACTAACTTTGGAGGCACAATATATTGATCCATCCACTTGAATGGTGCCCATTAGTCTTTATACTAAACCGTGGCATCTTTGCTTTTCCCACGTCCCGTGCTACAATTTTTTGCCTAGTTATTTATGATACAGTCACTGCTGTGGTGTTTGGATGCATCAAGTAAAGGGCTGGTGTGAACTGGCAGCACGCTACTTGAATTTGGCCATATGACCATATTGAATTTGGCCTTATCTGTCTACTGTGGGCAACAACACTTCCATGCTTCCTCGCTGAAAGGCCTGCTTCAGGAAAAATAGCAGAAAAAAAAAGTAAGAAGTGGCTGGATTTTAGTTGCATGGGTGTAATTTCAGTGAATTCAGTAGAGTCATTCCTGAGCTATAGCCAGGTAAGTGAGAACAGATCGTATTCTCCATGGTTTTACCAGCCAGGCCTAACTTGCCCAAAAAAAGATTAGCTTGTCAGATTTGGGATGAACCAGAGAGGGAGAGAAAACTCCGACCACAGATTACAAACACAGCCAAGCTCTCAGGGGTCAACATTTTAGTCCAGCTTTTGCAAAAGCATATAAAGAGATAGCTGCTAAGTTATCAGTTATAATCCCACAAATTGACTATTGCATATAGAAATATCTTGCCAGAGAGGGATTTCTTCTGAAACAAGTCTTCAGTTTATATCTTCTCATTAAAAAAAAAAGTATCTGATTCTGAAATCTTTATATCCATGAATAGGGCATATTTTTTAAAAAGACTCTCACTTTAGTTCATAACATGGATAAAATAGCTTAAATAACATTTGTGTAGTCTAACATCAGAGAGTTTTTAATGGGATTCCCAACGTTTTCAAAAGAAAATAGTACGAACTTATAAAAGTCAAGGAAACCATTTTTTTTTAATTAACCAAAGAACATCTTTCAATTATTTTAAAGACCGCTTAGAAGTAATATTAACCAAACATCTCAGGTAATCTTTCTTAGAATCACAGAAGTCAGGTCGGAAGGGGCCTTGTAGATCTTCAAGTCCGACCCCTGCCTGAGCAGGAGAAAAACCGGGCTTAAATGACTCCAGCCAGGTAGGCATCAAGCCTCTTCTTAAAGACCCCCAGGGTAGGGGCCAGCATCACTTCTCTTGGGAGTTGGTTCCAGCTCCTAGCCGCCCTGACCGTGAAGTAGTTCTTACGCATGTCTAATCTAAAGCTACTCTCCAACAACTTATGGCCATTATTCCTTGTCATGCCAGGGGGCGCTAGGGGAAACAAGGTCTCTCCCAAACCCTTCTGGTCCCCCCTAGTGAGTCTATAGATGGTCACCAGGTCCCCCCTCAGCCTTCTCTTGCAAAGGCTGAACAGGTTCAGGTCCCGCAGTCTCTCACTGTAGGGCCTGCCCTGTTGTCCCCGGATCATGCGAGTGGCCCTCCTC
>NW_017729029.1:52733790-52737599 GCF_001723915.1 Gavialis gangeticus
GCTGGTTGCCCTTGAGCATCATCCCTGAAGCTGGTCCATCGCAGATGTGCTTCTTGATGATCTTCTCAAAGAATTTCCCTAGGATTGAGGTAAGACTGACAGGTGTATAGTTGTCCGGGTCCTCCCTCCTCCCTTTTTTAAAGATGAGGACCACGCTGGCTATCTTCCAATCATCTGGCACCTGGCCCGAGCAGCATGAGCGCTCATAAAGCCGAGCCAAGGGCCCTGCAATAACCCCTGCTAGTTCCCTCAACACCCTGGGGTGGAGAGCATCTGGACCCACTGATTTGAATATGTCCAGCCCCTCCAGAAGCTCTCTAACCCGGTTCTCCCCAACCTGAGGTCTGGAGGCATTCCCCTTGAGTTCCTCTTGCATCATGGTGGGGAAGTCCTGGTCCCTGCCCAAGAAAACGGAGGTGAAGAATTGGTTAAAGAGGTCTGCTTTCTCCTCTGGCGCAACCACCAGATTGCCCAGAGAATTTTGCAGGGGCCCCACATTTCCCTCCCTTTCCTCCTGAATCTCACCAGCAAGGTCTGAATTTCACTACAAGTTAAATCTTGGTGGATGCAGTTCTTCTAACAAATGTTTATGGTAGTGAAAAAACGCTACTTAGAAGTGAAGGGATTTCTTCAACTTACACATGGGAGGGTTACCCATCTACAGCATAAAAATTTGGATTTGAAGAAGAAACTTTCATAATGCAGCATAAGAGAATGGCTTGTAAACTAATGAGTTTTAAGGTTGACTTTTTGAAGTGCTCATTGACTTCAAGATGAGCAGAATTAGACCAATGTGCAGAACTTCTGAAAATCCTTCCTGGTGTTGTGTGCGAGTTCAAACTACCAGTCTGGTCAGAGGATTTGACTCTCTCAAAGACTAGCAGCCTATTTTCCCAAAGTATATTTTAGCATTCCCAAGCACTAAGATCTCACTAAGTTGGTCACCTGAGTCTCAACAGAGGAATGAAGTAAAGCAACAGAATGAGGTATGCGATTTCTCACACTCTAGTCTTGCAGATGTACTACTCTAGGTCACAACCTTGTGAGAGCTCATTAGCTAAGCAGAGTCATACTTTGAAGTTTTCAGTAGGTAGCACTCTTTTTCTCAAGTCAGGGCTGAGTCAGTAGCCCAGCATGGTGTTTGGGGCTGATCTGCTTTTTACAGTGCTGTCAAACAGATATATAACCATAAGCGCCATCTTTTGTGGCTGCATAAGCACCTGTAGGCCTGACCTTCCCTCTTGCACAGGAGTGACTGCACTGAAATCAATACAGTTAAACCAGGGAAAGGGAAAGGAAAAATGGGTCTGACTACTTTCATCATCAACCCCTGTGCACCAGCCTGATTCTAAGTACACCCTTGTCTACAGTCCCGGAGATTCCCATCATCTTGCAATCTAAACAATTGATGCAGCGGGCCCCGGGGGTGGCAGGACTGAAAAGTAGATGAAGTGATTCTTATGATTGATGTATAGTTAGCAAAGCACTTGGGGATCCTGACAGAAAAGCACTTCAGGAACAGAAGCTATTACCAGTATTTTAATTGTTGTGTCTGTTTGTGAACAAACAACAAAACAATTTCCATTCAATCAGCTAAAACTTGATTCCTGCAATGAAGCACATTCCTACTAAGTTCTCTTACTTTCTCTGAGAAATTTGAATGATATAATAGCCCACTGTGATGCTCTGGGTTTTGTTGCTTTGGTGTAATCCCTAAATCCGTCCACTATTTTCAAATCTCATAGTTATCCAGTGCCCAAAATGCAGTATCTAGTCCTACAATTACAGCACCATCAGCAAGTGTGTCATAAATGTGCTTAGAGAGGATGCTGTTATAACACAGCAGCAAACAATGTGCCCTAGACAGATCTGGCAGGAAAGGTTGTGGGCTTGGAACGTGTAAAAATAAAGAAAAAACCTCAGCACAAGTTACAGAAATGTATAGAAGCAGCAAAACAAAGTCCACACTGTCTGTAGGATGGGGTGAGCAGAAGGGAGGAGTGCTTCTGGGAGACAGGAGAAGAGTGTGAAAGGACTCTACTACAAAAGACAAAAAAAGAGAAAAGCAGCCATGAGTCACTTAATTTGTAGACTGAGATCCTGCCTTGCGTGACGCATGCTTCTGACTGAGGCTTATTGGAATCCAAGCTGCTGGCAAACAATACAGTGCAGTCATGAAAATGGACATCGTTTTAATGAGAGTGATTTGATGTGAGCTCACCAATGCCAGTCTAGCTCCAGCATCACATGCCCCGTTATTACTAGGTGGGCTCATCTACACAAGACAAGTTATGTGTGGTTGCCTAATTTACGGCGCAGTATGGGCATCTACATGTGCGCACCCTTACTGTGCAGTAAAAATGGCTAATCATGATTAAATTTGCTACCTGTGAATGCAATTAGTAACTGCACAGTAACATGTGTACGTGCAACCTGGCAGCAAATTTGCTGCCATGTCTGTCCTGCCACTAGGGAGCCGGCCTGTGGCCAGCCCCAGGACTCCTGGCTGGGAACCTCTCCTGGCCCAGGGCTGGGCTGCATCTTGTACCCTGGGGCACACACCACAGGCAGCCTGAGGGCATTACAGGCTCTGTGTGTCTCCCTGGGCAAGTCACAGACCTGCAGTGCCTGCCTACCACCACCCCAACGGTGCTGCTGAGCCTGTTGCTGCTGGTTGCAGCCTTTTGCCACATACTGCATCTTGCTGTAGCCTCTGTTCAGGCCTGCCAGCCCCCAGGGCAACCTGCAGCCAGCCGAGTGCATCAGAGCCAGCACAGCCTCCCTGCTGCACACCACTTCAGCCTGCCCAGCAACTGCAGGGACTGTGGGGCATAGCCTTAGCTCCCAGTCCTTGTGCTGGGCACTGCTGGGAGCTATCCAGGACCAGCAACACAGAGACAGCCGCACAAGGGTCCAGAGACCCAGCATGAGACCCAGAAGCATGGCCTCATCCTCCCCGTCCAGATCCATCCCAGCCCGCATGTACCCACCCATGCCCTCCACCTGGGGCCCCAGTTGGAGCCAGGAGGAGGCTGGTAACCTCATGCAGAGGTGCAGAGGCAGTTTGAGCAGGGTGGGCACAGGCTGTGTCCCATTTGATGGCTCTTGAGCAGTGGGGAGTTTGCTTCCGAGGATGAGTTGCGCAAGGTTATGTATTGTTTGAAAGCCAGGAGCAGAGGGGCTGGGAACATTTCCCTCAAGGTTTGATCTTTGTTGCATATAGCTTATAGTTGTTTGATGATTTGTTTAGTCAGTTCCAATGTGGGATAGTAGGAGACCACAAGGGATTTGTGGTCACAGGGTTACAGAGAATTGCTCTTATGGTGCAGGGTTGTAGCAGGTTACACAATATAGCTCTTATGGTGCATTTGGGATGGTTGCTGGTCTTCTGGATATAAGTATGGTGGTCTGTGGATTTTTCTGTCCATGATGACATGATGGTAGGGTGCCATCCCAAATGTGAATATGTGAATTGTAGTGTCTAGAAAGTTGTTGTTAGTATAGGCATATTCCAGAGAAAGTCTGAGTTATTAAACCTGGTGGAAGTCTGCGGTAGAAGCCAATAAGTTAGTCCACGTCTTCAGTGCAGATCATGAAAATATCATCTACGCAATGCAGGTATAGTGCAGGTTTGATGCTGCAGCTTTCTAAAAAATCCTTCTCCGGGCGGCTCATAAAAAGGAAACAGGGACTCTTCCATAGAAAATTAATGAAAATGAAACATTTTCCATCTAATCAAAATTGTTAGAGGAAAATATTGGCTTTTCCACTAAAAAACAACTGATAACGGGGGGGGGGGGGGGGGGGGG
>NW_017729029.1:52742599-52756162 GCF_001723915.1 Gavialis gangeticus
AAAATGTAAAATTTTTAAAAGAAATCAGACAGCTTCTGGGAAAAGATTTAATTTGATACAAACCCAATTTGCCCCTCAGTTTTTTGGACTGGAAATTTTCAGGCGTATCTAATTTTATCTTGTACATCACTTTTATTCTTCCCATTTTTAGAAAGCAATGTTTCCTCACACAGACCAGTCTCAGTCCCTTCAGTCACTCCCTTTTGCCTCTCCCTTTCATACTCCTCCTTTCTCTGCATTTTTAATGGTGCAACAAGCATTGTTAAAAGCTGTATCGGAATAATTTCCCCACTACACTGGACTACTGGGACCAACCAGCAGCACTACTGCTAAGAATTTCTAGAACTCAGTTGAAATTACTTTTCCTGCTCTAATAAAATATTTAAGAATTAAAATCTTTTCCTATATCACAATGAAGAGGAAAAAAGGAAAAGTTCAAATCTCAATATTCTTCCCCAAACTGAAAATCCCAAAGAAATGCCCATCTTTCTTTATCAACAGAAATACTGTCCCAGGAGGCATTCAGCCTGATTCCTGCACCTCTGTGCCTTCATGTGGGTGTTCCAAATCCTAATGAGCGTAGATCCCTGATGGAGACAAAGGGTGAAGGCGCATGTTACATTTAGGCCATACTAAACCTGTGGGATGCTAAGATATATGAAAGTGAGAACATGCTGTGAGCAATCTCACGTTAAGCATTAATACCATTTCTTCCCATACCACTCTGACTTGCCACTGGAGCTAGGTACAGACATTCGAAAAGCCCGAGGCAGAATTAATCTAAGTTATGACGCTTTCTGTAAGCAGCATAGTTTAGATCAGTAGAGAGCACAACACATATTTTCCCCCTGGTTAGTACAGGAGGGGTGGGGGGGTGGAAAGAGGGGACATTTAAATCTTAGACTGGGTTCTGTCATTTTTAACCCATTTATGTGCATCGAACTTCTGTTCTGCTACAGGGATAGACCAGTTTACAATCACTTATACTGGTAAAAATGTAATGTCTGTCCCTGGCCTAGAGGGCTGGCAAGCAGGAACATGACTAGGACACTTGGGCTGTTTGTACATGCCACAAGGGTTTAATTAGGTTTAGTTCTTCCCAAATTGAAATGGTGGGCTTTTAAAAAAATCGTTTCAATTTAGGGAGAATTAAACCAAGCTAAACCCATGTGGCATGTACACAAGGGTGGGGGCCCAACCCCTACCTGCCTCTTTGGCAACAGGGGGACGGTGGGGGACAAGCTGTCAGTGGACCAAGCAGTCCCTGAGCTGTGTGGACCGCCCCCCCCAAGGCAGCACCTGCCCACTGGCACCCAGCCCAGGTGGTCCTGGGGGGTGCCGCAGTTGTGGAGGGAAGCACCAGGCCCCTGCACAGCTCAGGCAGGCAGGCAGGCTCCAGGGAGAAAAGAGAAAAAAAGATCAGGCTCATCACTTTTTTTTTTTTTTCCTTCAGTGCAGCCTGCCTGCACGGGCTGCTGCTACCCACCAAGCCACAAACATGTCGGCTTCCAGAGACCCATGCATCACGTCCGGGGTGTTTTATCTTGCTACGTACCAAAGTCATTTAAAGTGGAATACGTTGCCAAACTTGCAAACAGCAATGCCAACAGGGCATTTAAGCCACTTTAAAGGCCCATTTTGTGGCGTGTACAAAGGCCCTTGAGCTCTATCCTTGCTTAAGTCGGGGAAGGGCGAAGCTGAAAGCAGTGTATCCTGGGATGCTGGAGGATTGCAGATTGCTCATTTTATCACTGTGGAGCAGACTGAAGCTAGCCTAACATGAGCTAGATAGCATATCCCAGAGTTAAACTGTATTTCCAGACATGTGTCTATGAAATGCTCAGAGGGCACTCAGCATGAATTAACAAGATTTAACATGGAGATGCTCACATTTTAAGCTCCCTTAGTATGGTCTAAGTGTAACATGTAACTTCCCCCTTACAGTCTAGGGAGGTACACAACCAGAGACTTGAGACAGATTTTTAATACTTCACTCAACTGGAATCCACTATTTTAGGACACTGCATTAAAATGGCAAAATAAAGTGTTGCCACCATATCATCTTTTTCACCCAACTTGCCAGGAACACCACAGTTGGTCCAACTGCAATTCCTGCTATGGCAAACAAAATTAAACTATTTCCTGTGCTAATGCTTTAAAATTCAACTGTCAGACACCAGAAAATAAAGAGGGAAAGGCTTCATTTTATTATTGCTTATTGTAACTACTACAACCACATGCTACACCACATCACCTGCTGATCTTGGCCTCCTATGCTACAAAAGCATAATGGACCAAGTGAAAAAACAATCAAAGTCTTAACTCATTTCCACACGGCTTCACAGAGCACCTTCCAACTTATTCATCTATTTTATCCCCATCCTGGGAGACAATAATTTGCACAGCCACCTTCTGAAGCATGAAGCTCCTCTTGACCATTTAACAAACTTTTATAAAGACAGGACCGAAGTGTGCTGCCAACAGATCTATAGTGATTTCCAAAGCCTGGGTTTCTGGATGTGTCTACTGACAATTAGCACGTGTTAACGCATTGCCCGTGACAGCCAACCACAATGTTGGACCATTCACAAATGCTGTTCGTTTTTTCACCAGGGTTGTTTACTGCAACATAATTATCAGCAGCCGATCCAAGATGTCAATGGCCAGTCTGATGAGTTTATATTGTACATAGGCAACAAAAGCCTGGTTATAGATATTGCATGTTGTTTCTGCTCTGCTGTACAGCAGTTTAAGTAATGAACTGATTAGAAAAAAACCTGGATTAAAACCTACTGCTGGCTTTGCCCCCGACTGGCTGTGCTCTTTTGGGCAAGCCACTTCACTTTCCTGTATGGCCATACTGCCAGTTATCTAACATAAGCAAAGCCATTCACAGAGCTGCCAGGATACTGAGGCCTACAGCAACATCAGGTAAACGAGGCATCTGAATAGTGGAAAGAGGCCAGTACAAGTAATTGCACCTGCCTGCATTGAATTATATTCACAGACTTGCACCTACAACACTGAAAGCAGATTAAGTATCCAGGCCTCGATGACAGTCTATACTCTTTGTAGATGAGATCAAGTGCAGATGTATTATGATCTCTCTACCCCAAAACATAGAATGACAGAAAGGTTATATCATACGGACCAATTCTCCTCTAGCTTGAGCCATGTGAAGTCATACACCAGCACAACGAATAAAATGCTACAAAAGTCAAAGGATTACCCATCTCACATTCCCTTTTCACAGGTCTAAATGGCGACAAAGGGTGGGAGACAAATCAGGACTATACTGTATCTTAATGGGCCAAGTAAGAAACAGGATAATGGAGGAAAGATTATGCTGTCTTCTTGGCGTGAATATGAAGAGGTCAGGTTCAGATTTCAGTTATACCTAAGAAGACCAGAAGTAAAGTAGTAAAGCTGCTTTCCATGTGCAGAGATGGAAACAAAGAGACTCTAGCCTTAGATACCATTAGGCCTAATGGAAACACATGAATTGTACTATCTGGAATGAAATAGTAGTTGATCAGCATTACCCTGTACCCATTACCCCAACAAAACAAAAACAGGCTCATTAATTAAACAACAAGATAGATTCTTTTTTAATATTTTGCTGGTTTGGCCTAAGTTTTACACCATGATAATAATCAAGTAATTCTGAGTAGGGACAGCAGGGAAGGCCACTTAAACGTATCTGCCAAAGATGATTCCCAGTGGTCCAACCACAAATCAACATTATAAAAGATTTTACCCAAATTTACATGAAGTTCTCAGAGGGTCCAGTTCTACTAACAAAAACCCAGGAGAACCATTTTTCACAAGTGACTTGATGATGGAAAAAAGGGGAAAGGTGCCTCTACTTTAAAAAAAAAAAAGTCCAAAAATCAAGTAAAGAAAACAATACAGGAAAATACCATGGTGAAAGAGTTGCTTATCTAAAGCAATAAGACACAAAGCCAAAGACCTATAAAATCTGTGTCCAGGATGCAGACAGAGCAGTGCAAGTCTGATCCAGGTGTGAGGAGAGGCTAAGGACAAGAACTTAGGAAAACAGGAAAAAGTAATCTTCATTACTTGTACCACTCTAGTGTTGGAAACATGTCCTGATCTTAGGCAAAGGAAATTATGTCACTTTGTCTTCAAAAGAAAAATGGTCTCTTTTTTATTAAAAAGGACTCTTCACTGATTTCTCCACCCTTCTCCGTGAACCATGTTACCCATGATTTATATAATACAGCCATGCTTTCACAAGAAAGGTCATAACAGCAATAGCAGCAGCAACAGCAGACTAGCTAGGCAATAAACCACAGGTACACCATCAGGACTGGGGTTGTGTCCTCCAGCTACTAGTTAACCCACTGTCCAAAAACTCTTCACCAGGAGCCTGCACAGGGTCTTGGAGAGGCAGCAATTGAATCGTGGGGATCCCTGAGAGAGTCTTAAAAGGATTCCCAAATCGCTCATTAGATGTATAAATCCATACAATGACAAGTGGCTGCTTTATGGGACTCTCTGGGTATTCAAGTACAGCAGGGCTAGGGACAGAAATAACATATAAATGAACATAAGTAATTGGAAACTGGTTCAACTCTGTAACACAAGTCCAGTGCATATAAACTGCTTTAAAAATGGCCAAAACCGGTTTAAAATAAACCTGGATGGATGTAGTATCAGACTTAACCGATTTAAGTTAAATCAGTTTTTGAAATTCTGTCCCAGATCCCTTCCAGATTCAAGGCAACTCAGTCTCCCACAAAGCCAGCTTACAGGGTATGTGGGCTAGCCTTGGTCCAAGCTGTCTCCTCCAGCTGAGCAGGGAGGCATGCTCTAGCGCCCCCCGGCTTCTGGCCTGGTGCATTGCAGGTATGTGGCTACATTTCCAGAATCAAAAGCCATTCCTTTGCTCATTGGTTGTATGCAGCTTTGAGTAACCTGCAAAGACTGAATCGATTCAGCCCCAGACTTTCTGACTGGCTGGACTTAGTCCATTAGGGCAAAGTATTCACCTGCTTTTGAAAACTGTTTCCCCCTATATTTGCTGGAGACAGATGATGCACATAACTTTACTAATTTCCACTATCTGAGGTCCTTTCCTTGAACTATATCTCCCCATCAGTTCTTATTCAGAAATCCCCCAACGAATGCAATGAAAAGTTCTGCCTAAGAAATCAAATGGTGCACAATGGTCATTGCACACAGTGTGTCATTAGTAGGTATTTTAGGAGAGCAGGAAACTAATGCAAACAGGAAAGCTGTTAAGCAGCCTTCCTACAAGGCAGGCGAAGACCTGCTGGCTAAGAGTGGCAGGAGACTATGATTGACTTAGTTTACATTTCTTGATGGCCCTTTATAGTATAAAATGAAAGGTGCTTTAAAACTTCCACTGCATTATAACCATGACGCTTAAAAATAAATAAATTATTTTTTAACCTCAGGAAAGCACTCCAGCACGTTGCTTCTATTTCTACGCTGCTTCTATAAATCATTAATCTAAAAGTGACAATTTGACTAAGTACAGTCGTTGCCTTCTAAACAGCCAACAGAAAAGTTGAAAAGGTCAGTCTACTGCTTCAAGTATTTGGAAGACGGATAATATAGCTCAAAAAAGAGACATATATTTTCTGTCCATCAACCTAATGCTTTCATTCCACAGCGTTACCTGCCATCTGAAAACTATGCGTTTACCCAGGCACTCTTACCTTCCCTCTGTTGAAACTTCTTTTCATAAAATGCTCAGTGTTTGCTGGGCATCCAGACTGGTCTGATTTCAACACAGTCCAGCTCTCATCTTTACTACCCTTTACAGTCTACAGCACCATAGTGGACAGAAACGTACTATAAAAAAAAATATAAACCTTTTATATAGAAAGTTTGCCAGTGTATAAAAAATGCTCAGATTTTAGTGCACTTAGAATCTTCTACTTAAAGCAATGCTTAAAACAAAAACTCTAGCTTCTGTTATATATTCAGGTTTAAAAATACATTGAAGGGGAAGCAAGAAATGGGATGAAATAAATCTTAAAAATAGAGAAAGTTTTGTTTTTTTTAACGTGGGAAATAAAACACTAAGTTGTAAAAACTCCTTAAAAGACAAAGAAAACTAAGAATCGTCTTCATGTTTCTACTCCGGAGATGGATATTAGCAAGTTTTGTTGGTTTTTTACCTTTCATTGCATCTTATAAAATATTTAGTTTATCTTAGAAATTCAGCTGACAAACAGTTTGGGAGTATTAAGGTATTTGTTTGGCTGGCAATAAATATCAAAAGTTCCTCAGATACTATTAGAAATTAGCTTCTTTGCATGAACCTAGGGATAATTCAGCTTGCTGTATTCAGATGCAAATATATTATTTCCAGAGCACAAGAGATATACAAAGGGAAAAATTAAAACATAATATATTCTAATACGAGGGTTATTACATGCCAAACAAATTTCTGTGCAAAGCTTTTGTTTCAGGTTGTGTAATATGACAGCTGTTTCTATTCACATGGTACTTTAAAAGGAAATGTTTTCTGTAATATCAGCTAAATCATATTCAACTCCATTTTAAAGTGCCATTGACAACATGCAAAATGTTTCTACAAGGAAGCCAACATTTATTATTCTAATCCAATGCAAATGCTAGTTAGAAAAATCAACAAGAAAACACAAATGCTGGGTCAAGATCCCTTGTGCTCCTTAAAATTATTTTGCATGCAATCAGTCAAAAACCCACCTCACCAAAAAAAAGAATTAGTATTACACAACTTTTTTAAAGATGTAATTTAAAACCTATTATTATTTCTATTGCAGTAGCACATCAGAACCCAAGATGGAGATTGAGACTATTTTATTAGACAAGCAAACACTGCAAAAACAGTCTCTGTCTCTCTCGCCTAGAAATTTAAAATAGAAACCAATCTGCATTCCCTAAAGTGGGCAAGACTTTCACTGAAGTCAGTGATAGTTTCCCTATGCAAGGACAATAAAATAAAAAGTCCACATATTCTAGTATCAGAAGCTAGAAGCACCAGATCAACATTTTGACTGGAGTAGGAAAAAAACAGCCTTTAATAGTTTCATGGTTTCTAGGGTCAGAAAGGACCTGAGTAGATCATCAAGTCCGACCCCCTGCCATGGCAGGAAAGAGTACTGGGGTCAAATGACCCCAGCAAGGTGGTTGTCTAGCCTTGTCTTAAAAACCCCCAGGGTAGGAGCCAGCACCACTTCTCTTGGAAGTTGGTTCCAGATCCTAGCTGCCCTGACCATGAAGTTGCGCCTCCTGATATCTAACCTAAATCTACCCTCTGCCAGCTTGTGACTGTTATTCGTGGTCACTCCTGGCAGTGCTTGAGGGAACAGGGACTCCCCCAGTGCCTGCTGGTCCCCTCTGACTAGTTTGTAACAGGCCACTAGATCCCCCCTCTGCCTTCTCTTGTGGAGGCTGAACAGGTTCAGTTCCCATAGCCTCTCCTAGTAGGGCCTGTCCTGCTGCCCCCTGACCATGCGGGTGGCCTCCTCTGGACCCTTTCCATGTTGTCCACGTCCCCCCTGAAGTGCGGTGCCCAGAACTGGACGCAGTACTCCAGCTGCGGCCTGACCAGTGCCGCATAGAGGGGGAGGATCACCTCCCTGGACCTGCTCGAGATGCATCTGTGGATGCACGACAATGTGCAGTTGGCCTTCCTGACTGCATCCCCACACTGCCGGCCCATGTTCATCTTGGCATCAACAATGACTCCAAGATCCTTTTCATTTGTGTTTTATTCCCATTTTCCTGAGACAGCAAAGAGAGATGTACAATAACATCAAGGTAAGGGTAAAAGGATTGTTTATGCGTGGATGGAGGGTGCTCATTAGCATGAAGGAAGGAGATAATGCAAAAGTCATGTTGACTTGTCAGAATTTGTTCTAGTAGTATCCCCAGATGGTGCAAACAGCTATGTGCCAATGGGAAACAAACTACGGAGAAACTCGTTGTATAGACAATATTAGGAAGTTATACGAGTCACTGAGGGATGGACCATATGGTAATAAGAAAAAGGCAGCCATTTAGAAGGCAATAGGAGAACCGTTTGTTTTGTGGGCAGAGATCAAGATTAAAATGAAAAAAAAAAAATTAGTAAAACTGGGAAAAGCACCTGGTACTGCCAACTGGAACAGCTGATCAAATAAAACAGGTTGGTGATCATGCAGATGCAATCCTCCATCAATCTGTCCAAGCATATGGAAAACAGGAGAATGAAGATGGCTAAAAAACTCAAGTCGTGCTTCCTACCAGGGCGAACTCAAGGCCTGCAGAGCTACATGCATGGCTCACAGCTGACACTGGCGCTGTTCTGTCCAAGTTACACAAGGAGCGGATGATGGAAGAGGGAAAGGTGGGTATCACCACAGATGTGTGGTTTCCAGAGACAAGGGGGGGAAAAAAAAAAAAAAAATCAATGCACAAGATTTAAATGCAAGAGTATTTTTAAAAAAGGGTGGACTCCTGTGCTGATGGGAATGCTTCCAGCTGCTTGGCGCTCACAAGGTTGCTCTCGGTGCTCCGTGGGTTACCAATACACTGAAAGACAAAGCTGCCCAGAGCAGATGAATGCTGACACTGTGCAACTAGAGAGACCTCCCGAGCCTTGGAGGTTCAGTTCAGCTAAGCCTCCATAGGTTTTCTAATCTCAGTGGCCCTCTGCCCTTTTGCTTAAGAAAACTCATCATTGCCCTTTTCTCTGGCCTGCCTCAGTGGCAGCATGAGACAGGATAACCCCTCGCTGATAACGCACGGCCTCACATCCTGCAGTTTCCCACACATCATTTATTCACCTCCCAACTGCTATTCAGAAGCTACGGCCAGGGTGCAGAGTGAACCTAGGACAATGGCAGCCTGCTCGTGACGTGTTCAGATCGGTCGTAGCTGCCTTTTCCATGAACAGCACATGCCACGAACATAGAGGAGGTTGTATTCCTCTGAACAAGAGCCTCCCGGCGGTGCTCACATTCACATGTTGACGAGCGTGTGATTACATACAAACAAAGGAGCGGGGTGAGCACTTCCAGAAAATATACATCTGTGTATAGGTGGGTTTATACCGAAGTAAAGGCGTTGGGTGTCCAGGCCCTGAGACTGACAATCTGCCCTCTGGCAATTGATGCAATGTACTTCTCCTGCCATGTCAGCCAGACTGCTTCAGCAGCTCTTTTTCCCTACTATCCATGCCCAGAAGTAGTGAGGATGCAACACCCCTTGTTGTCCATGCTCTACCTTTCCATCTCCTTGTGCAAGCACATCAGATAGATCCATGTTGGACCTCAGCAAGTTTGGCAAGCAGAACAGGATACCACAAAAAAGCACCTATTTTTGTGCAGTTGCTCTAGACTTCCACATGTGATGTATAGAGGACATCCCTGTAAAATAAGCACCTTGTCTTTCCTCGTTTTTCCCCTATTGATGCATTCAGTCAGTTCTAAGTAAGAGACAGCAGAGCCTGACAGCCTAGGCCACGCTCCTGCAAGCTGCTCTGGAGGATGAGATTCTTATTCCCATGTCAAGAAACTGGATCCACTTCCTAATATTTTGCATCGCCAAATGCTGGAAGTCCCTATTCTTGCTGGTGCTCCAATCCCGGAGGACTGAAATTTAGAACTGCAGCACAAATAAATGATGAGGTAACACAGAGAAGTTAATAACTACATTAAAAAAAAAAAAAAAGAGATGCAATCGATGGAATAACCAAACATTCAAAACTCTTGCCTTTGGCATTTTCTTAAAAGTGTTGTGTATTACAGTAATACACTTGGGGGAAAAAATTGTCTGTGTTCTATATTTTTTGTTCATGAATAGATACCTTGTGCTTTCCATTATTTAATAGATATTTACAAAAGCTTGACAAAGGTCAATCCATTGCGTTGATTGCTTTCAGCTTCACCTTTTCGGTCTCATTTAGTAAATCTAGGATTTTACAAACTCATTTTATTGTACAATCAGTTTCTAGTCTAGCATGATTGCACATGCATCAAGCGTATCTACTTTTTGCCAATCAGCACGTGAAATATAATCAATTCTTTTCTCCATGTTTATAGGGGAATATAAGAGTAAGAGGTTTGTCCTTGCACATAGTCTGTTTATTTCTTCTCTGTTCTAAATACATCAATGTTAAGAAGATATATCATTAGAAAAGACAACAGAAGCATAGATTAATTTACTGGTGATGCAGAAGCATAGATTAATTTACTGGTGATGCTGTTTCAGTGCTCTTTGCAGTCTTTGTTATAAAGTTACATCTATTTTAATGCCATCCAAGAACAGAAATTGCTTCAAAATGTATTAATTTTGCCATTATGTTTAGATTCAAATGAGACCTGAAAATATAAAATAAGCCCCACTGACCATGCAGCAAATATAAGCAAGAATAAAACTATGGACAGAAATGAAATGACTACATGATCACTTCAGTCTAATCCCAGATGCATGTCCTTTTTTCTGGCACTGTTGAGTCCATACTTTGAAGAGACTGTTGTTTGCTGAATAGAGCTGGAGATAGGAAGTTTGGACTCCTGATTTGATTATTTTCTCGAATCTACACAAACTCAGCCTACAGCCTTATGGAAAGCATTTCACGTATGCACCTCAGTTTCCCTATTTGTCAAATGCTCTTTACAATTAAACCTGTGTGGATTAATCATTATGTTCTTTCCCCCACAAAATTGCTTGTGTCTGAATTTATCAAACAATTTAATAAACATTCAGTGATGACTGTCCTACTTTCTTCCCGTTTCAATTAATTCCTTGCTGAAATTGTTGATAACAATAAAAATTCCTCCGGTCTCTCCATTTAGCACACAGAAAGGCTGTTTGGTGAAAATTAATTGTCATCCTTTTCTGATGTGGCTTCACAAGAGATGACCCTGCGTCTCTGAAGAAAACTTTGCTGGTGCCATATCAGGTAGTACCGGAGACTCAACTTCAGCAAGTTCTGCTCCGAGGAAGGGGCACAAACTTGAACTGGACTCTTCCCTTTGACATTTCACTCCCCACTTTGCAAAGACAGTCTACTTTGAGTTCACAAGCTGTGAGATAATTTATGAAGGATGTCATTAAGCCCTGGAGGTATCACTCCAAGCTGTAGGACGTGACCTACTGTGCATATTAATGATCTTCACCTGCATACAGAACATGGGGTTATTTTAAAATCAAGTTTGCAGTAGGATGTTCCTTTTGTTGGACAACTCGCCTCTGGTTATTCAAGGAAAGCAGAAAGGATAAAGGAAAGAGACATGTCTGATGTCAAAAGTGAGCGTGATTATGCAGAGCATGTTAGATAAATTTTACAAGTAGAAGTTGACCTTGTCAAACCCTTTCCCAAACAAGATTTCCCTACCAGCAATATTAGTTCTGCGCCATGAAAGCGTGGATTGACTACATCAGATATGCTGCGGGGCCTAATAGACACAAGCATTATTTCACAAAAATATTTTGCCTATCATGTCAAGAGGCGGGTCACAGATGTGTTACCGTTCTTTAGTTGACTCTCCAGGCTTCTGAATATAATGACCCCTTCCCTGCCCCACTCTTGACCCGCCATTGATAACATGCTGTCAAAGAGCATAAAAGATGAGAGGTGAACAACCATCCCATCCTTTTACAACAGATCTTGCCTTGGGACCAACTCTGCCGCTTTCTTCAATCCCCTTCTAGATTCAGGATCATCTCTACACTGCTATGCACAGCCAGCGTGCAATGGAGGTTTAATTCTAGAGATGGTTAGAAATATTAGACAAACTGTGGGATGTGTGGGAGGGGTTGGAAAGGAAATATAGATTGAAAATAAATCAGCATTTCACAGAAACTTCCAGGTTTTGATGAACTTCCATTGGAACGCAGACTGGTTCTCATTGGAAACCTGCCTACTTTCCTGCCAGTTTGCTTGGTGGGCTGCTGGGGAGCCCAGACTTTCAAGGGCAGCCCTACCATGCAGACACTCTAGGAATAGTGACCCATGGGGGTTTAGTGTACAAAACCAATGAACATTTCACCAAATGTTTAGGTCTCATGAGTCCAGGTCCTGACACACTGCTTTCTGTGGCTCCGCAGCAGAACCACAGACGTCTTCTTAAGCAGCAGATTATCATCAAACAAATTATGGTAAACATTAGGGGTGTGCGAAGCAGGCCCTATTCGATTCGGATTTGGATTCAGATTCGGCCCAAATCGGGGACAGTGATTCGATTCATTGATTTGGATCTCTGTCCCCGATTTGATTCGGCCGAATCCGAATCTGAAGATTCGATGCTGATTCAGAGAATCAGCAATTTGGACATAGACACAGCTTTAAAAGTTTTCTCTACCTACTTCGAGGTACCATTGTGGCTTGTGAACACTGTGATGCTGGGTCAGTCAGACTGCGGGTGCCCCTCCAGACCCAGGAGGCACAAGTCACCAAGCCAGGAGGGCACAAGTCAGGCCCCCCCTGCGCGCTCCCCAGCGGACCCACAACTGGACTGAAAGTCCTTCTGTTCCACTTCGGGGTCTGCTGCCCAGCGCGCTGGGGAGCCGCACGCACTTCTATGGGACACTCCATGTGCCCCGGCATCGCAGCACTCACAAGCCGCCTGCTACCTAGAGGTATGTAGAAAAGAAACATTTAAAGTTGTATCTATGTCCGAATCGCCAAATCTTTCCGAACTGATTCAGAGGGTTCTGATTCGATTCAGAGAGCTTAAAGGGCCCTCTGATTCAATTCGGATTCAGAGATTCAGCCACTGAATCGGGCCAAATCTCCACTGAATCAAATCAGAGACTGAAGCTTCACACAGCCCTAGCAAACATCTGAAAGGCAGAGATTTAATAGGACTTTAACCCAGTCAAGACTTGCCATCCTAACGGGGAAGAGATGAAGTCAAACTCTGCATGGGCAAAGGAAATGTCCACCTGTAACCTTGCAGAGATTTCCTTCTTTGAAAAAAGTCTAGCCCATAATATTTTAGATGCTGCCATGGTATCCTTACCCACAATGGACAAATCTGTAGCAATTTATTTCCACGCTTTGCTGATTACATGGTTCCTCAACAGCTTTGTAATCAAGATAGTTGTGAACGGCTCTTGGTCAAACAATAGGATGTTTACTTTTTTGATGGGGAGAAAAACTCGCACAAAGAAGCCACAACACAATACAACACAAAAATGAAAGAGTGGGGGGAAAAAACCACGCAGATGTGCCTAACTACCTGATCAGTCCTAATGGACTTCCCGTCAAAGGAAATGTGTGGGGAGCTGATACTCATAAGCATGATGCATCAGCAGAAATCAGTGGAGAGCTAGAAGCTGCCGCCACTTTCTAAATGAGACCATTAATACCCTGGAGTCCTCATCTCCCTTCTCAAAGGTCACAGTCACCTTGTTTGCTACAGTTTCCCTTGGAGGTCCTCATGGTCTTGACCCTTTTTATACTTGCTTATCAAAGGGTTTATTGGAAAACTAGAACAACTTCAGCAGCGCTAGTCAGGCAACGCTGACCACCCCCATCGCCCCACTCTCTGGGAGTGCACACAGTGGCAAGAAGCTGCCCCTTCCCAGACAAGC
>NW_017729029.1:52756251-52758054 GCF_001723915.1 Gavialis gangeticus
CTCACCCCTTTCTCCACACCATTAATATATGAAGCAACGATAGTCCTAGTCCAGGACCCTGAGCACCCTTCTCATAACCTTTCTACAATAAAGGGACTCTTTATTCCCGCTTCCTGCCTCTTCGCCAGGTTCAAATCCATTACGGTACCTCTCATCCATGACCTTGTCTCTATTGCCCTTTGTGTCATTGCTGCCTAGTCCCCTCACTGAGTTTCTTTGATACTGCATTTGCTATTCGCGTTTCCATGGTTTTTTTCTTCCCAGTGAAATCCCTACCAAAAGAACAAAGGGTGCCTGGCATTAAGACATCATCATTTTCCTTTCATGGTGAAATTACAAGAGCATTTGGGGCAGCCACCAGATACTAAATAGAAAAAAATTTTAATGGCGTCTACAGGAAAGGTAAGGAAGTGGCCACAATGCCATTGTTATTTACTCTCACATGCGGCACGTGGAACCTAAAAGCTTCCTTCTCACTTTCCAACCGCTTGCATTTGCACGTGCAGCAGTTTTTCTATTTTATATAATAAAAACTGACACTATCTTAACAGACCGTCAGGCTCACAGGGAGCTTTGAATCAATCTATTGCAAACTAAATATCAATTTTAGAGGCTTCAATGCAATTGTTAGGTGTTGCAATAACTTTACTATCATGGACTCAACAACAGGAGCTACATTTACTGGGGAAAGTTTTTACAAAATGACTAGAATTGCGCTTCCCTCATTTTGCTCAGAGTTATGCAAGTCAGTCTCCTAATCCTTGTAATGGCCCTGATTCAGCATAATAGATACAAATAGATCCAGTCCAGTCAGCGCTTAAGTTCAGGCATGTACTTAACTACCTTGATGAATCAGGGTTTTAGTTCTAGTGATTACATTTTTTCCCTGTTGGGAATGATCTGTAAACAATGCAGACAACAGTTGTTTGAACAATTCCAGCATTTAACAAACCAAAGAAATGGTCAAATGTGCAGAGCATAACTATTGCCAACAGATTAACGTTGCTGTCTCATGGTGCAAGAGACACGCCATGACACAGCATTCCTTTCTTCTTCACTGTGGTGTTTCCATGATTCGATATTTGCATGAGCAAGCCATACAAAGACTTCATAAAAGCCTGTAATTCAGTTAACAGTGGCAGTAGGAGTCAGCATCTCAACATTTTGCTAAAAGCAAAGATTGGTTAAAAAAAAAAAAAGGAGGGGGTTGGGGAGGAGGCAGCTCTAGTCCACATGAAATATTCACTTTGTACAGAAGAAAAATGGGGGGAAAGGAAGAAAATGGGCTTCTTTGACTTTTACTCATATTAAATGAATAGTACTATAGTTTCATATATTCTAGCACATATTATAGCATCAGAAGCTAGAAGCACCAGATCAACATTTTGACTGGAGTAGGAAAAAACAGGCTTTCATAGTTTCATAGTTTGTAGGGTCAGAAGAAACCTGAGCTGATCATCAAGTCCGACCCCCTGCCCTGGCAGGAAAGAGTACTGGGGTCAAATGACCCCAGCAAGGTGTGCATCTAGCCTCCTCTTAAAGACCCCCAGGGTTGGAGCCAGCACCACTTCTCTTGGAAGTTGGTCCCAAATCCTAGCCACCCTGACCATGAAGTCGCGCCTCCTGATATCTAGCTTAAATCTACCCTCTGTCAGCTTGTGACCGTTATTCATGGTCACTCCTGACAGTGCTTGGGGGAACAGGGACTTCCCCAATGCCTGCTGGTCCCCTCTGACTAGTTTGTAACAGGCCACTAGATCCCCCCTCAGCCTTCTCTTGTGGAGGCTGAACAGGTTCAGGTCC
>NW_017729029.1:52763054-52763740 GCF_001723915.1 Gavialis gangeticus
AGTTCCCCAGCCTGTAGGTCTGGTGCTGATTTTTCCTGCCCAGGTGCATCACCTGGCACTTGTCGGTGTTGAATCCCATCATGTTCTCATCCACCCACCCCTGTAACCTGTCTAGGTCCGATTGCAGCCTATTCCTCCCTTCTAGCATACCCACATCCCCCCACATCTTAGTGTCATCAGCAAATTTGAACAGGGTGCTTTTCACCCCCTTGTCCAAGTCACTGATGAAGATGTTGAACAGCGCGGGCCCAAGGACTAAGCCCTGCGGGACCCCACTGCCCACATCCCTCCAGGTCAAAAATGACCCATCCACCACCTCTCTCTGGGTGCGGCCCTCCAGCCAGTTGGCGACCCAATTGACTGTGTGGGTGTCAACACCACAGTCCCCCAGTTTCTTAATTAGAACGGGGTGAGAGACAGTTTCAAAGGCCTTCCAAAAGATTAATTAGATTAGATAAATTAGATTAGATGAATTATCTCTTAAAGGTACTGCCATCTGAATAAATTTATGTATGATTTGAGCCCAGGGACCAGAGTGAATAATATTCCATTTAATGAACATAGCTCAAAGAATGAGAGATTAAGATGAAATCCCGATTTAGGAGCAGTTAAACATACATTTCTGGAAAATCAGAAACTCCTGTAAAAGCTTTAGTTCTGCTAGAGCTGGCTATTTCAAAGATCAA
>NW_017729029.1:52768740-52769899 GCF_001723915.1 Gavialis gangeticus
TGATTTAGGAGCAGTTAAACATACATTTCTGGAAAATCAGAAACTCCTGTAAAAGCTTTAGTTCTGCTAGAGCTGGCTATTTCAAAGATCAATAGAACAAGCCCTCAAATAACATTAATTTATGTCTTTCAATGGTAAAATACCTAAACACAATGTGTAGTTGTGATTCAATTAGTCATGCCTCCTCTGTATTTTGGAGGGCGTAACCTGAAAGGTTTTCACAAAATATCTGTTGTGTTTTGTTAACCTAATGCTTCACCAGCTCTGTGATACTTCTTAAATGTAATTATACTGCATCAAGAATTGCACCCTACCTGGAAATTGAACTATTCATGCTGTAAATTGGAATTCGTCAATGTGAATCCATATAAATAATAAACATTAAAAAATAACTCACCACACTTTGATGCAATCATTTCTGTTTCTCAGAAAGACCGATGATGATGTTTGTTTTTTCATCAGCTCCAGGAAGACAGATCAAAATAAAGAAACTTATGGGAAAGATGAGCCAACGTAAATGGAAAATGTTGCCTCTAACCAGATTAGTATATGGATCACTTGTTAAGGGGCCTTAAAGGCCATGTGGCCAAATTCATTGCTGGTTCCATTCATTAAAGTCAATACAATGACAACTGGAATAAATTTGGCCCGGGAAAATCAAGGTTGGTGACACTGAATGCTGAAATGTATGACAGCCTGGGAGGAGGTGGGGGAAGAATACCATTGTGAGCTTTGTTAGCAAAGGTCAAAGCATAGACTATGGCCAATTCATAATCCGGTTACTTTTAACAGTAAGCCCTCACTGGGCATCTAAATGGGTGCCTACAGCTATAGCGCTTCCCTTTGAAAATCCTATTGATATTTGCCAACAGGTTTCCCAGCATCCCTACAGAAATGCTACAGGGAAGACCAGTGAAAAACCACTACTGTATATTTCCATTCCTATTTACAGTTCTTACTGATTCAAAACCTCCCAAATCCTGCACATTTTTATCATAGGCACATGATTGCTGTCTCAACCATTATCTTTGTGTTCCTGCTCCTTTCACTTTGTGTTATACTAAGCTTTTACATCAAGGCTATATATTTGATTGTAGTTTTGCCAAGAGGTTAAATAATGGATTTGCATAGGATGGTTTGGATAGGGATGATCCTGCCT
>NW_017729029.1:52769910-52775188 GCF_001723915.1 Gavialis gangeticus
TAGGATGGTTTGGATAGGGATGATCCTGCCTCAGACAGGAGATTGGACTAGATGACCTCTTGAGATCCCTTCCAGGCATACTTCTCTATGACTCTTTGGTCTAGGAAACATGTTGTTATCTCAGGGTTCGTCTAGGGTCAAGCAGAAGAGGGCCTCGATTCAGCCTAATGCAGCTTTAAAAAGTTATTTTCAATTATTTCAGCTTACTGTGACATTGGTATGGTATCTATGATTTAATAAGGGCTTTTCCAAAAATAACATTGACCACTGTAAGAGAATGTGCACACTCCCAAGTTATGTATTGGTACCTGTGCAGTGTATATACTCCTAAATGTTAGATTCGACTCTCCAGTTTAAAACCTGATCCGTGGGGTCTCAAACTGTAAAAGCCAATAAAAGAGTTTCCAAGCTGAAAGCCACGCCCACTATTCAGCTTTCTTACTTGTGCCAGAGTTAAACCACCACAGGGTAAAATCCTGACCTCGTTGAAGTCAGTGGCAAAAACTCTGTAGCACAATATTGGTGCACGTTCAAGAAGGCCAATAGTAGAGAGAGAAAGCCAGAACCCAGGTCTTTTCCACCACTGCTATATGTGAGAGCAGAATTTTGTTTCCAGCCAATGAACTATTATCTTCCGTGTGCCAAAACAGCTGGAAATGAATGGTGTCTATTGAAAATGGCATTAGAAATGTTTCTTGAAAAACGTGGCTAGGGCAAAGAGCAGAAAATGTCACCAAACCACCAGCTTAGTTTTCATGTTAAAAAAATTAAAAATGTAAAGATAGTGGCAGTTCTCTTTCTGCTAAGCAGACCATGAATATCCTGCGGTAATTAATTAGCATGGCAAGCCCAAGTAATTAAGTTATTTCAAATCTAATATCTATCTTTACATTTCTTACAATATGAAGTTAGAAGTCACCCCAATTCTTGGCAAATCTCTGCTGAAGGCAGTGGCATTACAATGGAGAGGCTTTCCCTTAAGTTAGAAAAGCAATTTCATAAGTCAAATGTATTTTTCAAGTGTTCATCCCTTTTGTTGGTAGCCTAAGCTAGTTTCCAGGGCATTCAGACCCTCCACCTTGTACTCCATTGTATGCAGTTGAACCAATAGTCAGTGGGCCAGCAATACCATATTTCCTCGCATACCACACACCCCAAAAGAATAAATTTGTTTCTGGAAAGCAGCATGTGTATGGGTGGGGGGGAGGAGATTTTTTCAAAGTCATGTCCTGGAACTGCATAGGGGTCAGGAATTTTCCATAACCTGATCATTTATTGGGTTAAAGCAAGGTGAGGGTCCTAGCTTCTCTGATTAATCTAAGTGAGCAAAGGAGAGCCACTGCAGTCTGTGCTAGCCAGGGAAAATGCTTTGTTTCTATGCTCCTCTGTGAGATTTCTTATTTGAATTAATAAACTGGGGCCCAAGAGAAGGGCCAGAAAGTGATCTGAGTGTGACATTTAATCCTTCCTGCCTGTTTCTGCAGCAGCCCTCTGCTAATCAGACCCAATGCACACCAAGACCTGGAATACGTGGCTGCCTTCATTATATTTATTAGCTAACCGGATTCTTCTGAAGCACCCCTGCTAATCTTAATAGTAGTGTACCTGAACCTAGTACGTGGAAGTCTGCTGTGCAGGGGTATAATGTGCAGACAGGTTCAGATAGGAACGGTGCCCTGCAATTAAAGCAAAGATTGTAAAGGACAAGTCCAAGGACCAATACATGCAGACATCTGTAATACTCTTTTCAAACTGCATTCCCCCACAGGTTATGAAGCTGAAATTTTTGTTTCACCGTGTCATTCTCTGCTCTGGTAGGAGGGTGAGCTGCTTCAGGCACTTCCAGGATAAGTTTAACATCTCCAAGAGTTCTTTGCCTCCTGTTTTTCTAGATGTAACAACCAGATTCCCAGATGCTGTTGTGCAGCCTCCTGCATGACTCTGGGAAGCTGAGAGACTGATTAAGCTAATAAAGGTAACAAAATATTCCTCCGGGAATTGCAGTCTTCATGCCATATGCCATGTCCTGCAGTTTCACATCTGACCTGCTTTGAGAATTGTTGCTTATAGAAATAAAGGAATGGCAAGAACAAAGAGGATCTCAAATAATCATAATCAAATAGTGCTAAAGCCCTGCAAGGCAGAGCTGAAGAATCTCTTTTACAGAGAGGCTAAGGCCTGGACTTTGAAAGTATACAGATGCCCAGGCACCAATTTACCTTTGAAAAGCCTGTGTCTAGGTGACTCAGTAAAGCCATTTCAGCAAGAGAGAAAAGTGATACGATGCACCGTTCCCTTACCTGAAGTCTTCAAGTGCTCCAGGTGCACAGAGGTGACAGAGGGTCATTTCTACCGGCGACTGCGCTACATAAAAGCTTATTGCTGAATGGAAGCAACAGCAAGAGAACGGACACATCTTAAGATGAAAGGAATTGTCCATACAAGTAATGTCAGTGCCCTTAAAGCTACATACAATTGTAAAAGGGGAAAAACAAGTTACCAGGATTTTTTTGCCTATTGTTTTTCTCAGGAGCATTCAGCAGAGCAGGTATAATCAATCCCACCTGTAAGCACCCTGCTTACCCTGCTGTCTTGAACAGGCAAATCGCCTCCATCCTCACTTTCTCCAGACCGGTTCTATTCCTTGCAACAAGAAAACCACCTGGAACTCTCTTTTTGCAGATATTAGGAGAGGAGGCAATTTTAACTCTGGGCTTTTCCCCAGCCTTTGTCTCCTAGAAGTCTTAAGTCTCTCTGTGGCTCCAAACTCATTAGCTGGTCATCTCTTGCAGCTGGCTCCAAACCTCCCAGCCAGGCATCCTGTTATGGGCTAACCACCTGCACTGGTGCTGCAGGCCCCAGAGGGACTGAATACCTACTGAATACACAGCAACATCCTCAGTGTGCTCCTCACTTCCATGACCACAGGATGAAACATGAGGATTCACTATAAGAGGTCTCCCATTTCCCAGTTCTGAGATGTTCTCTCTCTCAACAGTATATTAAGAGCCATTGAAGAGACTGCCATGCAAGGGTTTGGAAAGACCAAGCCCAAGTAGAGTGTAGCAGGATTTACATTACACCCTAACAATGAAAATACCCCAAAATGTAACAAAATTATTTTGGGTGAGATAGTAAACCATGTGCCTCTAGTTTTAAGCTTTCCCTAATTATTAGCAATTGGGATTAAATCCTACTTGAGAAGAAATTAGCTGACTACCAAAAGTTCTTCCTCTAACACCTTGGAGTTCAGCACTTGGCTTGAAATTTTTACGGCAAAATTCTCCACTGGCACAATGTGTCGTAATTGAATTTCAAGTGAATTGAATGATTCTGAATTATGCTAGTTTAGGATCTGTCCCTGGATACTGGTTGGTTTTTTGCACTTTTTATTTTTCTTCTAATAAACGTTAGAAGATCCTCTTGCCTTGTAATGCACAACAAGAAAAAAGATCAAAAGGGTCTGAACTATTGTCCATGGTGTGGCAATAAGTAACAACCAACGTAACTTACAGTTTACAGCCTTGTAGAAGATCAAGTAATTGTCACAGAAAAACTCAGGGGTACTTTTGGATCTTATTGCCCCAAGCCCCACCTAGTAGTTTATCTTTGTGCTTATAGTAATGAAACTAGTTTACAAGCTCACTGAGAAATAGAAAACATCAGGTATGAAATCAGTGGAATTGTTTTTATGGCAAATTATGACTGAATATTGCAGTCTGCCCTACTATCCTGTCTTTCACCCTAGCCATTTTCTTGGAAATAAAGCCATTACTATCGTTTATAAAGAGTACTTTACAAATCTGCTACAATATTTATTTGCTTCTTTGTACAACTTATTATACATTGTCATTTTTCTTTTTTATTAAAAAAAATAATTTCCATTACTTGTGGGTTTATAAAGCAATAAACAGCCCTTGGTTACTCAGCACTTTCACAGAAACCGTTTACTGATAATTACATGTTCTCAAAACCAAGCAACTAAATAGTATCACTATTGCACTAAATTTAACTGAAAATATTCTTCTCTCTTTTTCCTAACTTTCAGATGGGTGAAATTATGCTTTTCCTTCTTTCCGTTCATTAGCATTGCAGCCAATATATCTGAAAGTGAAACAAATACATAAACTCAATACAAAACATAATTAAGCCATTTAAAATGCGTATTTTTTTAAATGTATTGCATGAGTTCATTTGCCAGAATAGTCCTTTTTTATTTATTGCTAAATTTAATTCAGCTCTGGCAGTCATCTGCAGAAATATGTTTTCAGTGACTTAAGTATGTTTTATGTCTCTTTCTCTTCTGATACTATTTTGTATTTTAGCACAAGTTGTCAAAGCATCAGATTTATACAGCTTATATTAAAGAGAGAGAGCTCTGGTTTACAGACTGATCTCTGTAGTATATATGTTAGTATTTTTAACAGCTTGGTGTTGGTTCCCATATATGTTAATAAGGTTGTAGCAAATCTGCCTGCTTATGAATCATATGCATCAAAAAGGCCATTTGATGGTTTTGTATGAAATCAAAGTTCTGCTAGTTAGGAAAAAAAAAGTTTGTAACAAGCCCTGCACTTTGTTAAATATTCTTTGTTGTATTTTATGGAAAAGTGTACGACAGAAAATAAACGCACAGGACAGCATACATCACAATAATCTATTCTTAAATCAAAATGCATAATAGTTTCAGTCAGCAGCAGCATAAAGAAAAAAGAAAAACACTAGCAACCCACTGAGATACAGTAGGCTCAGTGCTGCGAAAACTGCTTATCTTGAGGGCCTGGGACAGTTATTTATGGTGGCTCCTCTTCCCATTTTTGGATATACCATTTTGTATCACAGGGAAGCGGGGAGATTTAAGATATGGTTTGGGATTTTTGGTTTGCACTGATATAAAATGTTTATAAAAAATGTTCTTATCCAAGCCATACTGGCTTGGCTAGTTTGGAAAATATCAGTAGAGATTGGGATCATTGCTAGTTGAAGTCCAACAGTTCCAGAATTTACTTCCTTCAGTGACAAACTGTGACCAGTTTTAGACTTCAACGCAAGATAAAAGTGGGCACCAAGAAAGCATTAGTATCATCCATTGAAACCCCCAAAACATACAACAAAGTATGTGGGTATCTAAGGTACTACCCTATTTACTCAAATCTAAGATAACCCTGAATTTAAGACAACCCCCTGCCAATAATTAGATTCTATATGTAGAAAATGTATACATTTTTAAATAGCTTTCCAGGTATAGAATCTAATTATCAGAGGTTTGTCTTGAATT
>NW_017729029.1:52775278-52776102 GCF_001723915.1 Gavialis gangeticus
CTTGCCCCCCCCCCCCCAACTTCTTCCCCCTGCCTTCCTGCTCCCCTGTCACCGGAGCCCCCACACCCCCACCTCCCCACAATTTCTGCCCCTTTCCCCACTCCTTCCAGTCTGTCTTTTCCTCCCACTCCCTAGTCTCTGCCTCTTCCCCCCTCTTCTCCCTGTCTCACCTGTTCTCTCCCCCCAACCACCACCTTTACTGGTGTCTTTACTGTCAGACACTGCTTGGACCCTGACCTCTCCCTGGAACACATCACGTGGAAGTGTGGCCATTGCCAAGCCATGCAGCAGTGATGGTGTTGCTGACTGGCTGGGCATGGGACAGAGTTTCCTTGTGCTCCAAGCCTGGGTGAGAATCCAGCCCAAGTCAGAGCTGCACTTGGAAGTGACTGAGGGGAAGGGGGAGGGGGAGGGGGAGGGGAAGAGGAAGAGGAAGGGGGGCAGAAACTGCAGAATGCAAGTGAAGGAGGGGGTGGATGGCAGCTGTGGGTCTGACTCTAGCCCCAACCTGGGCTCACAGCCAGTCAGAGCCTCAGCAGCTGCCTTCCCAAACTGCCACCCCCACCCTGCCCTGCAGTTTTGTACACAAATCTAAGAAGAAGGGTTTTTTCCCCTGTGCTGATGGGGATGGGGGCTCATCCTAATTTCAGTTACCATCCATGGTAAAGGATGCTGAAGTCCTCACAATTTTATCAAGTTTGGTCTGCTCTGTAATGTGAAACCTGCTCATTATCATCCACTCATCAGACAACTCAGCTGTTCTTTGTCATGCTTGTTTTGCTCTCTTTAATACACATTTGATCCACATTTGATGTGGACCAGTC
>NW_017729029.1:52781102-52785017 GCF_001723915.1 Gavialis gangeticus
TACATGGTAAAGGATGCTGAAGTCCTCACAATTTTATCAAGTTGGGTCTGCTCTGTAATGTGAAACCTGCTCATTATCATCCACTCATCAGACAACTCAGCTGTTCTTTGTCATGCTTGTTTTGCTCTCTTTAATACACATTTGATCCACATTTGATGTGGACCAGTCCGTTCCTTAGAAGGCATGGCACCTTCTACAGTATGAAGCACTGAGATTCAAGCGCTACGTATATGGTAACGACAAGACCACACTGCTCTCCACGTGTGTTTGTTCATAGACACACACTGAACTGTAAAGCAAGTTGAATCATTACACTTGGTGTCTTTGATTTGGGGGGGGGGGCGGGGGGGGTTCAAGTCTTACTTGAGTTCACTCGGGGATCTGAATGTCATTGGTCCACATCTAGGGTGGCCATCATAGAGGACAGTCCAGTTGTCCTCTGTCCTCTATTGGATACGAAACCGGACACCTTTATGTCCGGTTGATATGAAACCCGACAGAGGCATTGGGTTTCATATCAATAGAGGACAGAGTGGCAGAAAACCAGAATGTCCTCTATGATAGCCACCTTACCCACTTCCTATTTACAGGACTATTTGGAGGTAAGTAGTTCTTCCCACCACCACAATCTTGGCTTCAGCCCAATGAAAGGCAAGAATATTTTTGAGATCACCAAAACTTTTACAGGATAGAAAAACCGTTCCTCCCATTCCCAACCCCAGCTCCAGTTATAACTCATTTAAACATTATTATAGAAAGTTTGTCAAATCAAAAGAACATCATTGTCAAAATATTGATAAAGTACCTACAACTCCTCTTTGCGCAGGCCAAAACACATAGCCAGGTTCTTAATAAAAATAAATTCATACAATTTTCAGAAGTACTGAACTCTTGAAGCTGCCATTGACTTCTTCACCTTTGAAAGCCAAAGCATTTTTATTAATAAAGCGTAAATGTCTATTTAGGAGCCAAACTTTAGAATGGATTTAAACAGGGCCCTATTGTGTCATCTGTTTGTTGAGTTGCACACATTATTACTCAGGTGTTAAAGTCACCTCACTCCGCAAAATACCCCATGATCTTGTTAGCTCCGTGTTGCTAGTCTTGTAGAAAGGCCCCAATTGAGTAAGGTATCTAAACTTACACCTAACTTTAAACATGATTAGACCCATCAGTGGGACTACATAGATGCTTGAAGTCAAGCCCCAGATCAGCAAATGCATAAAAGGGCCAGTTGTGCACAAGATTTTCAGAACTAAGGTAAAATTTCACTGTGAAAGACCCAGAAATACAAGAATACATATTGACATCATACAATTCTGTCACACTCAGCTGACAATTCACTTCAAGTATAGGCAAAGGTGAAACATTTTATTTTTACCCTATAAAAATTACAGTTGATATTATTCAATTTTAAATTACTGCCACACAGAATAAAGTGTTTGTAGGGCAATAATTAGGTATTAGTGTTTATTTTCATGCTGAATCTGGGAATGGTACCAAAATAGCGTCTCTTTGTAATATTTAATGAAAGGAAATACAGCATGCCAAACCAATCACTCTTTCTTTGGTTTATTAAACTGTACATCAAACATGTTCATTAGTTTTTGAGCCAAAATTAATGTGTAGGGGAAAACACCATAAGTCAGTGATTCAAAGGCATTGAAACGCATATCTCTACATAAGGGATTTTGTGGGGGGATGGAATCTGAAAGCTATGCTATATTAAGGTGAAAAAAGCTTGCCTAAAGTAATATTAGATTTTGAAATATGGATCAGAGAGATGATTAAAAAAATTCTGTTGAAAGTTTGCATAATGTTTTAGTGGAGCAAATAATCAACTGGAAAAATGATAACTCTTCTAATAGGACATGAACTGACAGTAGATGAAGATCTGAAAAGGAAGCTTGACAAGATGTCAAACATTGTTGATTTTTCATCAGTAAACTCACAACATAAATACAAAAATGCTTTATCAGGGTTAAAGAAACCATCCTAATAAATAGGATTTGCTTGATTTTCATTGCTTACCTTAACAGAAGAATTTGCTAATGTGTGTTCTCATGTCGGAGACAAAGAAAGCAGCAGCGAATTCAGAAGTCTGTGTGGGGAACAAGGATGGCAAGGGCAAGTGTTACATGATACGGTGCAAATGAGAAAACATTTTCAAGAGGCGCTTCAGGTACCTGAGCTGATCAGTTATGAAGTCCCTCTTGCCTATTTTTCTAAAGTCTCATATAATAACATCACTGTGAAATATTCTCAGAAATCAATTCTTCCCCAGGTGCTTCATAAGGAAATGAGCTCCAGACAGCAGGTAAGCAAGGAAAATAGTCAGGGGCAATCTGACCCATAACCATCGCTGCAAGGAAGTAAATGAAAGACTCTCTCATAGCATGCAACACATTTGTCTCAGGGTCCAATCGTGCTGGATGCTGAGAAGTCTCTGTTTCAATAGCACTGGCTCAATAGAACATTTCTGCCAGTTTTCCCAGCCAAGGACTAAAATCAGGGCTGGGGTTGTACAGTCCAGGCCAGTATGACATGCCAAGTCTCAATACTCTACAACAGCTTGACTTGCTGGGCTGAGCTGCAAAGAGCAGCCAGGAAGAGGAGAAGCCCAGCAGAGGAAATCTTGTGTATAAAACAATGGGCCCCAACAAAGCCTTTAGCATCCCCGGGGCTCCTGAAACTGTGGATTGATTATGGGCAGAAGACGCATCAAGTGTGAGGGATGATGGTGGGAGGAAAAATAGGGAGTGATAAATAGGGAGCCCTGAATGGGACAGGCTGCAGAGCCTTCGCTTCAAAACCTTGCTCCAAGAAGGTTGTAAGATCAGGGCTGTAATCCCAGCAGGTGTCACAGTATAACTGGGAAAGAGCCAGAAAGTGGGACAACCCACTGTTGCTGCTAAAGATTCCCTTGAAATGGGTGGACCAAACTTGGAAACCCTTGGGAAGCAAAAGGAGGGAACATCTTCTGACGTGTGATCTTTGATAGCAGGTTTCTGTATAACGGTTAAATGACTCCCCCTATGATTTCCTCCGGAGCACCAACATGGGTAAGAGAAGAGAAGATGATATGAGTCTTTCATTCTGCCCCCAGTAGAAAACATCCCCATGTGGCTTAATGCAGAAGGCTTAGCAAAATGTTGCGAATTGCCTTGAAATGTGTCTTTTTAAGAAGTTGGCATTGGAGAAGGCAGAGGACATTCAGGGACTTTCAGACTGTTCTCCATGTGGCTCACAGACATCTGTGCTGCCCTGAGGGCATGAGGCCTGGATGCCTTTCTGAAGTTGTAGTTGCTTATCTAATTGCCCTGAAGTATCCTATCAATAAACGTGTATGGTAATTATTTGATATCTCGTTTTTCTAGAGCCATTCTCAATTGTTTCATGGTTTCTAGGGTCGGAAGGGACTTGAGTCTCATCAAGTCCAACCCCCTGCCATGGCAGGAAGAGCACTGGGGTCAAATGACCCCGGCAAGGTGATTGTCTAGCCTTGTCTTAAAGACCCCCAGGGTAGGAGCCAGCACCACTTCTCTTAGAAGTTGGTTCCAGATCCTAGCCTCCCTGACCGTGAAGTAGCGCCTCCTGATATCTAGCCTAAATCTACCCTCTGCCAGCTTGTGACCGTTATTCCTGGTCACTCCTGGTCGTACTCGGGGGAACAGGGACTCCCCCAGTGCCTGCTGGTCCCCTCCGACTAGTTTATAACAGGCCACTAGATCCCCCCTCAGCCTTCTCTTGTGGAGGCTGAACAGGTTCAGGTCCTGTAGCCTCTCCTTGTAGGGCTGCCCTGCTGCCCCAGTCATGCAGGTGGCCTCCTCTGGACCCTCTCCATGCTGTCCACATCCCTCTTGAAGTGCGGCGCCTGGAACTGGACGCAGTACTCCAACTGCGGCCTGACCAGTG
>NW_017729029.1:52785976-52786982 GCF_001723915.1 Gavialis gangeticus
TCCTGTCCTCTGGCACCACACCAGAGCACCACGGGTGCTCATAAAGCCGTGCCAGGGGGCCCGCAATGACCTCAGCTAATTCCCTCAGTACTCTGGGGTGGAGATCGTCCGGACCAGCTGATTTAAATACGTCCAGTCACTCCAGAAGTTCCCTGACTAGATCCCTAACTATGTTCTGGCATAAGCAACCTTGAAGGCCTCAACAACATTACAGAACAGAAGGCTTTCTTCTCCAGGGGTTATGGGTCCCTTTGGAAACAATCACAGCAACCAAATAAAGTGAAAGGAGACTAGGATTTCCCCAATAAACCAGTGCTTCCCACTTTTTTCCCGCCTTTTTCAGATGCTGATGCTCCCTCTTTGAGGCTTGGCCCAGTTGCACACTGGACCACAGATGCCATAAAACCAGAAAACGGCTGCTGTGAAAGGAGGCCTATCTAAGCTCCAGCTTCCAGCCAGAAGCTCCAGCTTTCAGTCTCCAGTCCCTCAGCTTCTTGACATCTCTCTCTTGAACACTGGGATGTCTGACATGAAGGATGGAGACTGTAAATCCCTTTGTACCATCCCTTGCCAGCCAATGAGCATCCTCCACCACCTTGATTTCTCACTATTGAAGAGAAATTGGGAGCAGAGCTTTGGGTGAGATATGATGTGCTCCTGCCGGAGGCAGACGTCAACTCGGGTTGGGAGGAGGAGCCCAGTTAGTACCAGCAGACTAACCTGTGTGTGAGGCAACAGAGAAGAACAGCAGGAAGCAATAAGGTGGGGGTGCAGAAATGAGGCAGAGTGAGAACCAGGGATCCGGGTTTTCCATTTCCCATGGAAAAATGGAGTAAACCGTGGATTTTACCTTTTAATGGAGGCCAACACGGATTTCTCTGGAGAAACCTGATTTTGCAGTTTTGTGACACGTCCTCTACAGGCTGGCAGAGTTGCTGCCTGCAGGGAGCTGCAGGGAGTGGGAGGAGAGCAGTCAGGCAGGGGCACCATGTGCGCCAGGCAGCCT
>NW_017729029.1:52787522-52792270 GCF_001723915.1 Gavialis gangeticus
GAAGGGGGAGGGGGCGAGTTGAGCACGGCTGGGGCTGGGGCTGCTGCCTAGCTGGGCAGTGCGTGGGGCATGAAGCTCAGGGCCACAATGCATGGCCGCGGGGCCCTGGTGGGGAGTGGGATGGGGCCAGAGGCAGCTCGTCTGGGGGTGGGGGGGTGAGGCTGGCTCCCCGCCACTGCGCACACTCCTAGGAGGGCAAGGGGACCTGTGCTCCCCAGATCTGAGTGCAGGGTGGGGCTTGTGCACTGCCCACTGCAAGCTCATGCTCCCCGCCCTGCTACCCTCCCCCAGGACCTTGGCATGTATGACCCCGCACTGCAGGGAACAGCGGAGCTGCGCAGGAAGCTGCCTGCCACTGCAAGCTCTGCACTGCCTGCATCCCCTGGGTGCAACCCCCATGCCTCTGCTGCAGGCGCGTGGGGAGGGGATACCTCGCCAGGCAACGTGGAGCTCGCAGTGGCAAGCAGCTTCCTGCATGGCTCTGCTGTTCCTTGAAGCACCAGGTTGCACATGCTGGGCTGTGAAGGGCAGCAGGGAGGGAGCCCACAGCGGACAGTGCACAGCCCCTGCCCCATGCACACATGTTGCAGGCAAAGGTCCCCCTGGCCTCCAAGACTGCACACCGCAGCAAAGAGAAGCCCACCCACGCCTGCAGCAAGCAGGCAGCAGGCAGCGAGCCGGGCTCAGCTCCCCTTCAGCAGCCCCACCTCTTGCCAGGGACGGGGGGTGTGCAGGCACAGGTCCCTGGCCCCATACCCTGGCAGCTGGGAGCTCCCACCAGCAGGGCTGGGGGAACATAAGCTGTGGATGGGGGGTGAGGGGCAGGAGCAGGTCTGGAGGGTTGTGGGGGGAGTGAGGGATACCAGCAAAGCCAGGGAGCTGTGGGAGGGGCCTTTCATTTTAATCACAGATTTGGGGGGGAGGGGAGTTAAATCAGAGAATTTGCAAATTTTTTTTTATCAGAGAAAACCAGGATCCCTGGTGAGAACTGGTGAGAGAGAATGAAGCAGCAGGTAAGGGGGAATTCAGCGTGGATTCATTTACAATTACAAATTTTAAATCACAATTTAAGTCACCCAGCAAAAAGCCATGATTTAGATCAATTTCAATCTTCACAACTGTATTTTTTTCCATATCTTTCCAAAGCAAAAGGTTAATGCTCATTGACTAGCATCTATTAAGACATGTTCACTGGCAGCTAAACACAGCCTTTCCACTAAATTTGGTATTTTTTTCTAGTAAACAGGATGTCACCATATATATACATCCAAGCAACATTATAACTTAACATCCATTTTTCTCACACACTTAATATTTATATTTCATTATGTTAGAAAGTGGCGATTGACATAGCTCCCTTACTTGATAATTATTTTACTCCTAATTTGGCCAAGATGCTCTTGAATGGAAATTGGAACTTGATTCTTTTATTTTTATCTATTCTTCTCTGCTCTGGGGGCACGCGCACAAAAGAAAATTGCTTTAGGGAAGACAATACCAGGGAACTGAAGGGGCCAGGAAGGCCATGATAGATGTCTGAGGAGAGCCGATTACATTTTCTACTTATTTTTCCCCACACTGTGCTGTGCCCGTATACTGGGACAGGCAAATCTGGGGAACCACCAGAGTCCCTATCCCTTGCTGGATGTACCGTACCTCATCGTAATATTGGTTCTGACCATTCAGCCAGTAGTGGAGATGCTGCAGGGTCATGACAAGGCCAGGAGCTCCAAGAGGATTTAGTATATGAATCCTCTGGCTAAAGCCCTCAGCAGCAGCCCTAAATGCTAGTATATCTCATTTTCTGTAGCACAGTGTCCAAGTGGTCTGCCCTTCCTGACACCAGGATAGAAGCAGGATGGATTCCCTTCCCAACTTCTACAGGAGTCCCCAGTTTCTCACTGGGTTTTCCAATGGACCAGGACTGGCATTAGGTCCTGTGTTTTACAAGCAGCGGACTCCCAACCATTGCTGACCCACGTCTGTCCCTGGCTGCATGTTTCAGGAGAGCTCGAATGCCTGCATGCTTCCAAGTGTTAGCATATCTGTTCTGCATTTTCTAGTGACATCCCAGCAACTGATAGGCACATTTCTTATTGCTGCTGCCGGGTCATGAAGCTGGCAGAGCACTCTGACACCCCTATAACATGAGACCCTCACTGAAACCATGAATCCATCTCACCCTGCATCTCCAAGTTAGAGGTACCGACGTTTGTGATCCCCTCCCCTAGAAAATTCAGAAAAGTATACACATGGGTCTCTGCAGAGCAAAGCCAGCAGCTTTGTCCCCAGCTGTATTCAAGGACATTACCGTAGCTCCAAACATCCTTTAATAAAATTAGATGAATTTTTTTTGTTTGTTTCTGCTCACTTTTCTGTCCTCCCTGGGCTTGAGGAGAAAAGCAGCAAGTATAACTCACCAGCATATGTAGGGCTCGGAAGAAAAATTAAATGGACCAGATGCATTTCTTCTCTTTCACCTCCCTAACAGATGGGCATGTATTCTTCTACTTGTGAATCTCCTGTTTCAACAAGGAGATGTGAGCCAAAACCCCGAGGGAAGAGCTTTCCATAACGTAAGGTAAGCTCTATGGACAGACAATAAAAGTCTGCAAGCTATATATTCCCTTCGCACTCCCCCCCAGTTTTACAACAGCATTTAAACATCGTTCTTTTTATCTTGATATCCTGGAATAATCTTAAAATATTTTAAAATGTGGTTCTAATCCATAAGTCCTCAGCTATAGCTCTTTCATTTCATGGCCTTGATTTCTCCAGGACTATTACCCTTATTGGCCTGCCCGTAATAGATGTCCGGTGACAGCTATTTCACAGCAACCAGGAGGATTACACTGGCTTCTAACTTCTCTATGGACAGTATTATTTGACTGATGTTTCTGAAAGTAGGATCTGCGGTTTGATCATGGCAAATCCTACTGAGGAGCGGTGTGTTGGCAGGGGTTGTCTTCCTTACTAGCATGTTTCTGCCCTGGACCAGTCTTCCCTCCTCCTGCCCTCCACCCAACTTTGCAAGCCCTGAGCCCAAAAAGGGAACCTCTGTGGAGAAGGGAAGGATAATATTACTAAGAAACCTAATTCCTCATCGCCTTCCAGGTGGGTTTGACATAAGCACAGAAATTCCTCTCCGCACATGTGACTGAAGAGGCACTACTTGCCATGAGCTGGAATCTCCACCAGCCAAAGAGATTGCAGATCCAAAACATTTTACACAGGGAATACCGATTTATTTACTATAGGAAACCCAGGCCAGGAACTCTGCAGGCACTTTCATAAGTGCATACAATTGACTATAGAAAGCATAGAGCCAGAAATGTTACATTTAGAAATTAGCAAGAAATTTACAGTTGAAACATTCTTATTTCAGCCAGTGCCACAAACTGCAGATCAGAAACTTCGGCTAACGCAGGTCCATAGATCTCAGTATCAGTGCTGCATTTTAGGCCGAAAAGAACAAATGCTACTATTCCTCCAAAAAGATACATGCCAAGGTCAAAGCTTATGTCATCACAAACGCAAAACATGAGAAGCCTACACAATGCTTTCAGCAAGAGTTCATTTCGCTGACATGCAGTTTTCAAGTCATTTAGGACATTTCTAGGATTAAAAGCCAGAGGGTACACTCTGTGCTGACCTTCTTTCCACAATTAAAAAGAACACAAAATCTTCAGGCTTTAGAAAGGGAAAAAAAAATTGATGCCATTTTATTCTGGGATAATACAGCATCAATGGACTCAAATCAATAGCGCACAAAAGGCAGTCAGCAATTTAGGCATCTCATTACACTTTTTTGTATGCATACTAGCAAAAGAACAAAACTTTGCTATAATGATCAAAGCACAGTAGAGAGAAGCTGATAATTGACTAAAATCGCAGCTCAACATTACATTTCTGAAAAGATACCAGTGGAGCAATATGTAGCCTTCTCAGAGATTATCATTTTGGTCACCGAGATCTCAAACTGATCTTCTCTAGTTTTGATTTGATAGTAAATTCCATTTATCTGATAAATAAATGGACACCTTTATTTATCCCAGAGCATAGTAAAGTCACAGCAAACGGAGCTTAATAAATATGTTCCTCTAACTCAATAAAGAGCATGTTTTTTTGGGGAGCAGACGCAAGACTTACTGCATTAAATTATTCACAGCACCGAGTGCAATTGATCAATTCTCCAAGACTATAAAAAGATAAAAAGGACAGGAACTAGAAATATATTTAAGACTCCATAAATCATGATGTATACAGAAAAAACCCACATGATTACCCTGTATTAGAAGCATTTTATTGCATTATGGCTTCAATTTTAGGAGGGAGGGGTTAATCTTCTCTTTTCCATTCCAGGACTAGAAGTTGTAATTCATCATCAGTTTACTTGGCTCTCTTCTGATCACGGTTCTGTAGCAAGCCGACTAATACATGTTCAGCAGACAAGCCAAACAGTTCACAAAACCTGATTTTTTTTTCACTTAGACAATAAGTCCCCAAGTCAATGAAATTCAGTGACTGTACACCAAGGGAGCATCTGAAACATTTCTTCCATGCATCTGCAAGTGACCTTTCATACACATTACTTCAGTTAACCAAACCTTCCAGTGTTGGTTTTTTCTCAGAAGTCTTGGCCTTCCGTATATTCTTGTCAAATTAATTGAAAGCAATTGTATTGCATCTAAGCTAGGCCTTTCAGCTTTTTAGTCAATAGGATTTTAAGCAAAAAAAAAAAAAAAAAA
>NW_017729029.1:52792443-52795484 GCF_001723915.1 Gavialis gangeticus
AAAAAAAAAAAAAAAAAAAAAAAACTCCTACATGCCCTCCTCAAATAAATTCAGAGTCTATACTATTGAATACAGGCTATTAAAACCAGCGGTCTTTCTTTACCCAAAAAAAAAAAAAGGCCCCACACACATCAGTGAAGAATGAGCATGTGTGCTACCATTGGATCAAAATGATCTTTTCAAAAGGCAATGAGAGCAGAAATCCCAACTCGGATAAACCAAACCTCGAGGTGCTCAGGCAAATGAGAGTTGCAGAGAGATCTAACTCCCATGGAATATAATACGTTTGTCTACTGAACTTTGATGGAAACAGGTTTATGCTATATCTGTATAGACATCTACGTATCGATAGATAGATAGTAGGGCTAGGTGAAGCTTCAGTCCCCGATTCGACTCAGTGGAGATGTGGCCCAATTCAGTGGCTGAATCTCCAAATCTGAATCAAATCAAGAGACCCTTTAATCTCTCCGAATCGAATCAGAACCTTCCGAATCAATTTGGAGAGATTCAGAAAGATTCGGACATCCACGCAGCTTTAAATGTTTTTTCTACGTACCTCAAGGTACCAGGCGGCTCATGAATGCTGCGATGGTAGGGCAGGTAGTGTCCCACAGGAGGGTGGGGGGGGTCCCCAGTGCACTCGGCAGCAGACTGGGAAGTGGAACCAGAAGAAATTCTGATCCCCTTCCGGGCCCGCTAGGGAGCATGCAGGACCCCACTGCCACCACCCCGCACGCCCTCCAGCTCAGCGACTGGTGCCTCCTGGGCCTGGGGGGGCACTCAGGGTCCCTCCACGACCAATTGCTGAGCTGAAGGGGTGGGAGCCGCATGCTCCCCAGCAGCCCTGGAAGTGGACCAGAAATACTTCCGGTCCCCACTTCTAGGTTCGTTGCCAAGCATGCGGGGGGGGCATCCATGAGATGCTTCATCCACCCCATCATCACAGCATTCATGAGCTGCACCTGGTACCTCGAGGTATGTAGAAAAAATATTTAAAGCTGTGCCTATGGCCGAATCTCTGATTCACCAAATCAGCATCAAATCTTCAGATTTGGATTCAGCCGAATTGAATCAGAGACAATGATCCAAACCAACAAATCACCCCTGAGCCTGGCAGGCTTCATACCCTCACATCAGCCTCCTACCATCCGGCAGGTGGACTGGGGGCCCACACCCTTGGGAGGGACCTGACAGAGCTCCCACAACCCTCCCAGGGGTGCAGGCAGGCCCCCAATCTGCCTGCCAGATGACAGGAGGCTGCTTTCCGCTGGCTGGGACTGGCAAGACCGGTGCTGCTGCTGGCCCTGGCTGGCAGCAACAGCATGCTGTCATCCGGCACGCAGATCCAGGGGCCCACACTCCCGGGAGGGCTGGGGGCTGTGCCAGAATCCTCCCAGAGGGTGCAGCCCCTGGATCGTGCTGGATGCCAGGAGGCTGCTGCTACCAGCTGGGACTAGTGCTGAATTCAAGTAAGCCCAGCTTTGAAACTCGAAACATTTCGAGTCCCCTTATTTTGTTTCAAAGCTGTTTCGAAGGCTTTTGTTTCATTTCGATTTCACTGTTTCAAGCTCAAAACAGAATACCGGTGAAATTTCACACAGGATAGATAGATAGATAGATAGATAGATAGATAGATAGATAGATAGATTCTACTTTGGTTAATCTAAGGTGAAAATATACTCTGCTTTCTACTCGACTTCAGACTAACACAGCCAACTATGTTGCTTTACAAAAAACATAGGTACACAACTAAAATACATGACCCTGGTGGGCTGACTAAGGAAAGCTTAGGCTGAAGCAGTAGACTTTACATTCATCCTGATGACACTGAAGTTTGTGGACAATCTGATCACTTGAAGTTCAGTCAATGCATAGGTGCTGCCAAGAAAATCCTTCTCCCTAAATACAACGTTCACCTGGGAAGATAACTGTTCCAGTGGTCCTTAGTGCAACATAGCTGTTATCAGAGGTCATTATTCCCTAGCATGAGGCAGTTCCCAGGAACCTTGGTCCTGTTCTGCAGGAAAATCTTGAGGGGAGGGGAAGGCCTTAAACCTTGAATTTGAGCCGGTATCCACCAGGAAAGTAGCAATGCACTCGGGTGAGGAGTTCTCAGTAGCCCTGTCCTGCCCCATTCAAACCTTTAAGAGGAGAGGTTTTAAGCCTAGTACCATGTGCACTACAGCAATCAAGCTGGTAGGTCACCTATCTATGACCAATTCCAAATTCAACAAGCACTTTCCTGCCACTTCCATCATGAAGTCATAGGAGACACTGGACAAACTGGAGTGGCCAAACCTTCTGACCACCAAAGGTTTTTGCAGTCATGAGGAGTTAAGTTGGAGGAATCTTTGCAGTGCTTCTCCCTCCCTACCACAGTCCCTTCAGCTCCAGTCTGCTTCAGCTATGGCATCTCCCAGCCTGGATTATGCTATATGTACCGAGAAGGATCTACGTAAAGCAGATGCGAGGCAGCTTGGACTAACCACCCTCAGCGACAAATGTTGGGGTGGAACAAAAATAGAGAGAGATGGAGTCCATAGCTGAAGGGTCTCGAAGCAGAGGAACGTGCACATCCATGATGCTCTCTAAGTGCGGCCTGGGGAGAACCACTGATATTATCTTGTCGCCTTCCCAATACTCCCCGCCACAGCTTATCTTAGACAATGGCGTTCCCCCGGCATCCACAGAAACACAGTGGGGCTGTTCTGTAGTACAAAAAGGGATGCTCAGCTCATTCATTTTTTCACTGAGAGCAGCACACGCCTCCAAAGTATTTTTAGCCCTCAGTATGGGAGTAGGGAGCCAACATGTAGTCACACAAGTCTGAAAATTTTAAGTCTTTTGAAAGTTCCCATCAGAAGAGCTGATGAAACTGCTTTCTGCCAGTCTCTCTGCAAACTGAAGCCAGAACAAACTGAAGAATCAAAAAAAAAAAAAAAATCTCCAAATGCTTTGGATAAGGTTTTGTCCTTGCAGAAATTTCTGATGCTCAGGACCATTTGAATGCCACAATTTCTGTATATAGCAGCAATATAAAG
>NW_017729029.1:52795570-52800573 GCF_001723915.1 Gavialis gangeticus
GGGGGGGGGGGGGGGGAGAGCATGGAAGCTTTCTTTTATATTCCCAAAGGAAAAAAGATTAATCATCCTAATTTATTATAAGATAAAATTTAGTGAGTAAAGTGCAATGCCCTTGAAACGAGATGGTGGCAAGCTAACTATAGCTGTGGCATAGCTGTTGTACAGATTTCCTATTACTGGATATTTAATAAAAGTTTTGTTTGCATTATATACACACAGCTGGCTCATCTGTTCCTCAATCACTATCTGTGAACTAAATCAGGGGGAAGCTTTTAATTACAGGCACTGACAATACTATCCAGCAAAATCATCTGACACTTTACCTGTAAACAAGTAACAATGATGTGGAAACAAAAGAGTTCACCATTCCACAGATTCGAAACATAGCATCTTGAAAGCAATTAACATTGAGCAACCCAAATTTAAAACACGCCAGACAAAAATATTTGCAATTGCCCACTTGAGAAACAACTGCCAACAGAATTGCTAACATCTCACTGCTTTCATGCATTTCAAGTAAATATTGACTCAAAACATCAAAGAATGAAAATCTCATTAATAAGAATTTGCCTTCCGTTGATCTGACCCCGTCCAGTCAACAGAAACGTTACCTCGAGTTTCTGCGGTGAAGTACCATGTGCTGATCCCCCCTGGTTAAGCAGACGAGAAAACCAGATTAAAAGAGAGAGAAGCATGTTTTTCGCCTTAGGCAATCTAACAGATCTATGATTATTTCATTACTGGGAATTTTATAAACCAAACAGCCTTTTTTTTTTTTTTTTTATATCTATATATCTATATCTATATAGCTAGGAACATGCTTTATTAACTCTGTTATATAGTTCCCAAAAACAATGATGAAATCTAAAGGCCTCATTCTGACCTCACTCAGACAAGTCCCTGGAATGGTCCCAGTACAACACTGGTATAAATTTGGGAAGAATCAAGGCCTGAAACTAGCCAGTCGCACACCTTCTTCCTAATGAGAACGCAATGTAAAACGCTATAGCAATGAGGAGGGTATTCAGAAGGTTTTAAAACTCCAAAGCACTCCTTTAAAGATTTTTTTTCTAAAAGTTGTAAAGCTCCTTAAAATGCTTTAAATACACAGGGCTACATTATCAGCTTCTGTAAACCTAGATAGCTCCACTGATTTCAATGGACTCAAGGTAAAAAGTGTGACCCGTCTGTCCTAAAATGGGACTGAGATTGTAGAACAAGTGTTGAATCCCATGGGCTTTGTAGTGTGTACTGCAGGACTGAACTGAAGAGCAATTTTCATTCCATAAAATAAATGTATTTAATAACTCTCCGATACGAAACCAAAAAAGAAAGAAAATGTGAAGTCCCTTAATATGGAGGTGGGCAGAGGCCCAGCACTGGGTTTCTTGTCATTTTTCTTAGACGCACACTGCTTCTTTAGCAAAACATGTCTTTTTCCAACTTTCCTTCACTCCCAGGCCGTTCCACCTCAAGCTCTCCAAAAGGCACTCTCTGTGCTTATACTCAGGAGGTGGCACCTGCATTAACCTGGCTATGAGTCTACATGCATTTTACAATCTTCTGGAGACCTTTAGATGTTACTTCCCTCCCCTCTTCATCTTCCTGCCCCATTCCCTCCTTCACTAAGGCTCCCATTTTCAAGTTCTATGGCAAGTCCAACCCTTCCTATGCTCCTGCAGAAAGTTATAACTCCCCTACTAGCCCCCTCCTTCCCACTGGCATGGTGTTATTCTGATTTTTTCCCCTTTGCCTCTTGAAACCATTCATCACATTTTGGTGCGCAAGACAGTCCTGAGCCAAGGCCATTCATCCTATGCATGCCAAATCTCAAAACAAGATTCTTGTAGGAACCCTAAAGCCAAAAAATGATTGGAAGTACTAGAAATGAAGATTTACTTACTAGCTCACCTAGCGGGTCTCTCTGTTAATACAGGATTATTCTTTAAAAATACATTTAGCAACACTCCATTGGTCTAATCATAATGTGTCTCAAAAGATGGGCTTTCCTTCCACCATTTCCAGTGGAAGACTTTCATAGACTCACTACCAGGAAGTTTCGCCTTTCCTAGTTTCATCCACTGCCTCTTATATGGACTTGGTTCATCCTATATAGTTCCTCTTTTCTCCTAGGTGCCCATACCCTTAAAATAGGTATTTACCCATGTCATTCCACACCCTTACTTGTTGCTAGTTAAGGCATGCATTTCAGATTCAATGGACATGTCTACACGGGGCACTATGGTGACCCAGCGTCAGCGGGCAAAACCGTGACACTACAGCTATGTCACCATAGTGACACACTCCCTTGGTATAGCATATTGCTATGGACATGTAGCAGCTAAAATAGCCGTGCACTGTGCAGAGGCTGCAGCACAGGCTGTTACTGCACCGTCATTTAGGACTTCCTTTAACAACGGCACCATAGGGGCACGTGTAGACGTGCCCAATCTTATATAATGTATTAGTCTTTCAAACCTTCCTCCCCCCCTCCAGTCATATTTGTTGTTGATTGATGATTTCTTTGGCTTGAACTTTTATAATTAGGTGCTCAAAACAAGCATGTGTGTGGTTCTGCATCAAAATTTTATGATGTTAAATAAGAACACAGGGTGCTGAAGATAAAATTAGCCCTTAAAGTATTGTTTGCATCTTATACCGGTTGCTACATCATGTGCGGTTAGTGAAGAACTGCCCACTGGTTACAGCACTGGCCCAGGACGTTAAGTCTCCAGACTGCCACAGACTTCCTGCACAACTCTTGGTCAAGTCACTACTCAGTTCCCCTTAAGGAGGACAGTGCTCTACCACCTCACAGGATAACTGCATTAAAGATTAACGAGTGCCCAGAAGTGACTGGAATGGACTAGACGGATGTTGTAATATAAAAGAAAATAAAAGAAAGTTTATTTTGAAACCGTGTTACTGTCAGGCTGTCCTCAGCTAGAAAGGGCAAATGCAGCTTTTTCATGTTACAAGTTTGAAATTATGAATTAAAAATTTTTTAAAACCCACTTCTGCCTTCTGCAGTAAAATAGGGAAAGCATGAACACCAGCCAAAATGCACTAAATACCAGCTTTGGAGAATATTTGTGAAAATTCCTGATCTCTGATTTTTTCCTTTTGAATGCACACTACAGTCAATCAGCATCTTGGTATAAGGCATGGTCTTTTGTAGCAAATAAGAAGACAATCACTAGGGATGTGTTTCCATCAAACACGCTCTTTGCATATTATAATCTTGCAACAAAGGAATAATTTAATGATTTTGCAAGTCAATGAGCCACAACAGAATAATTAATGTCAGTGGTTGAAGATGAACCCTTACTGGTAGACAGAAACTAAATGCCATTAACGCTCAGAACCACAGCTAATTATTCTGTTTTAAAACACCTCCTGTAAAAGTTACTGCATAGTCGCATTGAATTATTTGCATTTCCTACATGGTAAAAAAAACAACTGGTGACAAGACCTTTGTCACAAAGTATTTGATTTGTGACAGTGTTAATGCTGAGAAATGGATGTCCAACTGTTCCATTTCAATTATTGCTTTGTTTGGTTTTAAAATTTTCTAGCACTATCACATTTCAGGTCACGACTGAATGCAGCTAAATGTGTCTAAACAGTCAAGTTCAGGTACAGCAGGAAGGGTCAAACATGGCAGTGGGCCTTCAAAACAACTGGTGAGCCACTTAACAACTCTGATCCCATAGACCAGCCTAGAGTTTAAAAAAGAGAGAGAAATTCACTTCATCCCGCATTAGTATTTGTTCTACATGGCTGCATTTCAGAGTGAAAGGATTCCTATATCCCTTTTACCTTCCTCCCAAGGGCTATGAGGCTTCAGCAATGTCTGGAAAGAGCTCTGTGGTCTCTAGCTGGCAGGTACTGCACCACTGAAAACCCAAAAGATTTAAACTTCAGGAAAACTCCCTTTTCACCACCTCTAATTTTATGTTTAAATTGATCCTGTTGCACCAATACCTTTGCAGTATGCTCTTCTGCAAATGTCTCTGTTCTCCTTAACATATGCACACCCAACGCATTCAATTTGAAATTTTTAATCTTTTCTAACAACAAACACCCTCCTACACATTCCTGTATTCCACTCGTTAATCTTTCTTCTTGTCAATGGCAATCGGCATTCAGCAACAGCACCAAACGCATCAATCCTTTTGTCATCCACCATCCTCTGGGTTTAGCTTGTACACCATTCATAGCAAGAGGCCAAATCAATGATCACAGCAGCCTGTCTGCTGCGCTTGACACCCCTTTTTCCTTCTAATCTTTCCTCAGTCACACAATTGGCAGTTTGGCATTAATGATCCCCACTGCACTTCTTAGTGTTCAGGGATCAGGGGGGAGGGAAACCTGGATTTTGTTTCTCCCCCGCCCCCCCCATCTTATTGCCCCTCTTCTTCCTTGTTGTCTCTCTCGGAAGGACATGGTTAACATTCCTGCGGCAAGAAGTATAGCTCTGTCTTTTGTATTATTGATCATCATCACGGCTGCATGGGGCTGCTGACATGATATAATTCAGTCCAGAGATGTCTAGAAACTGTCAGCTGGGGAAGCTTCTCCATGTTCTGGGCAAAAGATAGTCCCACAGAAATGAGAGAGGAGAGTGGAGCAAAAGTACAGTACTGTGAACAGCTGCCCCAGTGCTTTAGAAGAGGGCAGAAGAGAAAGTGATTTAAAAAAAGATACAGTGGAAACCCAAAATGCTAGTAGATAAAGTTGGCCTTCGCCATAGCTGGTGAAGCCGATGTGGAAGACGCTGGACAGATGCAGGTGACAGGGTACCGACCATTGCCATTGACCTCTCTCTCTCTCCTCCCACTGCCTTGTCTCTTCAAATTGAAGACCTCTGGAAAAGGTCCTTTCACCTTGCGTTTGTGCGCTGCCTAATACAGGAGGGACTGGATCTCGATCGGTGTCTCTAGGAGTTACGATAATACAAATATTTACAATGGGGAAAAAAAAAAAAAAAAAAAAAAAAAAAA
>NW_017729029.1:52800584-52802359 GCF_001723915.1 Gavialis gangeticus
CAAATATTTACAATGGGGAAAAAAAAAAAAAAAAAAAAAAAAAAAATCAATAGATGCGAGATACAGAATGGAAAACCAGAACTAGTATAAATCACAGCTACATTAATTGAATGGTTTGCACGCGCGCGCACACACACTCCATTTCTGTTCTACCCCTTGTTTCCATTAACAGCTCAAGAAAAGCCCAGAGCGGTTGGCACTTTTCCCTTGCTTGCTACACAAGCATTCGCCTCCCTCGTGGGGGTTCTGTATCATTGCAGTCTTTGGGACGTGTTTCGACACTCTTGAATGAAAGGTGCCACAGAGGGCAGAGCTTTACTGGGACAGAACAAAGGACCTTGCCTACAGGACAGACCGTACCAGAACTAGGGTATAAATGGAAATGGACCTTGCTAGTTCGGATACCAGAAACAGCTCAGAGCTTGGCTAATTTACTCTACTTCTAAGATGGGTTTAGTTCAAAACTGGCTCTGGCAATGACTGCAGAGTAAACCTTCCCTACATCTTCAAGAGAAGGAAGGCAGCACCTAAACAGGATACTTCTTCTAGATGCAAAGAATCGCAAGTCTCCTCTGAGTTATTCCACAGAAAATTGAAGTTTGAAAGGCTCTGCTTGAAATGCAGCCATAGCTTGATAGAGTCAGACCCTTTTCTCCCTTGTCTGTTCTTAGCAAGAAAAAACAGCTTCCTGCCAAATTGGTCTTCAATCTTCTCCACTTCACCAGGAAAAGAGAAAAGGGGCTACCTGAACATGGAGGATTTGTCTCCATCCTTACCTCCCCTCCAAACTAATCAGAAAAGCGATCTGTAGAAACATTGCTTTGAGACTGACTAAGCCTAACAGCAGTCTTCAAATAATAATAATTTAAAAAACAGGGATTTTAGAGGCATACTTTTTTTAATTTAAATTAATAATATTGCTCAGCTCAGCTTACAGTATGCTCTTCTGTTCTCCCACTGAGAATGAAGTCACGGTTGGAAAGATTATGGCCCACAGATTTCATTAGAGGTTATGTCTACACAGCAAAACAATGCTGTGAGCGTAACATATGCCTGCATCATCTAACTGGCACAGACTCTAGCATATGCTAGTAACCAGAGTACAAACCCTCTGGGAACCCGAAATATGGGCTCTGGTTGCTAACATAAGCTAAAGCCATAGTGCCATGTTTCCCAGTTTTTGCTATCCATGCTAACTAGAATAGGTTAGAACAGGTAGGTAAGCACATGCTACAGTGGCAGGGTAGATTTGCACCTTTATAGACTAACTAAGTAAGATATACATTAGAGAGCACAAGCTTTCATGAATCAAAGTTCACTTTACCAACTGCTGTGAAAGGACGTGCAGAAAGCAGGGTATAAAGCAGGGGTGGGCAAAGTCTGAGAGTCTTTTGACAGTTATAGACAAGGGAGGGAGTGGCTCCCTGGGAGTTAAAAACCCCAAAAACCAGAGCCACAAGAGGTAAGGGTAGGAGAAGCAGTGGTGAGTCAAACAGCTGAGTTACGTGGAGGGCAAACCCGCTGTGTGACTCTGGAGTCACAGGGAACCCCTCCTCGTGGACAGGGCAGGACAACAGCCACACGACATCTCAACTGAACTGCCTCCAGGAAGACACAACTTTCAAACAGCAAGATGGCAAGGGAGACCTCCGCCACAAGACGATGGCACATGATCCTTGCCATCATGCTTGTACTCACCACCACCTAGACCAGGGCTGGGCAATTATTTCAGGCGAAGAGCCGCTTACTGAGTTTTGGCAAGCCATCGAGGGCTG
>NW_017729029.1:52802924-52805665 GCF_001723915.1 Gavialis gangeticus
AAGAGAAAAGAAAAACTAAGAAAAGTCCCACACTCTCCGTTCCTGCTGGTGAGGGGCGATCCCCGCTACCCCCCACTGCCCCACGCCACATAGGGAGACTCTTCATGAGCCCCCTGAAGCCCCAAGGCCGCTGCAAGAGTGGTGAGTCCTGGGGCTTTTCTTGTTTTGTTTTTTTTCCTTGAAGAGCCAGAGCTGGCCCAGATAGGGCACCCATGGGGGCGGGGGTGCTGGGGGAACAAGGGGGGGTCATGGCAGAGCCCTCCATGCAGTGTGGGGCAGTGGGGAGCAGCAGGGATCACCCCCCACACACACACCCGGCAGCACCAAGTGAGCACCAGGGCTTTTCTTTAAAGGCACTGGCAGCTGGGGAGGGGGGGCAGCCATGGGGCGGGCTGGCAGGGGTCCCCCCACGGTCCCATCCCTCAGTAGTTACCAGCTCCCTGCTGCAGCTACTGGAGACTGCCTGAATCAAAGCTCTCCATATCTTTTCCAACGATTCGGAGAGCTTTGAATCGATTCAGACCTTTAAAATTGGTCCCTTGATTCAGTTCAGATTTAGAGTTTCGGCCATCAAACCAGGCCAAATCTCCTCCAAATCAAAACACCATCCGAAGCTTTGCGCAGCCTCACTAGACACTGCTGCTTACGCAGACGCAGCACAATCACAGTGCCATAGGCAGTAGCAAAGAGGTGACCTCTGACCATCTAATACCGTCAGCAACAAAATAAATGTTAAAAGGAAGTCAGGTTTACTCTCTTCCAAGTCATAGATATTGGCAGCCCAACAATTAAAACACTGAGATCTGAGAGATGCTTCCCCATCAGGTCCATCCCAGTAGCAGTTTTAAAAGGGGCTGGAAACACTAGGACCTTTCCCATCCCTAGGGAACCCTGCCATTTCCCACATTCTGCTTACAGGGTCTCGTGTTTCTACCATTTCAGATCGTCTTTGGACACAGCCGTTCACTTGCTCCGTTACCGCCGTTCCAAATGTATGTTTTAGGCACTAACTTGTTTCCTGTAAGATTCAAGGTGATCTTTCCTTCTTAAATCCTCCCTTTATCTTGCTGGTAAGTGCTTTTAAAATAGGTTAATCCCCAGGTCTGGTTGATTTAGCAGGAACCGTCTGAAAAGGGAAAGATTCTGCTGATTTTTTGTAAGTCTCTGGCTTTTCCTACACTGCAAGTAAAAGTCAATTGGGGTAGGGAAATATGCATGTTTTTTGTCCCTCACTATGGTATCAGGGGAAGGTAAAATAATCCCCAATCTTAAAATGATACAGAAACATTCAGAGAAAAGAGATAGTGGGGAAGAAGTTAATCCCTTTTTCACCTTTCATTTGACTTACTTGCTTCCAGCCAATTCTGATCAAAGCTGATATCAGATTTCAGAAAAGCTGGAATGTAAACTCAGACGAAAGCTGCAAAGACCCTGTCAGCTGAAATTTGACCACGCGCGCAGGTATTTTCAGATTCCAACCTCACAGATCAATGGCTGCAAGTATTAAAATTCACCAGATCAGGAAAGTATGATTAAGGAAAAATAATATACAGCTTGTTCCACGAGCCTTTCATCTCAATCCACTTTGAAATAAAAACCAGAATCAAGCCCTAGGGTGCTTTGGTAAATTAGCTCTGGATGTTGGATGGGTTTAAAGGTAAAACTTTTCTCTGTCATGTGCATCTATTGAATTCTGAGAGAGAGAATCCTGCTTTGACAAGATAGTTACTTCCCATTACAGGCAAAACAACTTAAACTTTTTAGTTTGGTGTTTGCTTCATCGGGTCATGAAACCGATGAGTGTATTAAATATGATGCTTGTTATTTATGGGGAGCCCCGACTTGTTCTCGCACACAATAATGCAAGCTTAGAGTTGTGATAGGCCTAACGTTCCTGTGGATAATGAATGCCTCTTGTACGACAGCTATTGACAGCAAAAAGAACTCTTAACTTACAGCATGTCCTAGTTAATAAGTACCTTTTGGCTCAAAGGCAAGCACAATGAATAAATGTTTTTCAATAATTTCTTTCCGTTTGAAGTGTAATATGAAATCTGTAGTGACTTATCGTCAGCTACTTGTCACCTATTCCTTGAATTCCACTTCAAGTTGTGCTGTACTGGCCCTTTAAACAAAGCTAAATCACAATGTATGTTCAATATTACAAGTACCAAAAAGTGTCAAAACTAAATCTCCAGGCAGTGAGGAGTGCACAGGCTGATGAGGTACGTCTAAGTCTGCACAATGAAATGAAAAGAAAAAGGAACAAAAAAATTGTTATCAACTTGGTGATATCAACCTTGGCCCCAGAAAAAGACGTTAGCATTGGTTAAAAAAAAATTTTAAAATCCTGAGAGTGCGCTCTAGTTGCTTGTTGTGACAATAACACCTTTATTGACTGCTGCAACTTCTTTATTAAACACACAAGGGTGATGTGTAGCAATCCCAATGGGAAAGTAGACAAATGAAACCCCAGGTCTACAAAGGCATCCTCACATACATAGCTGCACTCAGAATGGAGTAGAGAACATGCTCAGTGCATGAAGAGAAGCACGGGCAGAAGTCTTGGAGTACCATGGATCTTATGTCCTGCACCATGAGCGAGGGTGACATGATCCCACTCTTATGTTGCTTTAAACTTTTCCTGATATTCTGGAAGAGATGGAGGATGGCAATCACTGCTCCATACAATTTACATGAGGCAAAAGAAAGAAAAAGGACATTACTGATAAACTGGGGGG
>NW_017729029.1:52805702-52814586 GCF_001723915.1 Gavialis gangeticus
AAGACAGACATTTGGGCTAGGGACAGACATTACACATAAACCAGTTTGTGCAATCAGAAACGGGTTTAAACCTGCAACAAAACAGGTATTCAGTGTACAACCAATTTGAACATGGCTGAAACCAGTCTGAGAGAAACCTGACTGAATGTAGTATCAGACTTAATTGATTTGGGTCAAACTGCTTTATGCAATGTCTGTCCCAGCCCCCTTTCTGGCTTAAGTTAAATTTGAGTTCCTCCAGAATCCCAGCCTGCTCTCTGGGCCAGGCAGGGCTCTCTGCTCCAGAAAGCTGAGCTGGCCCCTCCCCTCTTCTCCCTCGCTGGAGCTCCAACAGAGACTTGCAGGCACAGCAGTGTCTACCTGGCTTGCCCTGTCCCTCCCTGCTCTGCCCCCTGAGCCACTTGCAGCTCAAGCACGGATCCCCCCTCCCTCCCTCCCTCCCATAACATGGGCCATAGCCAGCATGTGGTATGCTAGCTAATGCTGAGAGGTGTCTGTATAAGGCAGACAGGACAGTGCCAGCTTAGGACTTTCTAGAGCTAATCAACAGGTAGCTGGTAATGTCCCTCCCTTCCTTCCTAGGAAAAAGTTGTTTAAAGAAGAGCTTGAACTAATCATAGAGGCTTGGTTTTCTGATGGGGCACTAAATGCTGATAAACAGAGCTGATATATGCTCTGGTATCAAGGGCAGGGAGGGGCCTCTCTAATCAGAGCATTGTGCCAGGGCCTAGCCACAGCCCCTTCAGCTCAGGATTTTGGAAAGGAAGTGAGGGTTGCTCTAGTGCCTCCCAGCTTCTAACCTGAGCCACTGCAGGCATATGCCAGCATTTTTTCAGTCCAGAGAGGATATCTGTGTGGTTACAAACCCATTCAGCCTATGCAAACCTGCAAACTAACCAGCAAAGATTGAATCAATTCAGGCTCAGGCTTTTTGAATGTCTGTCCCTAGCCTTTAAGAGCAAGAAAATTCTATAAGACTTGGTATTGTTAAACAGAGTTTGAGGTAGGTCAAAGGAGCAAACAGAGAGTACAGCATAAAAAGTACAGGAACTGGGAAAGGGGTGGGGAAGCAAGTGAGAGAAAATATGTAGATAGTAGGGCCGTGCGAAGCTTTGGACCCCAATTCAATTTGGTGGAGATTCACCAATTTGGTGGCTGAATCTCTGAATCTGAATTGAACCAGAGGACCCTTTAATCTCTCCAAATCAAATCAGAACCCTCCGAATCAATTCAGAAAGATTCAGAGATTCGTACATAGAGACAGCTTGAAATGTTTTTTCTACATACCTCTAGGTAGGAGGTGGCTCATGAATGCCACAATGCTGGGGCAGATGGAGCATCCCACAGAAGCACGGGGGGCTCCCCAGTGTGCTCAGCAGCAGACCTGGAAGACCAGAAGCACTTTTGGTCCACTTCCAGGTCTGCTGAGAAGTGCCCTGGGGGGCCCCCACCACACTCCCCTGGCTCAGCAACTGGTGCCTCCTGGGATGGAGGGAGGTACCCAGGGTCCCCCTGCGGCCAATCACCGAGCCAGGGGGGCACGGGGAAAGGCCCCCCTCCCCCATGTGCTCCCTGGCAGACCTGGAAGTGGACAAGAAGTTCTGGGTTCACCACCGAGTACATGGAGAGGCCTCCAGACTCCTGTGGGATGCTCCATCTGCCCTAGCATCACAATGTTCACAAGCCGCACTGCTACCTCAAGGTACGTAGAAAACACTTTTAAAGCTGTGTCTGAATCGCTGATTCTCCAAATCAGCATTAAATCTTCAGATTCAAACTGAATCAGCAGCAAAAAGCTGAATCAACTAATCGAATTGCTGTCCCCAATTCAGGCTGAATCTGAATCAAATAGGGCCTGCTTCACACACCCCTAGTAGATAGCAAGGATGTTTGACGGACAAGAATTAAGATGCCAAATTCATGCCTATGGAGACACAGGAAAAGAGCCTCAATTAGAGGAGTGGGCAGTGAAAGCTAAGGACTCAGTCCTACACGGCACTAGACAACAGCCCTCACCCAGCAAGTTTTTCCTTGTAGCACAGAACTGCTTCTGGCTTTTCACAGAAGAAATGTCATTGGGCTTGCAGAGAACAAAGGTTAGGTAGGAAGCAGGAGGGAAGGCTATAGCTTTGGCAAACCCTTTATAGCTAGATTGTCTTTAAACAAGCCCAAGCAGAGTTAAGGCTCCTTTTGCCAGAACAGTTTAAATTGTTCCCCAAATGAAACAACTTACACTGACAAAAAAAGCATCTGACAAACGGAGCTTGGGTTCACAAAATCTTTAACTAAACATCTTTGCTTTAGTTAGTCTGCAAGGTGCAAAACTTCCCTGCCTTCTGCTTGACAAAGGACTTTTGCCTGTACAGTGCATATGTCCAAGAGATTTTGCTGATATAGCTCTGTGGTGAGAGATAGGGAAAAATATGACACTGCCGACTCATACAGGTATGCGGGAAAAACTTCAGGGTGGACTAAATCAGGGAGGATAAGAACTTTGACCCTTATTCTGAAATAGATATGGAGCTAGCAGCGAGAGAGGATACATCACGGTTAGTGCAATGAAAGATGTTGATCCTATAAGGCCCCTAGCAGATGCTACATTTAAAGTGCAATTAATGCGTTAATGGAGCAAGAGACAAGGATTTCTTACAGTGATATCTTTTATTGGACCAACTATGTCATTGGCATAAGATTAGACAAGCTTTCAAATAGAAGACATTCTTCATCGGGAGCAATAAATTGTAAACTGCCACACAAGCAATGTATCACCCAAGAACAAGCTGCAGAAATGGTGAACCAGCATCAAGGATGTTACTTGTTAAATGGATAATATCTTGGCAGTTCATTTGTGTCATTTTTTAATTTATAAGCGTGGCATGTTACTTACAGGGTAACAGTGTTTGGCCAGATGCTCCAGTATCCCAGGACGGACTGCTCTGTCCCCAGCCCCTTCCTGCAAGGGGATTCTCTGACTTACGCTGAACTCTGCTGCCCCAGGGAGCCTCAGCAGAAGATGTCATGAGAGCACCTCCTTCCACCAACCAGCTTTCAAGGCTGCTTCTTGCAGGAGCCATTTAGCATCTTCACTTGACTGACCTGCACATGATAGGAATTTCCTACCCCACGCAGGTCTTTCCTAGTCTGCAATAGGGGCGGAGGACAAGCTCCTTCACCCAGGCAGAGCTCGTGGTGAGCTTAGAGTTCATTTCTCATTAGCAGTATAGTTGAAGGCCAGGGGAGGATGACGGCCCCTACCAAGCAGCTCTCCAGTTCCCCTTGCTGAGAAGTGCTAGCAGAGCAAGGGTACTTTTTTTCCTGCTGGATAGCTTTCCCTGTGAACATAAAGCAGATCACATGTTGCAATAGTGTTCATCAAGCAACGATACCTCTTGCTTGATGGAAATATCTTAGGGGCCTAAGAGTGACAGACTTTGCCTCTTCAAGCTGTGTCTGCCAACCATCCAGGTAGAAAAGCAAGAGGATCTTGCACTGCCTTACCCATATGCAGTGGCAACATGTATGGGGTGCACGCGAACCTCTGAGAGTGCCAGTGCACCCCCTGACAAGCCACGCTTGCCACTTAGGTGATGGGCGGGGGGGTAGTTGGGTGCGCCGGTGCCCCCCCCCACCTGCCCCCGCAAGTGCTGGCTAGGGAGTGGGAGCGCCATTGCTTCCGGGAGCACCGCAGCCACTTCTCAGATTGGCTGCAGGGGGGATCCTCCTCCCCAGTGAGATTGACCGCTGGGGGACCCCACCCCCAATCCCTGACTTGTTACTGGTGGGGCACCCGACTAAGGAGGCAGTAGTCATCCATGCCCATATGTCATACAAAATCTTTAGAACCCATTAAACATGAACGGGGCTTCATAAATAGTCATATACCAAATGCTGCTATATTCCATATATTGAAAAGCCACACAAGGTATATTTTCCCCCAGCTGATCCTTCTTTAGGTAATTTCTAACAATTAGACCAGTAGCAGCTCGATTGGTTCGTATTAGTAGGGATGACTTTACTTTTTTAGGTCATTTCACTCATTAAAAGGTAATAAAAAAAGAAGGACTTGAAAGAGCTGGAAGTAGCCACCTGCAAAAAACCTAGGCTGCCTTTGATCCGAGGAACAACGTTTCATAAGAAAAAAAGCACTTTCATTATTTTGTGAAAGAAAAAACAGAGTTCTCTCTATTTTCATTTAGTGGCAGCCAATGATTCAATTTAGTATGTCAGGGGATTTGAGTGTAAATAGTTCTTAGCAAATTATATGGTGGCAACAAAGTTGATTAGTGACTAACAATGACATTGACTGTGATGCTAAGTTAGGATAAGGCATCAACTTGTTACTTGACTTTCCATAATGCTTATTTTATGGAAAAAGGCAGGGCAGGGTGGCACCTTGTAGATTAACTTGGTCTACGAGGTACTACCTGGCCTGTTTTCCACCTAACTTCACACTATATGGGTAACTTCTACTCCCTTCAATGGAGGAGTATGAAAAAGGAAAGAAAAAGTAAAAAATCTGAGGAACAGCTGACCAAAGAATTATCTGAATCTTAACAAGATGGTGCCCTGCTTCCTTACATTTCACACATGGTTTTACTTAGTCAAATTTGTTACAGCTTATTGGATCATATTACCTCTTTTTCTGTTCAGAATCTGTCCCTCAGATTCTTATACAACATTTATAAAACTTATAATTAAATTAAATAGCTATATGCAAAAATCTTACTTAGGCCATGGTTTGGTTTCACGTATTGGTTGCCAAGAGCATTCACACTTTTCTCTTGTATGACTTAGTTCACTATATCGTATGCTGTTATTTCTTTTCCTTCTTTGGATAAAGTGGCATTTTGAATGCTGGAAGTCATTTTTTTTCCCGCTCTTGTGAATTATCTACAAACAGGTTGTGATTTTAAAGCTTGCTGTGGATAATTGTTTGACGATCTTTTGTGCCAAGAAATAAAAAGACCTTTTCAGAAGGGCTGGAAGACTACTTCTGGTGTGAAATATATGCAAGCACTCATGAAGCTTTTGTTTTCCATGTTTTGTTCTGGTGAATAAGAATTAGCTCAACCAGATGTTCACAAAAAAGTGATTAAAATGGGATAAGATATCAGCAAATCAAATCAGCAGGTTTTATTTGCAAGAACATCCTCACATACTTTATGTCTATATTCATTCAGCGCCAATCACCGCCTATTTGGCTTCGTCTCGTTCTTCCTGCAGACTCTCTTCCTCTTCGTAACTTTCAGCAGATTTGTCAAAGTCCCATTCCATTCACAGCTGAAAGTCCCTTTTACTTTGACAGGACTATGTCTGGCTTTGCTCTAGCATTTTAATTGCACCTGTAACATATCAGCCCACTTAACATATCAGCATGGTGACAGATGTAGGTCTTCTGGACTGTTCAGAGATCTACTGAAAGAAATCTAATCCAGAGTGGGCACATCTAAACAAGACTTTACTGCGCAGTAGACAAATTAGTTGCACAGTAAACGTTGTGCATCTACACGTGTGCCCCTATTAGGCTGGAGTAAACTACACTAATTTACTCTGCAGCAGGATAGAGCATTGTACATACAAGTAAAAAACTCCACAGCAGTGCATGTGTAGGCACCCTCCACGGTGTGTGTATAGGCACCCTCCAGCTGGCTGGGGCACGAGGGTGCTTCAGTGTGGGGGCTGCCTGCCGGCTAGCCCCCGCACTGAAGCACCTTCATGCCCCAGCCAGCCCCTCCACAGCATGCTAAGCCACGGGGAGCAACCCTGGGTTAGCAGGCTGACCCCCTGGGCTGCTTCAACATGCTGTGGTCCCAAGCCCATGTGAAGATGTGATGCTTGGGAGCAATAAACTCCGGTTCATGGAGCTCCATGTGCCTTAATTGCACATGGCAATGCGCCTAGTACAAAGCAAACCATTGCAGTCCCAGAACAATGCACTACTCAAATGTAAAGCTGATTGAAATTTATAAGAAGAGCTTGTAGGAGTCATCTGCAACTTATGGTATGATTCTGCATCAGACACTACTGAATTTTGAAGAAAAAAAAACTAAAATATTGGCTTCAGAATTTTCGGTTTTTCTTCACCTTGGGAACAGCCAATTTGACAAAACACAGTAAACGACCCACCAGAAAGGCAACTTAAGAAAAATTAGCCAGGATAAAATGAAATGGCAGTGCCTTTAGTTATGTGCGTATCTGCTAATGGGAAAAAAAACCAAGAGCAATTATTAAAAGCCTAGTTAATGTAAGTAGGAAGAATGTCGTACAGGTCAGGGCTAATGATGAAACAGTTTTGCAATGGACCTATTATTTTGTGTGCATCTGCAATCCAGGTCAAATCCTCAAGGTGTGCGATTCTTTAAAGAATGGTTGCCAGCAGTCTAGGGCAATGACTAAGTGGAAGAATTAACAAAGGACTGGGAATGGGGGATGTTTCAACTTAGCACAGATGACCCACAAACCAGTACTTCTTTCTTCTTGGCTTGCATGAGACAAATGTGTATAGTTTCAGCTATGCTAGAATGAGAAACTGATTCATTCTCCTTTTTGAATTTGTAAGAGAGCAAGTATGGCTCATCCTTAACTCCTTTCCCCTTTTACTTCCATGTCAGGCTGCAGTGCATCTAGCCCACGAAGAGTTCTGTATTACATTCTAGGAGTGCAGGACTCCAGGATAACACGGTGCGTGTTGACTTTCTGCATTACCATTTTAGGATCTTATCCACCCACCTAGGGCTTTGCTTGTACAGTGGGGGATATTTTGAGATGCAACAGCAGTGAGAGTCAAGGACCAGCAGTCCTTTTTTTGATTTTATACCACTAGCTGGATCAACAGAAAGAACAGCTTTAAATGAAATAACTATTCCAAGTGCCAGGATATCAGGAGTGCACTAGCACTGGCCAGAGTATTCACACAAAATGTAGGTAACTTCAGAGCGGGATGACTGAAGTACAGGTCACTGATCACACTTCATATCCACTCTCACATGCACAAAGACATTTCCCTGACCCCTGGCCCACAGTGCGACTCGAGCCTGAAGAAGACACCCCTGACATAGTCACGTAGCCAAAGTGGGGAGGGGAAATTGAACAGTTCAGAGATATGAGAGGTGGCCAGAAGGAGATATTAAAACATATCACTGCTTCCAGCTCATCTATTCCTTACCTTTCACACTGACTTTTCCTCCCTCATTTTTAGTAAATACAGAGAACCAGAACCACGAGCCTCGTCTCCTCTCCTTCAAGGAAGTGAGGTGCCTCCGTCAGGTCAGGGGACAAACATCAGGTCCACGGATGGCTCAGGCCCCTCACGTGACAACCAGCACAACAGTAAAGGTTAGCATGGGGATGAGAAACATAAAGGGCATCATTAGTGGTGCTGCAAGTAACTGCTCACTTTGACTGGCAGTCTCAGTTCTCCTGATAAGCCCCTGCCTAGGACGGCGTTCCTTGCCGTCTTCTGGTGGCTGCCACGAAACCCACAAAGGCAGGGTAGATTTTCAGTGCCATTGCAACAATATGTGCACATTTCCTAATACTTATTAACATCCGTAAAAATAAAAACAGAGCAGCTGCAGATTTCATCTGCTCTCTGCAGCAGATAAGCTATGTAGAGAGCTGGATGTCCTAATGGAGCACCCATCTAGTGGGCATCCTTGTGGCACTCTACAAGTTCCTCTTGTGCTCATCTGACAGAAAAGTTACTGCTACGCTCCTTTGCCCTCCATTCCTAGAAGCCCAGCAAAGTATGTGGGCTACGGCTCCTGTTTACATAGCCTTAGGAGCAGGCTGGGGGCAGAAATCTTCAGGCACCTTATTCAGAGCAGCGTTTCACAGCAGAGCCACAGGAGTAACTAATGAATGAAGCCGTGCGAGAAACACGCACTTTATCTAAACCGCATAATTTAGGGGGGTTGTTTGGGTAAAGTTTACTCTTTAAAAGGCAATTTCAGCTACAAACAAAAACTCGAAAAGTTCAGAAACACTGGAACCTAATGATTTGTAACCAAAATGAAGTCTATGTCTGGTATTGATTTTGCTTTAGTTACTTGGAAACAATATTGATCCCTAAGAGACACATTTAAACACTGGGTTCAGGGCGTTAAGCATTTCCATCCCATTGATTAATAGATGCTATATATCATTTTTGCTTTTAATGAGACACTCTCTTCCAGGAGATACTGTACTCAAATGAAAGATCAAACGTGGATTCTACACAAGACAAAAGAATTAATATAACCCCCCCAAGCCCATGCACTCCATCTTAAAAACTATGGGAAGTCATTTTCCAACCTGTCAAGTTATGTTAAGAGGTCTTGTTCTGTCAGCGGTCACATCTTGCTTTTTGCCAGATTGAAACTGGAGGCTTTCTGGGGCAAGGACTAGCTTATTGTGCCGTGTTTGTACAAATGAACATCAAGTAGGCCTCCAACGTACGAATGAATAACTATTCATAAAAATATCTCCATCCAAAAGACAGAGCTAAGGAAAGATGCCCAAATGGGAAATGTTCTAACTGTTGACAGTCTGCCTCAACTTAGTGCTTTTAGCGCAACTAGATGGGCAATGCAGACTTTTTCAGGAAGGAAACCAAGCTTACAAAGACACATTACTGAGAATAATGTAATTGATATGGGTATTTACTTTTTACATACAATTTCTCTCTACTTGCCAAGATGAGTGCATAATTCATATGGATCTTCATAGATTAACATTACTGCTCATGGGCTGTCTAAATTATACATTTAGAAATGTGCAAGTTGCCGTCGTGGGTAGCTTGGCATTGAGGAACTGGCGCTGAAGCCCAAGAAGGTGTATGGGCAGTATGGAAGACAGGAACGGGCTGAAGCTTCCTTCATCCGGACAAAAAAAAAAAAAAAAAAAA
>NW_017729029.1:52814701-52824056 GCF_001723915.1 Gavialis gangeticus
AAAAAAAAAAAAAAAAAAAAATGTATGGATGGAAGTGCATCTTAATTCAGAGCTGCCCAAAGTGAACAGGAATCTCAATTTGCCTCCCTTACAACAACCTGCAAACCAAGAAAAAAAGTCAGGATTTCCTGACTAGGCATTAAAAAGAGACCAGGAAAGGCATAAAAGGGAACAGGAAGCTTGCATTAGAGCAGTGGTCTTCAAACTTTTTTGATCACGCACCCCTATCAGTAAAAAATTTGAGCGCACACCCCCCAATACATGTATATTTATATAAATATAAATAGAAGTTCTAATATTTTCTTCCCACACCCCAATGGATGGTCTTGCGCACCCCCTGGAGTGCGTGCACCCCACTTTGGACACTACTGTATTAGAGAACAGTGAATAGCAAATGTTGAGGGAACCCCTCTGTTTAGCTGGTTCTCCTTCAAGTTAGAATGAATTAAGCATTAACTTCTATCCATAGCCTTCGAGGGGAAAGCATCCTTTGAGGTTGTTTGCCAGCTTCAAGAGTAATCAGAAAATTTCCCACTGATTTCACCTTCTTCCACCAGAAGTTCCACCATAATAGAAATGAAAAAGGAGGAAGAGAAGAGAATTACAACAGGTTTTAATTACAAAACACACAGAAGGGGGGGGGTAATTATTCAGGTTCTTTCATCCCAGGTTTCTGCAAGTGACCCACAAGAGAATTAGCTATCACGAGTTCAAGGATGTATAGAAAAGCAGTGCTACACTCTTTGCTCTTGCAACGTGTCCTAAAGAAAACTTCCAGAAAAGTGGTTTCACATAGGAACCATCACTATCCCAACACAAAACATTTGAGCAGTTGCTCATCTTTAAGCACATGAGACAAAGGGACAGACACCTCAAAGACAGTGGAATAACTTTTATACTCCTGGCCACTGGAGCTCAACAAATCAGAGGTCAAATTTGTTGCTTTAAGGCCTGAACCAGGGTAGATCATAATTAAATGATTTAGTAAGGATTAAAATTATAGCCATCTATTTAAAAGGTTAATTTTAGTGAAATGCAAACATTCAAAGCTTAAAAAAAAAAAAAAAAAAGTAAGAAGCATCAAACCACTGGACTGAGGGGTGATCATAAAAACACCTGGAACCAGAGTCTGTTTATTGAAATGATGAAATAAATGCTGACAGCTATAGCCTCCTCAATAGGTGCAGAAAAGGTTTTTGCTTACTTCAGTTTAATTCCTTTTGCTAAGTAGTTTGTTCAAATGGAAGAAACCCACTGGGAGCTGAAAATGCAAGAAACCTTGTTTACCCTTTCCAGACAATGAACCAGATTTAGACCTGGCTAGTCATGACCAGCAACAATTAGTTTATTCGTAGACTTTGGATAATACTTCCTTATTTTGATCCACAAAATCAGTCATATATGCAAAAAGAAAGTTTCTTATGTATCCAGCATATTTAACTAATCAGTTTTAAAACTGCTGTTTTTCTGCATTCTTAATTGAATTCCAATTTCCATCCAAAAGCAGCCTGACAGAAAACATTGAGTAAAAAAATTAATTTTCTAGTGTTATTTATTGTTTTCAGCATAATAAAATGGAAAAATTAAGAATTCAGCTATATAACTGTTTAAATGGGGGTGGGGGGACAATCTATCTTCCTGGTTGCTGAAAGTAGTACTGAATTTAGTGTAAAAGCAAATCAATACATCTTAATGACTAATTGGCCAATAAGAATCAGCCACTTTAGGAAACGAGCTTAAAAAAAGAGTAAAATAAAAGAATAAGATTGGAATTGGTCATTTTAAACCAAGGCTTCTTTTTTATTGATTTAAATTAATCCACTCTAGTCTGAATTAAAAGGTCACTGAAGTCAATGGAAACGCCACAATGACTTCAGGAAATTTGGAAGTAAGGTCTTATCAGACAGAGTTTACAGAAGTGTTTTAGCCCACTATCAGGGCGTCTATGGAGAACCATCTCAGGCAATTTTATAACCATACATGTCTTTTTTCCAAAGGCGATGAGTCTTCAAGAAAATAATGGTTGTAATAGCAATTGTTCTCGTTTCATAAAAAAGCACCATGTGCCAAGCTGTACTGATAGCTTCATGCTTACCCATTTGATGTCCTGTAAAAACCCTGTATTACTGAAGCATATAAGGATTCAGACACAGCAGCTCAATAGCATTACCTTCACTATTCTTAAATGTTAAATGCTCGTTCTTAAGGCTATTTTTTCCTTCCATCCTGTACAATGATTTGGTATTTCCAAACCACACTGGCTTCAAAAAGCAGTACAGTACTGTATCAGGCAGCTGGGGTCAGGGGAAGGTGTGTCTGTTCCTTTAAAGAAAAAAGCAGCCCAGCCAGGGGGCAACTGGGCCAGTGATGTGATTAGCAGCCAGCCCAGGCAGTCGTCTGACGGGATGTAGGCAGGGGCCTGGGAGCACATAAGCCCAAGGCTAAGCCAGGCAGGCGAGTCTCCCCCTGGCTGCTACAGGGGAGGGAGCTCCTGTCCAGGGGAGCCACCTGGGATGCTGGGCTTGCAGCCTGTAGGAATGCCAAGGCTTGGGGAACTCGCAAGGAGCCTATGCTACACTGGCACGAGGGGAGAAAGATTTGCCCTCTTAAAAAAGGACAGAAGACTGCTTTCTCTGTTGGCACTTACATTACAGCCCAGGGGCTTATGTTGTTTTTGCTTTGACAAGTGGCTTAGAATAAGGCAGTAGGGGTCATGGAGGCCTCATTAGTGTGCAGGGGGCACTCGACTGCCTTGAGCCCTGCCAGAGGCAAGTACAGCCACAGAGGGATCAGGGGCCCAGAAGATGGGTCAGAGGCCCGGTGACTGGAAGGGACAAAAAGCTAGTGCTACTAAGCCAGGTCCTATTCAATGGGCCAAGGCTAGAAGGCCTAGCTAGATTAAAGAGAGACAGAGGAGGCTGAAGCCCAAAACAGAGGGACAACATATCTGTAACACCTTTGGAGGCATGGGGCGTGGTAAAGGGAAGGATTTGAAGCCACACAAAATCACCCCTGAAGGCTTTGGGGTGCCCTGCCAGACAGAGCTGGTTGCCGAAGCCTAGTCAGAGGCCTGGGACCAGTGGAACTGAGGCCTAGCAAAGGCCTATGGGCAGCCTCCCTATATTTATAAATACCATCAAGGCATGGCAGCCAAGACAGAGGGGGTGCCCTAGGGGCAGAGCAAGGCATGGTCATGGTCACAGAGCCACCAGGGAGCACCACAGCCACCCCTGGGACCCCGACATGTCACAAGTACCCTCCCAAGGGTAAAAACCTTAAGCTATTTCACAAGACTGCAGATAGACACCCATCTAAAGCATGCCATAATCTGTATACATGCTACAATCAATCATATTGCTTGACAGGGCCAATAAGAGTCTATTTATTAGAAGAATCTTCTATAGCCCATTGTTACAAGGTTTTTTACTATGGGTCTTTCTGAAGGTCAGCTATTTTATTAAGAGGGTTGGCTTTTCCTTGCCCACAGTACCTGGTTTCAACTGTGATCGTAAGCATTTAGGATAGCAATTCTCAACCAGGGTGCCATGCCTTTCAAGGGTGCCACAGGATAAATCACACCAAGTTAGCACAAGATAAACCCAGAGTTTTCAAATAGGGACCCAAGGTGTTAAAAACCCTGAGTTTTAACATTTCGGAGTTCTTTGCAACAGAATACTTGCTCTATTATTTGTGTCATCAAAAAACAAAACAAAACAAAAAAAATGAACACTAAGAGCTAGCATTTTTCAAAGGGTGCCTTGAGTCTACCAAGGGGTGCTTTGAGTCTGAAAAGGCTGAGAACCACTGGTTTAGGGAGCATCAACTCCTTTTGTATCCAATTGGAGTTATGGGCATAAAGTGGATTATGTGGTCTGTGTTCTCAGTCATTATGCATCAGCAGAAAACTAGTACTCAGATATCCAGGGTGAACTACACACATTGCTATAGCAAATATTAACATTAGCCAACTATATTTTATACCAGGCTCAGCTAGAGAGGGACTTCACACAAGTTGGGTGGCAAGGGGGGTGGGGATGCTATCAAAGACTATCTTTCCCTTTGTGTGTACACTGATCCTAAGAGTACTGGAGATAGGGACGCCCTAAGGCAGTGACAACATTGTTCTCCAAGGGGGACCTTCTCCCCTACAGATTCTCAGCTCTGGAATCCTGTTGGGCAAGTCACCATTGATAAATAAGGAGCTATACATTTTTGTACTTTATGTCTCATTAGATTACATTTAAAAATTGTTTTCACCCTCAGTCAAGTTCAAAAAGCTGCTCGAACCTCTCCCCCTTACTAGCTTATTAAAGCTCCAGCATCCACATAGATAGAACTGGAACATAGTGATACTGAATTAAAAATTAGGCATCATTTTTTGACAAGGTAAAAACAAGAGAGAGAGTGAGTAAGTATGACATCTTTACTGGGAGTTATATGGAGAGGGAACAGTACATGACAGGATGCGAGAAGCAGCCAGCGAGGTTAGGGCTGATCAATGTACCAGTGCATAAGCTGGCACTTCTCAGCCTACATCAAAGATGGAAGAAACCTTGTCAACCACTCCTTGCATGCTGACTATGCAAAGTGTGTGCAAACAGGCAGTGGAGCCTACAGCAAAAGTGGTTTTAATGGTACTGGGTGCCACCTCGTGTTATGATGTGAAAGATTTATCTGCCAAAGTTACAACTCCTGTCAAACTTCAGATCATATACATCTTAACTGTCCACCAAACAGTTGCAGCAAAGCATGCATTTGGTATGACAACTGAGTAGATAATGAACTACAACTTAAAGGAACACCTTTAGAGTAGGATTAAACTTCAAAAACTACTTGCCAGAGAAGCAACACCTTTGCCCAAATCATTTTCATTAATTTAGTCTTTAATATGGTATTCCAATTGCCTGCAACAACAAACCCCCATCAGTACAATTTAAGAAACAAAAAAAAAAAAACCAAAGGAGGTGGCAAAAACTTTATACGGGAAGTAAATGCAAGGGTCCAGAGGGAAGAAAGAACCTGAGAGGAGCTGTATGTCACACTATCCCCTGTTGTGTTTCGCTTGCCTCTGAATTTTGGTCTCAAGTATTTGTCTAGCCTGCCAATAACTCCAAAACTGGCTAAAAGTCATGCATCCAGTGTGTAGAAATATGTACAGTTCAAATAATAGTAGCAAAATCCAGCCTTTACAAAGCACCTCAAACTTTGAGCCAATGTTTTTGCCTTATATTAGTTAGGCTGTGGCAACAGAAGAGCTCTGAACAAAAAAAGAATGCCACACATGCTTATATTAACACTCTTGCTAGTAAATAGCCATGTCCTGGCTCATCCAATAATATTTAGGGACAAACATATAGAACACTGACCAAATGCCATGGCACCTGCAGATACCATTTTATCGTTCATCAGTTTGGCACTAACAAACACGGATTTAGCATGGACATAACAAGTGAATGCTTTTCCCAAGTGGGTATCAAATCAGTTGTCACTGAGAAAGTAGAACATAAGATAGTGACATGAACAACTGGGGTCTGCCTGGAAGACAGATAAACTGCATCTTTAATTATATTTTGGCAGTTCCATTCAGGCTGATATAGTGAGGTCACATCGGCAATTCTATCATAATCTCTCTTCAGATTTACAGCTTGTCATGAGAAAGGTTTCCTAGACTGGAAGTTGATTCTCAAGGTCCTTATCACTGGCCGGTCTGTTTGGCCATGTGGCAAAACCACCCAGGTTGGATGCTCAGACCTCAGTTCCTCTCTCCAGTACACAAAAGTGTAGTTTTATGCCGTTCCTTCACAGTTCTACAAGCACAAAGAAATGGCTGGAAATGAAAGGTGATTAACTGGAACACAACCTGAGCCAAGACAGCTAATCAGTTAGCAAGCTTCAGACTCCTCCAGACTAGCCCAGCAAAGGGAAATAAAGACACTAGCAGCACCAGCTGTAGCCCAATTAAATACAACTGGTCCCCGGTGTTTATAGGTGGGCACTTTATTAACAACTGCCTAGACAAATCCAATTATTTCCTAACTCCTAGGATGGGTCTGAACACAAACACACACACACCTTGCCACATTTTCAACAGTTATTATATTTCTAGGAAGAGTTAACCCAAATAAAGTCACAGACCAAATTAAATAGCTCTCCAGGCAGTGATATTGAAAATATTTTTTAAAGAAATTCCCTTTGAAAGTGTTTTACTTTTAAACTTCCTCTTAGTCTCTTCCACCTAACCTAGGGTGGTGTGCTGACACCCATTGCTGTAGTTTGGAGGCCGAGATCCATACAAGGATTTAGGGCCAGAAGGACCCGATTTGAACTGCAGCCCCTACATCCAACTGTGATCCTGGAAATCATTGCCAAGAGCCTTCCTCACTGTCACAAAGCTGAACTCAGTAGGTACCCAAGTGCTTGAAGCCCACCGCTCCCATTCCCCTGGAAAAAAATGACATCATAGATTTTCATAGGGGGTATAGACATTAGGGCTGGAAGGGACATCACCAGCTTATATGTTATTCTGGAGTGGGGGGAGCAAAAACAGTTGCACAAGTTGCACTCCTAGGAGAGGGTCATGGTTCCTCTGGGCTACACAAAAACTAGTGGACCGACTGCTCCCTCGGACACTGGGGACTCATCTAGTGAAGTTGTTCTGCTCTGCCCAGAAGAGCTCGTGGCTGGGGGTGTAGAAAGGGAAGCTAAGACAAAACATGAGCTATGCTCACCCTTGAAAAGGAAGGACACATACACCTACCTTAAAGACAGTGTTACAGGCTATCCATCTCCCTGCAGCATTGAGCAAGACAGTTTATATTCTGTCCTTTTCCAGGGCTGAAGACATACTCCTACCTTCAGGGTTTCTATTGATTCCCTCTGAATGGTACCTTGCTCACCATGCTGGGAGTTTTCTTGTCTAGCTCTCCCAATGCACAATTTAAGGAGCAGGGTTTTGAATTTCATGCCAGGCACTTAATGTTGCATGTAGTGGTGCCTCAGGTACCCCTTTTGGACCCAACTGTTAAGTAGAATATACAGGTGCCCTAAACCCAAAACTGCAAGCCTGAAAACCCCACTGAAGCCAAGTTTTGCCAGTCAAGTTCCCTAAAGGTCAGCTTCTGGGCATGCCCAGAAGTGCCTTGACCTTGTCAGTTTGAGCAGCTCAACGTCCATCTCATACCTAAATTCAGCCACGGTCCATAACTGGGTGATCTTCCACCTATATCCTCTGAGGCGCCTCAGCTGCAAGGCCTGTTCAGAGCACACCTCACTTACTCTTTCAGGACCTGGTTCTCCATAAAACTATAAATAGCCATTTGTTCCTACTGTAAAAAGAAGTTCTTTTAAGTTTCAGTTTATGATAGCCAATACCAGGAATTAAAAAAAAAAAAAAAAAAGGCTATATGTTGCATTCTTCACGTGACTAGATTTACTCTTTTCCATCAAAAATGATTAAGATCTTCTATACAGAGCTTCTGAGTAACCCAGTGCACACAGAAAGCCAAATTCTGTCCCATCACCTTGCAATTCCATTGCAGAAAATAAGACAGACAGAGAGAGTTTGGTTCATAATGCACAGCATAGGATATAGGCTGGAGGGGAAGGAAAGGAAGGAGAGAAAACAATTGAATTTGACCATCCAAATTTTAAGACAAGTGAGCAAAACAAAATCTGCAATTCAGACTCCTGTGAATTGTATAAACCTGCAGAGTCAGAAATGCAGCATGGCCCAAAAAAAAGCAAGGTTATTAAGTACTGCAAAATCTGTGGCAGCAGCTAGCAAATACATCAGTGGCCAGCCTCAGGGAAAAAGTGCAGAACAACTCAAATGCGGCAGATCATTCCCCAGAGATTTACAGAAGCAGTAAGGTGGGTGGTAGGGGAAAACTTCAGAATAAATGGAAACAAATCGGAAGAGAAAGAGTTCAGGAAAGGGCTTTACATTTTTTAAAGAATTTAAAGGACTAGTCAAACTCCATCAGTCAAGCCTGCGCATAAGGACTACTGGCCATCTCTTTAAGATGGCTGCTTCTCCTGCTGCCATGGACTGCGAGATGCTCAGCTGCATTCAAGCGCATGTCTCCAGAGCTGCCATGAGGGACGCAATTACTACCACTTTACAGATGCAGCACTCAAGCACAGATATGCACTAAATCCATCTCTGCCACTGCAAACTTGATGTGCAGGATAGTGTAACCTGCCACGTTGTTTTCCATGTGCAACTCACAGCAGAAGCAATGTAGCCATGGTTTGTGCTGTGGGTAGACAGGCAGGCTAATGGGCCCTGTCCCACAGAGCCCATCAGCCTGGTTGCATCATTTCAGGAGTTGGGAGGGAGCGCGCGCAGAGCAGCATCGTACACCTGAATGTGCTGCTGCCTGCCTTGGGAAGTCTGGTCGAAACATGTTGCCAAGCATCAAACAAGAAGTCTGTGATGAGGCCGACTATTTAAACCCGGACCTCCCTAGTGCCCATATTACTGGACAACACCGTGCTGGTTACTGAATTTCCTTCTGCTTGAACTGTCATTTCTAACTTGCTATTTCCGAGGACAGGATGCAAGATTTAAATACAGCAAGTACAGCAGCTTCAAGGTGGGAGATTCCCATTTCCTCCACACTGGTTTTGCATTACAGTCATTAAGGGCTGTCGCAGTCATTGTAAAAAGGGAACTAGCTACCGCATAGAAATGCCAGCTGGAATCTGCACAGATCATTGAAGCCAAGGCCTCGCTCCTGTAGCAAAAGGTTTGTAGCTGGTACCCCAATAAAGTCATGAGAGTCTGGATAAACACCAAGGTCAGCCTGCACATATTTCAGTCTAGGATTGGGCTGAAAGATCTCCTCGGGGCAAGGATCAGAAGTGTAACATAAGCTGTACTCCCCAGTGACAGTGCTGATTCCACTCTATATTTCCAGTCTCCTCTCTATTAAATTTCAGTATAGCCCCCTTACGTGCTCCAGATCCCCCTTCTCGCAAGATAACTGAAATAGCAGGGACAGCCATTATTATAAAGCAGTTTCCGGTAAAAGAAAAGATGAGAAAAGGTTAAACCGAGAGAGGAGATAATCATCATGAGCTGTGCATTTGTATCGACAAAAGTCAGCACGCCATTCATTGGTAGACATCAGAAAAGAAATTCCAATTGGCTGACTGATTACTGAAAGATTCAAGAGGACCCATTTAAAAAAGGACAACGTGCTAATGACAAAACGATCTTTCCAGGCCTTCTGGCAGATGATATGCCCAGAAGAGAACATTTTGGGCATAGATAAAATGCAAACATCAGGGAAGAAACGGCACGCGCTAGTACAGAAAGAACCAGTTTTTAGCTGGTGTCAGTTCTCTCACCATT
>NW_017729029.1:52829056-52838822 GCF_001723915.1 Gavialis gangeticus
TCCCCCACCACCAGCCCAGCAGGGAATTGATATAACACTGCGCTTATCACCCCTAACAATAAAGGAAACTGCTTATCGTTTAAGAAATGTCAAAGGCCAGAGCAGTTTCAAACATATTTATATGGAAGCGGGGGGGGGGGGGATAAAACACTCATGAAGACTTGGCGGTGGGGGAGAAGCCTGCTACTTAATAGTTACATATATTCCAAATCTATCCTTTCAAAGCTCAGATTTGGAGGGAAATGAAGTGTGATCATGCATGCCAGTTTCAGAGCAACTTTAAAAGCAATAATATTTCAGACAGGTAACTGGAGAGACCTACTAGGAAAGGCGTTTCTCCATCAGATTCTCTTTCATTTCCCAGCTTCCACAAAAGAGCTGGTCTGCGTATAGTACAGTTGTGACAATAATTAAATTACAAAGGATAAATGTTAATCCAGAGCTGTAACCATTCTGGTTAGAAGAACGAGCCTCAGACTCTGGCATTTTAGTATTCAACCTGTGAAGTATCCACTATTTTTAATACATTTTTCTTCCTTACACAAAAGAAAAAGGATGCACTTCTGAAGAGTTCTTCATATGCCAAACAACAGGGATTTGGTTTTATTGTTAGTACTTTTGTTGTCACGTTTTGCTTTTCACTGAACTGCTTAGCGCCCTTCACATTATTCTCAAATTGTACTTTTTATTATTTGTATTTTTATATAAAATTGTATTTTATATAAACGGACAGCACCCACCTGATTTCCAGAGGGCCCAGGCACCTGTAACTCCTCTTAACTTCTGTCGAGGCTGAAAGTCAAACTGCATGAGCTTAATCCCATTGTACTGCCTGTAACAGAGCCAGATTTACTGACCTAGTAACAGAAGACAAGTAGACTGGGGAAGGTTAAGCTATCCAGAGCTATTCATGTTTCTGTCTGTTAAATATCAAACATTGCTTTTTGTTAAAGAAAGCTAGAACAATATTTGGGGGGGGGGGGGGGGGGGGGTATTTTGTTTTGCTAAAAATAAGTAAGTAAAAAAATATGGGAGAGCATGAGCCAGAAGAGAAATTGGGTGTGTTAAATACAGACATGGTTATTCAAGTGGAAATTACTAATGTCTCAGCAGCTACACCACGGTGCAGAAACCTTGCTATTTGTATAGGCAAGGTAAGAGACTTCTCTCATAACTACTTTAAATATCTGTGTGGAGCAAACATGAAAAGGAAGCTACCCAAATCTCTCATCCTGCAAAGACTCAAGTATGCAGTCTTGCTTGATTCAAAGAATTACTGCTCGCGAAAGAAAAAAAAATGCACACGTCAGTTCTGGTAGCATTGGGGCACATTGCAATGTGTGAGTGCAGCTCTACCAGCACACATCTAAAAGCTGAAGGGTACATCTAGTCGTTATATGCTCAACACTTAAGTAGTAAGATACCATGCAAAGCAAGAAGAGAGCAGGCCAATCCAGCATCAAGACTGCACAGCCTTGGTTAGAGGCAGAAGAGACCGTGCTAGAATCTGCACAACCAGAAGGAGGAATTGAGAGTGTACATTGTGAAGGCCCAGGTGGCACCACAGCCGGGTTTGCACTCAAAGGAGAGAAGAATTCTCAACTGGACACGAGAGAAACGCGTGAGTTTCTCAGCTTGAAGCGCTTTGCTTCTGTTGACTGGTGCAAGTAGTTTGCGTTGGATCCAAAAGTAATTATGGAATTTAGCCCTTTATTTCTCCATCTCCAGTTGTTTCACGAGCAGATCATCATTTGCTCAAAACGATTCAACAGACTGTTTGTTCTATGCCTACATATCTGGCCTGTCCATTGCCTGCTAACTGGGCTTGCGGCAAGACAAGCATTGAGACACGACTTGAGCAGTCAAGGTGGTTTGATGGAACCTACAAGCCACAAGGTACATTCCTCTCCCCAGGCTGAAAACCTGGGATGATTAGAGACAGGTTTTCAGCACACAATTAACAGTCACCATCTGCAACTATTCTGCCATATTCACTTAGTTTGCTCTTCCCAGGAGCAAAACTTGCCAGCAAGCTGGTTGTCTAGAATATTTCTTGAAAACTAAAGGCCAAGAGGGCTAGAAACTGAGTCAAAGCACATGTATTTTGGGCAAGAGCTTCAGTGGTCATTGAATGGGGTATTCAAGGAAACCTAAGAATTATCCTCACTGCGATGACTCGCATTCTCCTTGAGGCGTAACTTGACCATACTAGGGCTGGAAGGAGATGGGATCATGAATTTGTCCCTTTGTTCTCTCACCCCCACCAGCCAGTAGGGGAGACTGGCAGGCTTAGAAGAAAGTGTGCTTTCCCCTTCCAGAAGCCTCAAGAAAGCAGGTCCTTAAACATACAAGCATTTCTCCCAGCAATGAGTTACCATTAACGCTCAATAAAAAAAGCCCAAAATAGCATTAGATGACATCCTCGCAGCCCAACAAGAGAGGGGGAGTGAGCAGAAAACACAGCAGGACACGCATCAGACGGAAAATTGAAATCACAAGGCAACTTCAGATCAGGTTCAAGTGACTAGCATTCCAAATGAATCAGGCTGCAGTGTCTTGGGTGGCAGAGCTGCGTGCAAGCCTTTACGATTCAGAAGTAATTGCAAGTCTTACACACAAGGAAGTTAGATGTGCCACGTTAGGTGCCCTACAAAAGATGCTTGAAGAGGGTAATGGGATTGGGGTGATCGTTATTACCAATATAAAACACAATGCAACCACGTGCACCAGATCATGTTCCTTCAAAAATCAAAACAGCAGAGGTTCTCAAACAAGGATCTGTGAACGCACAAAATAGGGTTTTTTAGAGCAGTATTAAGTAGCGTGGGAGTAGGTGCTTTTCTCGATACAAGTCTATGGACTCTAAGAATTGCACTTCATCCCCTGCCTGGGTTTTGGCTTTAAACAATAGTAAAATACCATTTAGATAAAATCTTCTCTCCAATATTTCTAGCATTCCTTCTTCAGAAGGACCGATTCCCCGCCTAAGGGCACTATACTAAGGCTACAGCATAGACCATTTATCTCCTTCCCAACATCTGACCACTCAGGTCTGATTAGGTATGAACAAAGCACCCTTGAGACCTTGACTCCAAAACGTCTTGCACAGAAATTCTTAGGAAAAAAAAAAAAGGGAGGCTGTCATGATCTGTTCCTCTCTTCCATTTGCACCTCAATCTCCCGTTGGGAAAGGAATTGCGTTATAACAATTAAGCAGAGATCCATTTAAGAATGCAATCTCCAGCCACAAGAGATGAAATGAGAGGCAAATGAGCCCACAAGAGGAATGAGAGCATGCCCAGGAGAATCAACGCAAGCAGATGTTAAGGCGGCACTTGAAAAAGATGCTTCTGTATTAACATGGAGTCAGTGGCATTGCATCACCCTTCATGAAAGAGAACTTGGGTCCTACTAAAGTCCATCACTCCATCCACTTCGACAGGCTTTGGGCATCGATGGCTCTTGGGCTGCTGGCAGGCATTAAGGCAGTCACACAACTGGGGTCTGGAAGATTTAAGTCCCATTCCCCAAATCACATGGCCTGCCATGCCAGACCTGGAAATATTCCTCAAACCCCAGCTACGCAGAGAAGCAGCTCTCTACTCCCCAGCTATAACAACCAGGCCCGTGGAAGCAACAGCCAGGGAGCCAGGAGCTCCCCTCTCACCAGGTACTTCTTCCTTGGGTACCCAGGAGCATAGAAATGCAGGCACAAAGCTGGGGCTGCCAACTGCAAGCCAGGGCACAGTTAGCCCAATATCTGGGAACCTCTCTCCAACATCAAGCTCACAGGGCACTGGACTTTTTAAAAGCAGGCATGCAACTGGGAGTCCCATCTTCATGCCTGCTTCAGGCATCCAGCTTCATGCCCAGCTGAATGCCCACCTGGTGGCATTCATGGTGTTAGAAACACAACGTGGGCTAGGGGCCTCAACAATTTAAGTCCTCATGAGCTACAGATGTTCAACTTTAAGAGTAAAAGCTTGGCTTGTATATACTCCTTATGCTACAGGGTGAGTAAATAAAAGCCCGTTACTTATAATTCATTTCTCTGAGGGAACTGCCCTCTAGTAATGTACATATCCCAGCAGAAAAGTAAAAGAACTCTGTGATCCTTTTTATCCTGAATCTTTTTGAGAGTTGGATGAAAGATAAAGGCAGAAAGGGAGAATCAGAGATCGACTTGAGCTGGAAAAATAAAATAATGACTCATAAGAGAGCTATTCTGCGAAAGAGTTTCAAGTCCAAAGTGAAATAGATAAACCCAGCTCTGAGCCCTGGTATTATGTCAGAGGGAAAAAAGACTTTTAATAAAATGCATGACACATAATTTTAAACAAAGATTTCCCCGTTCAAGTGAAGACTTTTTCTTTTTTTTTTCTTTTTTTTTCTTTTTTTGGAGAGTTGGAAAGAGGTTTCACATTGTTTGAGAGACTTACAGTTGCCTCTCCCTTCAGTTCCCTTCACATTTAAAAAAAAAAAAGACACCCAACCAGCCATTGTTGACACAGGAAAACCCCCAAATTTCCCATGGCAACAAGATACCATCCTCCAGGAGGTGCTTACAACTGGCGTAACGTTTGTACAGAAGGCCTACGTTTACTTACAAAAGCCTGCGTTCTGGATAGACACTGAACAACAATAGAAACAAAGTATAAAAAGAGGAGACATGCAAATATCACTAGTGTAACATTTCATCTTTCTTCTTCTTTTAAAGAGGGTTAGGAAATGATGGATGTGTTGCTGACACACAGTGTTATATTCCTTGCCACTTCTAAAGATCATGTTTTAATGTTTTAAATCTACCGCAAGTGCAGAAACAGCTATAGTGTAGGCGCTAATAAATAGAGAGGCTCTTTTGACAGCTGCAGAAGGAGAAAAAAGTTATATGCATACTGCCAGGTTGAATAATACCCAAACTTCACGTTTTATAACAAGCAGCTACAAAACCCAATGTCAACAGAAACTTTCCAAGATTTTAGTCCTGTTCTTTCTACCATAGAGAAGAGTAGAGTATATCCCTTCCCATATAATCCTTGGGTTATTCTGTGACGCTATCAGTAAGGATGTCAACTACTAAAGGGGTGCATGAACCACTCTCACAACTGTTACATCACCCTGTTCCCATAGTGCTCCGACAGGGGCATATCCTACACGGTACCTACAATATTTCTGTGTTGCGTTAATTTTTGTTCAGTTAAGAAAATAAATTAGCAAGGTTTTAAGGGGCTTCATTCTACAAAGTTATATGGTCCTATCAGAAAGTGAAAGGCACTAGAAAGACACTATGTTAAACCAAAAATAAAAAAAAGTGATAATACATATTTGACAAGAAGAACATTCAGATGCTTATCAAGTAATAGCTGCAGGTTGTTTAGACGGATGGAAAATAAAAAGAGCATGAGCCAAGGACAGAAGCCTTCTGATTTATAATAGGAAGTCATTGTATTAATGAAAAAGTGATACAGTCAGTATCTTGGTAGGTTTGGAGAAAATGTGACTTACAGCTAAACAAGAACAAAAAGGCTATGAATTTTTATATACTCCGCCACAGAAAGGAGGACTACAAAACATCCATTCTACTATATGTTGAGATATTTATAATAGACTCCAAATGGCTACTTCAGAGATAAATTGCAAGTGTTTTTTAGTAAACGCTGATGTCTTTGGTCATTTTTCAAGTAGTGAAAACCTATTCAAATTTAATCCATTGGAAACAATTATCCGGTTGCCACAAATGAATAATTTTTCCTGCCTGTTCCATGCAGTTCAGGGATAACAGCAATCCAACTAATTGGTTGGGTGCGACTGAAGAACACAGGAATGGACAAACAGCAGAAAGAAATATTCTTATTTCAAGCAGCAGCTCTGCTAAGCAGAATGACAGGGCACCGCAGGACATCCGATCCTAGAAGATTGGCCATATACTTACACCGAGTCCTTACAACATGCTGGGATCCTAGACCAAGGCACTGGAACACAATTTAAAAATTAACCAGACACAGTCACAATTAGGCTACACCCTTTATCCCACTTCACTGGAGGAAAGGGAATCAGCAAGAGCAGCACCCATTGTCTCCTGCTTGGCCCCCAACCTCATTTGGCTTTTGCTCCTGCCTTGCCGAGTTCAGGGAGAACAAGCAGCTGGATGGTAGCAGTGCTGACAGCAGCCGTCAAGGTGAATTTGGAGGCACCCATTCATTATTCCATATTTCTTCAGGCCGCAGCAGTGACTCCACATTTAAAGCACATCACACTCACAGGTCTCCTCACTGCGTAGGTTCATGCACTGCTGAACACTGAAAAGCAGCTGCCTCACAGCGCAGAGCGCGCGCACATCTATAGCACTTCAGGGATATAAAGTGCTGCATAAGCCTACGAGAACTGAGTTTTATCATCACTACCCAAATCTCAAATGGACCTAAAACTAATGCATCTGGGATCCCACGGGGAACCTAGCCAACGCTGTTGAAATGAGTGTGGTCACCCAGGGAGCTCCCTCTCCTTTCCTGCAAGTGAAGACAGTTCTACTCTACACAGAGGCAACACCACACCGTTCCCGGAGAGCAGGCCTGCGCTATACCTGCTACCCGCTTTCAAACGGCCAAGCCAGAGCTGTGAAGCAACAGCAATATCCAAGATCTAGTGAAACATGCACTGAGGGTTTTGAGGATACTCATCTATTTACAAATGCTGCATATTGGTCCAAGTACTGGGGTGGTGTTGAAGCATCACAGCCTAATGGATAGAGCTGGGACTCAGAAAACTTGAGTTCAATCCCTGGATCAGCCACTACCCTGTGAGATGGCTGTGAGCCAGTCCCTTCCACACCCTGGGCCTCAGTTTCCTCACCTGTAAAATAGGGTTGTTCAAAGTCCAGCACCTTGCAACATTGCAAACTTCATCCCGAGCCAGGGAAAGGCACACATTCAGAGACCGAGAGTGGGGTGTACTACTCCATCTGAGCAAACAACTGCTTTAGTCAACAAACCTACCTGGATGCAGTTACCTGAGGTTCCTCGCCTCAGAGCAGCAGGAGAGTGAGCTCTAAAGAAAACGGATTTCAATATAACCATTTCCGGACATGCTTTTCTTACCCGACATCCTTCCACCCCACGTCCGTGACCTAGGTAGACTTTGCTTGTCCAGACAGCCTCAGCAGTACCCGTGCCAGAACCTAGTGTTGTCTTTGCTCTCCTCAGAGTACTTTGAAAGCGGCGCCAGGGCTGTCTGGGTCCTGGGTTCAGCAAACCTGGGCTGTTCCTGTGCTATTCAACTGGCATAGTTTGTGGACTCCAAAGACAACCTGCAAAGCTTCGTTCCTCAAGAGCTCCTAAGTGTTTGCAGATAGGATAGGTAATCCTCCTTCTGACCTGTATTCCAGATTTACCCCGTGTTGAGATACATGTAGTGCTATATCACTGCACAAGTGTATATCTAGCTTTTCTACAGTACTTTCATTCAAAACTATTTCAAAACACATCACAAGGGAGGATATCACTAATGATAGGTGGTAAAAATCAGGCATCCTGGGTTTTCCCTGATAAAAAAATAAATAAGAATCACAAATTCTCTGATAAAACTCCCAAAATCCATGATTAAAATGAGAGGCCCCTCCCCCGCCACACAGCCCCACTGATGCCACTCACTCCACGCCCCCCACAGCCCCTCACTCCCCCAGCCCTGCTGGAGGGGCCCCCATGCTGCCAGGGCTATGGAGCCAGGGACCTGGGTCCACAGCCCCTGCCCCGGCAGGAGGTGGAAGCTGCCGCAGCACAAGGGAGCCGGGTCCTCTTCCCCTCGTCCCCCTCGCCCTCTGCTGTGGGCTTGGGCAGGAAGAGGGGCCAGCTCCCCGCCACTGAGCGCACTCCTGTGTGGGGCAGGAGCGATCCACGCCCCCCAGATCTGTGCACCAAGCAGGGATGGAGTTAACTGCCCACTTCAGGCTCAGGCTCCCACCGTGCTGCCCTCCCCCAGGTGGGCAGGTGTGACCCAGCGCTACAGGGAACGAGGCCACAGGGATCTCCTTGGTGCCGTGAGCTCCACGCTGCCCTAGTGATGGGTCCCCTCAATGCCTGGCAGCCGCAGGCACGGTGGCACAGGGTTGTGCCCCTCACTGCTGCTGCTGCTGCACATGCAGGGGACGCTTCACCAGGGCAGTGCAGAGCTCACAGAGGCAAGAACATCCCCACATGGCCCCGCTGTGCCAGGTCGCACCCACTGGGCTGTGGAGGCCAACAGGGCAAGAACCCGAGCCCACGGCCCATGCCCATCCCCACCCCACACAGATCTGTGGGGCCTGGATCCCCTGGAGTGCACAGAGTGGGGAGGGGACCTAGCCCCACCCTCCTGCTCCCTGGACCAGCCACCAGCGGCCCCCATCCCACTCCCTGCTGTCACCTATTGTGGCCCTGGGCCCCAAGCCCCACGTACCACCCAGCTGGACAGCAGCCCCAGCCCTGCCCAACTCCCTGCCTCCCTACAGGGTCTTCAATCCCCCCTCCCCACTTACCAAGGGAGCTGCTTTCCAGGCTGCCTAGCAGCCATGAGCATATATATGCAGTAAAGGGACAATGAAGTTGAACCAAAGGATCCCAAGAGCCTTTGTGGATGGAGAACAGGAAGAAAGGATGCAAGAAAGGTATTATCCCAAAAAGAAAGCCTGTCAATAAAAGGCATAAAAATAAGTCAGAAGTTAACTACCCTAACAGAAAGGCAGGGCAGCAATTTTTTGCCTATAGCTTTCAACACAGAGCCAGCCACAATAAACAGAATAGCTGTCAGAGCAGATTTGTCCATCAATAGTAACCATGTTTCCTACACACTTGCCTGTTAAAGAAATTCTGAACAGCTAAATCAACACATCTGTGAGAATGCACAAACAAGTTCTCAGTCAGTTAAGGCAGAGCCCAAATTTCCCTTAAAATCAGAGACTAATTAGCAAAGCATAATGGTTAAGGAGGAGACCATTCAGTTATTTATCAAGCTTCTCAAACCTAGTCCAAGGCATTAAGGATTTCTAAAAGCAGCATTAACCCAACAACAGACTTGCTTGCATTTCAAAGGTACTTACTTCAGCAATACACAGGAGAACATCCTGTTTATAGTCTCCTGCTAGCCAATTAACACCTCATTAACTTGCACACCTGTGATTTCAGTGGCTCCATCCTCAGAGCACTGCATAAAACATAACTCTGGGTCTATCTAAGGAAGTGTCCCCCCTCAAAGTTGCTGGGCAAGAAACCTCCTTGCCTTCTGCTAAGGATGGAAAGCCAGCAACCTGCCCACTGACTCTACTGATAATAAGATGAATCCTCTCTCCCCCCAGGGTCTTACACACAGCATCTCAGGGATTATTCATGTACTAACATGAATACTACTATTTTTTTTGGTTTGGTTTTTGCTCTTTCAAATCTCTCACAGGCCAGTTGCACCATCTGACAGGCTAATAATAATTTTGCCTGAGGGAGATGGAGGAGCTGTATTTCTCCAAGGTGCTCCCTAACACTTGCACACTTTTCGTATACACTAGTGTCATTTTTTGCTTGTATTTAAGATGGGTGGCTAGAAGATCAGATTGCTACTGCTCCCAGAGCACTATAACCCATGCTCCACTATTGCCACCCATACTTTTGACAAATGTAAATTTATCATGTAACTCAGCTGGCATTTTAATGATACCCAGTACAGAGGAAGGAGAATATAGCACAGGCCCTCACTGAAGACTTTTTCTTCCATGGGACTGATTTGCAAAAAAAAAAAAAAA
>NW_017729029.1:52838951-52840636 GCF_001723915.1 Gavialis gangeticus
AAAAAAAAAAAAAAAACCATTTTTCAACATCACCAAGTTTGGCCCATTACTCTGAAAGACTCCAGGCACCTGACACAATGGCACAAGCCTTTTCTTGTTACATGCATGAATAGCTTTACACCTGTGTCCAATTTTATCACAAATCAGCTACTCACCAACCATATTAATACACAGAGCAGATGCAACTCAGAGTTGCCACTGGTATGAAACCCTCCAATTTCAGCCTGCTGCAACAGATTTCTTACAGTTTCAGTGACCTTATTAACTAATCAGTGTGTCCCTGAGTCAGGGACTCACAAAACCTATGACAAGTTCTCTCTCAAAGTTGACTTAACTCAATAACAAGGTTATACCACATTGGGTATACAAAGAACACAGGACTGGTAGAGTCAAAACAGCATTTTGAGTGCTCAAGAAATTACTAAGGGAAGGAGAAATAGGGATGTATATACTGATTTGGATATAAGGCACCTACTCCCACAAGAGGTTGTCACCACCTTCTCACAGTAACCTTTTCCCTGAGATCCGCAGAAGCCGGATTAGCTTTCGTTCCCCACTTCTGATTTTAAGCAGCTGTGCACTCAGATCTTAGTCTTTAAGCACAGCTTCATAAATAACATGAGGCAAAGTGTTCCCATGATATTTCTTCCCTTGGAGTTAGCAGGAATCCTTTGAGAAAGCTTATTCTCAGTTTTGCAGGCCTAGAAGTCATCCACTGCCTCTAATTGCCCTCCCCCAGCTCCCACAAGCAGAGCAGAGCAAAATTCCAGAGATTTGTTCATATTTCAAAAAAAACCACCTGGATGGAGATCAGAGGACCCAAAAAGAGGACATGTCCACGCAAACCCAGATATATGGTAACCCTAACTCAATGTTGGGGGCTTATCAGTCTGTGTTACAACAGTAGGAGGGACTGATGCCAGCTCCTCTGCTTCATCCCAAGCTAGTGGCTCAGGGGTTAGGGGGTGTTGTTTGAAAGGCACGGGGTGAGCGATGAGCATCAATATATCAGTATCATAACCAGGGATCTAGGTTTTCCATTTCTCATGGGAAAATGGAGGAAAAAAATGCAGATTTCCCCTCTTACCCAAGGAAAAATGCGGATTTCTCATTTTAAACAGAGAAACACGCAGATGTTGCAGTTTTGCGAAGAGCAATCTGCAGGCTGGCCAAGTCCCAGCCTGCAAGGGGCTGGGGAGAGCAAGAGGAGGGTGGTCAGGCAGGGAGTGCTATGTACAGGCAGCCGGGAGAGCAGCTACCACAGGTAAGTCTGAGGGGTGAGGGGGCATTGAGACCCCCATAGAGAGGGAGAGAGTTGGGCAGGGCTGAGGCTGGAGCTGCTGCCCAGCCAGTGCATGGTGGCCAGGGCTGCAACGCATGGCTGCAGAGCCCCAGCAGGGTGCATGACAGGGCCACAGGTGGCTCATTTTGGGGGGCAGGCTAGCTCCCTGCCACTGCATGCACCTCTAGGAAGGTATGGGGGACCCGTGCCCCCCAGATCTGTGTGCAGGGCGGGTGCACACTGCCTGCTGTGGACTCGGGCTCCCCGCCCTGCTGCCCTCCCCTGGGGCCTCCTCAGCTGAGCAGATGAGATCTGGATATGGATGCTTCACAAACAACACTGTACAAGATGAATATCTTGGACGGCACCTTGTGTGAATGCAGCATCCACAATCCGCACAGCA
>NW_017729029.1:52845636-52855817 GCF_001723915.1 Gavialis gangeticus
CAGAGCCCCAGCAGGGTGCATGACAGGGCCACAGGTGGCTCATTTTGGGGGGCAGGCTAGCTCCCTGCCGCTGCATGCACCTCTAGGAAGGTATGGGGGACCCGTGCCCCCCAGATCTGTGTGCAGGGCGGGTGCACACTGCCTGCTGTGGACTCGGGCTCCCCGCCCTGCTGCCCTCCCCTGGGGCCTCCTCAGCTGAGCAGATGAGATCTGGATATGGATGCTTCACAAACAACACTGTACAAGATGAATATCTTGGACGGCACCTTGTGTGAATGCAGCATCCACAATCCGCACAGCACTTAATCAAACTTTACGGATGCCCAGATGGGGTAGATGGACTCCGCACACTGATCAGTCATACCAGGCCGTGGGTCATAGCTGACCGGGGGGAACAAGGGGTGGGGGGTTGGAAACAGGAGCTTCTTGTCAGTGACAGCCCCGGGGTGGGGGTGGCTGGCACTCAGGCAGACCACACAAGCTCTGTCCTAGGCTAGACCACCACCCCGTGAGGTGGTGGGCAAGCAGGATGCCACAATGTTTCACGGGACGTAGGCAGGATGCAACCTGCCATGAGTTATGATGGGACCTGGTACAGATATCCGTGATGGCACTTTAATCTACAGGGTGGAAATCTGATACCACATCCATCCAGGGTTATTTTAGAGCAGGGTGCACCATTTTTACATCAGTCTATGGGCTCTGACCATCTGTAGAGAGCTTTCTTCTTGCCTACTGCAGCAAAATACCCGACGGCAAAAAATGGACATTCCAGCAGCCGAGTCCTTACCACCAGGGACTGACAAACCATGGCAAAGGTGGCAATGTCTCAACCACCTACATACCAGAGTCGCATATTCCAAGGAACTAATAGAGAAGTGGGGCTATACCACCGGTTCAGCCACTTGTGACTGCGGCACAGAGCCACAAACTATGCAACGCCTGCTGCAATGCCTGCTGCTTGAAGGCACACTTACAATGGAAGATCTTGCAAAGTACAATAAATGAGCACAAGCATTTGTAACGCAATGGTCAAATGTAGTGTAGAGACATGAGAAAAAGACGACTGTGCAATAAGTATAACTTCTGTACCTGTACCAGTTCAGCCTCCCCCAGCAGCACAATGCTGCTTCAAGTGGATCTGCTGGAGAGCAATTGTCTTGCTTAAGAGAATATTTTTGAGCTCCCTATCAAATATCTATGGAGTATGGGAGCTTTATGTAAAGCTATTTTGTAGGTTTGTTTTTTATAAAACATAAAATAATTTGGTGTTGAAGAGCCTCCGTCTTAAAACCTGCTTGCTAGATATGAAATTAATTTGATGCTATAGCCAACCATTTTGACAAACTGCAGGAAAAGACAAGCGTGAAAATTATAGTTATTTATATTCAGAATATATTCAGACAAATGGCAGACAAGTCTACACAACAGCCCAACGGCAAAATATCAGTGGCTCAGAGTGTGAAACAAATTAGCCTGGCATTTTTAATTAAAAAATTTTCTGCTTCCTAGAATGCACTGATTTTCTTTCCCCTCTTTTTTCCCGCTGCAGATAGGATGAAGTGAGCACGCTTTAAGTACTTTTATATAATAAAACATTTATATGTTAAATATAAGAAAAAGTTAGTTTATCTTTATTGGCTTTCCCCTGACATACGTGCTGTAATTGAAATTTTTCAAACGTGATATATCCTACAATAATGCAGACAGTAGAAAAGAACAGTGTGTTGAGAGCAGCCTTCCACCTCAACATTTGCTCTTTTTTTAAAGTGCCTGAAATATTCCAATTCATTCAAGCCAGGCTGCTATATTCAGAGCACGTTATAAAGGTCTCTGCATCAAACAATGGTTGAGAGTTGCCATAATCGGGGGGGGAGAGGGGGGTATTATTTTAGCGCCCAAGGTGTTATCAGGCACTCAAACTTTTCACCAATTGTTAAAGAATTTAGTTTTCTCCCTCGTGGCTGGGAGGAAAAAGGTGGATCCTATGAAACCAAACTCTCCAAGATGAAAAGCAAATAAAAAGGAAACAACATGTATTATTTTTAAAATCCCATTATATTTTAGGCCGCTCTTCTGATTTTCCAGAGGTAAGATTTTTGAATACTGCAGCAGGCAATACTGCTGGGGGTGCTTCTGACTGCCTGCAGACAAATAGTTAAGTCCCACTGAGATTTGACCGACATAAGCATGAAGGTTAGTATTTACCTGAAGTGGAGCTCAGGCAAAAAGATGGGTCTTCCAAACAGAAGTCAAGGTTGTGTTTACTTGTACCTTTGCAGGAGATGATGCCGGCCGGCCATTAGGGAAGTTCTCCTGCTTTTTGAGCATAGGCCAAAAGGTGGATCAGAGTGTCAATCAGTCCTGCGGTTGCCCTGTACCTAGACTATAAGGTTTGGTGCCAATTGGTGAACCACGCAGTAAACTGAACACAGGTGTGATGGGCTTGCATTCACCTAGCATACCCAGGAGGTGTCTGTCTGTCTTTCCCAATACCCGGTTGTGTTGTGTTGTGTTTTGTTTTTCTCTGGAGGACGGAGGAAGAGGAAGTATTCTTCATTCTGTTGAATAATGCAAATGAGAAACACTGAAAATTTTAATTGTCATCTAGTCACCATTCCCCTGTCACAAATTAGGCACAGAAAGACAAGCAATTATTTCCAAGTTTAGGAAAACACTCACCTGCTGTTTCTGTCCATTCTTGTTTGAATACAGGCCTCAGGGGACCTTATAAATTGAAGCTGCTTAGTTCACAATAATTGCCATGATACAAAATATGTTTATTTTACAGCCCTGAAATGTTGAAGGGGGCAAAAAAAAAAAGACAGCTCAGTAATTCAGGGCTGGAAAACTGGACTGCTCTTCAAAATGTGAAGCAACTTGTCTTGCAGAAGCCTCAGAAATGTACTGCTAGTCTGCCTACCTTATGTCAGCACCAGCCTAATCCCCATAGCTCTTTTTTTTTTATCCTTTAAAACAGGGATTGTTTTGTGCCATGACAATCACAGGTGTGATCCCCCACTTACTCTGGGCATCTGGAATGAATTTTCTGATGATTTATAAGACAAACCACTAGGAATTAAAATTAACCCAAGTCTTTAAAAAAATTAGCCTGTTTCCATCTTTTCCTTGTTCCAAATGATATTAACTGAATAATAAACTCTTCCCATTTTCCATAGAGTTATATAATTCATTAAAGTACTGTGTAGGCATTGTACTTCAGACAGTCTGGTTTTAGTTAAGATGAGTTACTATTCACTGTTGTCACTAATTGTTATAACTCTATACACCACCAAGTTAATCAATATGCCACCATTCATCTGTTTGTGTTGGGGCAGGGGTATGTAGCAGGGGTATGCACCCCAGCTGGTAGTTTAGCCTATAATCATTGCTCTGTGAATGTTGCACACCAGCTGGGGCATCATAACCTCAACGGATGTTTGTGGGACTGGTGTCTTAGCTCTGCTTTGCACCAAGACAAAGCTGCTGAGAGAACTGAGGCATGGCCATAGTGGGAGTCATTAAAGCAGCAGTCCTCACTTTTTAGACTCAAGGCAGCCCTGGACAGATCCAAAGTACCTCTTGGGAAACACCAGCTCTTAGTCTTGACTTGTTTTTTGACTACAGAAAAATAATGCAGCAATCTCCTGTTGCAAAGAGCTCAGAAGGACAGCAACAGGTCAGAAAGTCTGTAACACTCTGGATTCCTATTGAAAGCTTTGGGTTTATCTTGTAAATTGTGTTTGCACATCTAGCAGCGCTAACATTTCTTAGAGCCCCAGGGCACCCTTGGAAGGCTCTCAAGGCACCCCTGGGTGCCAAGGCACACTGGTTGAGAATCACTGTGTTAAAGCATTGATATATTAGGACAAGAGCACCCACACCTTCCTAACTTTCACTTACCGCTGGTCTCTGTAATGCAGCCCTCTGAAATAACAGATCATTCTGAGCAAATTAGGGTTTAGATCCCCCAGTACCTCTCCATCCTGCTGTGGTAACGAACAACACTGATATACTCCAATAACTGCTCCATCACTTTTGGCTGACTTATGCTGTAGTCTACCAGTTAATCTTTCCTTAAAAGTTCATCTTGTAAATGGTTTGAAGTAGATGGGATGTTTCTTCAAATCAGCTAAAATAATCCCATCTCCTCATTTAGGGCGCTCTTGGATTTTTTAATAATTTTAAGAAACAAAGGTAATTCCAAAAAAAAAGTCTAAGGACATACCTAGGTTCTGGGTACAAGTGTTCAACCATAAGGCAAAGTAATGACAGGGAAGCTGTAATTCTCCCCAAACTAGGCACTATTCATGGAGACAATAAGGGGAGGGCATGTGGAAAAACCCCTGCATGTCTCATGTTAAGCATTAGCTTAATCTAATCTGATGTCACAAACACAACATGCCTTAATCGTGAAAGTATTATTATTGGATAAGACTGATACAACACTGCAGTCGTTCAGATCATTTGACTGTATTTCAACACCTTCAAGTATTGGAATTTCTTTTAATGTAACCTTAAATCTGAATGTCCGTAGCCCCTTAGTTTGGGAATAATATAAAACCCACTCATGTCTTTTTATCCTTATACAGTGCCCTAGGAACACTGATTTCATCTTAACCTGGGTGTTTGCTTCAAAATACAACCAAAACCCATCGGCATCTATGTTTAAAAACTTGTCTGAAGCAAGCTTGCTTTCCTGCTGGGGTTAGTTGGGTTGGCGGCTAGCATGTTTGACTATCTGGGTTTTTTTTAACTGAACTAGGAGACTATTTCGTTGTTTTCTGGGGCATCATTTTATCTGACAGAAGAATTGAGCAAAGCTTTGTAAATGATTAGGAAACCAAATATCAGCCAGAATTTAATACTACCACAAGGTAGAATATTAAAGTGCCCCATATACTGCAACGCTACATTGTCTGATTGTCTCCATATTACAAACAGCTTTTCTGCAAGTCCATGTAATTGCTCTCAGAGAAATTACTTGCATGTAAAACATGGTCATAATTCATTCTTTTTCTTTCATGCTTTACTGAGAATGTATGTCCCATTCAGTCAAACTACAACTCATAGGCGAGCCATTTTTCCAGCCTGCTATTTCCTATTATCATATCTTTATAAGACGTTTTCAGACCTTTACGGGTCTTTTCAAACACATTTCTATCTATTAGCTACCAAGGTAGGTGTACTGTGATCATCACTATGCTTTGTGGGTACTATCTGCTCTCTTTATTTTCACTCAGGATCATAGATCAGTGGATCAGAATCAGAGCTGGCTAGCACAGAGATGCAAGAAAAATCTTGCCATTAACAAAATTCTCCCCCTTCCCCCCCCTGCCCCCAGTACAGTGTTTGATGGTGACATTAGGCTATATGTCTATTTAAAACAGGGGTGGGCAAAATGGCAGATCCAGCCAGCGGCCGGACTCCATTTCCCAGCAGCCCCTGCCCGCGTTGCTGTAGCTGGTTTCCGTGGAGACCCCAGCACTGGCGGGGCCATGACAGCACCAGGCCAGGGTTTCCATGGAGGACAGCTGCTCCAGGGCCAGGGCTGGGATCTTGCAGCAGTGACAGCATGGGCCAGAGCCAGGGCAGAGCTGCAATCCCTGCCCAGGGCATGTGGGCAGCAAATCGCAGTTGTGCCCACGCTGTCACCACCACAAGATCCCGGCCCTGGAGCAGCTCCCCGCTCAGCCAGGCACCTGGCCAGTGCTGCTGAGGCCAGTCTCCATGGAAACCCTGGCCCCATGCTGTCATGGCCCCGCTGCTGCTGGGGTCTCCATGGAAACCAGCCACAGCAACAAGGGCAGCTGCTGCTGGGAAATGGCAACCACTGTGGGGTGGACTTTGCCCGCCCCTGATTTAAAGCATCAGTCAACAGAAAACCCATTTGCCAACACTGAGCTCACCAATGCACCAGCAGGAGGGAGTTAGATGGGCTGTGGCATATCTTCCTTTATACAGGGCACTGAAAAATATAGGGCTGGCTGTCATTGTATAATGATCTCCTTCACTACTTGACACATTATTATTCCTACCTATATGTGTTATGTACCAGCTTATGGATACCTCAGCCCAAACTGGGCTCAATTTATCCTAGACCCTGCATGTAGTAAGAGATGTCTAAGGGTTTCACCCTGCACACTACAAGCAAAGCTACAGTGTCACAACCCCAGCTTCGATAATGTTTTACTGGCACAGATATGCTTTTACTGATAGAGGTTATTCCCATGCCAGTACAGGGCACCATCCTAGTGCTATCACTGCATCCTCACCAAGGCCTACACTGGTATAACTACACTGGGAGGGAAAAAACAACATTTACCCATAACCTATACTCATGTCACACTATGCACAGACCAGAACTAAGAAAAAGAGCTGAATTAAGAAGAAAAAGCCAAAAAAGAGAAGTGTCCATCTCAATATTTAATAGCAGGGAAAATAGGCTTGAATCTTAGTCTTAGTCAAGTAGAGTTTAAGTGAGTTGACTAAGGTCACACAGACAGCCCACAGCACAGTAAAGAACAGTGCCAAATCACCTTAGTCCCAGACCAGTGCCTTAAATGGAAGGATCACCTTCTGGATAAGCACTGAACATCCCTTCTTTCCTAGCTGCTTAATTCTTTCTTTTTGCTGGTTCAATTTCTCTCTAGTGACTGTATAGGAAATGGTTAATGGTGCTCCTTGACATTCAGCGAACTAGATACAGTGGTTTTGTAGAAATCCAGCACTGCAAAGAATGGAGTTCTTTTCTTGCTGTTTGGTAAGGTCATATCACTCCCTAGCATCCTTCTGCTAACCCTGCAAAATGTTTGTGGCTTCCCAATTGAATGCAAGCCTTTACGCTTAACTAAATTTTGCTTACACACAGTTTGTATTTGCCTGTGAGGCCTACGTCCTGATCTGCATGCAAGACCAGTGGAACTACAAAACCCAGCTCCCTCTGTCACCTTCTCTCAGGAATCCAGCTGTCAACCTCATTCAGGCTAGATGAAAACAAATCCTAATATATTCCTTCCAGTGCCAACGCAGCATCTTTAAAGTGCATCACCTTTCTATCACACTTTGTTTCCCTTCACATTTAAGTGAAGTAGTGTCAGTAGAGCAATCTTTCAGCACTGAGACAGTTTTGCCTTATTCCATTCTTTTATGAAAAAAAAACAAGCCTAGCAAATTAGACAGGAGCGCAATTGCCAGGAGGAAAGTAATCAAAATGCTGCATTTGCCAAATAAACCATTACATCCTTAATCAAATGAAAACCACTTAAACAACAAATTCTAATGGAATCTACACTTTCCCCGTCCTATATCACATCATAACAAACAGAAACATCTTTATGACAGCAGCGATTCAGTTGCATATTAGAGAATGAGAACAGGAAAGCGTATGCCAAGGCTGAAACTAAAAAGGTTGTGAGGTTCACTGCAGAACTTATCCAAGCTCCTAGCTCTCCAAACAGCACTAGAAAGCTTGTGGAAATAGGGCATAACAACATAAGTGCCATACTGTATTAAACCAAAGATCTACCTAACCTCTTATCCCGTCTCCAACGGTGGCACGTGGTAGATGATTTAGAAGGAGTGTATATGTACAGGGCATATGTAGGCTAGGAATAAATGTTGCCTTTGTCCTTGGGCAAGTTGTGCCTGCATTTGTCCTGGACTAGAAATATCCTACGGTTGGTTTGTACCCATACCACCCTTCCAATTCATGTTTCGTGAATGGCTGAATGCACTGCCACTTTTCTGCCGTTGATTCAACAAAGCAATTTTGGGTAACTGTCCACAAGCACTTTGTAATGTCTCAGGATAAACTGTTAGTACTTCTTAACCAAGGAACCTTTTTAGGATTTATCCTGGGAGAACGGGCATGGACATTTGAATGATTGTACTTTGTCCCGAGATAAAATGGCTTACCCCAGGACTAATGCAACATCTGTTTGTAGCCCTAGTGTAATCCAACCCCTTGTCATGTCCTCCTTGACATTAGCCAATATTGGTTTAGGGATGTCAGAGGATACATCCCTGACTGTTTTGTTTAATGGTTCTATCTTCTATCAATTTGTTTAGTCCTTTTTTTAACCTGGCTATACTGTCTGCCTCTGCAACTTCCCATGGCAATGAGTGCCACAAGCAAATTATGCGGTATGTAAAACAACTGCTTCCTTTTGCTTATTTTGAACCTGTCTCCTGAGACTCATTAGGCATTGAGGTGTCTCTTGGATCCAGATGGGCTGCAAATGGTATTCTAGGTATTATGTAAAGCTGAGCCCAAGTGGCAAATACCTATTTAAAATATGGACTACATCAGAAAGTGGATGTATTCAAATTGTTGCTTTTAGTTTATGTCAATTTGTACATTAACACTTCAGCTTCCAGCCTCAAGAGACATGATATGGAAAAATAGGTAATGTGATTGCATGGGAAAATAGGAGTGAAGGAAAGTAGGCACGTAAAGCTAACCAAATTGTTCAGTGTTCTGAAACATATAAGTTTAGGCTGAAAATATTTGGGAAAGCTTTTTCAGAACCATATATCATAGTAAAGCTGTCAGGAGAGGGAAGGTGTAATAATATTTTAAGATAGATGGGAAGTGATGGTGTCTTTTGATTTTGACAAGCATTATAAAATGTGGATATACTACCCTAAAAATGGCCTGAGGCAGACTCTCCACACACATAAGTGACAGCTGTAAAAATACAAAGGAGCAAAAAGTCACAGTTTGATTAATCTGCAATCCTTTTGATCTTCCTATTTTACATCCAGATTTTCAGACAACTCTTGGGTCGTTTTTATTTATCTTGTGTCTTAGCAAAACCCAGGCAGCACTGTGTTGCATGAAGATGACGACTGATTCAGCAAGAGTTGCACGCCCATTCAACATTTGTCCATACTATCTGCATCTTCATAAGTGCATCTCTTCCCAGCTCATTAGTTCCTATTCAGCAGTGTCCAGTCATTTTGCTTTGCAAGCTGTATAACAATTAGCATATCAGAAGTAGAAGAGACTGCTAGATCTCAGGAACAGGCAAAAGAGTGTGAAATGTGCAGAGTGGACCTTTCAAACGAATACAAGGCCCAGATCCTAATATGCCTCTTTAGTCCCCTAAATCCACCACTGAAGCATCACTGACATTTTCAAATTTGCCACTGAACTGCCATTTAAGCCCATAGGCACCTAAGTCTCCTAGACACTTACGTCGCCACCACCCGGTTTCTGCAAAGGCATCTCATTAATGTGTCTCACAGTTATTGAACTGCTGGAACATGGGCTTAAGCCAACACCCCAGCGGCACCTAAGAGGACTTCTCAAACAGGGCAGGTGAACATCCAGTTTGTCTGTGTGGCTCATCCTGAAGACATGCTCAGAGCATACATAGCTCCTTTTACCTGTCAGCCCCTGAAGCAGCCACCATTACATACAGGGGTGATGGCTAGAAAATGGTAGGTAGAGGTTTGCTTTTGGGATCTGGCTTGTAGGTAAAGTAGATATGCATTAGAAGAATGGTTTAGGGCAATGGCAAGGGGTAAGTAATTTCTAAAAACCTGTTTGTGACAAAGTTTCTTCAAGGCCCACTGTGTCTGACACAGGCAAGCAGCAAGCAGACACAGAGGCTGGGAAATTGAAATCATGTACCACTGTGTTCCACAACATGAGATAAGGTGGCTCGAGGTCACCGTGCCCAGCTGCAAAGCCCTTGGGATTTCTGGTTTTGGGGAACAGACTAAATTAGGAGGACACCGGAAAGAACTAAATTAGGATGCGTGCATGTGATGGGTTTGTGAAACAAGGAAATATGCTAACAGGACAGAACATGGACAGTATGACTACCACTGAGAGACCAATCAATGATGCCCAAAGATGAAGTCATCAGAGGAGAGAAAGAATCCAAAAGGAGGGATTTTAGAGCAGGAAAGGATCCCCAAGAAGGGAACCTGAGGCCACCATGGACAGAGGGCACACCACCACACCTATTACCCACTCCACTGGGGCAGGGGTGGGCTTTGGCCTCCAACCTCCAGGCTGTTGACATCTGACATTCAAGAGAGAACCGGAGAGTTAAGCTCGCGTATTGTCCAGACGTCCCTTGTCTCTGTGAACGCTGGGACTGGCAGATATAGAACTGCTTGCATTATTCTTATCTGCTATCACTCTGTATCAATACAATTTGCTTGTTATC
>NW_017729029.1:52860817-52869342 GCF_001723915.1 Gavialis gangeticus
ACCGCAGAGTTAAGCTCGCGTATTGTCCAGACGTCCCTTGTCTCTGTGAACGCTGGGACTGGCAGATATAGAACTGCTTGCATTATTCTTATCTGCTATCACTCTGTATCAATACAATTTGCATGTTATCCAATGGAGAGGTCATGGTAGGCCTGAGGGGTTTTAAGTCCTCCCAGAACAAGGTGTCTGGCTCATAAATCCAGTGCCAACAGGGGGAGCAAACCACACAACTCTAGAGCGCCAACTCTAGAGTGTGATGGCCTTTATATATTAAAGGGACAGTAAAAATTGTGCAAGGAAGTCAGAGGTACCCGATTCATTTGTTGTCACACCTGTGTTAGGCATCTAATACTTTTAGCCTCTTTTGGAAAGCCTAGTCTCAAAAGATTCTTCTTTGTAACACAAGGGTTCATTCTGTTTTTTTCATATAGTACATGAAAATATACAAGGACATAGATTATGAAATAAAGTATGGAGCTGCCCCTAGAATGACAGATACCTTATCATTAGAGAACTTATTCACCGCCTAATTGCTATGGTAAGTTTTAATTAAGAACTCAAAACAGGGACAGATAAACTGGATACAGATTAACTGTGAACCCTGAAGAGCCTCTTGCTTATTGTAGTAGACTGATACTGCTTATGCGCTCAGCAAGAATGGACTTCAACTTCTTGTAAGCTACCACACGGATCTATGTAATATTTTTAAATGCTGCCAAACAGTGCTTCAAGGGAAGTGATAGAAGACACTTTAGCTACACTTCCAAACAGCCTCTGAAAAAAATATCTTAATATTAGGAGGACGTTGTGATGATTAAATCCTTCGTTTCTAAGAAAGTGAACTTTCGGGGGGACTTCCACACATGCTGCTATATTAAACCAGGAACAGTAGGTCTCCTGTCTTTCACAACCCATCCTGCTTTATCCCTCCACATTATTGCAGGTACTCACCCATTTAACCTCTCACATCCAATAGCTGACTCTATAAGGGCCAGAGGGGACCTCTAGATTCACTTACTGTTGGCTTCAAAATAAGATAATGCCACATTCCTCACAAGCCAAGAGGACCGGCACACTGTGGGACTCCTACCAGAGGAGACAAAAATTCAACCCACTAGAATTTCACCTAAAGTTTCGTCACTGAATTATGAGAGGAAGTTTTTGGAAAACAACTTGAATTTCCCCAGAGAGTTTTAGTTTAGCTTTTGTGAACAGTTGCAATCAGATATTTTTGCTTCCTGGAGCGGGACGGATAATTAAATCCAAATCAATAAAAAAAAGGCTCATTTACTCCAAGATAGCTTGCAAATGCTGCCTTCCCAATATGTGGCCCTTCCCCCTTCCTGTTTCTTTCCCCTAGTTACAATTTGTTGTCCTTAATTAAATATGGGATAAACTCAAGCTTAAAAGAATCAAAATGCATCTTGTCTTGGCATTTTTTTCAAGGTGTTCTAAATTCATAAATGAATTGACTAAAAACCTGTAACAGAAGTTCCTAAATCTTCTGCTGGTTAATGTAGTCTACTCTAACCAGTGCAGCACTAGCTGCTATCTATAGCATTTTCATTTCAAAGGTTCTTTCAAGGTCCTTCCCAGATGAAGGGGATGAAAAGAAGACAAGATGCTTGACTCCACACATGAGAAAGAAGCATAGGGTTGCAAGAATATGCAGGATGACATGGGAAAATGATGCTTGCAGACCTTGTTGAGATTAAAAATAAGATATGCATGAACTGGCTCATATATTGCATCCTGGAGTGGGTCCAGGCGGGAGCAGTAGTGTGGACACATTGCCCCTACCTCTGCTGCTCCTGGCTGATCCCAGCACGGAGAGACACCCAGCTGGGCAGGGCGCTGGGCTCAGCAGGACTCAGCAGCAGGGACATGCAGGTTCCTCCTTTCACTGCCTGCCCCCTGCCTACCTGTCCAGTGTCTCCAGGTGCCCTGGGGGCACCAACTACACCTTACCCCCCCCCCCAAATAGTTTGAAGGGTGGGGTGCCACACACCTCCTTTAATAAATCCGGCATCTGCCCATGGTTGCATCTAATGTGTAAATGGAAGGAAGAAATATTTACTTTTTATTTTCTGTTTCTCTTCAGTGCAGCTTCCCCATGTTTACTGCTGCACAAAAAATAAGCTTAATGAAAAGGACTGTTTAGCCAAAATCCAACATGTGATTGGCATTCTTTCCTTTTCCATCCATTTGGTTTCATCAAATGACTTTTGAAACAAGGTTTTCTTTTGAAATAGACTGGCTCAGGAAAACAGGACAATGAATGACTGTTCAGGTTTTTGTTACCATACTCTTTCATCTTTTTGTGTTTTGCTCCTTTTTACCATGTGTGTGAAGTACAAACTTGAAAGGACTTTTATGATGTGGTGGCCTATACAATAAACTTGTGAATTAAACTTGACTGCACTTTCATGAAGGCAGTAATTTTTTACAGTAATAAGGATGATTGAGAGATGCTAGTAAGTGTCAATAGCCCATTAATGCTTTGTGATACTTTTTTATTTGGAAGTAACCTAGCTTTTGCACAATCAGACATATTCAAGGTCACGTGTAGTACTAAGAAGTTCCCTTCCCAACCCTTCCAGCTGTGCTGCCACTATCTAAATTAGAGAAGAGGCAGAAAGGTAGAGAAATGCTCACAGTTTTGAGGAATTACTTTGCTCACCTGCCAAAAAAGAAAGGTGAAATCTTGAGGTTTGAAAAACAGGCCCCGTATCTAGGCCACAATGGAGCCGGCAGGAAAATAAGTCTTCTGATTTATAAGTATTTTCACAGAATAGAAATAAAACTTTGGAACATGCCTACGCAAAAAATGAGGGCAAGATACCCCAGAATCTCCATTGGCGCACTGGCCCAAGCACTCATCTAGAACGTGGAAGACCTAAGTCCAAGGCCCTGACCAAAACCTGGGCAGAGCAGGAGCTCTAAATCCCCCACATCACGGGTGAGTTTTCTTGCTATCAGCGGAAGCCAGCAGATCTCAACCCGCAGGCTGCAGGCTGCATGTGGCCCAATCAGCACACTGCTGTGGCCCGTGTGACATCCTGTTAAATGGATACACAGGAAATAAGTTGTGTGCGTGCAGCCCACATAACACATTGAGAGTTGCAAGCGTGGCCCGATATGGCAAATAGGTTGAGAACCACTGACCTAAGCCATTCAAAGGTCTCTCTGTCTCTGTAGAAAGTCCATCCTGGACCTGGAGCTAAGAAACCCCCACAATCACAATTTATCCAGAGACGTCACTGGGAAGTCCTGTGCAGCGGCACATAAGATAGCGCTGTAGCCAGGCTGCCAGCAGCAAGGGCAGCCAGGCCAACACGCAGAATTGTTATTTCTGAGCCTCCCTTCCTTAAGTCAGTGCCTGGGAATGGTGCCCCAGTAGCCTGGTGCGCCAGTAATTCTCCTGTTTTCATCTAAACAGATGGGCTCTGCAAAACATTTATGTTTCAACAGAAAGGGATTTTCAACTGAAAAAAAAAAGAAAAGGTTTCTTTAAATTTGTTTCTGTCAGCTGTGTCACAGTGTAAAGGCCATGCCAATTTTACACAAGGATTGTGCCATGAATTCAGTATTAAGGTGCTATAACGTACAGTTCATGCATTCACAGTGGGCATGGGTGATGTGAATTTTTACACCAAATGCCATGAAGAATGTCATTACTTCCCTTTAAGTCTATTGACATGGAGGCTAGCCTGTAGGAGCCTTTAATCCCTAGAGTACATCAATATTGCCATTTTTCACTTGTAGTGTCCCTGTAAATTTTAATGTAAAAAATGAGCATTAGAATAGTATTTTCTTGCTCTTCTCACTCCACCATCAATTACCAGATGAGGCTATAGCTTTCTGATTCACTGCATCAAAATGGATTGGCTGGTGCATGCCAAAGAAAGAACCTACTACTGCTAAAATTGCTATAATAGCCCTTGTAGTACTAGCCTGTGCTTTTGTCACTGAGGGTGCCCAGTTCAATCCCTGCCGACCACTCAGAGATGTCACAGAATTAAGGCTGTGATATTATCTTAGTTTGTATAAACAGGTCTCTTTCCAACGGTCGCTCAAAATTTGATATATCTGTGTTACTATAGCACCTAGGCCTCCCTGTCTTAGAACCCCATTGTGCCAGACTCTGAACAGACAAGACATAAAGACAGGCTTTCCCCCAAAAGCTTACAGTCTAAAACAAGCTGATCTTCCTTATTTAGCAAAACACCTAGAGGCAAAATGGAGTGAATGGATCATGGACAGATTTTTAACTGCTAACTTTGTATTTCCTGGATGTAGAAAAACATTTCTCCAGCTATTTTCATATGTCATTTTTTTTAAGTGGTCATATTTTTGCCTATCCATTTTTTTTCTAGTGGCTATCAGGTTTTTTTCCTTGCCAAAATAACTTTTATTCAATTTAGTTTAATAAAACAGAATCACTAATCAGATTATCCCAAATGAATCACTAACTTCTTTCTAAATATGAAAGACAGGGCAGTGGTTTTGTGACATGGTATAGCACTGTGCAGAACGTTAGCTTTAGCAAACAGGCACAACATACTGACAGTGAAATGTGCTGCGAATGAATCACTTTGGACCGCTTAAATAGAACCCAAATGATACACAAGTACTATGCAGACTCTCTTCTTCTGGAGAGAAGAAATTTGAATTCAGCCATAAAAACCTGCTTTGGGTATGCTGGTTGTAGCTGTGTTGGTCTAAGGACACAGGCAGACAAAGTTCTTTGGGTAAATGTGATATCTTCTATTAGACCAACGAAATAGTTGGAAAAGTTGTGCTTTGCAAGCTTTTCAGTACAAACACCCTTCTTCAGGCAGAGGGAGAGTCCACAGTTGTATTGTGCTCTCCTGGATGGGATAAAAGGTCAGTGAAACACAGATGCTTGACAGCACATCAGGGGGGTGAGAGACAATAGGTGAGGGGGAGGAGGGGGAACGGTCACCTGGTGATGGACTGTAGTGATAAATTCTAGAGAGGGGCCTGGGGTCATTAGATGGCTACCAGCTGCCCGCTGGCAGGGGGACAGGGCTAGGGAGAGGAGCAGTCCAGCAAACTCCTGGGAGGCTGCTGGAGCACACCTGCCTGCTGGCCTGGGCCAGTGCAGGCAGACTCCGAGCCCACGCCACCCAGTGCCCGTTGGGTTCAATGGCACTCTAACTATGGGACTTTTGTGTAAGGCTCCTGGAGTCAGAGTGCCTCCCCGACAGGCTGCCCTAACTTCTGTTCGTATCCTGAGTGGCAGCTTGCAGCAACTTGGACCTCGCTCAGCACTGGATTGGTTCTGACCAACTACCCTGATCTCTAGGTTCCTGCCCCATATTATTAGCTCCCCACTCACACACTACTGTTCACATATTCCTTTCCTTTAAGTACATTTTACTTGACCTGTACATTCTAGCACAATAGCAGAGAGCTAGCCCACCCCAGCCAGTGGAAAAGGCACAGTCCAGCTCACACAGTCTGTGGCATTACTGAATTGCATTCAGAGCTAGAAAAACCTGGATATCTGCAAACTGCAGCAATAAAGAAACATTTATGAATTTGGAGGTTACCAGCTGACAACCTGACCCAAAGCCCAGTGGGGGTTTTCCACTTGCTTCTCCAAGCTTTGGAGGAATCTCTGGAAAAGGTGGTGGTAACCAAAGAGGTCCTTCCCCCAGGCACAGCAAGACGTACGTAACTTCCATCAACCTCAAGTGGGAAACACTTAGTTCCTAAAGCAGAAAAATTGAATATTGGCAGTGTCTTGTATCCGTGACAGTGGCCTGGAACTGAATCTCTCAGTGAGCATGAAGAAAGCTTTTGTAATCCCAATGAGATGGTCAGTCTATCTAGTACCATGACAGGTCCCTGAGAATAGAGGAAAGAAAACCAAACTAGGCAATAAAGACAGGTAAATGTATTCTCCCCTAGCTGAGGAACTGGCTGCCATAGGATAGAGAGTAATTATTCATTGGTTGTTCTTGAACATATCTTCAGAGACAGCAGGTGGTCTGGCATTCCCCATCAGCATAAATCCCAGAACCACCCTGGCACTGGTCAAATGCTATTATTGTATAAGAAGATGTAATTTTTGTCATCACAGGACAGAATCTAGTCTTGAATGCACTAGTGCATTCACTCAGAGATTAATCAATGAGAATCTTTGGAGCAGACACAAGGGTCAGGACTAGTTTGAGTAATGTTAAATATCCAGCTAAACATCTTGTGCTCCATAAGGGTTTGAAATATTAATTTTAATCCAGAGAAAACAAAATCAAAGGAATATAGCCAAATAAGGTCACAAGGTAAAGAAGCAGTAAGAATTCAAAGGCACTTTTTCCCGGAAGGTTTGGCAAAAATAGCTGAAATGTGCTTGAAATATAACTTGAGTTCATTTTATTTCTCATTCTGCAGTGTTTAATATCTGGAGTTAATGTCTAACACTGCCATTAAGGCAGATGCCATGGTGATAGGTGCTACCACTAATAGAAGATCATTTGAGTATTGTCTAATCCACCAGGTTATTAGCAACTTGTTAATATTTTTATATTAATTTGTTTTTTGCTTGGTGTCAAGGTTCTCAGATGAGTACAAGCTCTTATTACTTTATACTTTAATAACACATTACATTTTCAAAGGCTACTGAAAAGCTAGAGTTCATATAAAAAGTAGCTGCCTGCTTACTTAATAGTCATGAGAATCATTACACTAATTCTCCCAAGTCTCTCCTCTGTCTTAAAATTCTTTTCCATATGTCATTCAAGAAAATAATTTTGATCTTTAAAACGTCTTGTATTGCTTCATTCTGTCCCTGGGGATTGGAATGGATTTAATTTATCCTGAAATCAAGGAAGAATCTATTTGGGATTGATATTTGTCCTAATATTATATATTTTACTTTGTATATTTAAATATGTTCAGACATAATCTTAAGGCAGAAGGGACACTCATCTAGAGTGACCCTCTATGTTAGATAGGTTATAGAATTACACCCAATTAACTCTTGCACTGAGTCCAAAAAATAGAGTCTGAGTAAAGTGCATCTTCCAGGAAGTCATAGCATCTTGATCAAGAAATAACAAATGCATCATTTCCCTTGCCAGTTTTTTTCCAATGGTTTTTCACCCTTACTGTTAAAACTGCCCAACCTATTTCTAATTCAGATTTGTCCGACTTTAACGTCCAAACATTAGTTCTTATAATAAATACAATATTTTTTTCTGGGAACAAACATGCGCAACAGGGACCTCGTTGAGTTGTGGTAAAATTGTCTCTAAATCACCAGAAATTAAAAAGCCATTGCTCAACTTTGACAGAATTTCAGTGACCTTTCTCTATTTGTCCAGCTATCAGAAATCATTGCAGCTTTGCTGCTGAGCTATCCAGGTGATGCCAGTTTTATTGCTATGCAAGACTGGATGCCCAACACTCTATGCTGTCAAAGGAATTTCTACATGGATTCTGATTAGATTATTATGCGATGACCTATTGGGTCTCCTGCATTTAAATAAACCTCAACCAAAAACCACAGGTAAGATTTGGGAGGCTTGATGTGCTGTCTAGGTGTGTTCATTTTATTCATTATTCTGAGTTTTGAAATGGTTGCTTTGCTACCACAGAGCAAGCTGCATTGAACACCAGAGGTGGTAAATGGGACTTTGCACATCAGGTTCATGTCCAAAACAACCCTAGCCAATTTTTATTTGTTTGTTGACCAGTCCTAATTGGGGTATACATTTACCAGAATCCAGGCTACTTATTTTTTGTGAGTTGCAGACTTTTCTTTTCTTCTGAGTTAATCCAGTTCTTCCCAGTAAAGAAAACCGTGTCAGTTCTACACCCTCAAAAGCTGTGGTGCTCCAGAGAGACAGCTAGAGTTCCCTACTGGCTGCTAGCACATAATCCGCAACTGGAATGGCATTTATGCTTCTCTTTAAGTAATGCTCTTCTTTCCTTTGATTTTGTCCATGTTGTTTTCCCTCATTTCTTTCACCCACATTTTTTCATTGCAGGTCAGTGTTAGTTCTAACAAAGAACCATATCTAATATAACAAATGCAACTACACATGGAAACAGAATACCCAATAATGGCAATCCTTTTAGTCCCTACTTGCTGAATTTACTTGCTTAGAAGAAACACATACAAGTTATTGATTCATAAAGCTAACAAAGGCAGGCCATCAGCAGGAGAGATAAAGAGTTAATAATTGTGCATTAGGCTGAAGCAACACAATGTGGGCTTTTTATTAATAGTGGTTTTATGGGCCTTAGGTCTGCTTCTGATACGAATGTTCACATCATTAATGAAGATGTTGAATAGTATAGGCCCAAGGACAGAGTCTTGAGGGACCCTACTGGTCACAGCGCACCACAACGATTGACTTCCGTCAACCAGCACCCTCTGGGTCCTACCACAGAGCCAATTCCCCAGTCAGCACATCGTGGCGAGGCCAAGGCCACAGTTAGCCAGTTTGCTAAGAGGTGATCATGGGATACCAGATCGAAGGCTTTTTTAACAT
>NW_017729029.1:52874342-52876517 GCF_001723915.1 Gavialis gangeticus
TCAAGATATATGACATCAATCTCTTCTCCCTTGTCCAGGTGATAGGTCGCCTGGTCATAGAAGGAAATGAGATTGGTCAAGCAAGACCTACCTGCAACAAACCTGTGCTGGCTGTCCCTCAGGATGTTGCCATTGGCCAGTCTGTTAAGAATGGCCTCTTTGATAATCTTTTCCAAGACCTTCCTCAGGATAGAGGTCAGGCTGTTGGGTCTATAGTTTGCCGGATCCACTTTCCTCCCTTTCTTGAAGATAGGCACCACATTGGCCTTCTTCCAATCTTCGGGCACTTCACCTGAGCACCAGGAGTTCTCGAAGATCCGCGCCAGGGGCTCAGCTATGATGCCTGCCAGCTCCTTGAGTACCCTGGGGTGTAAATTGTCAGGACAGCTGACTTGAAGGTATCCAGCCTGTGGCGAAGTGGGTTTCACTCAGGCTAGCCGTTGCTAGCCTCCCACCTGCCTCTAGGCATGCTGCCCACCTGACTCGCCTGCCACGCCCTGTTGGAAAATGAATGAGTTGTTAAATAAGATGGGAGACTGCCCATTTTTCTATGCACCCTGATATTAGGGGGGCGCCCGCAGCTCCGTACCACCCCTACATTGTGGCCCAAGCCTCGCAGATGGCATCCAGATGTTATCACTCACACCAGCCCCACCCCCCACTAGGCTCCAGAATCCTCATGGCAGTACCCTCCTTTGACCCCTCCGCTCAGGCGGCTTATGCTGCCTTCATTTGGGCTGCCAAGCTCCTTGCAGCTGGCTCCCCTCTCGGGCGTGGTCCCCCACTTGGGACCTTCAGCCATACACAGGCCCTGGCCTCACCTCCAAGGCCCACAACTCTGGGTGCCCCTCATGGTGGGCACCTGGCCCTTTTGACCTTCCTGGTCCTGGCCCCAACATGGACCAGTCGAGGGGACACTCTACCCCCAGCCTGACTAGCCCCACACTCTCTCTGGGTCCCCCTTCCTGGATGTGGGGAGATGGGGTGACTCACACCATGACTGGTGCTTCAGGGTCTAACAGGGGACTTTCACTCCCCCCCTGGAGCAGCGAGTCATGGTGTTACTCTGAGATCTTCCTCGGGTGGGCTCAGGTGGCTGTAGCCATGCTGGGCCCCCTCTACCTCCGATGTCCTAACCCACCCGAAGGTGGGAGCTGGGGTTAAGGTACCCTGACACACCTTTCACTGGGGTGGTAACTGGCCTGGCATTTCCTGGGGGCTCGTGCACCACTGAGAGCCCCACCAGGCCACCCACTCCCAGAAGGGTGCAGTTTTAGGTCACGCCCAGGACCCAGAGCCTCCAGACCATCCCCTACAGCTCCTCCCTTACCTCCAGAATGATGCCAACGGTCTTGCAGCCAGGTGATGTTGTTGCTTGCTCTTCCAGCAGCAAAATGCCCTGTTTATATGGGCAGCCCTAGATGCAAAATGGCTGCCCTCATCAGGCACCTACTGGCTGCTAGCTTCAGGCCCTTAAAGTGGCAGGTACCCACAGTGCTCTGCCACACAGCCTCTCACAGTGTTCCTTCATGAGGTCAGCATTGATGGAGGGTAAGGGATCTCCATCACCCAGGCCTCCCTGTCCCATAATGGACAAGGGCGTCCCATGGGACTGGTGAAAAACCAACACAAAGTACCCATTTAGCAAGTTGGCTTTTTGCTGGGTGTTGGTTGTCAGTTGTCCCATCTGGTTCAGCAGGGGTCCAGTGTTGCCCTTGCTTTCCCTCTGGCTCCCCACATATCCAAAAAAGGACTTTTTTTGTCCTTGATACTTGTAGCTAGTTGGAGTTCTGTTGCAGCCTTGGCTTTCCTGGTTCGCTCCCAGTGATGCCTATTAGCTGTGAACTTCATTAGCAGACAGCTGTAGTGGACTTTTCTTCTTTGGTGGATGGTTCCCCTATGACGATGACAAAGAAGCTTTTACTCTTTTAATTTTCAAGAGCACTGAATTCGCTCCACTTAGAAAAATGGTGGGAAATTCCTTCAAATTCATAATAATTAAAATGTAAAACTATTCCACAGTTAGCAAGCTTTTTTTTAAAAAAAACACCATTTTGGGCACCTCTCTCTCCCTGAATATATAGCATCAGCTGGCAAAGAAACACTATTCCCCAAGCCGTAACATCACTACTGCTGATGTCAGCACAGAGACAGTGGACCAAGAATATGGTAGAC
>NW_017729029.1:52881517-52882887 GCF_001723915.1 Gavialis gangeticus
ATATATAGCATCAGCTGGCAAAGAAACACTATTCCCCAAGCCGTAACATCACTACTGCTGATGTCAGCACAGAGACAGTGGACCAAGAACAGGGTAGACCAAGATCATTAGTACCTAATGCATTTGAAAGAGAAATGGAAAAGAGAAATACTTGAGAGAACCAAACAAAAATCCTGGAGAAGCAGATTCTGGGTCCTCAAAATGGCCGAACAAGTGTAGGTCTCTAACATCGTATCAACTATGAGGGAAATTTAGGCCCAACAAAGTGGTACATGCATACATGCATACATTTTAATGGCCCTAACCACTCCCTTCTGCAGGTCTTTCAAGATAAAGGTTGAGGAGGAGGAAAAGATTAGGCAGAACTTGAATTCATCGCTCGTTTAGATACCTCACAGCTCAGATATATCTTCTGTTGTTTGGTTGTGGCTTTGGGCAAGATTTTAGCCCATAAGTCTAAACCTTCTAAGCAACTTTAAAATTACTGAGTGTAAAGCAAGAAAGCCTATAGTGAAGGATTAACAGTGTCCATTTTCTCCTTCTCTGACCTGTAACAAAGATTTAATATAAAGCAATAAATTAAATTTCACAAATTCTGACATGTTCCTGTCTTCCTCATCAGTTCTTAGGTAGATTCTTCCTGCCTTATTATTACAAAACGGCCAAAGACACTTTTCTCAAGAACATTAAAAACACTGCTGCAAAAAACCTTACTTGGCCTTTAATCCATTTTGGTGACACACTTTGCTTTTAAACTAAAAGGCAGCAAAAGCAGCACAATTTGAAGTTTTAAAAGTTCTGGGGTTTTTAGGGGAAGGAGCAGGATAGATTTTTCTTTGGATATTTTTTATATAAGATTCATTTACGTTGAGAAGAATTTTCTTTTTTCTGGCTGAATAGAGGAACTTTTCATTGACTGGTTTTATTTATTAAGGCAGCCCTTACCAATACTTTTTATTCTTTTTCTTGCAATATAGTCCCCCACTGAAAGGCAGATTTTAGATTCCAAGTGATACCAGGGTTCCATCTCCTGCATCTAAGATGACTTTATTAATTAATCATTGTTCTCAATGCATAATTATGTAAAGTGCAACAATTTTGGTCTGATTTAGTTGTTTTCCCTTATGTGGCAACAGTACATTCATATTTAATAAAGCCACAGTCACAAAAGTGGAAATCTAAAATCCCCACACTGTCCATGGTTATGAAGGCAGTAAATTAAAGATTCTGCTTTGGGTCCTTTGAGGGAAATGCAGCAATTAAAGAATGTATCCAAATATGACTTTGTGCAGTGACAAAGGAAAAAAAAAAACAGATTTCCAACAATTTCACTCCAAAGATTTTTTTTTCTCCCCGTTCAGGAAGTAGCA
>NW_017729029.1:52887887-52890405 GCF_001723915.1 Gavialis gangeticus
GTCCATGGTTATGAAGGCAGTAAATTAAAGATTCTGCTTTGGGTCCTTTGAGGGAAATGCAGCAATTAAAGAATGTATCCAAATATGACTTTGTGCAGTGACAAAGGAAAAAAAAAAACAGATTTCCAACAATTTCACTCCAAAGATTTTTTTTTCTCCCCATTCAGGAAGTAGCATCAAAGTCACCTACTAAATGGAAGCGTTCAGCTGAAACACTAAATGCACAATGCAGTTTTAGTTTGCCAGCAATATCCTGTGCGTTGTTAAAAACATTCTACATGGCATTTTCCATGGTCTTTCTTAATGGCATAGTAACTGACTGTGGTATTTTAAATATATCTGCATCTCATCCCATGTCAGGCCACAGCCCTGACCGAACCTGGGGCCTCAGCCTGGCCAACACAGCCTCCAGCAGGTCCTCGCCCTCTGCCTACTCCCTGTCACTGGAGTGTCAGCTGACCTCCGCCTCCCCTCATATAAACCCCTGCATAGGAACAGAAAGTGTTCAGACAATAGGGCTCAACCTGACCCAACACTGCTTTGCTGTTCCCTCCAACTTGTTCCTCGGCGTTGCCGTCTGGCTTGACCTCCTGGCTTCTTGACCTGGATTGTTCCTGCACTTCGCTCTCTTATCTCCCAACTCAGCCAACTGCTAGACCCCACTCTCAGACTGACCTCCCGGCTTGTCCTGCTTGCCACTTGCGCCTCCTGACTCTGGCCAGCACCTTGATCCCAGGACCTGGGCAGCTCATGTCCCGGTGCGACAGCTGAACATCTTCCCCCAAATTCCTAGTCTGTTAACTCAACAGAAAACTATACGTGCCTTTAATTGTTCTTTCCAGATGAAGAAAAGAGCACCTGAATTGCTGCATGACAAGCTGTGACTCAAAAACCTGATGTACACAAAGGTACTGGTAGTTAAATTCAGAATTATTATTGTTTCTTTTGTGGTAGTACTCACGATGGTGACAGCTGATTTCCAGTAGGAAAGACAGATGGCCCCTGGCCTGCTGAATTCATCCTCTACAAACAAGTATGCAGAAGGAAGCAAGGGATAAAGGAATAACAGGGAACTTATATACAGATCAACTTGATTCACTTCAGCACAGTCGACTAATGTTTTTCAGACACACCTGGATGCAGACATTATAGGGACCCTGGGGATGTGCTCAGTGAGGACATATTGATGAAGGCCAAGAGGGGATAGTGCAAGGTGACAGAGAGGCCAATAAGGCTGGGTACCTTGCTACAATGGAGGAGGCTGAGAGCACACAGAGAAGCTTGGCAAAGGAGGTCTAACAAGAGGAGTGGCATTAATATAGCTCCTTGAGGGAAGCAATGGGAAGTTTAGCTCTTGGGCAACAGCAAATAGGGACAGTGGAGAGACACAAATAGGAGAGTGACATAATCAAATATCAAGAGAGCAAAAGCATATGATAACATTTTTTTTTAAAGCGTGTTAAGAATTTTTCCTCCTCTACATAGCCATTGTATGAAAGAATCCGGCTGTCTCTCAAAACACATCACTGAAGCTCACCAAACTTGTTCCTTACTCCACTGGTCCCAAAAAAAAATATTTTGAGTGTGGTGACTGCATTGCAAATACGTCAGAAAGGGACTGAAAGAAAGCCTGTAAAATACAGACTTCAAAGTGGAGAGAAAGAAATAATGAGGTACACACACCTCCATAGGAGAAGGAGGTAGTATGCACCAGGAGAGAGCTTGGAAAGCTTCTTCTCAGCCTAATGCCAAAGATTTGACTGAATTTTCCTAAGCATTATATAATGGGTGCGATGGGACTGAAAAGTTCTGTATTTTATTCTTCAAAACCAATACAAAAGCTAAACATCCTCTACCCATCAAGCTTTTTTATCTTTATATATCTTAAGGTTTCCTGTGGTATCCATTATGGCAGCCTTGTGGACCATTTTTGAGTGAAACCACAACATTTTGCATGATTTTTTCATTAAGAAGTAATATTTTTTTTTGTAAAGCCACATTAAAGCATTTTATAAACAGCACCTTGCATAACAGCAGAGCGCTGCTAGTGACTACATGCTATACGCATCTCTCCTTTTTCGATGTTTAACTCATCCAAAGTTGTGTCACTTTACGCTTCCAAGTCTGTTGTAAACACAATGGGACAAATCTGTCAGACCACAGATGCTTTTGGATTGTTTTCCCTTTTTCTTTAAAAAAATGTCTTCCTTTGAAGATTTGGGGCCAGAAACTTAGATGGTTCAAATCTGTGCATCTTCACTGACACCTGGCACTTTTTCTCTTCCCAGACCCCAAGAAAACCACTAATTTCTGTGGCCTGTATCCATGGCACTGTAAATCATTCCCCTCCACCGATACCGTTCTAGTGTTGCTGCAGTCTGTTGCAAAGCAGATATGCATACACTGCGCTCGCTCATGGAGCCTTTACTTTTGTGCTTTCCTGTTTCTCACTAATATTCATTTTAGAGGAAAAGTTTACCTTCTGGACTGCGTGTGGAAGCATAGCCAGACCCTGCTT
>NW_017729029.1:52895405-52898364 GCF_001723915.1 Gavialis gangeticus
AGCAGATATGCATACACTGCGCTCGCTCATGGAGCCTTTACTTTTGTGCTTTCCTGTTTCTCACTAATATTCATTTTAGAGGAAAAGTTTACCTTCTGGACTGCGTGTGGAAGCATAGCCCGACCCTGCTTTCCCTAACTCATCCCAATCTAAAATCTCTTCCTACCACTGAATAAACCAAAATGGCAAATTTTGCTACTTAGTGCATTTTTCTTAAATTTGCTCTGAGAGTCTTTTTCCTGTCCTCAGAACCTCTCTCCTTATTTTGAACATGGCTGCTTACATGAGGTTTAGCACACAAAAATGTGGAGGAGGATGCAAAACAGCTCTACACAGAAACTTTTTCTTTGGAGAAAAGTTTCAGGAAAAAACAGCCTAATCAATGTTTATATCTTAGTATTCATAAAGAGGGCTAAAGGAGATGAACAAAAATGTCTGAGGAGAACCTCAGAAACAAAGGGAACATTTAAAATATTAAATTAGAACCATTTATCTGAAGCAATAGATAAGTTGAAGGAGTTTACAACAGAAGGAGAAGGTGACATTGATAAATGGAACAATTTGGAAACTGGAAAAAAAAGTGACCATGGGGAGGAGAATTTGCAGAGGAGGGGAGCATGGGAGGAGAAATAAAAGGAGAGAGACAAGAAAGAAAAGAATGAGGATGGCTCTGTGGGGACTGCATTATTTTCAGTGACAGTAAAACATAAAGAGGCAAATTCATCCTTGGTATGACTTGAATAACCTCTATGGAGTTAAAGGAAAAAAAAATGGGATGCCAAGATATGTAAGTAAAAGGAAGTACTGAAGTTTTCCCACCCAGACTTCAAGCTCTTTCCCCTGATACAGCTGCTGGTTTCAGCAAATGAAACTGGGATAACACATATCCTGGGGATATGCAGTGTATTTCAAGAGGGCATGCAAGAAGAAAATATGGAAAGCAGAAGTAGGGGGAAAGGATATATAAAGAAAGAATAGGAAGGAAAACATTTTTTAAAGAACAATTCAATGATAATTCTTGGGTTGTTGGAGAGGCTCCGAGGTGCTTAAAGTGACATAAAGTGTTACTTTTTCTTGCCCCTAACACAGAATCATAGGGTTCACAATACTCTAGCAAACACAGAAACGTTAGTGAACCACTGCAGTCAGTGAAGAAAACCGATCCATTTACTAAGTGCAGCGTATTTCCTAACAAAGAAAATATTTTTGACCTATTACCGAAATAAGGGGCCTTTCCACAGAATCCTGTGAGTTCTGAATTGTGCTCTTCGTATTGCAAAATAGAGATGACAAGAAAAGCATTTCCCATATGCAATGGGATGGTGCCCGAGGGCCACTATGATGCCCCCTGCTAGCTGGCTTGATCCTGCCTGGCTCCCACTGCAGCCTCTCGGGGCCTCACCCTGCCACCTCACATGCCACACCTTGGTGTTAAAGGTGACGGGGGTAGGCTGCCCTCAGAGGCTAGTGAACCCAGGATTCTCTCTCTCTGTGCTTGGTCCTTCTCTTGGGCCCAACTTGGCCCATCTAAATTCTGGATTCTCACTCTTCTGCTTTGGTGCACAGTCTCTTAGCCTTGGGACTTCCAACCCCACTGGCTCAAATTGCCTTAAGACCTAAATTCATGGCCTCCTCCTTCTCTTACAGCCATGGCCATGCCTTGCAGCTGTCACTCTGTTGCCAATTACTCCCTTGTATAGGCTTGGCCTTCTTAGCTTTAGCCTACAGGTTACTCTGGCTGTTGACGGTAATCTAGGCCCAATGGCCATGGCCTGACCTTTTAGTCTCAGCCTCTCATTGGCCCTTTGCCACCCATATTTCCCCCTCTAGGCTCAGGCTCTGGCCCTCTCAGCCTTATCCTTCCTCTGCCTTGTGGCCCTGTCCCTGGAAGGGCTTGCAACCTAGAAGGGCTCGCAACCTAGCGAGCACCCCTGTGGCCCCCTTTTCACTCCTTACCACCACAATGAGAAAATCATGACCAAAAGCACTTACTATTTCAGTCACCACTTCATCACAAAAGTCCAAAACAAGCCCAAGGTTCTTTACAAATGAGACCCTTTTACCAGATTCTTCCACAATTGCCATGATATTTCAATGCTTTAAGTACGACATACAACAGGATGAGCAGCCACTGTTCGGTGGGAGTCTTCTACCACTATCTTTGCTCGCATGTCTTGGCCTCTCTACACTGCATTTCATAGACAGACACCTGATTTTATTCCATGCCTCCCTGTATAAACAAAAAACCCTTGCTGAACAAGCATAAGGCTACGATCTTTTCCTCGACTTCCCCATTCTGCTACAAAAAAATCAGCCAAGTGGGCATTGGGGCAACTGGAGACAACACTTTGTGCCTTCAGGATCTACAGGTCTCTGTTGGCTCTGAAAGTCAGACATAAAGTGTTACCTCCAGGAGAGCATCGAAGGTTGAGGCACACAAAGCTGGTGAATTTTCCTGAAAAGGCTGGTCTTAGTTTTTCTCATTATTTACACATGAAACTAACCTTGTTCTTCCTACTTCGTACACTTTCACTGTCTACATTTGTGCTCTAGCACATTAACTTGAAATGGGTCAATGCTTAGGTTCCAGGCATGTCTTACAATTGATTTTACACACAAGATTCAATAAGGCAAATGATCTGCAAAGATGCCTGGCTGAAGGTTAGCGTCTTTAGTCTATATACTACGTCTGCAATAAAACTGTAATCAATCTAAGCTTGTGAAATGGAACTGGTATGTATTCAGATAAAATGCAAAGAAATTAAATTGAGGTTTAACCTTTGAGGTTTTAGTGAGGAGGCAGCAGCCTACACAGCAGGAAGCGCAAGGCCCCAAGGAGGGGGGCTCCAGGACCATTGCACCAAGACGGAAGAGAAGAATGGTGGTGGTTGGTGATTTCCTTCTGCAGAAGACAAGATTTATATGGGATGGTTTGGATAGGGATGGTCCCGCCACAGGC
>NW_017729029.1:52903364-52904076 GCF_001723915.1 Gavialis gangeticus
GGACCATTGCACCAAGACGGAAGAGAAGAATGGTGGTGGTTGGTGATTTCCTTCTGCAGGAGACAAGATTTATATGGGATGGTTTGGATAGGGATGGTCCCGCCGCAGGCAGGGTGTTGGACTACATGGCCTCTGGAGGGCCCTTCCAGCTCTGCTTCTCTATGATTCTATGGAAACAGACTACCACCTGTTACTGCTGTAAGCTGTGTCACATGTGCACACATGCATCCAATTGCCTGCATAAAAACATACACAATTTACTCATTTCTTGTACTGTGGGAAGAAACAAAGCACACTGCTGATGGAAATTCTTTGTATTAACAGCAGTCTTCCAATTTTTCTAACCAATTACATTGCCCCAGGCAATGCTTACAAGGAAAACAAAAAGACCTTCCACCTTACATTGTCTTTGTTTAGTAGAGCCTAATTCAATAGTGGCCAAAAGGTGCTGTTGCCCGATGTATGTAACATGGCCCTTACAAAGTCAGCATGGTGACCTCAGCCCTGTCCCTACCAGACAAGTGTCCAGGTGCTACACAAAGCCTCACTCCAACTGGCATTAATGAGAACCCCTACTGGGAACTCTCAAGGATTTTACAATTCCCTCTATAACTAAATTTCCAAGAAATGTAGAGTTGTAATGGTGGGAAATCTAAGCTAGTCATAGTTTCGTAGTTTCTAGGGTCGGAAGGGACCTGAACAGATCATCTAG
>NW_017729029.1:52904087-52904448 GCF_001723915.1 Gavialis gangeticus
CCCCACATTGCCGACTCATGTTCATCTTGGAGTCAATAATGACTCCCAGATCCTTTTCCACCTCCGTGCTGACAAGAGGGGAGCACATGGGCAAGTTCATTTTTCAGATTCATATATCATACCAGCCTGCTTTTCCATAAACAAGTCAGAAAGCATTTTCTTTCCTTTTACACCAGGGGAATTGCTATACAGCTTAGCCTCCAAGCATTTTGATAACACATTGGACACTTAGACCACCTGCAGCTTTCTAAAAGGCTGCTAGTTGGAGAAGAAAGTATGTTCTTGAAGCTACAGCAAAGTTAATGTTTCATTTTGAATCCTTGGTGAAATAGTGAGTTTTGGATGGTTTCATTTAGTTTTG
>NW_017729029.1:52904459-52918159 GCF_001723915.1 Gavialis gangeticus
AAAGTTAATGTTTCATTTTGAATCCTTGGTGAAATAGTGAGTTGACGAAGTGTCAACATAAAGATGCCAATTAGCACGCTTTACTATGACAGCCACTGCATCTCTTGAAGAAACCAGTGGTGATTTTACATCTTCTCTGGAAATAGAGTTGTTAGTAAACTCAGTGGGTTTTAGGATTCCTTTTGAAAGAATCTAGTTATTCTTCCACAGAAAGAGAACAAAGATGGGCTATTCAGATGTCGCAGGCTGGCCGGTGGGCTCACTGGCAGCCCAGATTGTTAGCTTGAACCAAAAGGGCTTGGGCTCCCATTGCTAGAGGCAGTTTTCCCTTCTCCACCAATCACGGGAAGGTAGAAAAAAGGGGGCGGGTCAGGGGGAGAAAGAGGACCTGAAAGGGAACTAACCCCTCAAGCTTTATGATTGGTCCATTCCAAATCTGGGGCAGAGCACATGGGCAAGTTCAGTGAGGGATGACACAGAGGGCTGCAAAAGAGGCTGGTTGAGCTGACCAACGGGACAGACCAGTTGTCACAGAAAAGCCCAGAAAATGCCTCTGTTGACCAGGGAAGCACCAAGCGGCTGCATCCCAGCCCCCGCATCATTGCATGGGTCAGTGCATGGAGGGTCCAAGAGTAGACGGGATCCTGGCGGATGCACAAGGCAGCACGGGTCTCCAACCCTGCACAAAGCAGGAACGACAATGCACAGATCAGTGCATGGAGGGTCTGGGAGCAGACGGGACCCCAGTGGCTGCACAAAGCAGCATGGGTCTCCGACCTTGCACAAGGCAGAGGCCCAGCCCCTTCTGTGCACAGAGCAGTGCATGGGGCTGGTGGAGAGCTGACAGGACCCTGGTAGCTGCACGAGGCAGGAACTAGGCCATCGGTGCATGGATCAGTGCACAGGGCCAGAGAGCTGACAGGTCACTGCAGCTGCACAAGGCAGCATGGGTCTCAGTGCACAGCGAGCTGAGAAAGGGCTGATAGGCCCCGGTTGCTGCACAAGGCAGCTCAGGCCTTCCTGCTGCAAGCAGCAACCGGACGTGTCGACCACCCCTGTGAAGAAGGACACTGGGAGTTGTGAGTTACGCAGGGAAAGGGGATTCCCACAGGGGAGGAGGGGCCTTGCCCTTCCCTACTGCATGTGATCAAGGGGAAGCCCCCTGAGGAGTGGAGATGATTTACCCCTGGGAACAGAGGGGGGTCTAGGGCCTCTGTTTGTTAAGGGTGGTGTCATGGTTACAGGCCCCTCCTAGTTAAGCAATCTGAGAGAAGGTAATGATGTTCTATTAGGTAATGGGGTCATTCCCTGGGTTGCCATTTCTCCTTTGGGCATAGCTGCTGTGCCATTGGTTGCAGTCTGGTTATTTATGCCAGTGGAATTCTGTTTGTAACATTGCATCCTTATCATAGGTGACTGGTAGGTGGGGTATGGGAGGGCACATCCCAACCCCCCCTCCCCCCCGACAGGGCCATCCCCACCGCTGACACCGCTGACTACTTCTGCGGGTGCTCGTCATACCCGTCCCTGCCACCGCCGCAACTTCTGCCGGTGCTTGCCAGCCCCATTCCCACCGCCAACACCACCGGCAGCTTCTGCGGGCACTCACCAGCCCCATCCTCGCCACTGATGCCAACTTCTGCAGGTGCCCCCCCCCCAAGCTCAAGAGGTACCAGTTGCCCATGGTCCTTATTGTTGCTGTTCGAGAGAATTGTAAGCTGTTTATGTCTGAATCTATTGTGTTGGTTATTTTTTTGCACATGATGTAACTTTATTGTATTCTGTTCAATTATTGTCCTGTTACCGCCAGGTATTCCTGTCATTGAATTGATGATTAACCTATGTTTTGTTCTTGAGTGCTTCTTCACCTGCTGAGGGGCAGGGGCTTCACGCTGAACGGGAGGCCACAGAGGATCAGACCTGTGCCTAAGATATGGGTGAATAAGAATTATTGCTGGTGTAACTCTATATCTGTAAATTGTGTGTGTGTGTGTACAGAGATACAGAGAGAGAGAGAAAAATATTTGTATGTGAGTTTATGGTTGTAAGTTTTATGTTGTGTTGTATCATTAAACCTGTGAATAGTTAGGTATCACTGGGTGTTCTGGTCTCTAGCTTTGGTTCTGCAGGGAAAGGAGGTGAGCTGGCCTGCAGCTAAACCACCACGCTCCTGCAGCATTCCTGCACCCGCTGACATCCCTTCAGCTGGAGAGGGGGTACACTCCACGTACCACCCGGGTTACACAGAAACAAGTGGTGTCTTCAGAAATGAATAAAAAAAAATCTTAGAATTTAAGTTGGAATATAAATTAGGAATTATCAAAGGAGAAGCTAATTCCCTTCCAACCCTAATATCTATGAATCATATTGTACATTTGTTAATAAAGGACTTTTAATATGTCCATTGTTGCCAAGAGTTTAATTAAGAGATGCAAGTTTTTTCCTGCAAATTTTTTGGAATTGGTTTATGACAACAATAATTTGAATAACTGGGATTTAATGCAGACTTGCAACAACCTCGTAAAAATCAACAGAGGCTGCAGACGATGCTTCCTAATGTGAAACATTCTACCACGAATTCAGGAAAAGGGAGTCTTTGGATAAAAATAACGCCCCTAAGTTCAATTTCTTGTCCAGTTGAACCAGAATGGTACAAAAACAGAGTTTTATTCCCAGTAGGTGCAAAGATTTAAGGTGAGACAGTTATTAGCAAAAATGGAAATGTCTGTTTGTATCTTTATGACAAAACTACAAAGGAAACTGAATGGCTGATGAGATTTGAAATGTATACATTTGGTCTAATTTTCAGACCTGCTTTGGATTTGGGACATCCAACTTGAGACATGCAGGAAATGGTAGTTTATTGCTTTGTTACCAAGGCAGTGTGCCTCTGGACTACTCCCGGCCCAGGCTGAACTGAAGATGTTAGTCCTGTCCATGATGATTTTATTAACTCTGTGCTATTTCAACAGAAGACAAAGCATAACGGGATAGTCAGTGACATTTGTAGAAAGAGTATGAATGTTGTTTTGCTTAGTCAGTAAAAATATTGGACCAATATTGTGCATCTTATGAAAAAGCCCTATAGAATTCAATAGGTGTCTAAAGAAACTATTCCAAGGAGCCCTACAGCATGTCAGAGACAATGAGAGCCTTTTGCCATCACTGAACATTTATTAAATTCTATAGCATTTTTCCATAAGGGATGTGCTAACCATTTCAGTTGACTGGCCTCAATCTAATTTCATTATTCAGCCTGAGGCAAAGGGAGTACAAAGTTGATCTGTCCATTATGAGTTTTCCCATCATTAGAATAATCATTACCAATTTTGGCCACGGTTTCATTTAATGACACCCATCACATTTCTTTGTTATGTCAGGGGCACCGCCTCAATTCAGGACTCGCAGGCATGGAATAACTGACAGATCAGACTCCAGGAGGGCAATGGTAACTCCTGCCCTGCAGCAATGATGAGCTCTAAAAAGGTCAAGGTTTAAAATGAGCATTTGCCATCTCACTTCTCACTGAAGAATTGTGGACTAATAGCTGTCCCACCTCCTATTAGTGCTGAGAAGTAACCTACCTTGTCATAGCCCTGTAAGGCATGTTTGACAATGATTTTATTTTTACAACTAATACCTTCCGGCAGTCTCCTTGAGCTGGTGCAGAAGAGTATTTACATTATGGTTAGAAAGTGGATGGATACTGCATTTTGACCGGCTCTGTGCACTGTACACTCATATTTCCATGAATTCACAGTTTGCACTCAGCCAAGTGGTTGAATGCCCACAAGACTTGTGCTGCTAAATATAGGGTGATCCAGAAAAATGTTAGTGCTCTAATCATTTACACCTTTCAAAGGCACCAGCCTAGCAGTAGCAGATTAGCAATTTCAAGGTATATATAAAAAGGTATTTTCATGTTTATCAATTCGCATATTTAAACCGTCGTGTTCTTCTGCACAGTTACAAATGAGATGCTCAATTTACCTCTGATGTTTTTTGGAAGTCGACATTTACGATTCACTGCATTCAAATCAAAATGTAAGGAATAGATTTATGGATTTTAACAGAGGCAGTTTTATAACACTGCAGGGCCACAGAGACTACAGGAGCAGAAAAGACTTAATATCTCCCCCACCCCCACACACACCCCTCAATACTTCCAACAATAGATTCTATTCTTGCTCTATCTGGACAAGTGGGAATTTATGTATCTAATTCCCATTATGCCTATACTGAGCACATCAAGGGGAGATTGCATGCCTCTCAATATATCTTGATAGCGGTATTTCTTGTAATTATCTTCTCTCTTTCAGTTTCTTGGTCTTTTTGAAGATTACACTTTCTCTCTGTTACAGAAATGATTACAACCAGGAAGGAAACATTCATTAACTATAATGAAGAGATGCTAATATCAAGGACAAGGAAAGAAAAAGAAGCCGGTTTTTTGTCACACTCACTCTGAGAGTAAAGGGCAGCAATGTTTTATGCAATCCTGGCATGGGATGGGACGGGATCAAACTGAAGTTTCACATCCTGTAATTCCTTAAGGCAAGTTCTTTCTATGAAACTTTTCAACCTTAGCTTTCAATGCATGAAAGCTCTTTGTTGAAGAAAAATATTATCTGCTTTCGACCTGAAGAAATGCTATGCCTGACTTAAACACGTGCCCACAAAATATATGGCTAGCATAGATACTTAAAATACCTGATGAGATCTTTCTTCATTCTTCTCTTTACCATTTTCACTTAGATCATTTAGTTTTTCACTGGAGAGAAAATTTGATTACAGAAAAGTATTGCGTGTATTAGTTATACGTTTGTGAACAGAAAATTGGAGGTAGTAAGATAATTACACAAAAGCTCTTGAGGAGCCTTGAGACACCAATAATATGAACTGCAAGTTGAGCTACAGCATTACAGTTGTCTGACTCTCTGTCTTCTGAGAAGATCTGCTAAATACTATCTGCAACTTTGGAAGTGATGTTATTGCTGTATGAGCCCAATAGCTGCACTAAACTGATAACGCACGTCTATATATCTTAGGGAAAAAGTAATAAACCCTGCTGTGAAACACTATTTCCGTAGTATCTTCTAGGGAAGATAACTTTTTACACAAACTCATTTTTCATTTCCACAGCACTGTCTTCCCTCTCTAAGAGGATATAAGATGATTTCACAGGCAACTTTAAAAAATGAGTACCTACCAAAATCACCTTTCACAGAAAGGAGGCCCACCACAAGATATAAACTAAAAATATAAAGGAGGGGGGGAGGGAGGGGGGAAGCGAGAGAGATTTGACTTTTTAACCTTCTATCATAAAAATACTTAAAACAAAGGGTTAAAGTGCAAAAAAAAGTGTAGCCCTTCAAGCAGCTATGAAACACTTGTCAGAAACAAAAACACTATCATCAGAGACAGGATTCCCCTCCCCTGCAATACCCTTCACTGGGTTACACATTTAGGATCAGCTGTGCATCCTCCACCTTGCAGAATGCTCCCTTTATGGCCCAGCTCAACATAAACTGGTCCATATTTTGTTGCAAGATGAAGTGTCCAAGCTCAAACGTGACACATGCCCAAACTAAGAAGCAGAAGACGTGGAGGGTGATGTTGGAGCTGTCCCCTGAGAGCTTGTTCCTGTGACTTTTCGGTCTCCAACTTGTCCTGGATCAGCAGAAAATTGACCAGACAAATCACACCCTGTCAGATGCTCAGTACAGGATACAACAGATGTACATGATCTTGGAGAAATCTAAGTCCAGGGTGCCAAAGAGGACACTGAGGGCAGGGAGGAGCAGGAAGGCATGGAAAAAAAAAGTCGCCTCCACCTTCTCCTAGCAGGTCTCAGGCATCGCCTTCAGTTCATACCAGGGCAGGTGGTGAGGACATAAGCATGATGCATTTTGACTGTCCACATGTACAGTGCCTTCCCAGACAGCATCTCAAAGCCACTTAGGAGTTGGACAGTAGGGGTGTGCAAAGCCAGAAGCATTTGATTTGGATTCAGCCCAGTTCAGGAGACAGTGATTCGTTTTGCTGATTTGTATCACTCTCCCAATTGGATTCGGCCAAATCTAAATTTGAAGATTCGATTCCAATTTAGAGAATCAGTGATTCGGCCAGACACAGCTTTATATGTTTTTTCTATGTACCTCGACTACCTCAAGGTACGTAGAAAAAAAAGAACATACAAAGCTGTGTCTATGGCTGAATTGTCAAATCTCTCCATATCAAATCAGAGACTTCCAATTCAATTCGGAGAGATTAATGGGTCTCCTGATTTGATTCGGATTTTGGAGATTCGGCCGCTGAATAGGACCAAATCTCCTCCAAATTGAACCAGCAACCGAATCTTCGCACAGCCCTATTGGACAGTTCTGCCCAAGCTACTCCTGGCACTAACTAAGTAATTAGAAATACATCCATCCTGTAATATTTATTCTAAAGCACTTAGATTAGTATTTTTCTACCTTGCCCTAAACTGCCTGCCTTTAGAATATATTTATAAAATACTGTTCTCCAAGTGTGGATTTCCCCTTGTTTGTTCCCTACCCCATCTAGAGAAAACTCCTTCAATCTTCTGTGGCAAGTACCTTGGGAATGGCATGAGGGTTTTACAGTGGATAGGCATGGGCATCAACTCTCCTTGTGGGACAGAAAGCTTGTCTGTGCCATGGATTCCCCAGCCCTCTCCTTTTTCAGGCATTTATTCCCTTTCACAAATGGAGCCCTCTGTGGCATTCCTGTGACCTCCTTCTAATTTAATTTCCCTTTGAAGATGTTTCTGAAAGATCAGAGCTACGGGAAAGAAAAAAAAGTGACACTGGTACCCTGGTGGCTCAGAGCTGCTTAGAAAGTCTTGTCACTGGCAATATAATCACGATGTGCAACTCCCGGCAGCTGGAACGGGAAAGACATGGAGCTGCCTTGGCCGCGCAGCCAGAGGAGTGTTAGGCTTCAGCCTTGCCGGTCCACCAAATCCTTAGTGCTCTCTCAGCTTTCCAGTGTCCTCACATGCCACCTTCTCGCCAGCACAACTTTCTCTTCTTCAGGGAGCTAATGCAGTTAACGCTGGCCAAGCAGCTGGTATTTTGCACGGTGTCTTAGGACTCGATCCTGGCACGTTGGTTCCATCCACTCTTCCCTCGGGACTTGCACGCTTATGGTGCCTGCTTAAGAGCTTTGTTGAATCAAAGCCAGTGTTCAGCATCTTGCAGGACCAAATCCCTACCCATAGCAGCTGCTCCCTGGCTCTCCCCTCAACCGAGTCCAGCCCTGCAGCCTACAGTTCCCTCCTCCCCAACTCCCTGTGGCACACAATATTCCTCTAATAGTCCCACAATATTCCTCTAAAGGGGCTTCCTCGCCTCTGTTCCTCACACTCACTCATACAAGCTCCCTCCAGCATCCTTCAGGAGTAGGGATCAACTGTCTCAAATTGTGTGGCTGCCAGCAAGGGAGAATTTTAGTTAACATGTCCTGGTCAGAAAGGAACATTTCTATCGTTCTGAATTTGAATAGCAAAAGGTAAGAAACTAAGAGGAAGGGAGTAACACTAAGCTAGGTCATTCTGTGTGGTCATTTTGTTCCTCAAATGACTACTAAGAGTTCAGAGGAAAATGCACAGCCTTCAGAGGAAAGCTAGTTGTACCGGGCAATGCCAGCAGGAATTTCTGATTGACCCCAGGTTGTGCCCTAAAGCATGACTGAGGTTCTGGCCAGCCTTGTTTCTAACTCAACTAGAAATAGTTCCACAAGTTGGTGGCACATGGAATTGAAAACTGATTTTATTCCTATATATTTGCTCAGCCTCTTAATTTCACAAAGTGCTTCTTTGTTCATACATTATGGGCTAGAGTACAGTACTTCAAGAGAAGGCTTATACGGCCAAGAACTGATTTCCAGGCATCATGGCATGGAGAGAGTGTAAAATCTGAGAACTATTCAAATGCTTGGAGAAGCCCTCTATACAGAGCACTTAATATTCCAGAACGGTCTCTTATTTACCAGTCGACAACTGTCAAGAAAAATAAAGTCAGAATCAAGAAATAAACCTGAGTCCCAAAGACCTAGCAGCATAAAGTAATGGGTTTTTTCTTTCTTCCCCCAAGAGAAAAGCAAGTACCTTTTATTAACAAGTCTCTTAATTAAAAGAAGGTGTTATAATGCTAACCAGTGATGGGGGAAGAAACCTTGAAAGATACAGAATCCCATTCTCACTTGGGAAAGCTATTATTTATTCATTTGCATCTGTTTCCTTAACTCAGCATGGCATAAGTGTAGGCATCAAGTTCAAACCCAGCTGCGCTCAACTAGAGAATATAACGGCAGCTGGAGATAAACAAAATGTCTAAGGATAGATCTACGCTGCAGTCACCGTAATGTAGTGCCGGTAGATCTAGTTAGCTCGAGGACTAGTATTACTCTAGCTGCCACAATACAGAGCCGAGTCCAAAGCGACACTCGTGGTATTTAACGTGTTTCTAGGGATGTTTTTACAGTCAGAGCCACGCTCGGTGCTACCACATCCAGACAGCTATGGCACCTCAACTCACTAGTTTAAAGTGAATTTGGGTGTGTCTACACTATAGTCACAGCAAAGTGCGGTACCCTCAGATGGTAAGCTGCTCAAAGTCAAGTAAAGATGGGTACTTTCTACTGTGCACAAGAAAACTGAGGGGTACACTGAGATTATCTATTTTTTTGATACTTAAGACAAACTATTTCCTTCATTTTTTTTTCAAATGAGATTTCTCAGTCCTAAAGGTTGATCCACAGCCTGTCATGAAACAGTAGGTTATGAGAGCTGCAGAGGGAAGCACCAGGCCCCCGCACAGCTCAAGCAGGCTCCTGGGCCAGGGGGGAGGGAGGAGATCAGGCTCACTGTTTTACTTGGGTGGAGCCTGCCTTCCCAGGCTGCAGCCAGGCTGCCTGCACGGGCTTCCTGCGTAGCTGCACGGAGCCTGGTGCTTCGCTCAGCAGCAGTAGGGCAGCAAACTAAAACTCCTCGAAGGAGTTTTAGTTTGCTGTGCCCCAAGTCACTTAAGGAGCATTACACCGCCGAATTTCCTACAGCGGCTGGAAATACTGCGCAATACACCTCCAAGGTGTGCAAACACCGACACCATTAAAGTGGTACAAAAGCATTTAGCCCGCTTTAAAGTGTCATGCACACACGCCTCTGGTTTCGTTTACACATGGCCTAAGAGATCAACTGAAAATCTTTTTTGAATACAAAAGATTTCAGGTAAAAGGGACTTTTTTTCTTCTTTACAATTTAAATAGAAGAAAAAGGACTATTGTGAGTGCTGGGAGACATGAATAATTTTCAGACATTAAAAATCCCTGCTGTGTTGAATCTAATGGAGCTTAATTTTTCTGAGAGCCAAGAAGAGAATTATAGATGACTTGGCAGAAGAGATGATCCATGAGAGGGATTGACAAAAAAATTAAAAACAACTGGAAATCATTGATCTAGTAACTGGAGCAGGGATGTGAGTAAGGCCTCCTCCGTCGAACTGTTAACCACCAATTATTTGTTTTGCTTGCAGTATTGATATTTAGCCGCAAAAAAAAAAAAAGAAAGAAAAGAAGAAAAGGTTTCACATCAAATCAAATGTATTCTGGATTTCTTTAGCAAGTTGAACATTGATTGGAATATTTAGGGGGCTTTCTTTTAAAAAAAAAGCCTAAATTAAATTGGAAAACTTCATTTAGAAAAACGTCAGTAATATTTGTTTTTCAGAACTTCGAGGGGGCATTCCCAATGAGATGTTTCCATCAGCTAAGATTTGCATAGCGCCGTGAATAAAAGTTTCATCTGAAAAATTTCCCTTCACGCTGCCCCTCATTTTATTCTTCACTGTGTCACTAGTTTTTTTTGTGATCCTACACAAGTTGCTTAACTGCTATATGCCTTACTTTATTTCTCTCTGAAGTACAAATACTAACAGTTACCTACTTCTCAAAGCACTTCCATTGTCTTTAAGGCATTTTACAGCCTACAGATGGAAGGTGCTATTTAAAGCAAAGTATTATTACTATTATTATTCTTATACCTAAAGTAACTCTTCATGAAGTGTCATTTCTGCAAGCACCAAATTACACTTTAAAACCCATTAGAGCAAGTGAGAATAAGAAGACAGTAAAAAATAAAAAGTGCGTGAAACTAAAGAACCCTCAGCTGCTTTCCAAAAAAGCAAAAAGGTTGTGAGAAGTCACTTGTGGGCATCACTTTCTAAACTCTACATGAATGCAAACATTTCACACCTTGGTTTCACCATAGCTACATTAAACCAGGATTTGTTTCCACGGAGTTTTGCCGTTAGCCCTTTCAGTATTTTTGCTGGGGCACAGTGTCGTATGCAGCATGCCAGGAAGAGTGGGTGATACGTGGCTCTTCTCCCATTTAGTTCAAAATGAGTTCACTCACAGGCATAGAAAATTTGCCTTATCTGACCACACTGTTGGGTCTGTCAAGTGCCACTGTATGCTGCAGCGGGCAGAACCAATAGCCAAGGCTTCAGGGGAAAGCCACAAGCCCCGTATTGCTGTTAGCCAGTTGTGCAGCGCCACAGCTGAGTAGTCCTTTCCAGCTCCTACAGAGATCAACCTAAAGTTACTGGATAAAATCTGACTGCAGTTATCTTAGATTGTATAACCACAAATGTAATGGCCTACCACTAGCCAAGGTTATTAAAAAGTATTCTCCCTCCTCTGTCTCTCCTAAATCCAACCATATTATTATATGCCATTCGCTGTCTCTACATACCTAAAAATTTCTCATCCATGAAATGGGTAGTGGAAATTGTGCTGCCACATCATAGGGCTTAACTGTCATTTCTCTAGCCAAGCAGGTTTCAAGCCACATGGTTCTGTTCATTTGTTACACACCGATTCCACTGTCAAGTAGCTTGACTGAATGCGCTGCACACCCTCTTCGGGGATGCACTGCGCCCAGCTCCCCAAGACATCTGTTCAATCATGGGAGCTACGTAATTCTGATGGGCTGCATGTGGAAACAAACCTATAAATAACAGGGCCTGACTGACTGTTACAGACTCAAGACTGGAAGAAAGGAGGAAATACATGAGCAGCACTCTTCTGCTCAATGGACTGCATCTGCTGCCGCCACTTTTCTCCTAACCGTTCAATTAGAGCACCGCCTGAAAGCGCAGGTTACTTGAGCTCCCTCATTTGGCATAAATTATATAGGCTGCTGACAGCCTGGACACAGGTTGGAATTTAGGCACATGTGAAAAAGGAGCAAATTCACAGATAGATATTGTCCCACGCTTTAAAGCTCCAACTGTGTATAAGGGAGAGAAAATTCAGAAAGGGAATTTAGGCTGAATAATAATTTTTAAAAAATAAAGTATTTCCCCAACAGTGAAATACCATTGGCTGTGGAATAGCCATTCAAAGAAGTGATGAAAATCCTATTGGTAGGGACACTGAAAACCACTCAAAACCACTGAAAACTGTCTGGTGGTTTCTCCATCGCTTGGAGTCCAGGGTCATGTCCAATTGATTTTCAGCTTTGCATACAAAGTGAAACACATTACAGGTGAGACCCACAACTGCAAAGCTACCAGCTCTTTTGAAGCTCATCAATATTTCCCTCTGAAGCTGTTCTTCTTTGTATAAATAAATAGGACCAGAAAGAAAAGGCAGGCACTTTGGCCCAGTGATCCATGCCCTTCACATTAGACGAGAACTGGGCTCAGGGCCATGCCCAATTGACTTTCAGCTTTGTATACAAAGTGAAACAGCTCCAACAGAGGAGACTAGGCTCCATATAATCCACAGTCCTTTGGATAGGTCATTTGCCTGGGTTGTAGAAGAACGGGGCTCAAACATGGGGCTCTCACATCACGGGTGGGGGCATTAACCACAAAGCTCTTGGCTATTATGGTTCAGGAAGCTGTCCCCAGTGCTGACAAGAAATGCCACCTTGAACTTGAGAAATTCCTTCCAGTTAAAAGGTTACATGCCTGCAAAAGTTCCAATTTTGATCATCTGCTTTTTTTTTTAACTTAAAACAAAAAATTGTAAATATATATATATATGTGTATATATATACATATATCCCAACCAGCTTTACACATCAGGACTTGAGGCAGAAATCAGGCAAACCTCTTTGGCCTGTATTTTGTAGGTGGTCAGAACAAATCATCATGATGTCCTTCTGGCATGATAGTCTATGAAAATGCACACCAGCAAACAATACCTACATTGGAGGGAACTGAACCAGCTAATCCACCCACTCTTTCCATTCTCCAAGCCCTATGGCAGCCATGTGTGGCAATGGGCATGGCAGTCTGAAGAAATAACCTAGGTCACTTTGATGATTAATAACAATTAGGGCATAAAAGAGCAATAAGATGACCAAAAAACCCATTTTTTCATTTTGCAAACAACCTGCTATTTCTGATATATGTTGCTCTTAATGTATTAAAAATTATTTTTCTAGCAACTCTCACTATGAAATTCTATTTACTCTGCATTCATTTTTCTATTACCAACATCAGAAGCTGGCTGCAAAAACTACTTCTCCAAATCACTGAATCAAATTTATAGAAGAAAACTCTGATTTGGAATATATCACGTTGAGCCGGCATGAACCTTCAGTTGCTGCTAAAATGTAATGGAAACCCTACAGGCTTAGCATTCTAATGGTTTCAGAAACTTCCTTGATTGTTGAATGATACAGCCCTAGGTAAGAACAGGAATTCTTGTCACACTGTAATTAAACAGGACGAGAAAAGACCTGTTCTAGTGTGAAGGGTAACAAAATTTGATGCGAGTATTATAGTCAAAATCTACCTGTATACTACTTGGGTTGTCTATCTACAGCCTATTCCTCTGACTTATGTCTAAATAAACCAAAACAAAGAAGTGATGTTAATGTGAAGTGTGCATGCACTTACAAACATTGGTTTTTAATACTTATCCAATGTCTGCAATATCTTTTGTTACTAAGAGTACGGTACTGGCAGCTGAGGAAGAGCTGTCAGAGACTAAATGGGTATAGAGACAACTTGGCATCATAACAATTATCTCGCCCAATAACAAGAACTGAGTTGGTAGAATAGGAAAGACAAGTAGCTTACTCCTTACTGCTGACATCATACTTTGAAGATAAAATGGACTTCAAGTTGCAAGACTTTCAAAGAGATGCCTGTCCTGCATCTATATTCACTTAAACATGGGTTTGTGCCCATCATCCATTCAACCAGCTATTCAACTCCCTGTCGTCTGCAGCTTTTTGCACCCAATCACTCGCCCTGCAGAGCTGAGCTGAGTCTTCTGTTTAAGCCAACTGCCATGTTTCATATTACAAAGAAGTGCAAGATAGGACCCCAGATTACTGAATCGTTTCCAGTATCTCTTCAGGAATACTGGGGCAGATTTAAAAGAATCAAGATCAGGCACGTTCCCATCAGTAGCCTCAATATTGATCTAAGGAAGAGATTCGCTTCCAGGCCACTTCACCTGTTACATTCTCCTTGTATCATTACTCACCTTCCCCCCCAACTCCCCAAAACAGTTCTGGTTATCATTAAATATATCTTAAATACACACAACATAATATATCCTTAAACAAATTAGCAGAGCAAAAGGACAAGGAAAAGGACAATCATTGCTCAGAAGTACTTTCCTTGGTGGCACAGGGAATAAATTGCAGAAATATA
>NW_017729029.1:52923159-52926050 GCF_001723915.1 Gavialis gangeticus
AGGAGTACTTTCCTTGGTGGCACAGGGAATAAATTGCAGAAATATAACCTGATCAGAAGTTTCTAACTGGTTATGAAATAAAGGAAATCTCCTTAACCATACAGTTCCTCCCACCATTATCATCACAGAAGACAGGGCATCATTAAATACACCAGCGTTTTCCAACCTTTTCCAGCCCAAGGCACACTTACATTAATAAAAATTTCCCGCAGCACACCTGTTAAGGCATTCCCCATCCTCCTACCTATTGTAGGTCGGCCGTGGCAAAATTCTGAGGCCCATCTGTTCATTTCTGACAGCACATTTTGTGCCATGGCACACTCATTGGGAAACACTGAAGTACACAATTTGTCAGACATAGAAAAGATCCATAGGCTAGATAAGGTTATGTACATATATTGAAAAATTCAAAACAGGGCCCTCAATATCAATTACCACACTGTTGTTAACAAGATAACATGCTGCACTTTAACAGTATAGAGCACAGTAGTAGTATGGGCACCAATTTGTTTTTCCAGAGCTTGCGAGCAGAAGAAACAAACGCCCCATCTCTAATTATAATGCAACCTTATAAACTACAGGATCAGCATATCTGCATCAAGACTGTGAGTTTCTCAGTAGTAAGTAATTTCTTATCAATAATTTTCTCAAGTGTCAAACCAAGATTATGCAATATTAATCCTGAAAAAAAAGCATTAAAAGTAACTACATCAGAATGACACCAGCAAGCAGTATTGTATCCATATTATACCTCTTCTGTGCAAATGCCCACATCAGGTGGAGTTTTTCGGTAAAAATCAATACAACAGGTATTAATTTTTTCTTGCCCTTACAGCTAAATGAATGTGACATTCCCTAATGAATCAAACCCTAACATGGACAAGTAATTCATAAAAGAAGACTATTACTGAAATCCATTTAGGAGAAGCAAGCAGATAAGACCCATACATTCTTAGGTACAAGCATTGTTGCCAAACATCAACCATCCAATCCAGGGCCAAAAGCTTCTAGCGTCACAAAAGTAGCACCGCAAAGCCTATAGGCTTTACTTGTTAAGAAGGCAGATAGTGGATGGATATCCCTTTGGCTAATGGCATGAACAATAACGTAATTGTTTACATGCCAAATACAAATGTACTATTACAAATCTTGAAGGAATGACTCCAAACTGAAGCCAAACATAAACAACGTGTTCACACAATTATATAGAAGCTCACACAAAGTCCTAAGGTGAAGGAAAAGGTTAATCACTCACATCTTTCACCCAATGCCATGAGACAGTTAGTCTATAAAGGGCTGATGCAAAGAGAAAAACAGATGCAAAGATCTCTCAAGGTTTATAGGAAGCCTGATATACTGCATTGATTATAAGTCTGAAAATTATTGCAAAAGACGACAGTAAATGCAGTAGGTGAATGAATGTAACTAAGGTATTGCTGGAACATCATATTCTTGATATTTGTGAGATGATACACTGTGGAAATATTTGCGCTTATATGCTATACTGTACTTAAAACCTGAGTCATCAATCAAGTACATAACATAGCCTGTTTTACTGTACATGAAACATTTCTGTTAGTGTGCCAAGATGAGTTTTAAAAAACTGAAAAGCAATACTAGGACCACTGACATGAGATCTAACCGTTGGCAAGGAATGAGGGTACAGAGGTGATTACATGTTCTCAGCTTTTTCCAGATCCGTTCACGTACTTCTTTGTCCAGCTTCCATTATGCTGTCTAAAAAGCCTCAGCCATGTATTGTCACTAACCATGGCTTTATTTATGGTCCCTACATATCGTAGATGGACAGTGACTGAATCTGGGTCACCTGGATAAAGATAGGTAACACCAAAACAGTCATATTTACATTTTCACTGACATCCTGCCACACTTTCAGCTTCTTTCATTTCTTGGAGACTGAGAACAGCAGAGACTTCCCAGGCCTGAAGAAGGGTGACTGCGCCAGAAAGCTTGCCAAGAAATTTTTTTCCAACTACTCAGTTGGTCTAATAAAAGATATCACATCTACTCGAAGAGCCTTGCCTGCCCTCATATGGAATAGGGCTTTCCAACCCCGAAAATATCTGGAATGATTGTCACAAATTTGACTAGGGCGGTCTTGTTTCAAAAGAATAAATCATATGCATCCCTATGCATTTGAAAAATACCATATTTACTCCCATACCATGCATATCTTTCCCCTGTCAAACTAGCCCTCCAAACTTAGGGCCCTCAAGCCCACAGGCACTGGTCCTTTCTGTCCCTATGCAGCATGTCCCAGGGCAGCCCCGGCCCAGCTGGGCCTGGGCTGTGCACAACCTTCCCAGGGGAAGATCCCACAGCCAAGGGGCAATCTGCAGCTCTGCAATAGCCCAGAGTCAGGACAGGCCACTAGGGCTGGGTCCTGGGCAGGTCCACTGAGGGCAATCAAATCCAAGTGAAGTTGCTAGCTCCCCTTCCCCCCAAGCAGCAGCTGCAGGCAAATGCTCCTGTGAATGGGGCTGCAAACAGCTGTGCCCCATGAGGGCTACCCCCAAGCTCAATCCCCCTGGGGCTCCCACCTGGCTACCCACACTACCTCCCCCAGCCCTGCTCAGCTGCCGCTCGCTTGCCTCTGAGATGCCAACTGCCTTGGGTTGAGTGCCCCACACTCTGCCCCAGCACCACAGGGGAGGTCGCCACAGATCACTGCAGCACACACTCTCTTCCAGGCACAGCCTATTGCCTTTGGGGGCTTCCCTAGGGCTCAGCCCCCACCCACCTTGCTCCCGCATCACTGGCAGCTCTTTCCTGCAGGCACAGCTTGCACGGCACTTCGGGATCCCTACCTCTCCTTGCAGTGTCTGTGTGGCTGGTGGGGGTGGGTGTGTTTTGAGTGCATGTGGGTGGCT
>NW_017729029.1:52931050-52937287 GCF_001723915.1 Gavialis gangeticus
TCAGATTTCCTCCAAAATAATATGGTCACCCTACCCTAGGGAACTGCCACTGCAGATGGGAACACTGGCAGTTCTGACAACAGCTACTGTTAAAAGCTTCAGTGGAAGACACAGGAAAAGCATGTAGACATTTATAGCACAGTGAGCTCATAAGGGGCTTTTCTTCCTACTCCCAAGCAATTACTAGTTGGCCTGGGTTCTGAGGCTGAGTTGAGCTTGCTATAAAAGCACTGCAATTCAGTCTAACGTAAATGTGCACATTTCCTTTGCTGACACTGTTGATGTCCTGCAAGTTCCCATTTCTCTATTTGGATTCCACCTCCTTCCTTCTCTCTTTATATGTCCTTTCTTATAAAGATTGGGGTTCAGTCCTGAAGGGTGAAATGTGCTGGCAGGGGTTAGCACAGTCTAGGAGGGAGGTTTCCAGGTTTTGTTTCCTGCTTTACTTCTAATTCAGTGATGGACAAGTTGCTTATCCTTTTTGTTCCCCACTTTTTCTAGTCTAGAAAATGAGCATAATGAAATCTACTGCAAAGGTGTTTTTAATGAACTACAATACAATCATTAATTAAATATTGTCTGCAGCATCAGATCTGTACAGCACTGAACAGACGTCGGATGAGTAGCATTATCCTAGGGCAGACTTACTGTTGTCCAAACTCTAGGATAGGAAGTGCAGAGGGTCAGCTGCTCCACCCAGGACATCTGGGAGAGGTCAGCAAGACTTCTCTGAAGCATGAGGAATTAATTCCACTTATACAGTTTGCTTAGACAAAACCCCCAGCTGGAAGCAAGACCTGAACAAGTATTACAGATCTTAGCTCGTTCTTACCGAGTGAAATTCTTGGTCCCCTGAACGCAATAACAAATTCCCCTCTACTTCAGTAAAGCCAGAATTTCACCCATGATAATTAACAGCCATCAAGAATAATGACAATGGGAACTCAATAAATTAATCACTGCATTTTTACTTCTAGCCTCACGTACTACATTATGTCAAGTTCTCCTTGCTATACATCAGCTATTGGCCACCAGCCACTGTGCATTGCATGTCCTTGCCAGACTATAAGCTCAACTGGCTACACACCATAAGGTTGCCTGTTTACTTTAAAAATGCAAGGAAGATGCAAAGGTTTAAATCCACTACCTCACTGAATATCTTCTTAGTTAAACTGACTGGAAAGCAGCAGTCTCTGCTCCCAGAGCCTTTACTTTCTTGCACAGTCCAAAAAGAAAATCGATGCAGCCCCGAGATAGGAAATAATGTGTGCAAATGTGACCTGATGCAGATCAGCAACCATGCAGTTTGGGCCAATTAATTCTGAGCTTCTCACCACATCCAAATACTAAATCTGCTTTAAAAGTACTTACTTCTGCCTTAATAACATTGGCAACCAGCTGTTAAGAGAGATAGCTTATCAGATATATATTTTTCCCCTCCAGGTTGCTTTTGCTTCAAAACATCACACAAATAAAAAATGTAAAATCCAGGAAAACCTGCTACATAGACAAGAACTGGGCAACACATGACAACATACCCTCACCCCTGCCAAGACACTCAATGCCCTGTGCAACAAGAAGTTTGGTAACGTGCTCAAAATCTAAAATGCATTAGTACTGCAAAGCTGAAAAAAACAGTGGCTCCAACATGATAAAGCGGAATTTAAGAGCATGAAAGAAAAATGCATGTAAGTGTCAACCCAGAGCATTTGTATGAGTGGGGCTCTATCAGACAGCCAGACACCCTTTCCTACCGCTCCTGGGTTTGCAGTTGACTACAGCCAGCAATGACACCCTGTCTGCTTGCAGTATTCCAGAACAGTGGAAGTATTTGAACAAGCTCCTCTTCCTCTGCGAGAGGACAGAAACTAAAACACTGCAGCATGTTAGAATGAAAGAGTATTACCCCTAGAGAGAACACACAGGAGCCTTCCTGCTCTTCCTGCCAACTGAGCCTGGGTGCACAATTCTAAGTGTAGATAAAACTTGCTTCCTGTTGTAGTCACAGGGACAGCCTGCTCCATTTAAGGACAGTCATTTCTGTCACAGTGCAAGATCCCCAGAGGTGACTGTGATGCCCCTGCAGGCTCTGTGACCATGCAAGCTCTGCCCCAAGGGTGCCTCTTATCTCGCCTGCCACATCTGTGGTGGAAAAATAACCCAGGAGGCTGCCCATGCTTAGTCCTGGTTCACTGAACCTTATCAAGCTCTCTGATCTGTAGGCCATTTGCCAGGCCTCTCTCTTCAGTGTGGTGCTGCACGAGACACCTCTGGCCTTATGGCCCAATTGTGTGGCTCCAAACATGCCTTTACCACACCCAATGCCTCACGGGTGTTACATTGCTGTTATGCTCTGTTGGAGCCTTGGCCTACTTGCACTTTGCCCCTTTCATGTAGCTAGGCCTTCTAGCCTAGACCCACTGTGTTGGGCCCTAGCCCACAAACTCCTTTTATTACTGGGCCCCTGGCCATGGGCGACTGGCACGTCCCGAGTCTGAGGGCGAGGGGTCGGATCCCCCAGTGGCTGATTGCCGAGCCAGTGGCAAAACCAGAAGTGCACTTCCACTTGCACTTCCAGTTTTGCAGCTGGCACTTGCAGGGGGTGCACAGCCGATCTCAGGGGGTACACGTGCACCCATGTGCACCCTCTATACATCGCCAATGCCCCTGGCCCTTGCAGCTCACACCCCCCTGGTGCTGGGCTCTCTGCAGCCCCTTGCAGCTTGCACTCCTCTGGTGCTGGGCTCTCTGCAGCCCCTTGCAGCTCACGCCCCTTTGGCACTGGGGCTCTACACAATCGTGTACCCCCAATGAGGCCTCCTCCTCCCCTATTAGCCTCTTCCCGGCCCACCAGTGCAAACAATAACACAAACCTAAGCCCCTGGGCTACAACATAACATTAATAATAAAGGCAGCACTCTGCCTCTTTAAGAGCGCCAACTCCCCTCCTTAGAATACCAGCCCCTTTTATCTCTGGGCACCTTGTAAGCCCCTAGAGTCTTACTACACTTGGAGGTAGCAATGCAGGCACCCAGAAGCTGCAGGGAGGAAGCGGAAGGGGAAGCAGGAGGCTGCTGTGGGTCTGACTCTGGCCCCAACCCAAGTTCAGGGCCTGTCAGAGCCACAGCAGCTGCCTGTTCCCCGCTCTACTTCCTTTGCAAATATGAAACAAGGGGCTTTCCCCCTCATGCTGATTGGGAGGGAACCTCATCTTATCGTCAAGTAAATATAGTAATAATGATTCTTGTCCTCATATATAAGCTATTGTCTTTGAAGATTTTATCTTGGGTAGTTCTGTCTGTAGCCACATACTCTGCACAATCTTTTCACCCAGCAGGACAGCCATGCTTATGTGTCTCAAGGTGCAGGAGCATTTCTTAGCCCTTAAGGAATAAGCAACTCATCTCCACTCACTTTCCTTCTCTCTCTGTTCGGGAAGAGGCCAATAAATTGGATGCTTGAGAGAATGCTCTTCTGAAGGTCAAGCTCTACATCCAAGCATGAAGAACTGGTTGAGTTTCAAGCTGAGGAGGTTTCTATTTCTTTTTCAGTCTGCTAGCTTATTGTGCTTTCATGTGATAACCCATATGCTTTGAGGATAATAGTTGAGACCTTGCTGAAGCACACCTCCATTTTTTTTTTTATGTTGAGGCCTTCCAACAGTTAAAAGGTACAATACAGAGGATGAGGCAGTTAAAATAAATGCTAAGAAAATGCTACTACGATATTTCTTTTGCAAACAAAACAATGAATGTCTTAATAGTCATGTAACAGTATGGATTTTAACATCCATACTTTTCCCCAGGTCTTCCATTGACTTATCCTCAGTTATCTGTCAGTTTTAATGAACACTTCCCAGCAGTGCCTGGATTGCTACTAACTAAAGTGTTTCCCATCCTTGACAACCAGACGCTTGTCTAGAGCAAAAATCAATACCCACAGGTACGAGGTTGCCTTACCTGTTCCAGGGCTCAGACACCATCCCAGCAGGAAATGCACTGAATGTTGTTTGTTATTGTCAATTACATTTCCTCGGCCTGCCAATAAAAGAGCCCCTTATTAGAGGGATCCATAAGAAGTCTCTTTTCTATAGACAAACTCCCCTCCTCTGCTCTGAGGAGTGGAGAGACTGTGCTCCTTCACCTGGCTGAAAGGTAAAGGCCTAAAACAGGAGACAGAGGAAGGTAGGGAGATAAGCAGAGATGAAGCAGGGTCATTACGCTACCAAAGCCTCTCTCATTCTACAGGCTAGAACTGTTGCATGAACCCTCCATCTTGGTAACAAGTTCCCTGTGTGCTCTGAGTTGTTCTTTTCTCCATTCGAAACATGGACATCCAATACTTTCCATTTTGGCTCAGCAAAACGTATGTGTGTATCTGAGTACACGCACATGCCTTTGCTCTTACTCCGTGGATGAGCCCTTTTCTTTGGGAATACAGCCTTTCAGATCCAGTCCTAAATCCCCAGAATGCCATATAAGATTATGATGCAGCCTCATTACGTGGGTTGCTCTGCTTTGAGCAAATCCCATCTCTGTTAATATGGGCTTGAAACATCACATCTATAAAATGTCTATCAAGACTTTACTTTGATTGCCAAGGTGGCAGGTGTCCAACGTGATATCATTCATCTCTTGCTCCTCCAAATCCCCGTCCCCCATTATGGTTGACTGTAACCAGGCTTTTGAAATTCCAGCCAGCTGCATGACTTGTTCCTCTCGTTCCCTTGCCCTACATCCTTTCAGACTGAGCTACGTGACCTCCTGACTAAGCCTTGCACTATGATCAGCTTCACCAAGATCCCCTCAACCTTGATCTCTAATGAGGTTAGATGAATACTCTATGTCTTGTCATACTGTTTTGCCTTAACTGAGGCAGGTGGGAGGTAGCAATTCCAGAGCTGGCCTTGAGATGCCCACATCCATGCTGAGCTGCAAGGTTCAAAATGCTGCAGTTCAAGCTGATTCCCAAGAATGGGGAGGGAGCTTTTTTTTCCATTCCTTTCCATCTATGTTGTCCCCTTTGACATTTTCACGTTCCAGGGCAGCATGAACAGTCAAGAAGAATCATGCTTCCTCAGACTCAGCTGAAGGCTCCCAAAGAAACCAAAAATTAGCAGTAATGGTTTAGGAAAAAGGAAACAAGGCTTTGCTTATTTGCAACCCAGCTCTGCCCCCAAGGGACAGCTTTTATAAATACAACACTATGGTTCTCCCCGTGGAAACCACACTCTCAGCTATCTAGACTGCAGCTTACTCATCTTCTCATAAATGCCAGGTAGGGCTGTCAAAGCAAAATTAAATGAACCTCTACAATAGTTCAAGACATAGCGAGTGGAATACAAGGCTGAAGACTGACAATCTATTTGCATTTCTAACACCCTTTCTGTAGGCTGCCTATATCGCAGGCTGAAAACAGCAGCCTAGAAAACCAAGGGCTTTATGTAATCTATATGTTTCCTATTTGTTTTCATAAAATTATAATTTTACACAGCAGTTGTGTAAAGCAAGTGAAACACAAGAAGGATTTTATAGGTTTCAGGAGAGCTGAAGTCACCAGGGAACAGTGTACTCCATTTATACAGCATGTCTGAGAAAACAGGGTCAGACACAAATCACAAGGCAACCCAGTGAGTGTTTTACAGAGCTCATAAATCTAGACCTCTGGATATGCCAGGACCAAAATCTGATCTTTAAGCATAATTTATGGCCATGAAGGATTCATTTTAACCACAGTATTTAGAATATAGGCAAAATATGCAGCAGAAAAGGCAAATATATGGCATGATAAAACAGCACTAACTAAAAATATTTCATAAGCGCCGCTCACCTGAAAAAGTTCAAAGACACTGTTGTGAACACATGGCAGTGTGTATTAATGATCTACTGAGATATCTAACTAGTCCTGCTGCATAGAGAGACATGCACCATGTGTAGAATACATAACACACACTCAAAGTTTTGGCTGCTTCAAACTTTTTCCTTTCTTCAAAACCAGCTATAAATGAGAAACGTATGAGAAGCGGGATCCTATTCTGATTCTTGACAGGTTAAATAGTATTGATGAATGACTCCTATGTCCTTCCTGAATGGAAGCCTGTGCATGCTGCCACAGACTCCATCAACACAGAAGATGTACAAATATATAGCAGCAGGGAGCAGAGAGTGAGCGAGGAGGTGGAGGCTGTCTGCACTGGCAACAGATGGAGCCAGCACAACCAAGTGTGGAAGAAATCAA
>NW_017729029.1:52942287-52942748 GCF_001723915.1 Gavialis gangeticus
TCCAAATACAGACTGGGCACACCTACCCCTTAGCTACATCTGTCTCTTTTATTATGCAGCATCTGGGTATGCCAGCAGTTGAAGGCTGTCAGCTATGCTTCAATGGGACAGAAAAGCACCTTCTGTTTCAGGAAATAGGACATCAGGGTAAACCTGACAGGCAAAATTTAACTCTGTAGCACCCACTGTTTTCTGGGATGAAATATATCTATATAGGATTAATCAGTTTGCCTTTTGCTCCTTAGATCAAGAGGTAAACTGACAGAAACATCAGTGGAGTAGACTCCAGTTCAACAAGGAATTTAAGGATATGTCTAATTTTAAATACATGGAAAAATCACTCTGCCTTCATGGGGCTACTCAAGTCATCAAAGTTAGACACCTACTTAAATACCTCCCACACCCCTACCTTTAACCTAAAACCACATTTTTATTCCCCCCCCCCCCCAAAAAAAAAAAAA
>NW_017729029.1:52942801-52965926 GCF_001723915.1 Gavialis gangeticus
CCCCCCCCCCCCAAAAAAACAACAACTGGACAACAGGGCCAGGATATTACCAAGGAAAGGGTGTTGTAACGTTTTCCTTGCAAGGACAGAGCCCTTCCAGTCAGACATGTGTTTGCAACTATCCCTAAAAGCACTGCCCCATTTGTTGTCAGTGCAGCAACAACCCAAATCACAGCCTGTTGAGGATGCACATAACTACTCATATGATAAAAAGGAGGCGTCCTGCAATCAGTATCACTTCGCTTTTTTACTGTGAAGACATATGGCTGGATCTTCAGCTGGTATACAATGGCACAGTTCCATTGACCATCAGCTCTGTGAACTTTTAAGTACACCACCAGAGGATCTCACCCTGAAGAAAAAAGAGGAGAATATATGGAAGATAAGACCTATTCTCTCCCATTTTTCTTGCCCAGTATCAAGAAGGTCATTCACCTCTCCCTAGTGAAATTCTTATCATCTCCAGAGTCGTTAATGTTTTTGGACACGGCATTTATACGCAGCTTTTCATCAGTTGATCTCTAAGCACTTTACAAAATTACCATTTTATAGATAAGGAAACTGACGCACTGCACGGTAAAATCGCAGATATAAAACCCAGATCTCTCAAGTCCGCCCTGTCTGCTAGGCCACATTTCTTGTTCTGCAATTAGATCATCAGATTTAGCTGTTATGAATGAGATCCAGGAAATCCACATCCCAAAGCCATAAGGACTCTTCAATGAAGTTGCATTCTTACCTGGGCTTCCATTAACTTGGAGGGGGGCATATAAAAAGTTTAAGAACTATTTTGGAATTGAACGAAAAAGAAGTTATAACATGGTGAACAGATACTGAAATAAATCTTAGGTCTTTGCTGCACATTAATAAAAAGGCTCAAAACTATTCAATGAGCAACTCAGATATAAGAGATGAGAAAGTCTGTACCGGTTAGTTACAATACCTCGCGATGATCATCTCCCTCAATGAGGCAACAAATCAAGTATTTTCATCACTCAGACCTCTTTAAGGGAAACCTAGCTTGCAGGGACAATGTGCTATAGCAATTTTGTGAAGTGGCTTTGAGACTACTCCTAGTTAAAATAAATGTCATGTTTGGATTTAATTATCAAGCCCAGATGAGTCAGAACCATCATTTAACATTTATCTTTAAAATAAAACAAACCCTTGGAAGGCTCTAGCTCCACAAAGAAAATGCAAAGGAAGGGTGAATCCAAGCATTTGAAAAAAAATGAGAGGTGCATTAATCAGCACGTTCAACCTCCCACCGGCAGGAAGAAATTTATTGCTTGTCTCAGGCATCCTTCACTCTGACCTGCAAAGCAAGCAAATTTAAAGTAACATTCAGTTCCTTATTGAGGCTCCCTGGCAGCAAGCCAAAGCTGCCTCCATTATTTGCATTTCCCACACACATATAGACAAGTGTCTTAACCGCATCAAGGTCATTCAATATCAGAGCCATTAAATTAAGTTTTCCTCTAAATGAGGCCTCATTATGAAGCCTAATTAAAGGGTGACAAAACCTACCGAACAGTTCCCTTCTTCTGCAAAAGGCTTATTCATGACTAGGGCATTCCTTAGGAATGAAGTTGATTAAAATTATTAAAAGCTATTTTAATCCCCGTGTTAGAGGTCTCCTGACTATCAACATTAGAACTGTATAAAATCGCAATGATACACGGTTTTTCTATTTGCACTTTAACCACATTGATCCTCTGGACTTACCTAGTTCCCTACTTTCACTGGCTATACATCATTTGTGTACCTCAGCACATGGACTCAAGGTGGGATGCAGTCATCTAACATTTTCAAGTGAGTAGTTCACACAGGAGATGCGACAGATTTGATCTCCATGGTAGCTGAACTGCACAAACTGAAGAGCTTCCTTCTGGCATTAAAATATGAGATTTCGGACATCATGGGTGATGTCAAAACATGTGTTGACCTGTGGTAGGTGCTGGGAAAAGGGAAATAGGCCTGTTCCTTGATTCAACTATTATCCTCTGTGCAGCAGTGTATGCATACATAACGCTTTGCAAGCTCACCTGAGAGCAGTCTATTACACTGGTTTGTCCCAGCTGACCTCTGTGGAGACATAGGGTAGCAACAGATGTCACCTGATGTTGCATTTGTGCTGCCATAATCATTTTTATGGCAGTAGAAATGGAAGGCAAATAGAGGTCCCTACCCTTTGTTATGCCATATAAGTGGTGCAACAAAAGTAGTGTTAAATAGTGCTGCTTAACTGCAAGGGACATCTACTCACTCTGGGGTGGGAGAGTGAGGGCAGCCAGGAGCTACCTACACTCTCCAGCCACCTGGGATGGGTGCTCTGGGGCTTAAAAGGCCTGTCCTACACAACCAGAAATTCCTGCACAAGGTTGAACCCCTCAAATCCCAGAAGCATCTGCCTGGCTTTCTCCACTTGCAGAGACACAGCCCAAGGAACCTCGAAGCACCTCTCTGTAAGCAAGGAAAGTTGGGGTTCCCTGCTTAAGGAGATCTGCCCTGGGATGTATCTCAGTAAGTGAGGAAAGCCCCTATGAATCCCAGCATGGAGGGATAAGACCTGAAATATCCCTGGCGCGCCATGCAGGATCTGTGCAGCCCCATCACTCGTTGCCAGGACCTGCACCAACCTATGCTTTATATGGAGGCACAGGTCAGCGTAGGTCCTGGCACGGAGGCATGAGGCACCAGGGATTCACCCTGTCCTGTGCTGCCCCTCATCTATCTGTATAAGGCATGGGTCAGCATGGGGCCCAAGTCCCAGCAAGGTCACGTCCTACCACAACTTGATCTGCTTCATTTGGCAACATCTGTTTTTACTCATAGTTCTGTAAAACCACTAATGGAGCAGACAACTCGGACCTCCAAGTGCAGAGAACTTTTGGGGAACTTAATCTGGGAAAGGAAAGGAAATTCATGCCTCCAATTTGCAGAGGCTGCTGCTCCAGCTGACAGGGTGTAATACAAGCTGCTGCCCTTTCTCCTTTTCTTCACGGATCCACAGAATCACAAATCTCACAGCCTCACCTCCAGTTCCCCATAAATCTCCTTACTCAGGGCTGGCACAGAGCACAGTAATTCACATCGTGTCTCATGTGAATAAGGGTTTGTAGCATTAGACCTTCAGTTCACAAAGCCCTTTCAAAATGCAGAGGGCTAAATAAGTACATGGAAGTAGGCCAGCATGTGGGGTCTTGTTCCCTTTAGGAGGAAAAATTGATGAAGCAACCCATGTATGGCCTTTGGCACAGTCCTCCTTATTTACAAAGAACACACGCAATGCCTGACTTCCCTTGACGTGGCAGAAAAACAGCAAGAGAAAGTTTCTTTGCTCCAATATTTGAGTGTGCCTTTCTAACAAGTACTGCACCCAAAGTCAGCTGTCATGGAGCTTTCTTCCAGGGCTACAGTCATCTGCTTTACCACAGGGACCGCAGTCTTCAGCTCTCTCTCCAATCAATATACACAGCCCTAGCCCCTACATTTTACAATCTAGCTGGCGGAAAATCCTCTGTCTACATAGCTTAGCTTCTGGCTGGCCTTGCTATGTGACCCAATGCCTTGGGCAGTGACTTCCTCTTATTTCCAACTATCTCTACACGCAGGTATATAATTGCTCCTTCCATTCATCCCAAAGGAAGGGCGGTTAGCACACCCATCAGTTTAAGCAGGCCTTTGATGGGCAGCAGCCATTCACACCTTCCAGCCTGACAGCATTGTTAATAGTGCCACTGCTGCTTATTGCTTCTCAGCAAGAAAGGAAGCTGAAGTGCCTGTGCAGCTCAAGAGAGCATTTTCATGCTATGCCCAAAGAGAAGCTAAAATCAAGAGAAAAATCTTGTGAGAAAGCTTGCTAATAAAAAGTACCAGCCTGGTCTTGCAAACCCAAAGCAAAGGGCCGGATCCGGGATTTTCTCCAATCTAAGGGTCTCCAGTCGCCTGCCCATTCGAAAAGGGCTCAAGGACCCTAAGAATAAGTTAAATTTAGTACAGGTTGGAGTACTGTTGCATATGAAATCGCACCAGACAGAGCAATAATGATAAAGCTTCTTCACAACTACATTAGCTTTATGGCATGAAAAGAAATCAAGAAGAATAAGAGTAGCTGGTGACAGCAGGTACCAGGGAACATCGAACGGGAAGGATCCACAGAGCCCTTGCCAGACAGGCATACTGTGCCCCCGTGGCCACTTCGAAAAGAAGTGGGAGAAGCCCTGGAAGCCCCCTCAGAGCCCCTCCAACTTGTGAGATATTGGCAAGGGGGAAAGTAAGTGAGAAAAATCATGAATGACTCCGTGGGGTCTGAGAAGGATGGGAAAAGTTCTCACTCTTCCAACCCCACGCCCCAGGCAAAAATAAAACAAGTGTAAAAATGGTAACCCAGGGCTTCTTTGACAGGGCACTTGTCCCCAGCATAGGATGGCTTGACCTTGACAGACTTTTCTATTTTTTCTTGGATCTCTGGCTTCCATGTTCACACAGACCTCTCTTGCCTGCCCGCCTCTAGCTTTGTCTCCCTCGATAGGGCTCTTTCACTGCCTCTGTTTCTCTTTGCCTATATGGGCCATCACACGCTCTCTGTCTGATAACAAAAATCCCAGAGAGCTACATTTCTTTTCTTTTTTAACAATATGTGTTGTCAGCAAGCGTAAAAATGTATTTACCAGTTCTCCCTGTCATATATCAAAAGTCACTGCAAAACTATGCCATCAATCATTTCTCCATTATTGCCAAAATATTATAATCCAGTTGTATAGTTCACTGTCAAGAATTTTTATAGCTTTTAATTTATATACGAGCGCGCGTGCGCACGCGCACACACACACACACACACACACTCATGTTTTAATATCCTCTCTACAGCTTGGAAGCAAATACCTTTCCCTATTGACTTTTTTCTTTCCTTTTGGCAAACATTGATTTTTTTCCCCAAGTTTTGAATGAATCTGAAATTAATGTGATGCTTCTCTTCAATGGCAACCATTTCTAGCTATCTATGCTAGTCCCCTCATTGTGCCAAGGGGCTCAACATTTGCGACTCAGCATAATAAAAAAAAATAACTGAGCACTCTCCACAGAGCCATTCTCCCTGCACATGCTGAGCGAGCTAGGGGAACCCGAGCTAGCACTTCAGCGGACCCAAAGAGCATTTTGTCACAGGGCACTGAAGTGCCTGCTCCTTTAAGAACGGAAACTGCCTAGAGAGAGGGCCCTAGGAGCCAGACAGAAACCCCACGGGTGCAAGTTACTATGGCAGCAGGCTAACAAGGGAATTAGCCAGCACCTGTATCCAGTCAGGTGACTGGAAGAAGGCAGGGCCCTGGGCACATATAAACCCCAGGGCTGAGGCTAGTGGGAGTTAGCTCTCTGGCAGCAGCCAGAGGAAGGAGCCTACAGAGAAAAATTGCTCGAAGATGCTGTGGCCGCCTGATATGCTGCCTATAGGATAATGAGGCTCCCAGAGCTCCCCAGGTACCCTGGGCTACACGGCGCTACAATGCTGGGGGTGGGGGTTGACTCTTTTAAAGAGACAGAGCGCACCCTGAACTGGCTGTATTATGTTATAGCCCAGGGGCTCATATTTTGGTTGTTGTTTATAAACCGGTGGACTGGGCTGAGGCTAATAGGGGAGGAGGAGGTGGCCTCACTGGGGCACACTACATTGTGCAGACCCCAGCCCCCTGGGGGCGCAGTGACAAAGGGGGTGAGCAGACCGCAGTGCCAGGGGGTGCAGAGACAGGGCTGTGGAGAGCCTGGTGATGACAGGAGGCTAAGCTAGACTAAGGCCTCAGAGGGACAATGTTTAAAATACCATCCGCAAGGCATGGGGCATGGTAAAGGCACGGTTTTGGAGCCATGCATCTGCCCATAAGCCTGAGGGTGTCCCATGAGGCATCCATTTTGAGTGGGACCCAAAAAGGGGTCCAAGAACCCACAGGGTTCAGTGGGGTCCATCAGGACCATGTCCAAATATAAACTCAAGGGCAGACTCCCTATTTATTATAATTACCAGCAAGACGTGGCAGACGAGGGACAGGGTGCCTGCTGGGCAAGACTGACACAGTCATGCAGCCCTAGGGGCATCATGGCCATCCTTGGGGACCCCATGCTGTGACACATTTCCACAGCTGTTTGCTTTCATTTGAAAAATTAAGCTTTCAACTATAAAAATAATCCCAAAAATATATATATTTGAAACCAGGAGGATCTATTCATACTAAATTTAACCATTTAAAAAGTTTAACACATGGGGTACTCAAAGTTAATGTTGTGCCTATGAAAGCATGTTCTACCTGAAGCCAAGAGTCCGTGGGTTAGCATTAAGGATGTTTCCATTGCTCCTCCCTACTGCGATCTGTCATGCTACTCTCTCATGTGCCTCAAGGCATTAAGGGTTAGGGACAGATAACTCCTACAGAAAGAAGAGCCAAGTTGGCTAGACCACATCTTCACAAGGACATTGCTCTATTTTGATTGCTCTAAATGTAATGATTTAACAAGGTTGAACTGAACTGCACCCACATCATTTGGTTACATCAGCTCATGGAATTTTTCTTGTTAAGACTGAATCCACCTGATTCTGTGCTTGTTCGCATTAAGCATATGGCATTCTGGATAGCCAGCCCATGGTGCAATGTTCCTCCGTTTTACTCTGGTTTCTCTCAAAATGTATTGTGGGATGCCTGTGAGCAACTACATGAGTTCTTGTACTGTGGATCAAACTCACACAGTGCCTCCTCTACCATCCCATTCATTATTTCTGACAGTGTTTTTGTCAAACTGGGATCTAAGCATATGGAAGATATGCTGTCAAGCACCATGGGGCCCAATATGAGGGATATTAGGAGGAGGATGTGTGTGTATTTGTAGTCATACAAGCACATGGGTCTAGGTCTGTAATTCGAGACCCACACCTCCAATTTCCCAGGAGAGTGTCCTAGTCCAGGGGTGGGCAAGTATTTCAGCTGGAAGGCCACTTAACAAGTTTTGGTGAGCTGTCAAGGGCTGCATGGGTAGTCTCACCCCTTGACAGCTGCCCTGTCCCCTGACCGCCATACTAGGACTGGAAGTCCCACCTCTAAGCCCTAACCTTTGCCACCAGACATCTCTCCCCTTGCCCCCTGGAAATACTCCTTTTGGGAGCAGAGGGTTGCCATCCTGGAACCAGAAGAACACCAAATCATAAACTGAAAGTCAGACACCTACTATAACATATTTTAATTGTATTACAAAAAATATTTGTCATGATTTGTGTTTGCATACCGCATATAAAGGGGTTGCATAATAACTCAAAAATAAAGTCATACTCTTGTATATTGTGAGCAGGGAGTATAGGGGGGTGGTTGGGGTGCGAGTGGTGTATGCTGAGTTGTGGGGGGGGTTGGGAGGAGATGTGGCTGTCTGTGTGTGGAAGGGGCATAGGGTATGTTGGGGGCATGTATATGTCAGGGGATTGTGAGGGCAGGGTGTGGGTGTGTGAGGTTTGTGAGATGTGGGGGGGGTGAGGAACCCCATACACTCCCCCACATGGTGCATAGCCCCTGTAGTTGTTGCAGCAGCAGGCGGGGGTGCTTGGGGCATTTGTACCTGGTGCAGGTGCTGGCACCCGGTGGCACACAGCTCCAACCAACATTGCACGTGGGGGCAAGAAGAGCCTGCCCAGCCCAGCTCTATTGTGGGGCCTCTGCAGAGTGAGCCTGCAACTCCCATACTCACGCAGCACCAGGGGAAGCCCTATGCTGGAGCCGGCTGCCTTTTCTTCCCCCTGCAGCACAGGTCCTAGGACTCTGCTGGGAGTGGAGGGAGTCCTACCCCCTGCTTCCCGATGGAGTCCCTGGGCCTGCACAGCAGGGGATGGGGAAGGTAGCTGGCTCCAGCACGGGGCTTCCCCTAGTGCCGCGTTAGGTGTGGGAGCTGCAGGCACACTGCGCAGAGCCCTCACAATAGAGGCGAGCCAGGCAGGCTGTCCTTCTTATCCCCATGCACAGCTCTATCCAGAGCCACACGTCACCAGGTGCCAGGACCTGCACTGGGCATGAGTGCCCTGAACACACCCACTTCCTGCTACTGCCATTGCAGGGGCTGCGCACCATGTGGGGGAGTGGGTGTAGGGTCCCCACCCTCCCTCACATCCACAACCTGCCCAGCCGAGCTCCATGTTCCTGCCACCCCCCTAGGTGCGGGCTGCACACTGCCACCAGGCCAAGCCCCACACTCTGCGCTTCCGCGCAGCTGCAATTTCCCCTTGTCCCTGCCCCTGCTGCTTCCCTGCCTGCTGCCTGGAGGGCAGCTGCGGAAGCCAAGCAGGTTCCCTTGGGGTGGCTGCAGCAGTGGCAGCAGCAGCACTGCCCAGAAGCTGCTGCTGTTAGGGCCAGGCCCTTCCACCCACAAGGGTGGGAGTGAGGCACAATAGGGTATGTTGGGGAGTGTTTATACATGGGTGCCTTGCTCTCACCCTTGTGGGCAGAAGGGCTGGGAGGGGTATAATTCATTGGTGGGTGCCCACAGGCCAAATGAAAGTGCCTAGTGGGCTCCTGTCCTTGACTCACCTCGCTAGCGGCTTTCACAATGTGATCTACTGCCACTGTTCTACTTTGTATGAAATAACATCCACTGGGCCAACCACAGCCTAATGGTTAAGGAACTCATCCATCAAGAGGGTGGTCCTGGGTTTCACCCCTGCTGTGATGAATGCTGCATACAAAACACTTCAGCATTCACTGGACCAGGAACTAGAACCCCAAGGATCTCCCCTTCACCAGATGTAGCTGGGTTAGAGTCCTGCTTTCATTTCTGTGGCACAATAAGTATTAAATTATTCCACACAAACTGGAACAACTTCAGCAGGACAGGCTGGAAAAGCCCCACTCCTGAATACACTATGCCTGGGTGGTTGTGGCATTCCTATAGGGTGGGAAAATGTGGGTCCAAATCCTTCCAGACAGGAGTGAACGGAACTTACTTGTCCCACATTCAGGGTGAGTGCTCTATCCACTGAGGTCCACTGGCTGCTCTTCTGTTTTATGGAGTGCTCAGTCAGTAGGTGCAGCCTGCAAACCTCTACCAGTTCAGACCCTGCCATCAAGGAACACCAGGTTTGTGGATTCAAGTGTGACTTGAATGTGAGCTGCATTCCTGGCTGGGTGCATATGCAGACCGAAATGCATCCTATCATGCCTGGAAGCAGAACTTTAAGTATATGTAGAACATTATAGGTAAAGACTTTTACATCTACAGATCTGACACACCTCTGGAGGTAGGAAACAGCTAATTAGCGACTCATGATCAACGTTTTGGATTTGGCTGCCTAATGCTAAATTAGTTAGTTTGCCTTAAAATGCTAGATCCACAAAAGGATGATTCCTTTTGCAGATCTAGCATTTTAAGGCAAACTAACTACAGTTACTCTCATGTAAAACCCCACACAGGGAGACCATCAAGCTGGAACTTGCAAGATGTGGCCATTACATTCTGTCAGAGCTGAGAATGGGAGGATTTTATTCTTTATAGTATGCTGGCAGCAGCTTGCTTTTTGCAATGAGCTCCGCGCAGATGGGCTCCAGCCCCCAGAGCCCCACAAAACAGGGCTCTTGGTGTTTGGAAGAGGGAAGAGACAGTTCCCTGATGGATTCCCCATGGCCAATATAACTATGGGGAAAGCTGGCACTCTGCTTTGCAAAGCAGTGAAGAATCAAGCCTGGAATATTTATTTAGCTATTTCATGCAAGAAAATGCTCTCCCTGATGGAAGACAAAGTGTTTCTAAAGCTCCAAAAGTGTGTTCGCCAGACAGCTCAGAATCCTTTCAGAAGAGATTAGATGGAGCACTCAGAGATGTTTATACCATACTTAGGAAGTCTTGAGGAGGGAAGATTCAGTCTAGACTAAAGCTAGTGCTTTTTACAAGACAAAAAGACAGAAAAAAAGCTTAAATTGCTGGAAGGGAAAAATAGTGTCAACATCACTGGTCTCTCACTTCCCTTTCATGCTTCTGGAAACATTCCCTGCACAGCACTTTACCTCACACTGGAATTTAAAGTTTTTCTCCTCATCCCCCAAATAACCAGCCACAACAGTTGGGAATCTGGACTGTTTTGACATATGTATTAGCTAATTTAAATTGCTATATTTGTGTAGCTGATCTTTCACCAAAGCCACTATGATTTTTGTTGCACACATCAGCTCATCACATGAACTGTCGCTCACAATTATCTTTGTAAAGCTGTGGAAATAAACAGAGGTACTGCAGAAATGGAGGGAGGGGAGTGAATAGACCAGAGATCATCAAACAATGAAAGCAAAAAACCAACACAAACTGGATACCATCCAGACAGGTACTCACACGTGTAATTCGCTTCATGCCAACGAGCAGCATCATTGATTTCAGGGGAGTTCTTCATGTGCACCTGCATGCTGGACTGAGACCGTGGTGAGCCAGCAAAACTGACCTCTCTCCCTGGCACAACAATGAAGCACATGTAAAGGAATCTCTCACATCAGGCTACAGTACAACGCGTGATGAGCAAGAGTGGCCTAGTCCAGATTTCATGGAAAGATCTGTCACCTCACTCGCATTGTGCACTCTTGCTCAGAGAATCATCTCCTTGACCTCCTCGTGGCTGCTTAAAGGACACCTTAGGAAGTCAGGTGGTAGAATCTGTTCCTAAAAGGAGACAGGACCAGGACCAGACCATACTTTAAGACTGCACAGAGACATCTCATTTGAGGCAGTCCTGATTGATCCGCGTCAAAACACAGAACAACAAGAGAGAAGTGGCACAGCCCGTGGAAGGGTAGTAGCCCCAAGAGGCTTGCTCCTGATGGACTGGCAATTAACTTTAATGAGCTGATATTAAAGACCTAGATAACACTTTTTTTCCCAGGGCAATGCTAGCACATTGTATCTCACGTACTACATCGTTATTTAAAGTGGAGCAATGGACTGGTAGGTCTGTAGCAGGAGCGGATAATTATTTCTACTGGAGGGTCACTTAATGAGTCTTGGGGACCTGTCAAGGGCCACATCCATCTCTCTCTCTCTCTCTCCATTTCTCTTCTTTCTCTCTTCTCTTAGAGTCACAGAATCATAGAAAAGTAGAGCTGGAAGGGACCTCAGGAGGCCACATCTAGTCCAACCTTCTGCTCAAAACAGAACCATCCCCAACTAGATCATTCCAACCAGGGCTTTGTCAAGCCAGGTCTTAAAAACCTCCAAGGATAGAGATCCATAACCTCTCTAGGTAACCCGTTCCAGTGCTTCACTATCCTCCTAGTGAGAGAGTTTTTCCTAATATCCAACCTAAACTTCCCTTGCTGCAACTTGACACCATTGCTCCTTGTTCTGTCATCTGCCACCACTGAGAACAGTCCAGCTCCATCCTCTTTGGAACCACCCTTCAAATAATTGAAGACTGTTATTACATCCCCCTCCATCTTCTCTTCTGCAGACTAAATAAGCCCAGTTCCCTCAGACCGTCCTCATAAGTCATGTGCTCCAGCCCCCTAACCAGGGGACAGTAGTTACAGTGCAGGACTGTCACCTAACACAGGAGGCATATGGTCCCACTAGGCGGAATGCCTTACTGGACTTGGTGTTAGCTACAGGGGAGGACCTGGTAGGGGAGCTGCAGATTCATGGTTACCTTGGGGACAGTGACCACCAATCAATCAAATTCACCATATGGCATAGGGTGGGTAATAACTAGTAGGGTGGAAGTGCTTGACTTTAGGATGGCTAACTTCAGTGTGCTTAGAAGTTTAGTCAACAACGCACTGCAGGAAAACAGTATTGGTGAGATGTGAGTCCAGGAAGCGTGGCTGTTCCTAAAGGAAGTGATCCTTCGGGTGCAGAGAGAGACTATCCCAGTATGACAGAAAAGGGGGAAAGGAGCCAAAAAACATGCTTGGCTAAACAGGGAAATCCAGGGGAGCCTAAGGGCAAAAAAGAAGGCATATAGGCGGTGGAAGCAAGGGGAAGCTACCAAGGATGAGTATTCCTACTTGGCCTGCACTTTTAGGGAGGCTGTTAGAAAGGCCAAAGCAACTACAGAACTGAGGCTGGCAACACAAATTAAAGACAACAAAAAGTCTTTTTTAGGTATGTAGGGAGTAAAAGGAAGGCGTGGGGCAGCATAGGACCCCTACTGAACAAGAAGGAACAATTGGTGACAGACAGGGGACACAAGGCTAAGCTATTCAATGAGTTTTTTGCCTTGGGGTTCCTGAACAGGGATCAAGATAAGTCTCCTAATGGGTTCTTACATGGGCATCAGCAGGACACCAGCCCACCAACTGTCAACGCTGACTTGGTGCAGAGTCACTTGGATGAACTGGATGTATTTAAGTCAGCAGGCCCAGATGAGCTTCACCCAAGAGTACTGAAGGAATTGGCCAGTGTCATAGCAGAACTACTGGCACGGCTATTTGAGTGCCCACGGCGCTCAGGTCAGGTCCCAGAGAACTGGAAAAGGGCCAATGGTCCCTACTGTGGGGACCATTTTCAAGAAGGGGAGGAAGGAGGATCCAAGTAATTATAGGCCAGTCAGTCTCACCTCCATCCTTGGAAAGATCTTTGAAAAGATTATGAAGGAACATATTTGTGGGAGTCCAGCGGGAAAATAATGCAACAGGGAAACCAGCATGGATTTGTAGCAGGTAGATCATGCTTGACCTATCTGGTTTCATTTTATGACAGGGTCACAAAATGCTTAGATGCAGGAATAGAGGTGTAGAGGAGTAGAGTAGATCCGTTTTCTTGGATTTTAGCAAGACCTTCAATACGGTATCTCATCCTATTCTCATAAATAAAGTAAGAGGGGTGACATAGACTTTTACATGGTCCAGTGGGTGGCAAATTGGCTTAGCAGTCACACCCAGAGAGTGGTAGCAGATGGGTCAGCATCAACCTGGAAAGATGTGGGTAGTGGGATCCCACAGGCTTCAGTCCCTGGATCTATACTCTTCAATATCTTCATCAGTGACTTAGATGTGGGTGTGATGTGTACTCTGTCCAAGTTTGAGGACAATACTAAATTGTGGGGTGAAGTGCACACTTCAGAGGGTAGGGAATGACTGCAGGCAGTCCTGGACAGGTTAGAAAAGTGGGCAGTAAACAATACGATGCAGTACAACAAGGACAAGTGCAGAGTGCTGCACCTAGGGTGCAAAAATATCCAGCACATCTACTGGCTGGGAAGTGACCCTCTCAGCAGCACAGAAATGGAAAGGAATCTTGGAGTCATAGTGGACTCCAGGATGAACATGAGTCATCAGTGTGATGAAATGATCAGCAAAGCTGATGCACTTTATCATGCATCAGCAGATGCATGACAAATAGATCCAAGGAGGTGATACTTCCCCTCTATGAGGCATTGGTCAGACCACAGTTGGAGTACTGCGTCTCGTTTTGGGCACCGTACTTCAAGCAGGATGTTGATAGACTCGAGAGGGTCCAAAGGAGGGCCACTCCTATGGTTAGGGGCTTACAGGACAAGCCCTATGAGGAGAGACTGAGAGCCCTGGACCTCTTCATCCTTCACAAGAGAAGGCTGAGAGGTGATCTTGTGGCCACCTACAAATTCATTAGGGGGATGCAGCAAAGGATCGGAGATGCTCTGTTCACCAGGGCACCTCTTGGGGTAACAAGGAACAATGGTCACAAACTGACAGAGAGCAGACTTAGGCTAGATATCAGGAAAAACTTCTTCACAGTAAGGGTGGCCAAAATTTGGAATGGGCTTCCAAGGGAGGTGGTGCTCTCCCCTACCCTGGGGGTCTTTAAGAGAAGGCTGGATAAGCATCTGACCGCAGCACTCTTTCCTGCCTAGGCAGAGGGTCCACCTCGATGATCTGCTGCGGTCCCTTCCAACCCTAGCATCTATGAATCACAAATGTCTGAGGGAAACAGGTTTATACTTGGATCTTCACACCTACATGGGTATATTTTACACTGGATGGGACACAACAAACCCACCACACCACACCCTTCCCCACTTGGACTGGGCATTTGTACAAAATAGCTTTGTGCCAACATAACAAAAAGAAATTAGATGTCATCTCTGCACCCAGCCAATAACTCTGACAAGAAATGGCCCCATTAACTGTTTGCCACAAGGACCCTGTCTCCTACAGAGACTCTAGGGAGACCTCTTCACATTTAGAGGTGTAGTTATACAGAACACCTATGACAGACCCATCACCAATCATAGTATCTATAGCTACTTTAATAAAAGTAACATTCTGATAAATGCAAGAAATAGCTAGTACTTGCTGCAGGGATAACAGGCAGGGAGGGCAACAAACACCACAGGCTACAGCTGGGAGGAATGAGATCAAATTAAAAACAAACATTAAGCTAAATATTAAGAAAGACTCCTGATAATGAGATCTGCTGAAGAGTCTCCCAGGGGAAGTGATGAAAATCCCATTTCCCAGACCGTTCAAAGAACAGACTTTGCAAACACCAGAAAATGTCATGTAGGAACACACTGGAGGACTTAAAAGGTCTTTCCCATCTCCAGATGGAAGGATGATCCAGTGCCTCTGGTGATTAGGGCGCCAGACTGGAACTTCAAGAGACTTGGGGTCAATTTCTGCCCCATCACAGACCCCCTGCGTGATCCGGGTCAAGGTCTACAGCCCAGAGCCTTAGGAGGAATTCAGACACATTACTCATTGAAATCAATGGGCAGTGGGTACCTAAATACTTTTGAGGTCCGGCTACAGGGCATAGTTACACCACAAACTTACTGTGTCAAACAGCGGTGTGCTCACATACCCCACACCGCTCCACTACTTTCCAAACCAGAGCAGCCACGTCCATGTTCATGATTCTCTTCTGAATGTATAGTGATTATAGTGCTTCCTACCTTACAGAGGTGTCATGAGAGGGAGCACCCAAAAGACTGAGAGGGACCTGGATATGATGGTTTAAGAACCCCTTTGGAATGATGTCACTGGGGCAGTGAATTAAAGAGAGGCATTTCATTAATACCAGCATGCAGGAGATGCCCGAGAGGAAGAAACTTTTGTTGATTCGACTGGAAAGATGACTAAATTAAGAAATTAATATCTGTTTTGTCACATCATCAGGGAACTTCTAGAAACAGAAACACTACCACATAAAAGGCAGGAAGGATGATTACCTCCGAGAGGTTTTTTTCCCAGAGACCCACAGGCATGTCACAACCTGAAGCGGTTACAACAGGCTAAGTGAGAAGAGCCAAGTGTAAAGGGAACAGCTTAACAGTGATGAAACCTGTCAGGTAATATTATTGCTGTCATGTATAGTAGTAGCTGACAGGATCTAAATATCTTGAGGAACAAACTGTCTGGTTGCACGCTAAGCAAGCCCTAAGCTTCAGCATGAACAAAGCAGATGAGAGAATACTGGTGTTGCCACAACCTGGCCTCCTCCTGACCTCTACCAAACTCTCTCAACACAGCCAGCAGCCTTCAGACATAGACTTCATCATGCTCAACCCCAATCACCTGTTTAAGCTGTGCCTCTGTCCCTGCTCCTTTTTATCCAGTGCAACAAGTGAACTTCCAGCACCTCTGGTCCTCTCACTATCAATCTGCATTTAAGAGACAGTCAACCACACACAGCCCAAATGTTTCTGAAGCACTGCAAGTGTTAGGCTCATCGCTGCCTCTCATTAGAGATGCCACCACACCTGGGGATAGAGAACCACAGCTGTTTAACAACGTGCAGCAAGACTACCAAACACAAAATAAAGAGTGTTGTGGCAATCGGCATCAAGGTACCAAAACTGCATGAGCACTGAGCCCACATGGCAATTGTCATTATGAGAATATGGGCAGTCACGTGTAGCGGGTAGGCCTGGGGGCAAAAATCCAAGTCCAGGCAAGGAGCCAGGACAGAATCATGGCCCAGGGTCAGGAGCTAGGAATCAAGCCAACGACCAGATGCTGAAGACATGCCCAGGAACAAAAGGCATAGACAAAAGTGACAATTTTCACCCAATTTGGCCCCTGAAAGCACTCTACAGCTATGACCAAACACAAGGGCACAGCTGCAGAATGCTTTAAAAGGGCCCAATCTTGCAACAATGTGAACCCTCGTTATATTATAGGGCACAGATAAAGGCACTCCAAAGCAGAGAGCCTTCATTAACTTCTGTCTGAGCACCAGGAGCAAGACTGGACTGACACAGCCCAGCACAGTTCCAGGCACTGTTTTCAGAATGGGAGTGGGGAGTGAATTCAGAGGGTTGCCAGCTGGCACTGGAAGGTGGGGTGGATGGATGGGAGCCCTCCCACCAACCCTGAGGTGGGGGGGGCTCCAATCCACCCACCCCTCCACTCCAGCACAGCTGGGAAAACCCCAGAACGGACCTCTCTTCCTGCCTTCTCTCTCCTCCCATCCTGAGAACAGGAACTGGGACAGTGGGGGCTAATGTCTGTTGTGTCAGGTGGATTGATTCAACTCATGACGCATTCTGTGAAGCGCCATGAGTTAGATCCAGGAGCTGCACTTCTATCTGCACCAGTAGTAGGGAGAAATGTGGCCAAAAGCCTAGCATCAGGTGCCTGCAAGTCAAGCCAGGGTGAGGGAAACTGGGAGTCATAGTCAGAAGGAAGTGAAGGGTTGAAAGCCATATGTGAATTCCAGGGGAACAGGGAACAGCAAAGTACTGAGATCATGATAGTCCACAGGCTTACCTATAGCCGGCTCACCCCTGCCTACCCTGCTGGTTTTAAGGCTGTGTTTAGAGCAGGGCAACTTCCAGCCAGTGACTGGCTACCAGAAGAATGACTCATCCGTGATAGTCATGTTGACTCTTACATTATGTTAATAATGGTGGTAGAAAGGTGGGGTACAATAGCTTCTCACAGGGTGACTTTTTCTGTGCCCAGTAACAAGTGATTTCTTTTCAAGTGTATCCATTACATAGCTGAGGCTAAAAAGTATTGAACCACAGCAGAACTGTCTGCGTTAAAAATCCATCTAGGAGAAATGTTTGTTCTTATTATAACCGAAAGCTACACCGGCAAATTAATATCAATCTTCATTTAACAGATGCTAATAACATCATGATACTTAATGAGAGTGTGTGTTTCTCATGCTGCCTGTCTTCTTTGAAGAGGGAATTATTTTTCTATACTGGAGACCGTCAGTAGGGAGCTTAGAATTACAGAATCACAGAATCATAGAAAATTAGGGTTAGAACGGACCTCAGGAGGTCACATCTAGTCCAACCCCCTGCTCAAAGCAGGACCAGCCCCAACTAGATCATCCCAGCCAAGGCTTTGTCTAGCCAAGTCTTAAAAACCTCCAAGGATGGAGAGTCCACAGCCCCTCTGGGTAATCTGTTCCAGTGCTTCACTACCCTCCTAGTAAGAAAAGTCTTCCTAATATCTAAATTAAACTTCCCTTGCTTCAAACTTAACACCCTTGCCCCTTGTTCTGTCATCTGCCACCACAGTCCAGCTCCCTCCTCTTTCAAATCCCCCTTCAGGTAGTTGAAGGCTGCTTTTAAATCCCCCCTCAGTCTTCTCTTCTCCAGACTAAATAAGCCCAGTTCCCAGGGAACAGGGAAAAGAATGAGACAGAACAGGGAACAGACAAAACTGAGAAGGTGGGGAAAGAATAGTTGAGGCAACACAGTAGCCTTGTTGGCCAACAGCATAAGGGGTGGGCGAGCAACCTAGTGGGGACACCAGAATGGCCCTTTCCCCCACCTCCAGGAGTCCATGATATGGCCCCCACTCTGCCACAACCTTTGCTAGTTATGCCTCTGCTGTCGGCACTTGGAAGCCTGTTACAAGAGGCTTACCTTTTGCACAAGAGCTGTATTGAATTGGTCTGTGCATGTGGCCGCCCCAGCAATTTCAGGATGGAGGAATGTTCATTGCCTACAGCATTCCCACATCCACCTCAAACATATTGCCCAGAAATTGCTACCACGGCATGATTTTCCATTACCAGACACAGCCTTCCCCAGCAAGAGGTTTGTGCTTCAGAAATTAAGGCACTGAAGATCCTCGTCAGGCAGTCAGTTCATTTTCAGACTAGGAAAAAGATTTTGAGATAGTAAAATGGTGATTGCTTTTTCATGCCAGTAAACCATTACCCATAGTTTAGAACTGGGCAATAATAAACTCCTTCAGTTATGACACTATTTCAGCAACTTTTGTAGCCTATGACTAGAGTTTATCCTTATTGAACTGAAAACCCATCACTGTATCTATAGCCACTATAATAAAGTAACACGCTGATAATAGAAGAGATAACTCCCTATTTGCTGCAAGGATAATAGCCAGCAGGGCAGCAGGATTCCAATTTCCATTTGTTTCAGGTGTAAGGTGTCATCAGCATATTTTCTCTTGAATAAACACACACGGTAATAAGAGCAAGCATCAAGTGGCTTTAACACACATACACACCTTGCCGGTACTGAATGATATAGAGGGTTTTTTGCCAGGAATTAAAATGATGTCTTTCTTGAACCATACTACGTCTTCAGACTAAGGTTATTTGAGATCAGGTAAGCAAGTGTCACCACCTCCCAAATCATCTGGAAAAGACTGTCAGCTCTTACCATCCCAAGCATAACCTGGGATGAACTGTTAATCCAAAAGCCACTGGCTTTATCTCTGGGGAGTCAGCTGCTTTCTTAAGCCCATGGCTTGACTTTCTGACACTTTCAAACATTGGTGCCAAATGAGATGGAGAGATTGGGCTGGGAGGAGGGAAGAGGGGTTATCTCACTGAAACAGTCCAGTTTTGGGGGGTGGGGAATGGTTTGTTCTGAAATTTGGATCCACTTCAGCGGCTCTGCTCAATGAAAGGATACCTCAGACTTCCACAAACCCAATGTTCAGTCTCCTTCGGCCATTGGGTATGAAAGCATTTACCATATTAACTACAGGTCTGAGGTATTGCTTGTGAAAGATGCCAAGGTAATTACCTGCCTATGTCCCTCAAGGGAAAACACCCTTGCCATGCCCAGATGGCCGTGCCCTACAGGCCAGTCTGGTGCTAGGGAAGTGAGAGCATAAGCGTGCTGCAACCAGTGCTGATAGTGAAATTACTTTAGCACACAGCCTCTGTGCTACCAATGGACTCCCCTGCTCGGCTAGAAGGATTACCATATTTCCTGGCCCACCAAGTGCACCAGAAAACAGCAGAAAGAAGCCATGATGGCATGCAGAATCCAGCAGAACTGGTCTAAAAGTTGCTTTTAAACACAGTGCCCTTTCATCTTAAGACAGATATTTATATCATCCCCTGAGCTTCCAATTCACATCACGCAAAACACTCTCAGATCTAAACTGCTGTTAATTATAAATCAAATGAAGTAGTGTTAAACCCTTTGTTTTTACTTTATGCAAAATTATTAAAAGGACAAAAAAGATCTGGGCACATGTTCCTACTACAGAGAGACATTGCAAATAACCTAACATTACACACACAGTAAGAAAAAGGACACCTTCCTCCCCCAGGGTTTTATATGGTATTTTATTACTTTTTATTACTGCAGATTTCCAATAGAAAATTAAGAAGCAGTATCTAGAGAAACACATATGCACAGCACTTAACAGTCTCTAAAAGAAAGTGGAATCCTTAGACACTCATGACCCCTTCTCATGGAAATGCTTTCAAAATCTAAAGTAAATAGCTTTTAGCATCTGCAATGTGCACTGGCACCAGGATCAAAAATGTAAGAGGACAATGTTTATAGGCACGTTAGGAAACAAACATTTCCATGGAAGATTTATTCTTAACATGACAGCTCTCAAGTGAGACAGGCCTGGCCCTGCCAGTGAGACAAAGCAAAAAGACAAAGCACTGGAAATGCAGACCATACAGAAAGGGATAGTTTTAAGCTCCCCCTGCCCCTTCTGCAAGAAAGCTCTAGTGTCTCACACCTCTATTCAATGCTCTCAGAGCTCTGTTCCCACCTTCTGTTCTGGGTGTGTCTTTGCTCACTTCAGACCCCTGCCTTTATGGATAGGTATGGCAGAAAGGAGGGATAAAAAGTGTACACAGCTCTTATAAACCTTCACTTCTGAGTGCATCACAGTCTTCAACGTAGTTGTCTTTACATTAGGAGGTAAGGGAGAACTAGTCTCCTCATTTCATAAATGAAGAACAAAAGCACTAGACATTTACATAGTTAGCAATGAAATCAATGGGAGCTAACATGTATCTTCAAGGACCCAGACCTTAATGACTTGCCCAAAGTCACACAGGAAGTGTCTGGTGGAACAAAGAATTGATCCCAGATCTCCACAACTGAGGCTAAAGCCCTAATCTTTTACCACGCTTTCTCCTTGCTGGTCAGAGAGCTCGTCTCCTCCACTGAATCCTGTAATCACAGAGGGTAAATACATTAAACCACAGTGTGGTTCAAAATAAAATCAGCCTATCAGAAAGTGTCCCGCAGAGGGGCCAATCCAGGGGGATGCAGTGACGCAGGTGCACCCTTCTTTCATTCCTGTTCAATTAATCAAGCTAGCCTTTTTTCTGCAGTTCTGCTATCTGTTAGCTGCTTCTGGTAATGTAGCTCCCATTTCACAGTCCTGAAGACTTTTTAACTCTGGCTAAAAACACTAACGCAGGTGTGAAAATGTTAACTCAGGTGAGCATTAACTCAGGGGTGGAGATAACTTTTAGTGAAGCACTGGATGTGCTGTCAAGGCACTCAAGAAGGCTACGGCTAAGTGAAGACATTCGCAAAGGTTAGGGGGAGGTTAGATAAGGTTAAAAATGGCCACCAGATCTAAGGTAAGTCAGGATGGGTGGGGCTAATGTGGGGGTTGGGAGGATGGGGGCAAGCAGGCTCGGGGAAGATCGGGATACACAGATGGTTGGGGGTGCAAGCAGCATCCATAGGAGGGATCAGGGGTACAGGCAGCATCCACAGAAGGGATCGGGGGGGCAGGTGGCATCTGCAGGGGGACTAAGGTGATGGGTGGGACAGGTAAGATTTGTGGGAGCAATCAGAGGGGATTGGGGAGGCAAATAGGATCCACAGGGAGTTGCTGAGGTCCAGGAGGGTTTGGCAAGATCAGGGGGACTTACAGGGTCCACAGGGAGCTTGGGGAGACCAGGGACTATTTTAACCCCTGCAAACCCCTCCATGGTGAACCTAAACTCCCATCCCTCCTCCGACCAGGACTTACTTGCTTGGCTTCCAGCAGCAGCAAATACTGATAAAGCAGGCACCCAGAGCAGGGGAGTAAAAATAGCCCAGTACCAGAGGGGCAGGCAGAAAAAGCGTAGCCCCAGGCCTGGGTCAAGTGGCTGGGCTTTCCCAGCCCTGCAGCTGCCCAGGTAACTGTACTAAAGTTCTATTCTCCACTCTAATCTAGATTGGCTAGGTCTCAACTTACATCCATCCAGGTCTATCTTAAACTGGGTACCACCATTTCTCGACCAGTCTGTGCGCATGGAACTTTTGTTCTGTTACGGGTTTAGATTGATTTGCAATCACTGATACAGGATCTAAGTACAAGGTCTGCAGCTGGGGAAACTCAGTTAGATCACGTGTCCATTTTTAACCTGTTCTAATCTCTCCCTAACCCATGCAAATGTCTGCACTTAGCCTACATTTTGTTTAATGAATTTGATAGAGAGATGTACATTTAATTCTAATGATTCAGAACTAGCGAAACATATTTTTTGATTTTTTATTTTGCTTAGTTGGTTCTGATGTTTTTATACATAATATATGTTGGCTCTGGATTTATGACCCAGATACCTTGTTCCAGGCAGACCCAAACCCTCAGACAAACCATGACCCTTCCATTCGATAATAGGCAAATTTTATTGATACACAGTGATACCAGATTAGAATAATGCAAACAATTCTATACCTAGCAGTCCTAGAGGTGTCACAGAGTCAAGGTATGTCTGACCAGTACGTGAGCTTCACCCTGAAATTTTCTCTTGAATGTCAAATGTCAGCAGCCTGGAAGTCGGAGGCCGGGACCCACCCTCCCCTAAGTGAGGTAAGTGAGACGGGCTGGTGGTATGCCCTCTGTCCATGGTGGCCTCAGGTTCCCCTCTCAAGGACCCTTTGCTGCTCTGAAATCCCTCCCTTTATATTCTTTCTCCCCTCTGATGACTCTTCATCTCTGGGCATCATTGACTGGTTTCCCTGTGGTCATCATACTGTTCACATTCTGCCCTGTCAGATTATTTCTTTGTTTCACAAATCCATCACATGCACACATCCTAATTTTGGCTTTTACCAGGCCTCCTAATTTGGTCTGCTCCCCAAAGCTGGAAATCCCAAGGGTGCAGTTGGGTACTGTGCCCTGGCACCAGTGCTGCAGAGTCCCTTATGTCTGTTATGGAACAGTGTGCTACATGTATTCAATTTTCCACCCTGTGTGTCTGCTTGCTGCTTGCCTGTGTCAGACACAGTGGGCCTAGAAGGAGACTTTGTCACAAGCAGCTATTTAGAAATCAATTAACCCTTGCCATTCCCCTAAACCACTGTTCTAATACAATATCTACTTTACCTACAAGTCAAACAAACCTAAATACCATTTTCTAGCTAGCAATATATGACACAGCAAATTAATGCATATAAAGTTATTTATTTTTGCTTCCATCTTAAACTGAATAATAAATGTAACCTGTGGGGCCCTAGCACAGTAGTAAAGCTTCTAGCTTCTTTTTAACTGGAGAAAAATGGGTTGCTTTATATGCGCAGGTACACAACACTGTCTATACCTTTTTCAAGATCCTAGATCCGCCCCTGGTTCCATGGTCACAGTTTGGTTCAGAATCTATCTGTCTACTCTTCCTCTTCCTGTTTCAGGAAAGGCCAGTCAGGCAGCAGTTAAAGTCTGTGTCTTTCAGACAAAGAGGAAACCTAATTGCAGTCTTCAGGAGACTGAATTTCTATTGAATGAGATAATGAAGCATAACCAATCGCATTTTGGTGCCAGAGCATGGAAGGCAATTTGCTAAGAAGCAGAAAGTGTGTAGCAATTTCTTCAGCAGTTTGATTCACTGAAACACAGCAACCATGACACAAGAGAAAGATTCATGGACAGTAGGGTTGTGAAGAAGACAGCAAGATGAGTTTGTAAAAGGGCTCCAAGCTCAGGTAACTTCAGGTACTGGTATATTAACAACC
>NW_017729029.1:52970926-52986947 GCF_001723915.1 Gavialis gangeticus
CAATCACATTTTGGTGCCAGAGCATGGAAGGCAATTTGCTAAGAAGCAGAAAGTGTGTAGCAATTTCTTCAGCAGTTTGATTCACTGAAACACAGCAACCATGACACAAGAGAAAGATTCATGGACAGTAGGGTTGTGAAGAAGACAGCAAGATGAGTTTGTAAAAGGGCTCCAAGCTCAGGTAACTTCAGGTACTGGTATATTAACAACCAATGAATTAATCAATAAAAAGGTCATTCCTACCAGGATTTTTATTCTACCTGCAGATCTATAATTATGAAAAATAAAGCATGAAAATGGTTTGTGGTAAATGTACAGTTAATGAATCTGTAACCCAGCCATATAAGAGAAATATCTCTCTATTGTCAGTGGTGACTGGATTCAGCAAAACAAAACACTTTTCAAGACAAATACACACACAAAACTCTTAGCTCTGAATACATGGATTCTTAAAACACTTACTAAATCATTCTACAATAACCAGTGCTGTAGTATAGCAAACCTCATTTTCTACTACAAGGAAACACTAGCCAAATAGCTTTATTTTTCAGTGTATTTTTTAATCTCTCTCTGTGGGCTGAAATGATGGTTTTCAGTCAGAAGCTCTGGGATTCATATACTCTGCCCACATTCTGCTAACTGGAATGTGAAAGGCAGGAAAATAGAGACATGACCCTTCAGTTCTTTACTGAACTAGCATCTCCCATACCTCTTGATGTATTTCCTTCTACCAAAGCTACTTATGCAATGTACAATAAGTCAAGCCCTAAGCATCAAGCCTCAAGTTATACACCTCATTATTCTTTGTATGCATTGCTACCCAAACACCTGACATCCTACCAAAAACCAATCTGAACTCTTTGTAAAGAGTCCTGACCTCCAACAGATTCAGGTGTTTTTCACCAATGAAGGAAATATCAGTTCCTTAGCTCCAGATAGTACATTTTGAGATGTGTGTTCTGTCACTCAACATGGCCAATCCAGCCCAGGAGAAGCCAAACGTTTTGGAAGAAAATGGAGAACAGAACCATTACCAATGTAAAACATGTTTGTTTCTGAAAGCATCTAAGACCCCAGTCATCTTGCCGTCTCACCAACCTGCTTGTAGTTTCAAGAATACTTTAAATGCATGGCTCTCATGACAAACCCTTGAAGGAATGATCCTTGGCTGAAAACATCATTGATCTTTGTAGGGAGAGAATCCAGGTGCTTCTGGACTGGACACTGGGGTGCAGGACTAGGAAGCATCTTGTTAGAAACACCGTGCAGGGAGGAGAAGAGTAATGAAGAACTGTCACTACAAGACCCTTTATTTTTATTTCTTCTCGTTAGATTTTGCAGACACGTGCCCCCACAAGGAAATATTGCAGGGAACATGATCACAGGCATAAGGCCCTCACAGTCAAGTGTACTCCTGGAATAAATACAACTTAGAGAGAGTGCCTATCCCCATTACAGACAGACTTGTAAAATGGAATCTCAGCTGGGGAAAATCAGGAGGGAAAGGCTGACAAGCTCTTACCACAGACCCCAAAATAGCCCCATATATACCCTTTAAGTGCCTGAGATACCAACCAAAGGAATGTGTGTGACCATGTAGGTGAAACATAATAGATAATATCTATTACTCTATGTTACTAGCACCTGGTTTCCCTACCTGAAAGATTCTAATGAGAGAAGGGATCCAAACCTGAATCCCAGAGCCACAACTGTGGCCCAGAGACAATTCAAAATGTAAACCCACAGATAGTCCCTAATTGTCCAGCAGATCCCAAACTTCATACTGATCTGACCCAAAACCTAATGCACCCATGTACCTCCACGCTGTATATTTCTGCCACATCTCTTGCTGTGCTTACATATCTGCAGACTAAAATGACCACAGCTCTTAACATCGCCAATGCCCCAAACTATTCAATCCCTCTATTTTTCTCATACAATGCCATTTTTAAGGGAGAGATGGTACCTTCTAGACAGCATTAGTTTATATCCCAGGGAAAAAAAGATTGTTTTTAAACTGCATCAGAAAGAAGCTGTTTATTAAATACATACCATGACATCAATAACATCCACTAGTATAACTGGAGACAGGGAACACCTGGGACAACAGCCACAGACACCAACTTTGTGGGGAAGGTTGCAAAAAGAGCCACCACCACAATGGCAGCTGCTCACACTGCTATAGTTGGCAGGCATCAACCCATACTACCCCAGGTATGGAAATACCCAGCTACACCTCTGATAATATGATACACACTGTGATGTGCAACCAAGCATTACAAGTTCTGCCACATCTAATGTGCCTTCAGTAGTAAATCTGAAGAAAGGAGGATTGCCCAACACCAGTCCCTCAAAGGGTGGAAAACAGGCAAGTCATTGTCAACAAGGTGATCACCAAGGTTCAGGACTTATTACTTTGCCTTTGTAGTACATGCAAACAATCACTCCACTTTGCTTACTAGCAACAAGGATGAGAATCTAGCAGTGTGCTGACCTGCCGCTTAGCAAGTGACTGAGTTGGGATATCTTGGCAGAGGCTAAGAGTATAACCCAATACGCAAATATAAACGTGCTGGGCAGGTGGGCTGTCAGAAGTGCTCAGCACCAGCCCAGTCTGTGCCCACTGAAGTCCGTGGTCATTTTGTCACTGACCTGAATGAGAGAGTTTAACCAACTATGAGTACCTCTGAAAGTCCCAAATATCATGTATATAATCCATCTTCAGCAAATATCCAGCAAATCTGGATTTACCACCCCTTCTAAAATGCTAATTTATTTCCTCAAGATTTGAAATTAGCTTCTACACTTTTGTTTTTCCTCTTCATACTGGTTTCTGAATTAAAGTGTTCCTCAATTGCTCTCTTACCCATGTAACAATATATTAATTACTTATCATGTGAAGAGTAATGTAGCACATCAAGTTTTTTAAATCAGTGGTGTCCTGGATGGGGATGCCTATTTTTGACATGGGGTCAAAGTTATGTTAAATGAGAGAGAACACTCATCCTGTTGATTTATTTTGTTAGTGTTCATTATGACCCAGCGGACTCTGAATTTTACCTTTATTTCATCTTTCAGAGTCTGCTCTAGGTTCTATACTTTCAAATGTCCCAGTGCCTAAAAAGGAATTGCTGTGAATTAACATAGTCCTAATTTAAATTTTAAATCAACATAAAAAAATAAATTAGGCTTTGGAAACTGTATTAAAGCTGTTACAGTGACTGACCCTTTTCCCAGCACTTTCAATAACATGAGTATCATCATTCTTGTATGGCTCTCAGAAAAAAAATCCCTCCACATTCCCAAATTCCCATGCCCCAAACACACAGTAAAAAGCAAAGAAGTTCAGTGTCACAATGTTTTCTGAAGGCGCCTGCACACAGTACCTGTCACGTCTCGCAGTTTCCCATCCAATAACTGCTTTGCAAGAAATTCTCAGTCAAGCAATAACATCATCATTTCACCCTGGCAGAGCTCCCTCGTTGTCCTTATCTCTGCATGCTGAACCTGGCTCACCTCTTCAGCATCTGTCTACATCAGATGCCAGCAAACCAGCAGGGACTGTCAGCTCCTCCATGAGTAGGACATGGCTCTGCAGAGACAATAAAGAGGTGATTTTAGCAATATAAACACACAACATCAAAAATACAGCTCTACAAGGAAATAATTAATATTAACGAGCAAAATAGAGCAAGGAACAGCTGTTTCTGTAGAGGAACAAAGCATCTATTAAATATTTTTTCACCCACCACGCAACATTGCAAGGGAACTTTTAAGATGCCAACTGTGCTTCACTGACAGAGAATACAGCACAGGCCCAGGCTAAACCAAAACTTTCTGTTTCTTCTTATTAAGCAAAACAGAACAAAACACAAATGATGCACATTCCTCCTGGACCCTAAAATCAAGCTTTTCATTGAAAGAGAAGTATCTCATCCAATATGCAAAGGACTCCTGCAAAGGACTGCTGTTCGTGAATTGGTAATATAGCCCTGGGGCAAAGCAGAAAACAGTACCTGTGAAACCCTCCTGCCTAGGTTTTGCCCAGGCCAGCAGCTTTAAATACCTTCCAAGATTCCTAGGTGCTATATCCAAGTGCCTGGCAGAAGCAGTCCTGCCTCATATTCCTCCCACTGGATGAGTTTTGCCCCCCAGTTAAAACAAAACACCACCACTTCCAAAGGAAAGAGTCCCAGATGACACAAAGTCCCACCACAACCAGTCCTTCTGACATGCATACACTTCCCTGCACACTGTGCCGGGCAGCTGAGTTTCTGTACCAGGCAGGTGAGACAGCATCTCTAGGCACTCAAACTGTCTGGAGAACTTAGCCAAAAAAGCACAACTCTAAGAAGTAATTACAGAAAGAGTTATGGATGGATTTTACATCAGTGACTAACTTTAATGAGGTGCCATGGCTGCACGTGTTCACATCGGGGCAGAGGGTTGGGAATGAGAAGTGTTTTGGGGAAACACTCTCAGGCCTATAGCACAAAGCAGGTTTGAAGTGGACAGAAACGGCGAGTGGTGACGTCCTCCTGCATTTGAAGGAAGAAAGGAGCGGGTCAGAGCAGAACTGTACTGAACTTGATCCTCCGCTACTGTCTCGTCACTGAGGAGCCTTACACCATTCACAGCTGCTTGTTAGCAACTTTCCTTATGTGAGGACCAAGAACAAAGGAATCAGCCCCTACAAGTGGCTCCTGGATCCCCACCATTGGGCTCAAGCCCTGAACGGACAGCACAACAACTCTGGCCCTCTGTACTACAGGTGTGCAATTGTACATGTAAGAACTGTAGCCTGTAGGTGAAAGTGGCCATGACTTGACACTAGTTCATGACTGAATGCTTCACAGTCTTTTCAGGAGGCAACAGTTTGGAGATCCCTGATCTACATGGTAATTGGGCGTGGCTGCTGTTTAATTTAATTTTAAAAAAGCAGCTTGATCTGGCTGCTGATAAACAGATAGCATCTATTCCCCAGGACTGAGAAAGAGCGATTCCCTTCCAAGGAAATCATATGTAATTTCTTAAGGGGACAGTTTCACTCATATCCTAATATTTTTGCTTTCCCCTTCCACCATTTTGCTGGCTATTTTTAGTTCACAATTTGCAGTTTGAATTACTAGGCCATTAATTTTCCAGCCCTTTGAGTTTGTCTTCATCAGCTGAAGGATTAATAATTACACCCCAAAAAACAACAACAAAAATAAGCAGGTGTTCAGCTTGATACACCTGTGTCCAATTAAAAACTGTCAGGCATTATGAATTTGCTAGGGGGAACAGGCAACAAAAATATGGGGAGAAAATGGAATGGCAAGCTGTGTTCATTTTTCTTGTCTTCAGGTTCAGCATTGTAAGCAAACAATCCTAGGGTTTTCTGTCTCTCCTGCAGAAATCAGAAAGACTAGCTACCTTGTTTACTAGTGGGCCCAAAAAACAATGCATATTTAAATACACATATCTGCCAGGAATATTCAAGTACTGTTTAATACTAAAAAGTCATGCAGCTGCTCCTTGCTTTTTATCACTAATTAAGAAAAAATATGCCACCTCTAATTTTGGATGATAAGGAAAGCACTGCCCTGTGGCTGTTCAAGTTTTCCTCTTTCTGTAAGGGAAGTGCCCTTGAACCAGTTCAGAAAGTAGCTAATGCATCAACTTGTGAAAATCTTCATATGTAAATACCTAGAGAACATGTCTGCCACATCCTTGCTGTTTATTATAAAGTGATACTCCAATGAGATATCTATTTGTTCACCTTTCCATGGTCAAGCAGCATTATGCATTTTTTATTGTATATTCTGCTCTGCACAACTCTCTGTTAATATTTAAGGGAAGAGCTTGCTATAAATATTTTAAGTACAGTTTTAAAGACTCCAAAGTGTTTAGCTTTTCTGTGCATCTCTATAACATATTAGGGAGGTATTGGAAGATCACAGCCAGCATTATTACAGGCCATTCCTGGGAGAGCAGCTTTTATACCTACTTACATTGAATGATTTCCAGATCAGAGGCATAAAACATTGTGAACAGGACTAAGCTTTGGAGAAGGATGCATGAGTTAAATTTCACAGCTTCCCCACATAGCCCAAAACAAAGTCCTGGATTAAATACTGAGGAAGCTTGTATCAAGAATTGAACTGGGCAGTCCCTGCTTTGCCTCCCATGAGTAAAAAAATATTTTTAAATATATATAGTCAAAGAAACAAAAGCTGGTCTTCTAAGCAAACCAATCACACCTACAAAGCACTGTTCTTCACACTGGAATTGAAGGTCTCCATGCTGTAGTCTCTGTGCACAAGGCTTCTCTTGCATTGAAGGGTTGTTCCAAGCAGCTTTCTTACCTTAAATAGACAAATAATTTGCACATCAAAGATCATTTCTTCCACAATGAAATGCATCCATGGGAGGAAGGAAGAAAAGAGTGACAAGTGATTGACAACACAGCTGGTTCTACCCATCTTGGAATTCAGTATATATGCTGAGAGAGCAAATGGGTAGGACAGACTGCATGGCAGCGCAATGAGCCCAGCATGGAGGTGAGACAAAGGGGCCCAAATCTGGATGCCTGTACAGGAGCAGAGGCTGCTCCAATGCACTGTAATTACAGCACATCAGAGCAGACTCAATTAATCGAGTCTGCTGGAGTGCAGTAATTACTGCACTCCAGCAGCCTTCCCCTTCCCGTGTATCAGCATCCCCGCACTTTCAAATGGCAGCAGTGGTGCTTTAACTAAAGCTCGTTAAACAAGCTTTAGTTCAAGCACCCCCACCGCCTTTTTGAAGTGCAGGGACACTCTAATTAAAGCGCCACCCCCCTCCACCCCCCCATCCCCAAAGCACATGTAAAAGTGCCTTAATAAAATACCAAGTTTAAAGTTCCTACTCTCATGAAAATTATCTTAGATCACACCTGGTTACGTCCTCTCTCTTGTGCTAGAGTGAGCACCTTCAAAATTAGCGCCAAGGAGTGGGTATATTATAAGCCATGGGGCACAGCTAGCATGCAGATGCCAAAGCCTGGCACTGAAGCTGAGGGGCAGCATGTAAGAGAGAGATATAGATACATAGAAGACTTTTCATAACAACTTTTTCATTGGCCTTATGCTTCACCGTGACCCACCAGATACTCCCTGATAAGACAGACACTGTAGATACTGCATTGAACCTCCTGGGGCATTTACACCTCTACAAAGTAGCTTTAAAATTATACTGTTAGAAGCTGGTAGCATTAAGCCCCATGTTGAACAAGGGTAGGGGATTACACAAGTTTTAACAAAGAAGAAACTTGGGCCCACTGCTCCAAAGCTTTCTTTTGGCATTCCTGTTGCTTAGGGAATTTTCAAGCCTTCCCTTCCTTCTCCCCTGCCCTTTCGACCATTTTTGCCCTGCAAAGGAAACCAGAAAGGTTGATTTCAGGCCAGGAGTTAAAGAGAGGTTTATTTAATCTCTGGGGATGGATGAAATAGTTCCAGTGACACCAGTGGGGAAAGGTCACCGGGATATGTTGGTGTGATTGCTTTGATTATAGAATCAGTTTTTGTTTCCTTGGTTAAACAAACAAATCGCCCACCCCACTCCCTGCAGCATGCGTCACTCCCGTGAATCCAAGTACTAACCCACACTGACCCTGCTTAGCTTGTGGTATCAAGCAGGATCACAGCCCAAGGTGGTATAGCTGCAAGCTCTCAGAGGATTTTATGTTGGAAGACTTTTCTGCCCCTTGCGACTTTGCTTACATCCGATTTCTGCTTGCAGTTGACATGGGCTCAAGCTCACAAAAGCAGGTAATTCCAATACTGCTTCCAGCAGAGAACTTGAGGAAGTGCCGTAGAGCTTTCCATCAGGGAACTGCAATTACACAGAAAACCCAAAGTGTGCATATTTCTAAGGGCCAAGTCTTACAGGGTGTAATTTTGCTGCAACATCTCATGCGTTTACATTTATTCACTGGCTGCCAATAAAAGCTTAATAGCATGCAATCTATATCCTGTGCTCCTGTGGAACTGGACACTTAACCAAAAAAAATGCACTATTAAAAACCCTTTGATCCATTCACTGTACAGTCTCATTTCTATGATCTCTTATGTCTAGAGAACGCAGATTAGAAAGGACGATAATTATGGAAAATTATTGCTGCCAGAGCTGAAAATGACTGACTGTGTGACTTAAGGTCAAACATCTACAGCTGACCGAGGGAGACAGTACATCCAGCAGTCACCTGATTCTCCGTTTTGTTCATTCTGGAGAATGCTTCTAGTGACTGCAGAGCGCTGGCCTCTGATGGTCCAACCAGACAAATACCAATGCCTTCCCCTGGAGGTGGAGGAGGGAAGAACAGAACGGGGTTGACTGAGTAGGAGGGCAAAAAAGGTGGAAGGCAGAATTATAGGCAAGATCCAAAGTTTGACAAAGGAGCCATAAAGATTTCTGCTTGACACTTCTGGAGGCTACAACCCTCTTTCATACAGGCAGCAGATGTAATGAGGCACAAGTCTGGGAAGATTGCATCCTTTGTCCACTGCTTCAGCTTTGACACAGCTGGACCTCTCTGGGGGCAATCCTCTGCCTTGGCTCCAGGTGCCAATTAATGCTAACAGCAACAGCAATTTATCATGTGCCTCCTTTCAGTGGGAACCAGACCAAAGCCATAGAAGTGACTCTGAACCACTACCACTGCAAGAGATTTCACTAAAAACTTGAGTCACTACCTACTTCACTGCGCACCATCCAAAGTGGAGAACAGACACCAGCCTCCCCACTTCTGGAAGGGATACTGGTGCTTGATGACAACTGAAGCAGACTTAAGGCACGTCTGTGAACTCCTAAACTAAGAGTCCAGTTCAACTCAGATATGGCATTGGTTATATCAGAATTGAATAGGTATTCAGGGTCTGGATGTGTTAGGTTAGTCCCAGCTAGCTGACTCTGCATTTTCTCTTTCCTCTTTTTCTTTTAATTCTCATGTCCAGCTGAGTTCTGCAATGGATGCAAATTAAGGGTATGTATCTGATTTAAATACCTCTTATTTTAAATGCCTGATTCAAGTGCTTTCTCTTTGACCTGCCAGATAGTGTAAACAAACAGCACAGGGTCATGTAGCAATATGCTTGTATGATTTAATATACAGTTACCATTTAACCATCAATCTGCCATCCGTAGCGCTCAGTACAAATAACTGAATAGCTGAAAAAAGGTGCAAAAGACACCCATCTGTTCAGTTACATACTGCCCTCAAAACAATTCGCTGCTTGGGTATATAGAAAGATGCTCATATCTCCACAACTAAAAGCTATTGCAGTCTTCTTCTCTACATCCCATTTTGATAGCCAAACCCTACCAACTTCTTCAAAATAAATAACATCTGCCTAAATTTCACAAGTAAGGTCAGAGCCACACACAGTTTTGTTATGTTTGAGGCAAATGAGATAAGTTAATCATAACAGGAAAGGGGGAGAAAAAAAAAGGGGGGGGGAGGGTTCCTCTCTTGGGCACCCGTCTAAAAAGTCTTCTGGTTTATCACATCAGAAAACAGGTTGGCTTAGGAACTTCAGCCTGGTTTTATTGCAATTACCTTAAATGAAGGTTGGTGCCAGGGAGTTGAGTAGCAAATTACCATATGCTTTGTTCCTTGAGGCTTATGTAAAAATTAGCCAGTAACCATGACATTTGGGTAAGGGCTTCATATTTTGAACAAAATCCCATAGGGAGTATTTACGCATGCTCTGGCAGTGGGGAAGGTGCTTTAATTAGAGCAGCTCCAAGAGCTGCTTTTGTGTGAAAAGTTTCTGCTTTCCAAAAGAAATAGCAAGTTTTGTTAAGCAGCCCTCCAGCCAAAATAATTGCCCGCTTCTGCTATAGCTTCTACTACTGCTCCCACTGTTGGAGAAGTGTTTGCAATGAAGTACAGCCCCCAGTTTTCCTGCCATACTTCAGGCTTAGTAGTGAAATGGTGGTTCAGTGAATTCCTGTGTATATTTTCAATTCTAAACACGTGAGTGAGGAATATAGGGAGATGAAGGCTCTCATAAAACTAGCCATAAGTTAAATGCTAAATATGTAAATGTCTTTTATTAACCACAAATAACCAACACATAGTGCATTAATCGTTAAGCCATAAAATGCAGGATGAGAAGGACTAGTGGGATGGTTATGGTACACTCAAAATAAACCTCCCCATGGAGATTCAGATTGACTAGCAGCAATAATGCCTTGCACTTAACATTACACTTCACATGTTCAAAGTACTATACAAACATTAACTAATTAATCCTCACAACACCTCTGCAAAGGAGATAAGTGCTATTACTACAGTGATAGCCTGGCAAGCATCGTAGGTGAGCTACCATTGGTGGGGTATTATCATAATCGGTATGCACAGAATCTACACTGAACCAAACTGCTACTTTATTCTCACCAGAATATCATCAGGAGGGCATTTAGTTGCTCTGGATCAGTTCCCAGCCCCACGCATATATTATCACATGGGGATTTGCCTGTGGGTGACTGAGATGGGGGGAGTAGGGAGCGACTTTCCATTGCTAGTGCTGTTTGACAGATCTAGCCAGTCCTTCAAATTTGTTCCCTATTGCCCCCACCAAAAACTCTAAAGAATAGAAATATTTTTGCCAATGGGATCCTTAGCGATGGTTCTGCATTTCTCTTGATGCCTGGGGCACTTCTTTTTCCTGGATTAAAATTGGTGGCATGCTTCACTGTTACACCTGAAGGGGGTGGTGGTGTATGTGTGTGTATCTGTAAGACTTAAGCAGAGGTACCCAACCTTTTGGCATGGTGGGCTGAATGAGCAAGACTGGGTCTGCATGCCAAATCCGATCTGTGGGCCTGATTCCAAAGCATGGGGCTGGAAATTTGGTGGCGGGGGAGCAGTGGCAGTGTTAATTGCCACTGCTCCTCCACTGCCAAATTTCTGAACCAGCGGGAAACTCCAGTAGGCTGGATGACAGGGCTCTGTAGGTTGGCTCTGATATGGATAAAGTATTATTTTTCATGGAACACTTCTACCACTCTTGCCACACCCTTGATGAATCACTGATATAAAATTAACATTCGTTGTATGTGTTGTGTGGTCCTCTGACCAGTTATACTACATTGGATCAGTTATATTAAAATTGCATTCCCACCATTAATGCAGACTTTGAACCTTTGGGGCATATCACCTTTTTGAAGAACATGCAACCGAGTGGATTTGAGGCAGTATTTTTTCCTATTGTTTATTGTTCCTATTGTACATGCCACTTTTACAACACATTATCATTGGATTCTTAGTGGCTTTAATCTTGCCAGTGGCCTCATAGTCATTCAGTTTCTCCTAGGAGAGTCTCTTGTCTCCCAGGAGAAACCACAAGTGTACAGATGTGCAGACTTCATATCCCAGAGTAAAAATGGCCATTTTAGGAGAAAAATAACCTGGGAACAACCAGGTTTAAATCAGTCCCAGGAGAGTTTCTGGACTTTGCTGATGGGCATGCATTCAGCAAATAGACTTCTGCCTTTTATTTTCCAAAATATAGACACGGAGGCTGAGTTTTTTCAAATTCACTTGGGGTTTGGATGCTCACTTTCCATTGCTTTGGACAGTATGTGGCCATCCTGATCTCCTCAGTAGTTTTGAACTCACTCTAAAGCAGGAAGAAATGCCAGGAAAACTTTTTGTCCAACCTCTTTGTTTTATGGTGTTACTTGGAAGGATGCTACCATGAATGGGGAAGAGTCTAGAAGGAAAAATATGTGGCCAGAAGCAGAAAAAAAGAAAAAAACCCAGCCTGAATTAAGAAGGGGAAAAGGAACTAAAATACTTATTTCTACTTGGTTGAAAAACAACAGACGCGAGGCAAGCTTGACTTTTTCCATGCGTAAGCTTTCCGGTGACTGCCATCACTACACACAGCAACAAATAGTCCCTAAAGCAGAACATCAGCTGGAGTGTTCAGTGAGCACAGGGTAAGAAGTGCGGAGTGGTGTTTGTTTAAGAGGAAGCTGGCATTTGTCAAAAGCAGTGGCAAATATGCCATTGTTTTTTATTTTCTACACATCTTGTGAGGTATCAGACATGTTCTAATGAGATTCTGAAATACCAGGCTTATAAATATTAATAGGGAAAGAGCTTTTCCTTTACTCCGCAGAGAGAGATTCCAGTTTGCAATTATAGTTTCATTCATGTGAACTGTCACAATTTGTTCTTCTTTCTCCTTCATAGGAGAAACAAAATCCTGAGTTACAGTGCCATTCTTAACCAGCCCTGGTTTGCCAGCTGCATATTGCAGCTGATAAAGTATTTAAAATATTTGGAGGTTGGCAAACAGTGAGAGAGTTACGAATGCTCATGTGCACACAGAAGCAAGATTTGTTGGGCGATACCAGTTTTTGCGCCGACTATATAGTTGGGAGAGGTGTTGGACAAGGTTTGGGGCACACGATGTCCTTTCTCCAGGTCCTCAGTAAGGGTATTTTGCCTGCCATCTCTGCACAATATCAAGTTGCAAAATAACTAATAAAAAGTATCACCAATTAAATCTTGCTCCTTGTATTTTCCCTGAACCCTCAGGTCTAAAACACAACTGCATGTCCATACATACTGTCTGAGGAACTCGTAGCTGGTTTCTTTCAACAACAGACACTGTTAGGGCCACTCAATAGATTTCTTCTAGAATGGTTTCCTCATTTAGGAACTAGAGTTTGGCTTATTATTGCTTTTTTATTTTTTGTGTGAAAAGTTTCTGCTTTTGTGAGCTCACCTTTTTGGTGAGCTGTTGAGGGCCACATAGGTAGCCTTGCCCTTTGACAGTTGCCCCGCCACCTGGTCATCATACTGGGACCAAAAATCCCACCCCCTAACCCCTGACCTTTGTCACTGGAAATCCCTCCCCTCGCCCCCCAATGATCTCTCAAGGTCCTTTCTAGCCCCTAATGTCTATGAAATCTATGAAATACTCCTTTTGGGAGGGGAGGGTTACCATCTTGGAACCAGAAAAAAAACCAAATCATACACTGAAAGTCAAATACCTACTAGAGCATATTTTAATTTTATAACAAAAAATATTTGTCATGATTTGTGTTTGTGTACTATATATAAAGGGGATTGAATAATTACTCCAAAATAAATACGTACTCTTGTATATTCTGTGCAGAGGTTTGTGGGAGTGTGTTTGGGGGTGAAAGCGTGTGTGTAAGCCGAGGTGTGGGGGGGTGTGCATGTATGCTGAGGTGTCGGGGGTGTACGGTGGGGCGACCCTCCACACACTCCCCCCACATAGCGCGCAGCCCCTGTGGTGGCAGCAGCAGCAGGCGGGGTGCTCAGGGCGCTCATGCCCTGCACAGGCACTGGCACCTAGTGGCATGTAGCTTCATCCAGCGCTGCACATGGGGACAAGGAGCACAGCCTGCCTGGCCCACCTCTATTGTGGGGGCTCCATGTGGCACACCTGCAGTTCCCACACTCCCATGGCACACGGGGAAGCCCTACACTGGAGCTGGCTGCCTTCCCCGCCCCCTGCGGCGCAGGTCCCAGGACTCCAGCGGGAGTGGAGGGAGCCCTGCCTCCTGCTTCCCTGGGGAATCCCAGGCCCGGTGGAGCAGGAGGCAGGGAAGGCAGCCGGATTCAGCACGGGGCTTCCCCCTCATGCCATGTGAATGCAAGAGCTACAGGCACGCTGCACAGAGCCCCCGCAATAAGGGCAAGCCAGGCAGGCTGCGCTCCTTGTCCCCACACGCAGCTCTGGCCAAAGCTACGTACCTCCAGGTGCCAGCCCCTGCGCTGGGCACAAGCGTCCTGAACGCCCTCACTTCCTGCTGCTGGCACTGCGGGGGCTGTGCGCTATATGGAGGAGTGTTTGGGGGGGTCCCTACACCCCCCACCCTCCCTCACACCCACATGCTGCCCAGCCAAGCTCCACGTGCCTGCCACCCCCTGGGTGCAGGCTCCATGCTGCTGCCAGCCCCCGCCCCATGCTCCGTGCTTCCACCCAGCTGTAACTTCCCCTTCTCTCACCGCTTTCCTACCTGCTGCCCAGAGCGAGCGGGGCTCTGGGAAGCCAAGCAGGTTCCCTCAGGGTGGCTGCAGCAGTGGCAGCAGCAGCAGCCGCCCTGCCTGGAAGCTGCTGCTGAGAGGGCCAAGCCCTTCAGCCCACAAGGGTGGGAGCGAGGCACAATAGGGTATGTTGGGGTGTATGTATACATGGGCACCTCGCTCCCACCCTGCCAGGCGCAAGGGCTCAAAGAGGTACAAATCATTGGTGGGTGCCCACAGGCCGAATGAAAGTGCCTGGCAGGCTGGATCCAGCCTGTGGGTGGGATTTTGCCCACCCCTGCATTAACCCAAAGTCTTCCTGCCCAAAGGTCTTCTTGTGTGAAACCACCAGGGAAATCCATAAGCACATGAATTGCACACAGGTCATGCCAACAGCTGCCGAGGGCAGTGCAGTGAATGACAAGAGAGTACATCCCGCATAACTTCCAGCATGAGGACCAGCTAAGATTTCAGCTGAGCACATCCTCAGATAACCAAATAAACAGGCCCAAATTTGCCAAGACACAACACTGCAGAGCCAGATGTGACCAAGGAACCACACATAATCTGTCCCTTGCTGCTTAGCATCTGGGTCCCCAGTTGGGGATTTTAAAACGTAGCCAGCGCTTCACTGCTGTGCGCAAGCTGTGGAAGGACCTTGCCAGCATGCTGGAAAATAACAGGAAAGCTGTCAACCTTTGGATGCAGAGAGGGATAACAAATCATACTTATACTCAACAATATAAGCTGTTAGGATGCAACTGTTACATCTGTGTGCTGCTATAAACTGTTGAAGCTTTAACCCTGTTTAAAGATGCAAATTTAACAATTACATTGTAACAACTGATGTTTGGCAACTCCAGCTCCCACTTTTAAAGTGGCTGAAAACTACACCTGTACACAGCTTTGGGTGAACCTGGAATGTACTGGGTATGCCAGTTTGCTTAGATAAAAATTGAAATGACAGTATTTCTTTTATTAAAAAAGAATAAATAAATAAAAGCCATATATTTAAAGATCAACGTGTTTTGAGAATAATGCTTCCAAAATAAGCGTTAGGCCCTGACTCTTCAACCACGTACCATATATATCTAATTATAAGCACATGAGTAAGGCTGTTACTTCAGTGGTGGAATCACATCAGCAGGGTAAAAAAGAACTAGAAAAAGAAGTGTGTTAAGAAATCGGACAGACACTTGGGGCACATACAGACATTTGCCATACCCAATCTATGAACACATGGCTTACTTACCATGGCCCCACCAACTCTCCTCCCTACCCCCGCCCTGGACCCACCAATCCTCCCCATGGACCCACTAGCCTCCCCACCCATCTCTTCCCCCATCTGACTTAGACTGGGTTTCTTGTGCAGCTCCTATCACCTGTGAACATGTACAAAGCCACTCCTGCTATATGATTACATGGCTTTAAAGTTTCATAGTTAGTAGGATCAGAAGGGACCTGAGCAGATCATCAAATCCGACCCCCGGCCACGGCAGGAAAGAGTACTGGGGTCAAATGACCACGGCTAGGTGTTCATCCAGCCTTGTCTTAAAGACCCCCACGGTAGGAGCCAACACCACTTCTCTTGGAAGTTGGTTCCAGATCCTAGCCACCCTGACCGGGAAGTAGCCCCTCCTGATATCTAGCCTAAATCTACCCTCTGCCAGCTTGTGACCATTATTCCCCCAAGCACTACCAGGAGTGACTAGGAACCAACTTCCAAGAGAAGTGGTGCTGGCTCCTACTCTGGGGGGTCTTTAAGGGGAGACTGGATGAACACCTTGCTGGGGTCGTTTGACCCCAGTACTCTTTCCTGCCACGGCAGGGGGTTGGACTCGATGATCTGCTCAGGTCCCTTCCAACCCTACAAACTATGAAACTATGAATCTGACATAATGGAGAAGGGGACTGGTGGCTGCTTTCTTTTTGGGACCACGTGGCCAAATGGATGAGGTGCCTGACTTGGAATCAGAAGACTGAGACTTC
>NW_017729029.1:52991947-53011767 GCF_001723915.1 Gavialis gangeticus
AAAGCCAAGTAATCATATAGCAGGAGTGGCTTTGTACATGTTCACGGGTGCTAGGAGCTGCACAAGAAACCTAGTCTAAATCAGACAGGGGAAGAGATGGGTGGGGAGGCTGGTGGGTCCAAGGCAGGGGTGGGGAGGAGAGTTGGTGGGTCCATGGTTGGGGAGGAGGGGGTTGAGGGAGCTAAAAATAGCCTAGTCAGGTTGGGGGAAGAGAGGCTGGAAAATCACAGCCCCAGGGCTGGAGTGAGCAGTTGGGCTTTCTCAACCCCAGGGCTGTGCTTCAAACATCTACACAGGTTCAGTAGATCTGACTAACCCATTCCCACTTAGCTCACCTCCTCAAGTGAACTAAGATCATACCAGGCATTTTTTGCCCTACCCAACCTCCCGCAAAGTCTGTACAGATGGTCACTCAGATTGACCTAACCCCAGTTATGTCAATCTAAGTGCAACTTCTGCACACACCCTTCCGCTTTTTCATCCCCAAAGCAGCTTTACTAGCTCTGTGCATACACCTAAAATGCAGCCACCTTTAGGGTGCAAGGTGGCAGCCAATCAACTCTGGTCCTTCCACAAGATGCTATGTTGCCGTAGAGATGAGCTATGGTGATGTAGCTCATTGCTACGGTAACGTAGCATCAGCAGGCATGAACCATGATGCCAACACTACTGCACGGTAGCAATGAACTACTGAACAGTAGGGTTGGAAATGACCCATGCACTACTGGGACTGCAAGTAATGCCATTACCGCACAGTCGGGGGCACATGTAGATGCGCCCTCTGAGCAGCAAGTTGAAAGAAATATCCCCCAAGAAACCACCCACCAAAACCCAGACCACTAATACAAAACATCAAGGCTCATGACAGATCTTTTGGATATAAAGCCTCATAGAAGAGACCAACTAACTTCACAACACTTCATCACTGATTGCATTTTGCTAAGATAAAAGAACAGCAGGTGGTAGCATGGCTGCATCATTTTCATTTGACCTGGGAATGCTTGGATTTAAAAATGAGCTCTCAGAAAAATCAAAGAAATCTTAAGCAATTTAAAAACAACAATACAGGATAATGTAATTGAAAACAAACTGTCATTTAGCAGCATCCTGCTTAACAGTGAGGTTAAAATTGCCCAATTCACTCCTACATACAACAGAGAAATATATTCCTCTTGTGCGAGCTTCATAGAAATTGAGCTGTAACACTGATGTTTCAGTGACATGCCAGCTCCTCTCTGCCCTTTTCAAGCTGCTCCAGGCAGTAATTAATGTTGCTGGAGGAATTCTGTCAGTCTTAACAAGTGTACTTCCAGGAGCCTTGCTAACCTTAGAGTAGCCATTTCAGATAATGCATCAGACAGAAGAAATCTAAATTCAGCAAACAAAAGGTCAAAGATATTCAGAGGTTAAAACATGTGGTAGTGACTTAAGCAACTGAAAATATTCCAAGGGCCATATTGTATATACACATTTACTTCCCTGAAAGACTAAATTATTATTCATCTTGCAATTATAATCAAAGGTTTCAGAGCCTTTCAAAGGTTAAGTCTTGCAACAGTCCTATTCAGTAAGCAATTATTATCACCCCGTGCTACAGATTAGAAAATTGAGATACAGACGGCTTGTCCTGATCAAAAAATATAGGTTTATTAAAATGTTGCTAACTCACACAGATTAACATATTTTTGAATACCATTTAGTACTCAGCACAAAGACATTGCTCATGAATGTCCTAGAATCATAAGAAATTAGGGTTGAAAGGGACCTTAGGAGGTCATCTAGTCCAACTCCCTGCTTACATGGACCATCCCCAACTTAGCATGTTCATCTTTCACATTCTCCATTTCCTGTGCACCAGCTGCAACAAATGGACAATGCAACCCAAAATCATTCTCAAAGGTACTTTGGGAAGGGGATGGTCTCATGCCCTTGTTGTGTAAGTTGGTGCATGACCTAATCTCTGAAGGACCCACATCTCCAAAAGGTTATTAGAGAAAAATGCAGGTAAAAGCACATGGGCGAGGAAAATACCTTAGGGTAGAAACAGATGTCTTGTTTGTGGTGGGGAAAACTACTATATCCCAGGACAGAGCCATTCCTGTTCAGACATCCCTCACAGGTTTCCTGGGAGAAAGCCCAAAAATATGCTACCACAAAAAGTATGGTAAGTTTGTCCAGGGCACTGCAAAGAGCATGTCCCTGCCTGTCCCTGGCAATGTGGCAGGATTGGGGACCAAAGGGCCCCACAAGGCAGCACTTACACCCCAGTCCCAGCCCCTCCTCATCCAGGGCATGTGTCTGCAGCCCATGAAGTTCCCCAATCTGCACTTGCAGGTGCACACCCCAGGTCCAGGACCTAGTCCTGAAGGACAACAGCACCGGGTGATGTCTGCCCCTGCCAGTCAATCAGAATTACCTGGGCTGGGACACATCCCCGCACAAAAACGTCTGGCCTGAATGAAGCCTTTGAAAAATGTATTCTCCTACACAAGCTTCAAAGGTGATCAGCCCATCTGGTTCGCAATAACCAGTGAGCAACTAATCCCTTCCACACCTGCAAGAGTTTGAGTTGGACATGCAGGAATGAGCAGAGGAAGAGTGGTCTGTGGTTCTAGGACAAGGTCTAGGACTTGAGAGACCTGGATTTGAGTCTGCAGACTTCTGGTATGATTTTGGGCAAGTAGCTTAGCCTTCAGCTGCTTCAGCTCACCATCTGTGCAATGGGCACCCCACCACCCTACAAGGTGGGAAAACTATGAGGATAAATACATTTAGAATTGTGCAGCAACCCCATACTTTGTTATAACCCAAGACAGAAAATACAATTTAGGAAGTCCCTGATAGTAAAACCAACCTCCTGAGAATATTTTATAATACAAAAAGACTTTTGTTGAATAAGATAGTTTTTAGTCATGCAAGACTAGCATCCAAACCTGGTTTGCCCTGCAGTCAACCAAATTTTAACCCATAACCCATATCCATAAAATTGCCAGACCATGTAGCACAATCAAAAAGGATAAGCCAAGTTCATCCCAAGTATAGGCTCACTGAATTCAATGACGTTGTGGCAGGAATGACTTTGTTCCATTTGTTTGCTGAGAAGATGGACAGGAGGAGAATAAGGCGGCTTTGGGGAAGAACTAGGACCCATAATCTAGATACAGGGCCAGATTCTGCCCTGGGGCAAGCAGAGCCACAGGTGGATTTCCAGAGTGATGTATATAAGACTGTATACCATCTCCCCCAAGTCATACGGCTTCCTCCAGAACTACACACCCCCTAACAGCAATAAAGCTTATTAAAAGTCAACTTCATTTTAAATCCAATCCCTTGCTGGGCACCCCCATGTTGAATGCAAAAAGAGAAATACCTGCTGCGGCTTTTGTTAAAGTATCTCATCAAAGTGATAAGAAGGGGGGGCTGCTTTCATTCACACAGAAATACTCCCTTTGATCCTGGCGCATCTTCTAGGGCACTGGTTTTCAACCCTTTTTCAGTTGCAGACCCTATCAAATTTTGAATGGAGGTGTGGACCCCTTCAAATTGTAAGTGGGTATTCATATATTTTTGATTGATCATAGTCATCTTTCGCAGACCCCTTCGACACAGTCTGTCGATCCCCAGGGGTCTGCGGACCACAGGCTGCAAACCGCTGTTCTAGGGAGTCCGTGCTGCTTCCCAACAAACCAGAAAAGCAAGAGCACAAATCCCATGCTGCAGATTCAAAATGTCCTAATAACATTTTCTTGGGAAAAGAACCCATGTGTAAGCTGGAGCTCTGGTAAACATCTGTTTGTTGGGGGGGTCCTATGGCAAAATGAACTGCCTTCAAGAGAGCTCTGACGGCAGATTAAATATAAAGTGAATTGCATATACATCGCACAGTACAGTTAGTCTTTATGACATATGAACTGTAACAAGAAAGGAAAGGTTGGATGAACTGTCTGCTACAGTTAGTCACTTGGAATAACTAGCACATTACAAAATCTACTCTTATCTCCATGGAGACAGCCGGGCCTGGAATCGTACTAAACTGCATGTAACAACAAGATGCCACAGAGGAAAAAGTGGCTACAAGAAAGGGAGATAACGATCAAATAATGGAAATAACAACACATATTTTAGGCTGGTTACTCCTTCTGATGTGTATCTGCTCAGTCTCAGGGGCACGGCCTCCTGTTTTGGTGCTGTCAAAGACCTCTCAAGAGATGAGGCGTATGTACGCATGGCACGTGGCTGTAAAGCTGCTACCGCCCACGCCACAGCCTACAGGGTGCAAAGCAGTGCCATGCAGAGACACCTGAGCTGGCTCCACCACCAGAAGCAGCACAGCCACATTAACACAGCAGTGCCCAGGGTTAAAAGCCCCGCTTCTCAGCAGGGCTCATCGGCACAGGTGCAATGCGAAGTCAACACCACCGCGCTGTTTCCCGTCCTGAGCCGGAGCATTCAGAGCCAGGTCTGGTAACTTTGCCCTTGCGCTGTATATACAGAGATGAGATGTCACTATGGCCCTGGCTACACAAACAGAAATGGGGGACAGGGAAAAGCATGGATCTAGATGGACACAAATGAACGGCTGTACCTAGAAGGAACTTCCATGCCTGGGACTTCTATCCTAGCTCCAATCCACAGCAAAGGATTAGACTTGCATTTCAGTTCAAGAGAGTGTGCTGTACTCATAAAATCCTCATTTTTTATTATTATTTGCAGGAGCTGGGCTTTTCCCTGCATGGATCATTGGATATGTCCATGGATTTAGATACACAAGAACCTGCTACTTAGGCACAAGGAAAACTATGAGCCATCTGGGCGTTCCCTAGGGAGCCCTTTGTGCTTGTTCTGCCTACCTGGGATCACATGCTGGCTGATTCTTAGGACAGAACATGGGCAAGAAATTATAGGGAGCCTCTCTTCTTCTACAGTGACTGCTAGAGCTGTAGTTCGTCCATGCCCAAGAAGGATGGAGGCCGGCAGAACAAGCCACCATATCACCAAGTGTCACCCCTCTTCAATCAGCTCTGCATTGCTCTTCCCTCTTGAAAATAGCTAACTTCTATCATTTTGCTCTTCGGTTCCAAGTTCCTGGGGACAGAACCTGTGTTGTCTTCACTCTGCCCAGCGCCCAGGTTATAACACAAATCTCAGCCTGCCTTTAGCTAAATGGCAACAGACAAAGAGCCACTGAAGTCCTTCCATAGCTAAACACTAACGGGCATCGGGGGCTGGTTTCTTAAAAGATGCTCCTGTTAGTCGCAACAAAAATGATCAGGTCTAACTTGCGTGAAGAATCTGAGCTCTGCGACTGGGGTAAATGTGATTCGAGTCATTCCTCTCAGAAAAATAAGCTAAGGACAGCCATATAAAAATGGGACAAACGGTGTTGGAGGTTAGTTGGATAACCCACCCCGAAGGATGTTCCAGCTTGCACCTGGCTGCCCCGGCTCTGAGGGACCATCCTCTGAGCTGGGGCTCACCACCAGCAATCCAGCCATGCTCACTTCTCCCAAGTCATAGGCCATGCCTAGGACAATACACCTCAGCGGAGGTGAAGCCTTTATGCAACACAGAGAGAGCCTAATGGTGGGAGGTTCCCCCAAGTAGACAGCGAGCCTAGGTATGCAGCTGCTTTCCTCTAGCACAGGGGTTTTCAACCTTTTTTAGCAAGTGTACCCCTTCAGTCTCAAAGTTTCAGCTTGGGTACCCCTTTCTATTTTTTTCTTGTTTTTAAAGCAGGGGGCAGATCAAGGTCCCCCCAGTGATGGAGGGAGTGGGGCTGGGGCTGGGGCTAGGGCAGGTGCTGCATAGGCAGAGGGACAAAAACTTATTTGGTGAGGGGCTGCACAGGCACCACCCCCAGGAGGCAAGTCTGTGGGAGAAGGGGTAAGAGGAGGGGAAAGGGCCGTGGGGGGCACAAATCAAGGCCCCCACGATTAGGGAGGGAGCAGGGCACAGGCAGGAACAGCATCTGTGGTGAGTCCCACCACCCTGCCCGGCTCAGTCCCCACTCACCCCAGCCTCTGCTCCTGCCCTGCTCCCTCCCTCACCCCAGGGGCTTCGATCTGCCCTCCCCCCACATGGCCGTGAGAGACAGAGTGGGGCTGGGGCTGGGTATCAAGATGCCCACAGTGCAGGAGGAAGTGGGGCAGGGGCAGGGGCGAATTATTCACCCCTTCCCCACTCTCTCCTGCACTGTGAGGATTGTCCCATGACCTGGCCTGACCAGGGCTCCATTCACTGCGAATGGGTCCCCAGCCAGGCCGGGTCATAGGACAATCGAAGCCCGATGGCTCATCCAGGGGCAGGGCACAGGGGAGTCAAAGGTGGGGAGTTTATGTCCGCCTTTGGCTCCCCTGTGGTGTGCACAGCAGGGGGAACCTCCTGCCTGCACCCCTAAATGAGCCACTAGGCTCCAATTATCCCATGACCTCACAATGAATGGAGCCCCGGCTGGGTCAGGTCATGGGACAATCCCCACAGTGCTGGAGGGAGTGGGGCAGGGACCGGGGTGAATGATTCACCTCTGCCCCTGCCCCACTCCCTCCTGCCCTGCAGGGGTCTCAATCTGCGCCCTCAACCCAGCCACAGAGAAAGTGAGGGAGGGAGTGAGGCTGGGGCAGGGACTGCCCAGCTGGGGTGGGGCGCGGGACTGAGCTGCATGGGGGGTGGCAGCTCCTGCTGCTACACACACCCCAGGAGGACATGGGGGGTCTGTGCCCCTGGATCTGCACCGGGGGTAGGATGGGCTACAGCTGCAGGCTGGGGCTGTGCTGGGCTCTTCCTGGTGGTGGCTGGGCCGGGCTGCGCTTGGGGTAGGTGGCAATGGCTCTAGCCAATCAGGACAGTGAGCTGGAGTGTAGGGTGGGGAGGCACTGCAGTGTGCTGTGTGGAGCCAGCGGCACCCACCACATCCCTCTCTCTCCCCCAGATAAGAGGCAAAGCATGGGAACGCGCTGGGGGAGACACTGCCGCCATGCCCCAGGGAGCGCTCCATCCCCACTCACCTGCCTGCGCCTACCCCTTACAACTTTTAAGTACTCCAGGGGGTACATGTACCCCCAGTTGACAACCTGTGCTCTAGCAAGTCAATGCAAAGCATTGGGCCATGGCAAAGCACTAAGCTGAGCACAGTTCAACTTCGAGCTCTGGCTCTCAGTGCACAAACCATGGCCCTTGCAATTTCATCGCATGCTGTATTAATCTGCAAGGTGCAGCACTGTCCTAGTCCACATACAAAAGTAGCCAATGTACCAGAAAGTTATAGCTTCACCTATGACATCAGAAAACTGATCTCCCATTACTGAGGTAAACGTAAAGGTTAGTGCCCAATTTCTAGATGGATCAAACAAGACAGACAGACCAGTCAGCTATAGGTATACAGACACTGTATTAATGTGCATGTACCCACACAATAGGGCTTTGCTGTGCTGTTTACTTCTGCCCTAATCAATCAGTATTTGGCCAACCTAGAAAATACTTTTGCTGGGTCTTTTTTCCCTTTCCTTTGAGAATTGCTAAAACCCCTGCACATGCCACCCCAAAAATGTAAGCAGCTCACTTCAGTTAATGACAAATATTTATGGGAGCTGACCAGAAAATCAAAGCAGTGTAAGCCTTTGTCTCCTAAAATGTGTGAAGATGTATGCAAATGCATTTAATGAAAAGATGGATGCAAAGCAGAACTTACATCCACTAATCCCTCTAAAAACTAGCTGAGGTTACTGAGTGTGGAGAAAACTGATGATGGGTTATTCTTTCTCCCTGAATCATTGATTTCATGGGGGGACTGCAACTTTGCACAATGTTTACATAAATAAATAAATGAGAATTGTTTGCTGCAATCCTGGCGGTAGATACAAACACCACATTGTGTGAGGTGCTGAACACTCAATATCCATTTACTTTAATAGAAATTAGAGGCTTTTAGCAACTCACAGGAGAAATTTGGCATGGAACCTAAGGCATTACTCATGGATGGACTCTCTTAATGGTAGAGGGAATTAGATCACTCTACATGTCAGAGTCATAGAGAAGTAGGACTAGAAGGGACCTTGAGAGGTCATCTAGTCCAATCTACTACCTGAATCAGAACTACTCATTCCATGTTGTCACTATTACCCAGGTCCATATTCAACCTACCTAAAACCCTCTGTGACTTCTTCTGGATATGCTAACTCATCTCTCATCAGCGCAGTGGTTTCCATTAGGATTTCAATGTTTGCTGATACATAGTACAGATATTGCCTATTATGAGTATAGGGAGAAATACATTATCTTACACCACCGTTTAGAGCCATGCTTCTCAGCCAGGATGCCATGACACCCTGGAGTACCCTGAGATCCTTTCAGGAGTGATGTGGGCTGCTATAGGGTTGCCAACCCTCCAGGATTGCCCTGGAGTCTCCAGGAATTAGATATAAATCTCCAGGAGAGTTCTGAGCGTCACCCAGGAGATAGCTGATAAGGTATTCATTAAAATCAATATTGAATGTTGAATCTGATGTATACGGTTGTCCAGTGGGCTTTTAAAATGTAATAGCAATGTGCATATACCTTGCTGACATGAAGTCTATGCACCATAACTCACGTCAGCCTGCCATGTGATGAAACCTGCCAGAACAGATTCAAACAGAGTTAGGTTTTCAAACAAAGTTCACAAGATAAACCCAAGAACCCATAGTTGTGGTCTTTCCGAGTTATTTGCAACAGAAAAACTGCTCTGTTATTTTTCTATAGATGAAAAAAAGGAGTAAAAACTAAGAGCTGGTATTTTCTAAGGCAGGGGCAGGCAATTATTTTGGGTGGAAGGCCACTTACTGAGTTTTGTCAAGCCATGGAGGGCTGCATAACAGGCAATCAGGGGCAGATAACTATTAATTTTCTAAATTTTTTAGGGGCCCCATGGACCACATAGAATGATCTGGTGGGCCACATTTTGCGCACCCCTATTCTAAGGGGTACCCCAAGTCTATCCAGGCACGCCTCGAGTATAAAAAGGTGGAGAATCAATAGTTTACAGGCAAATACTGGCTTTTTAACAGCTGTGTCTAAAAGTAAAAAAAAAAAACAAGAAAGTTTTAGCTATGAAAATTTACTCATGTTAAAAATCATGGAATATAACAGAAGGTGCAAATATCAATCTGTTTTAATTAACACATTGAAGAGTTTTATATTTGGTGTGCCATATTTGGAACAACTAGCCCTCAGAAAAGTGTTTCAGTAAGCAAGTATCATTAATCTCTCATGGAAAGAACTGTACCCACGTAAAGATTTTTATAGCAGCTAGAGACAAGCTTGCAATAATGTCACATACTTGGTCATAGTGGAAAAAAAACCTTTCATACATTTAATTACAGTGGTAGCTCCAAGCAAACTATTTTGAAAGCACCAGATTTTCTTAGGAAATTAAAGGAAGACTGTTTGGAAGCAGGTACTGACCCATGAAACCAATAAAACATCATTGTTACCTGTTCTACCTCAATTACTAATTCAGATTTAATAGACATGTGACAGGAAGTAGCCTGTTACCTTTAATATTATCAGTGAATAAGCTCCGCAATTATTTTTATCTGTCTTTTATTGTTCCAGCTCTTTAGAAGGCTGGGATGATTTCATGGGAATAGTTCAAAAGCACCATACAAATGCTTCCTAGATCTTCATATAATCCTTTACTAATACACTGTGATTAACAAAAAAGACCTTAGACTTTTGATGGAATTGAACTGGAAATGTCTCAGGTATCCTTCAAAAGTACACTGAAATCCAGTAACCTTTTTTGCACCAGGTGAAAAGATCTACTCCAGCCCACAGCTTGCTCCCCTTCCCCTCTCCCCCCTCCCTTCCTGCAGACAGCAAGGGGAGCTGGGGGGCAGGGGCAGGGGGAGGCTGGGGGAAAGGGATGGTTCCTCTGCTGCAGGCAGGCTCCTGAAGGCAGGCTCAGTTTCCACCCCCATCACCTCCAGTTTAACAGGCAAACACATCTGTTGAGTCAGGGGGGCTGGGCTGCATCAGCCCATCTCTGACTGCACTACAAATTAACTCTAGAAAACACGAGTTCCCTAAGGTGCTTCACTTGGATGAGGGTTAATTTGTTGCATGATCGACCACTTTTAAAGCGCTCTGTAGCTGTGCACATCTGTCACGGCATGACCGCAGAGTGCTTTCAGGGACCGACAGCACAACAAATGTAACTTCTGTCTGTGCCCCATGTAGCTAGTCAAAGAAGGATGATAGATCCATTATTCCACCCTAATTGTGGTGCCAGAACCCCTCCAAGAGCTACTCAAGTAGGAATGGCACATTGCAGAAAATGCTGCTTATTAATTTCACTCTGGACAGGAGGAACTAGGGCAAAGACGGTCCTGAGGAAAACCCTAGAGCAGTAGTTTTCAACCAATTTGCCATAGCAGGCCACACTTGCAACTCTCAGTGTGTTATGTGGACCACAGCCACACAACTTACTACCTGTGTATCCATTTTTAAATGTTTTTTTTTTAAAACATTGGGCCACAGCAGCGTACTGAGTGTCCCGCAAGCGGCCCCCAGGTTGACAACCACGGCCCTAGAGAAAGGCAAGTGCAGAGAGAACACTTAGGTTCAGATTTTCATACCATGTGAAATCAGTGTCCTTCTTAAATGGGAGGTAGTTTTTAATGGTGCAAGTGTGGACATTGACTTTGAGCCTATGTATTCTGTTGAGATCGGGGTAGGGACCTGTGCTAGTAACAGACCATGGTTCTGTGCAGCCTACTCATGTGATAGTCCCATGCATTTCAGACAGAACATTTGCACAAGCAAAGTCTCCTTGTGACAGCCAGAATTGTAGAGCTTGTACAAGGACAAGGGCCCAGCTACCTTACTGTACATAGGCAGACTCATGACCAATATCCATTTAGACCCCTGTAGAGCAGAAGTAACTGGTAGCAAGTGTTTGATGGGCAGCCTGCATGTCGCTGCTGTGCAAAGTTTTATCTCTGTGTCTGCACTTAAGCACCAGCACAATATGCCTTGTGACATCTGATCGAACTTGTTACAAGTTCCTGACCAGTGAGAGAAAAACAGAGGAATCACAGGCTCTTCTGCCTGCCAACAAGCCTGGCTGGACTTCAGAGAGTGACCGAAGAGCTCAGGATATATACAACAACAAAAAATTGCTTGCAAGCCCTCTGCTCCTGCCAGTCCCAGGCTCTCTTCCGTGAAGAGTGGTGCAATCCTGAACTGCAACACAGCAAAGCCAGTCTGGGTATATATTGCACTCATATAAGATGCCTTTCATCCTAGGATCTTGCAATACTTGATAAACACCAGGCGTCCCGACACCCCTGCTGAGCGTGTGGGATGAGGTGTAACTTTGCTCATTGCTGCCATGGAGCACAGCAGTGCTTAACACTGTAAAGCTACCAAGTTGCACAGAGCTGGTAGGAGGCACCCAGCCAGCCAAATGGCTTTGTTCTAAAAACACACCCCACACACATCCATGTGCACCCATTGATCCCCTTCTGCTTTTGCCACATAACACAACAGACCAAATTAGGCCTAGTATAAATAGATGTGCGTCCATAGGAGCATATGTCGAGTTATACCTGCTTTCATCAGCTCTGCATTTCAGTTCATCTTAGAGGGCCAATGGAGATTTCCTTGACATTATCCTTATAAAATTACATAATCACTCCCAGTGGACTGTGCACTGACAGGCAAAGGCCACCAGCTCCTTTGGGCAGGAATTTACTATGTGCTGCGGTATCCTAAAAATACCGAAAAATGCTACTTCCTCCCTCTGGGATGCCCAATATGTATCCCTATTTGCTCTAGGTTTTCTGAATCTAATTCAAACACTAAAAATGTTGCCTGGGAGATCTGGGAAAGGAGCCATAGAGCCAAACCATCAGCTCCTGAGAGGTTTCAAACAGGATACCTGAACAGTAACCCCTGTACCATGGACAACCCACCACTCTACAACAAACCACCTGATGACCCTCATCTCTAATACACACACCCAGCTCATACACATAATACCCAGCATTGCACTGCACCAGCTGGGAGCTGAGCAGCCAGCAGCTAGCAGCTGAGTTGACCAGCTCCAATAGGTGACATACTAGGACCCAGATAATTTCTAGATAGGCCTGGGGGAATAAACAGTTTCCGTGGGTTATGCTTCTTTGTTCAAGTGAGCTGCTCCATTTAACAGGTTTGTTTAAGTTCCTGTCTCTACTTCTTGGATCTTTGTTTGAGAATTACTTAGGCTATGGCAAATTGCACAATGATCTGACTCCCTTAGCGTACCGGTGTAAAAAAACGACCGCATTTCAATAGCACTCAGATAAGTAATTTAGTTTTCATATTCTGCATTAACCTTGCTTTGTATGCTAAATGCTGGCGAATACATACCACTTCTCCCTCCGAAACCAAGGGTTTTAACATCCTTTTAATCAAGAGGAAGGAGATGTTTTCCCCAATGCAACCCCAAACCACTTATCAAAACTGATTAGAGACCCACAAATCAGTACTTACCATTTAAACACCAATGATGAGTCATAAGAATTCTATTCTACACCCACTGCCAGAGCTAGAGAGTACTATTTAGTCTAAGGGTATAGTGTGAGGTCTTGCCGGAGTGTTATATAATCGGTTTTTGAGTGCCGTCGTTAAGAAGAGAGAGCATTCCATTTCATCACTGGGAAGTGCTAGGAACAAAACATCTGACTAAGTCTGGGTGGGTGGATGGGTAACTTTGGGAAAATAGTAAGCCAAAAAAGTTAAACAGTGCTAACTATAAAATGCAATGTGCATATGGAGTGCTGGGCTTTTCTATGGACTAATTTATTTGCTGAAAAATAAAGTTTTGGGGCATCCAAAACTAGTACCAAATCCTTGGTTTGAACACAACCAATTATTTAGATAGATAAAACTTCTGAGTGACAGGGCTCTTTTGGGCATTTCTGAAAATAAACATTTCAGCCTTTCAGGCTAGGTTTTTTCAGACACTGTGGCCCCAAGCTGCCATTCATGGGCTAGAGGCAGAAGCTGTGGTAATCTTATCACACCTCCTTGCCCACCCTGCAATGAATGGCTGCAGTGTTCACCTGGGAGGTGAGAGAACCAGGTACTAATTCACTCTGTCCAATGTGGAGCAGCACTGGAGCTCAGGCTTCCCCTCATTGCCAGTCTATTGAGTTACTCACTCTGCTCTAGCAAACAGTCAAGTATTTTATATAAAGCAAAGCAGCTTCAACTGGAGAGAGACCCTCCCGGAATAACAGCTTATGACTGCATCGTTACACCTCTGCCCAAGAGCTGAAAAACCCAAGTTTAAACCCTCACTCCAAACCTGGCAGTGAAGAGACTTGAACTCCCACATCCCATGAGAGTGCTCTATGAGCGCAGACAGAAGTGACCTTTTACGTGTGATCTGGCCCCTAACAGCACTCTACAGCTGTGACATAACACACACACACAGTTGCAGGTCACTTAAGATGGTGGATCCCATGAAACAATAGCCCTCATTAAATCAGGTAGTAAATGAAGGCACTTTAAATTAAAGCACTCTAGGGAACTTCTATACAGTTCCCTACCAGGGTTATGTGTCATGCCCCTGGTCTGCCACAGGGATGAAGCAGAATCTCCTTCCTGTGCAGCCAGCTGGCAGGTGAGGGTGGGGGAGAAGCTGGGCAGCAATCAGGGGTACAGGGGCCCCAAGCAGGACCCTCCCAGCAAGAGAGGGTCCTCAGTGCCCCATGGCACCGGCAGGGAGAGGACACAGCCCCTGAGCTGCCCTCGCACTGCCTCCCCCCACACAGAGAGGTGAATCCCACCCAGTTCTTTGCAGCCAGCCTGCAGGTAGGGCATGGGAAGCAACTGGGCAGCAATCAGGCTGGCTGGCTTCCATAACAGGCTGCAGCAACTCCTTCCTCCTGGCTTCAGCCAGTGCATGGAGGCACCCAGCCCCCACCATCAAGCACCGAATGTTTGTGACTTTCAATCATGCTGTAATTTTAAGAACTTTGTGTAAAGTGCAAAAAGTTACACTGTGATGGAGGTACCCTTCTGTGACTTCTGTAAGCACCTTATAATTCTTAACCACCGAGATGGTTTGGTGAAGGGCAACTGATGAAGACGACAAATATAAACCTGACATGCTTAAAAGTGAAGCTCTTCAAAGCTATTCTTGTCTTTGACTGGATATGGTTTGTAGCATCACAGCACTGTGGTAACTGTCTGTCCATCCACTTTATATGATGCTTTTAAACCACTTAAAATGCATAAAGCATTATGTCTGCCCATACCCAGAGTCTCCTTTTGAAGCTGGCCCATCATTTTCTTTAATCTACAACCTTCTATTTTTCAGTTCACAGAAACAAAACACTAAAAAAATTCAATAGAAGTCAACTGCTTATTTTTTTCTAATTTATTGGTTCAGTGATTAAAATCAATTATTCACACAGCTCTAGATATAAATGATTATATAGCTCCTGCTTGTTTATTTAAGCCAACATTTTCAAACTTAAATCCATATGAAGGCACCTCACTGATTTCTGATATTCAGAACTGTTGCCATCTTACAAAAGTCAATGGGAAATGCTCTATGCTCAGCACCTTTGAAAATTAGGAGTGAAATACAGAACCCAGGGAAGTCAATGGGAGTTGTGGCACTGACCTCAGCAGAGCAGGATTTGGGTAGGGCTTTTCTGTTTGGATTTAGGCACCTGACTTCAATTCGAAACTGTTGGCCTTCCCTTTTTCTTCCCATCAATTAAGATGGGATTTTGGATGCAGCGGGTGTTTGCTCACATTGTATGAGGTACGGTTGCTTCTAACTCGGTTAGCTTTTCTATTTTTCAGGGTGAGAGTATTGCTGGAATTTAGCCAACTTACACCTTCACAGTCTGTGACAAGCACAGTAATGCCACATCTTGTGAGGCCACACCTGGAGTACTATGTTCAGTTTGGGCCCTCCACTGTAGAAAGGATGTAGACAAATTGGAGAGAGTCCGACGGAGGACAACAAAAATGGTGAGGGGGTTGGGGGATAGGACTTCTGAGAAAAGACTGGGGGAACTAGGCTTATTTAGTCTAGAGAAGAGGAGACTGAGAGGGGATTTAATAGCAGCCTTCAACTATCTAAGGGGAGGTCCCAAAGAGGATAGAGCTAGACTGTTCACAGCGGTGGCAGATGACAAAACAAGGAGCAATGGGCTCAAGTTGCAGCAAGGGAAGTTTAGGTTAGATATTAGGAAGAATTTTATCACTAGGAGGGTAGTAAAACACTGGGACAGGTTACCCAGAGAGGTGGTGGAAGCTCCATCCTTGGAGGTTTTCAAAACCCGGCTAGACAAAGTTTTGGCTGGGATGATCTAGTTGGGGCTGGTCCTGCTTTGAGCAGGGGGTTGGACTAGATGTGACCTCCTGAGGTCCCTTCCAGCCCTGTCTATGATTCTACTGTCAATACTATCTATATGCACAAAACTTAACTGTGAATTCTTGAATTACAGGGCACAGATTCCTTCTGGTAATCCATCTATATTCCACAGAGCTAAATCCTGTGCTTTAGCAGGGAAATCCTGCCCCACTGAAGCCAATGGAAGCTTTGCTATGCACTTTAAGGGAGAGAGCAGAGGTCAGGATTTTCCTCCAGGGTATTCCCTGGTGCAGAGCCCTAGGAGTTTTGCAGCCTGCCTGGGTTCCCCAGCTCTGGAAACCAGCCCTAATAAGAACCAGGAGAAAGCTACAATACCCCTACGGCTACCACACCTCTGATTCTCTTCAGAGGCTCAACCACACCTCTTAAACACTAAGGGCACTTACACGCTTGCTGGGAGGCTGCTCCGATGCACTGTAAATCCAGTTTAATCGAGTCTACTGGAGCACGGAAATGAACATGCTCCAGCATCACGTGCATCAGGGTCCCCACACTGAAAAATGGCAGAGGGACACTTTGAGCTAAAAACTCGTCAAACAAGCTATAGTTCAAAGCACCCCTATGCCATTTGTTTAGCATGGGGATGCTGATACATGTGACACCCAGGTGCTTTGAATTAATGCAGGTCACTAATTAAAGTCCGTCCCCCCCCATTCCCCATGCTTCCCGAAGTACATCTATAAATGCCCTAATAGGATGAGATTTCTCTCCAAGTGATACCCAGGAAGGCTGCTCAAATGGAGGAATGTAACTTTTGGGTCTGATCCTGAAAAGGGCTGAACCACTGTAGCCCCTAAACTAGCTCATCTCAGTGTATTATGGCAGCAATATCCTTTTTTCTTTTTGCAGTACAATTACCTCAACAATGATTTTGTAAAGCAAAAACAAGGGTTTCCACAGCCATTTCTTCCCATAACGTAGCAATATTCAGCCCATCCCAATTCAAGATAGAAATGGGGTATGTGAACGTGGATGCACTCTTTCCAGAAGGGAACAGGAGGCTTGGATGTGAGCCAAGAAAACTCCCCAAAGGGAAAGCTTTTCTATTTATTGTTCTATTTGCTAGGAAGCATTTCCCTCATGGGCTGCTCTGGTCAGCATTCAAATTAAAAGGCATCCTCCTGTAAAAGAAAGTTGGTGTCAAAGCTCAATGCCTTGTGTACAGGCGACAATCTCAGAGGGCAAAACTGCACTAGCTATGCTACTGTCCATCAGCAACAAGAAGAGATGCATCCCCTGAACAGACTTACGGAAAGTCTATGCCTCTTCCCTTCCAGGGTCCAGTCCCTGTTATTCAACAGGAGGACCTGCCCTAATTTAGTTACAAGGACTGGGCTCCACCAATTGTTCTCGCATGATTAAAATCTCAGTAGAGGTCTACGAATAAAAGATAAATCTAATTCAACTGTTTGTATATTTAACTAAGAATTTTAGGCCAATCCCGCCTTGGGCTGTTACAGGATACAGTTGGCGTTTCCCTAGAAAGCACTTGGCTGAGAAAACTGGGAGAGAAGGGCAGCGAGCTAATATTTAAACTAAGTCAATGATCAATAACTGGGAAAGTTTCCCACAACAGGTTCTAACATTTCCCGTTGATGCTGGGCTTGTGCATGACAAGGTCCAGAGGTCAAGGCATCTGCTGCCGCCAGTGATTGGCTGAGTTTAGCTATTTAACAATGGCACCAAGAGTGGGCTGTTTCTACCAGCAAACTGGCCAGATATCTATGTTATCTGGAAACTTTTTATAGATTGCACTAACAGACTTGGTAATCTAGTGTGCCTTTTCACCCCCCGGATGGCTAGTGCCCACTTACCATGGCACAAGCCATTCTCAGATTCTGACTCTATTATAAGTACAGTAACCTCCAAGAACCTGGGTTCCATCCAGCTGCAAACAACTGTAAGCCTTGATCAGAGCTGACCAAGAAATGGTCTTTCCTATTCTCTGAAATTTTGATATATCACATATTTTCCCAAAAACTTTTGAAAGCATTTCTTAAATAAGGAAAGAAAAAGAAAGAGAGAGAAAGAGACTCCTCCAGCCAACAGCCTGATGGACCAGGGCATTCTCCCAGGATGTAGGAGATTCAGTCTTCCTACCAGACCTATCTTCCATCTACTGGCTCCTAGTCTTACACCATCTCTATATCCAGACACCCAGTTCCATTTTCTCTCATCTTCTCACACCTATTTCTACCCTGAGTCTCCCCTGCTCCCAGTTCTTAATCCCATTTCTTTTCCTCTTGGTCCAATTCTTGTCCATTTTGCATTTAACCCAAGTAGCTCACCCTCCCATGTTGCCTGAGGCCCCAGACCTGGCATAGCGCACAGCCTGCCCAGTCCCAGCAGAATCTTTGGGGCAGTTCAGCTGCTAAATCTAAGCTATCTCACAGTGCCTTCATTAATAGTTATAGGGAGTTTTTGCTGTTTATGGTACTGGCTGAAATTCTGCAAAACAATTCAGCCTTGGCCAGACATTCAGGCTGGAAAATTTCAGTTTGAGCAGTTAAAAACCATAGGCAAAGTTAAAACAACCGAAAGCAGGGACTTACAGTGGGAAGCGTGGAACAGTATTAATAGACAGTGGCATCAGCTCCACCTATAGTGACTCGGGAATTTATTACACAGCAAGAAAACATCCCCTTTCTTTCACAGGCTGTCTCCTCTGCATCCTTTTTTAACTAGCATGCATTACCATTTGCCACTGCAACTGGAACAGGTTTCATTCACCTATTTAAAATTGAAATATCCGAACGATCCTCTGGAAAGGCATGCTACACAACAAGCATTTTGTGCATTTATTTCCAGCACTATATGTAGTCAGAGCATGCAGGCTTCAATGAATACTTTACATACTATTTGCATTTTATGATATTAATTGAAAGATTTAACTGACTAGGAAGGATGTTGCTGTCTAGGAGCCTGTTAAAAGATGCCTATTATTTTAAAAGCCAGACATACGAGCGCAAATTAAACACATCCCATATTGCAATGCATGCAGCATGTCTTATTCTAAAACAATGAGCCGGGGGGCTGGACCCGATGATCTGTGAGGTCCCTTCCAGCCCCTAACAATCTATGAATATACATTTGCTAAGTTCATTTTTGCCTCTGACCTTCATCTAACATGAATTTCAACTGCACATTTAGGCTGCTGATCTAAAATTTGATACAAGTCCAATTTAACTAGCCTTCATCTTCAAGAAGATATTTTGGAGTTCACAAAAGAAAACTGCAGCCTAATTAAATTGCTTATTTCTCCCAAACCAGCCATAAAAATCAGCAATCATTTAAAGAGATATTATACAACTGAAATGCTACAGGACTCCATATATTGTGTAAAAGTTAAGATGCTTGATTGTTACACTTTTGGGATGTGGTCCAAAGCCTTTAAAGTCAGTGGGTTGTAGTTGACACTCATTAAAAGCACATTATTACGTGCTTTAAACTGAACAAATTCTGAGTGAAAATAAACAGAAAAATCTTTGCACATGATCTCCCAAATACATCAAAACATAGATGTTGAACTATTTTATATTACACCTAGTACAAAATGGTTTGGAAATAGTTATCCTGTCAGATAGAAAAAATAGAGCTTTGAATATAAGACATGTTTACAAACGCATAATTCAAACCTTTTGTGGCAGGCTGAAAATTCAGAGAGAAAATAAGTACTTTAATAAAAATAAGGAGGGCTTTGAACAGCACATTCTTTTTTCTTGATGAGAAGTGCTTTTGTCGGGGTGCTGAATTCTTGTTTGGAAAATGCATTTTTCCCCCCATTGCAGTGAATGAAAAGAATGAAATGGTGACTTAAATGAATGCAGTAAGCCAACACTGTACTAGTTAAACACTGACATCTACAGTCACGTCTTGGGAAGAAAAAAAAAGAGAAAGAAAGGGTGTCTCTGGAGCGCAGAGCAAGTTATTGGCACTGCCTTGAACAAATGAGATATCACTGGCAGTCAGACGGGTACCTGATTTACCGTTTTTAATCTGCCCAGAAATTTGAGTGTGCCATTATATCCGACTGGCTAGAACAAGTATTCAATATGAACTGCAGAAGGACCAACACACACACACAACTAAAAATGAGGCAGAGTGCATGGCTTGATCTTTAAACACCAACAGAACTTCCATTTCTTCAGCTGAAATTTGCTCCCTGCTGGAGAGATTAAAAGGAAAAAAAAGAAGAAGAAAAATACCTTGCAGATCATGTTGCTCCCAAAGGATAGTAAGGCATTTTATTATACTGTTAATTAGACTAGTAGTTGCATTTAGGAGACAAAAATTAAAATTTAATAACTTAGATGGCAACAGAGCCACCTATTGCCAACAAGCTAGACTGGATGACAGCTACCACTGAATGCAATTACACCATGACATTTAAAAAAAAAAAAAAAAA
>NW_017729029.1:53011916-53019563 GCF_001723915.1 Gavialis gangeticus
AAAAAAAAAAAAAAAAGAAATCTGATTTGCAGCCATGGATTTAGCTATCTAATCAACATTGCTTGGATTTCTATTTCCCCTACATTCCCTTTTTTAGCCAAAACTTCTTCCTCCTCCATTTGCCTTTGCTTCTGAAGGTCCATCTTGTTCTACCTCCAGAAGCCAATTCATTTTCTGTCCTATATGACAAAGCATCTCACAGCAGTGGATTCACCTTTGAGTAGGCAGAGCAGTCACAGCCTATACTGTTTTTAATCTCCTACCAGCAAAGATACGGGGCCTAACAAATTAAATGAACACTTTACCTCTGCTTTCCAAGAAGGATGATATTCTAGGACATATGGGCAAAGGCAAAAAGGATAATGGGAAAGAGTATATCAAAATGTGAATTACTGCATCGAAGGTGAAAGCCAAACTCAAAGAGCATAACACACTCAAAGCTGGGGGACTGGCTAATATCTATCCCAGAGTACAAGAATACAGGAAGAAACTAGCACATGAAATTGCAAGAGAAATAGCCAGGATTTTTAATAAACTATCATATCAAGGGTACTTCTGCCTGATTACAAGAACAACAAGAAATGTAGTAGTCTCATCCATCTAGACTTGAGTGAAGCATTTGCTATGGCACCAAATGGGCAATTAGTAGTTAAACTGGAGAAAAAATGGAATTAGTGCAAGAATAGTAAAAGAGGAAATGATAAGGGGCTGTGCTCAAAAAGGAACTACTGGGCTGGAAGGCAGCTGCTAGTGGGATTCCTCAGTGATCAGTGTTGGGACCAGTAGTTTCATATTGCCATTAATGACTTTGGCACAAGAAGCAGGAGAGTATTCATGAGGTTTGCTGATGAGACAATGTTGCGAGACACTGTCAACACAGCCAGAATGGAATATTGAATAGGAATACAAGAAGAAATAGATGACTTTGAGGACAGGTCAAATAAAACCAGATGAACTATAATAATATCATGTGCAAGGTCATGCATACAGGGTTTAATAACAAGAATTCCCAGCGTAAGCGGAGACTCATCAGCCAGAAACAACATAGTACAAAGTACAAAGACCAGAGTGCACTAGTTAAGCACAGAATGATTATGAGCCACTGATGTGATGGGGAAACACAATTCTAAAATGCATCAGGTGAGGTCCTTCCAGTAGGGGTGGGGAAATACTGATGCCATTATACCAGGCCCTGTTAAAACCTCAACTCATACATTGTGTGAATTTCTGGTCACCCATGTTCAAGAAAAATAAGTTCGCATTGAAACAGGTGCAGGGAAGGGCTACTAGGTTGGTCAGAACTTTATTTTACAGAGAAGACTAAAACAATTTGGCCTGTTTAGCATATGAAAGCAAACATGGAAAGAAAATAGGACTCATCTCTAGAAATTTATCAAGGGGGTAAATGTCAGGATAGGAAATAATTGAGACTGATTAAGCACTGGAATTATCCAGCATGGTTGTGGAGGCTCCATCACTGGAAGTTTAAAAGTTTTTTAGCTAAAGTTCTTGAAACGCTCAGCCCTTACTTATATACTGGCAATGGCCAAGTTGTACTCCAGTGATCCCTTTGTTCACCCTCATTAACTTTGCAAACTTCTCTCTTGGTTAAACTCTTACCCACATCCAGTCTAAAGTTTAAATCTAAAACTGCAAGGGACTGATATTCCTCAAGAGACCTAGAACTCAAATTGTTGCAGTCTCTTCATCATTCCCCAGGGGGCAGCTCCTAGCATGGACGGTTGGATGGAAGTAAAACAATATGATTCTGATCATGGCATTGCCTCTGTCAGTAACTTTTCAACTGGTCACAAGCATAGGGGTATAAATTTCATACTGAAGACAGTAAAATTATCATTTCACCCTGTAGAAACTTGAGGCAATGTCAATAATCTAAGATTTAAACATGAAAGCCACCTAGAGAAGAAAAAAAGAAATGTGTCAGAGGAAATCAGCTGTATTCATAAAAGTCTCTTACCATAAAGTGCTAGTACTCTCAACTTCCACTGATGTCAAGCTGGGGCAGGGGGCCAGACACGATGATCCTTTGTGGTCCCTTCCGACTCTACAATTTATGAATCTATGAAAAACTAAATATTTGCTTCATTTAGACAAACTCATACTATTTTAAATGCACTCAGAGCTTAGTTTCATCGCTTTATCTTGCTTGCTAGTTGTTTGAGGATATTTTATCACCTTAATTCCCTTTCAATTGGTAGACTAGATTTCCTGACTAATACAGTCAGAAAATCCTCTTCTGCCAGCCTCTTCTCTTGTACAAAATCCTGTGCTATTCCACAAATGTCTGAATATGCAGTCTTATGATCATTGATTAGATGTAAAACAACTATTAATCTCTTGGCAATTCACACTTTTCTTGCTCAATCAAGTTGCATCCAGGTCCACCACAGCTAGGCTGACTAGCATCAAAACTTTACATTTCTTCTTTTCTTCAGCCATTTCAATGTAATGTGTTCTTAATGTTTTCTCTCGTCAGTGCTTTACCCTTGAAACTCATGACAGCTTCCATCATGATTTGTCTAGTTATTCCTATTTTTATTATGCAACCACCAACCTGAGTTCTGTACAACATATTGGCCATAAAGCTCCACTTGAAAGCAAAAATAAGTGATTATACAACCATTTCAATACTCCTAATTCCTGTGTCCTTCTTAAATTCTATCTGGAATTATATTCTGTCGATGTATGTATTCTCTACAGCCTTATTCACGTTACCTTCTAGTGTATTTTTATAATCTTCTTATACTGCACCCATTGCAATAGTATCTGTATTACAATATAGCCAAAGCTCTTAACTATAGTCCATAAATCACCAAGGATCTATAAAGCTTTTTCCATGGTCCATAAGATGAACTACTTTGGTACCCAAGTTACAAGAAGGTTTTGCTTGGCATTGTGAGTTATCAGGTAAATCATTTATAGAGCTTCTGGTTCAGTTACTGGTCACCACCTCTCCAATAAGAAAAGCAAAGCATCTCTTTAGACTCTGCTGGGGATATGACGGAAAATGCAAACAGCCATTCTGTAAAACTCAGAATGCCAGTCAAACATAACAGAACAGAAAAAGGCTAAACAAAACACAGAGAAGTATAGACCTGCTTCAAGCCAACCAGATAGCCAACTTAGTATGAAGCACTGTGAACAAAAAATAACCATTCATTCTATGTGGCTTATTAAAGAATGACGATGTTCTTCTGTGCTTTGCTGGCTTTGGGTCTCTTTATATAAATAGAAATGCTAAGCCAAAGCAGATCGCAGAAGCATAAGTTGCAACGCATGGTTCTTTTCTTTCTGTTCAGCTGCCTTGCACCAATTTATATAAATAGCAGAGTGTGTCTTGTCACAGAGGAACCTGATATCCAGAGCTTACCTCTTGAAAACACAAAAGAAAAGCAACAGCCCAACAACAGAACCAGTAGGAAATGAATGCAAGTGACCTGCACACCAAACAGGAAAGAAGGAGAATCTTTTGATTGCAAATCACTGGACTTGACATAAGCAGATTCAAACAAGAGATATGTGACCCTGAATGCTAATTGGTGGAGAGACATGCTTGCTCAGTGATTGTATTCTTATTTAATCCTTTCAGGTGGATGGCAAAAATCATGACTTTGCAGTCACAAAGTTTTCTGCAGCTGCATTTACTGTTCTTCAGGGACACAATGCACGTAAAATAAAAATAATGTTAAGCTTTGTAATTTAATAAAATTACAAAGCTTTAATCAAAACATTCAACTTCATAGGAATCCAACACCTGTAATTACATCCCTTCCTAGTTCACTACAACATATAGAGTTCTACTGATGAACAGTTTGCTCTCATTAAAAAAAGGAGTCTGAAATTGGAAGGGAATGTGCTTTCTGTACAGTTCATTGAAATATTCTCCTCAAAAAATAAAATGATGGGCAATGGCTGTTTCTTGATAACCACTGTTTTAGCAAGGGAAAAATAAAACAGTTTTATTAATTTTTACATATTCTTTTTGCAAGCCACACAGTCCAAATTGATGGGGAGGAATTTTATGGTTTTCATTTGTGTATATATCCATCCATCTATCTTTACTTGGGATACCCAAAATATATATAGACACACACACCATATATGCATGTGTGTGCGTGTATACACATATACATACACACACATATATATATACACACATATATAGTTTTATGGTTTTCACCTTTAAAAGTTATATATATAAAAAATGTTAAGGTGAAAACCATAAAACTATATATATAGTGTGTGCGTACAGATAGATCTATCTATCTATCTATCTCTAAATAGATCTATCTATATACACAGATCTATCTAGATAGATAGATAGAATGGGGGGTATGTGCATAGGGTATCCCAGGTATGGATGGATGGATACACACACACACACATTTTATATATAATATACAATACAATATTATAATACACACACATACACATTTTATATATACACACTCCCCCCAAAAACAATTTCTGGTATATAGAAAAATCAATATTTGTTTTTTAAAAAGAACTTTCTAGTTTTCTGTTTTATCAGAAGTAAAATAATAATAGTAATAGGAAATTTCAACAAAGTGTCCACAAACATCATTGTTTTTGACCAGCTCTTATTTTCAGCATGTCATCTAAACTGAGAATTGAAGCTAAGCTTATAAAATACTTGTTCCCATAAAAACTAGGGAGCTAAAAGTATTCATAGGTCAAGACATAGCTGCCTCGTTTGTAGTCTCAATAGAAACACATGCAGGATAGTGACGTAGGAGTTCATGAGAGGTGCAAAATCTATAATAGCCACAGTATAAACATGCTGCAGTAATTTAACAGCAGATGGATAATTCATTTATTGAAATCTGACAGGATATTTCATCTCCCACTGTTATTCTTACTAAATTTATTAAGTGTAGAATTTGACAGTCATGAGAGAAAATCCAATTTGGCCTGCACGCTGTAGGGGGGCTTCGTTTTTATTATTCTTAAACAAAATGTATGTTTTCCATTCTTCTGAAATTCCAGCACAAGACACAAGATAAATAAAAAGATTAGAGGATTTCTAAAAAAGAACATGTCCTTCAACTCCAGTAATGAGTAGCTGGTTGATAGAGCAGCCTAACAGAATGTCCAGCTTCTAATTAAGTATGCCAAACAGACAAAACCATGATAAATTTAATCAAAAAATAAATAATCAGAATGTATGATCTCCATCTTCAGCACTGCGATCCATGATTACTTACTATTAGACAGGCTTTTTCAAAGGAATTGTAATCTCTAAAATCTCACTAATATAATGTTCCTAACCAGGAACTAGAAAATAAGTAGGTCTTTCTGCAATAGGAGTGCCACAGGGAATAAAAAACCCTTCTTTTAACATATTCACAATGCTCATTCAATAACTTCTCCATCTCAAATAAGAATTAAGCCTGGAAGCAGCTCATTTAAGTAAACTGATGCCATGATAATCACATTTGCCATCTTCAAGAGACCAGGGAATGTTCATTAGGCAACAGCCCTCACTTTTTTATCCTGACATATAGTCACACGGCAGATCTGAGACACTAATCTATATTTCTTCACTACAGTGAGAGCTTGATTCATCTCAGACTACTGGATCAGTTCATCCAATAACAACTTCCTTCCACAGGAACACCACTCTTCTCCGCTTTCTACAATGTTGGGTTCAGCCTTTCCAATCTATGCTTCTCTATCACTGGAGCTTGTGTTTTCCTGACTCTCCCTATATTTTGATTAAAATGTACTAACTTTTTTTCCAGTTGCTTTTTTGTTCGCCAATGCTTCATGGGAATCCCTTGGCATTTAGTGCGCACATCTCATGCATGCCAAATGATGCATGGTAACCAAATGCTAAAATGTTTATTGTATAATTGTTTTGTGGCTCATTAGCAATGGTCAGCAACAACAAACAGCAGTTTAAGGCAATTTATTTTTTACTCTTTCATCTAGACCTTGTTCCAAATCCTGGGGTTCCCAGCCTGGAATGCAGTCGAACATTTAATAACCGAGCCGTTCATTCTCCATCTCATTTGAGAGTGGAGAGCTCCATAAGTACAGCATCCTTTACTACCATACTTCATCATTGCCATTAATGAACATGTAACAAGAAGCCTCTTCTTGCCTGCATCCCCCATTTTCTGCATTTTTTTTCTTTCTGAGTATTGGCAGAGACCAAGCACACTCATTGCATGGGTGTAGCAAGGCTCAGAGCAAGCCAGAAAGCTGAAGTGGCTTTCTGCAGAAGAAACCTCCAGACTACATCGACATATCAATTAAGCCCAGCCTCACTAAAGAAAGCAAAATAACTAAAAATATGCACTTCAAAGACTGTAAATATATCCTGTGCTAACCTAACTCACTTACTGTCCCCAGTAACCTTTGATCCTCACTACCTCACACTGCATTGTTATATATTTTTATATTTCATCTGTCTCATCTTTACCATGGCATTTTATATTTTATACTTTATACTTTTACACCCTTAAGGAATGTACTCCCTGTAGAATGAAGTTACACCCTGGGCCATTGTTAAAAACTGTGTTGAAATTGTAATTGTGAAGTGATAAAATCTGCTCTATTGGGCTGGTCTCTTGAGTGACTGCGAATATGTATGATGATCAGTAGGTAATTAAATGACAAATCAAGAGCCTCTGGCTGTTAATTGACAACAGCCTAGCCAGAGGAACTTACCATTACAAAACTCTACTCTACAAGCCATTTTAGGCTAATCAAGGCAAGGAACCGATTCCTGGAGCTGAACACCCACCCTATTAATTATTCCTGTAACCCATGACAATACAGCCATTGAGTCAGTCAAGTCAAGAGTGGACTCCCAAAACTACACCATTGGGCAAGACCCCTAGTGACTGTGACTAACAGCTGTCATGAATCACATGGAACAGGGACCTCCAGACTGGGCAGCCACAATGATGCTGGGTGATCACACAAGTCTGCCAGAAAGGGATAAAAGGCAGTGAAGCGTGACCCTCAGCGGCACCCTCTCATCCAACACCTGACCCACCAAGACAGAAGGACAAGCAGGTGAGCCCCTTCTGGAAAAGACATCGTCTTGAAGGAAGCTGAGCTTCAACAGCAGACTCCAGGGCATCGGATAGATAGATATACTGATGCCAGTGCTGTCACAATCACTACAGCAGCTACTATACTACATGGGTTTAAATAACATGGATTTGAATGAGTGAGTGCATGTGTGTGTGTTCATGCGTGTGTGACCGGTACCCCTCATAACTCAAAGTTTGCATTCATGATTTTATTGGTAACTTCACATCCCATCCAATAAACTAGTCGGAGTCATAGCTGACACAAAAATTAACATGAGTCGCCAACGTGACAAGGTAATAAGTAAGGGTAACCGCACTCTGCCTTGCATTAGCAGATGCATCATGGGTAGGACTACAGAGGTGATTCTCCCCTCTATGCAGCACTGGTGAGGTCGCAGCTGGAGTACTGCACCCGGTTTTGGGTGTTGCACCTCAAGAGGGATGTGGAGAGGGTTCACAGAAGAGCTACTCATATGGTTGAGGGCCTGCAGGTAAGATCCTATGAAGACAAACTGAGGGACCTGAATCTCTTCAGCCTCCGCAAGATGAGGCTGAGAGGTGA
>NW_017729029.1:53024563-53028558 GCF_001723915.1 Gavialis gangeticus
AGAGGTTACTAGAAACAACAGCCATAAACCAAAGGAGAGCAGATTTAGATCGGACATCAGGATGAAATTCTTTACGGTGAGGGTTGCCAAAATATGGAATGAGCTTCCAAGGGAGGTGGTACGCTCTCCTACCTTGGGGATCTTTAAGAGGAGACTGGACAAGCACCCAGCTGAGGTCACTTGACCCCAGTGCTGTTTCCTTCCCAGACCAGGGGGTCAGACTCAATGATCTAATAGGTCCCTTCAGACCCCAGACATCTATGAAATCTATAAACTAGAATTTATGATGATCCTGAGAGTTGGTCCTTTTTAGCCAACAAACAAATGCTTCAGTGTCTCACATGACACCTAAAGAATCCCTCACGTCTCACAGTAGAACACCATCAGCTATACTTGAGCTTCTCATCCACCTAATGACCCACTCTGAACTTACTTAGCTTTCAAGACTTAATCCAAAGGGATCAAAGGATGGTGTGGCTGCAGTCTGTACTACAAAGTATGCAATACTTCTTCCAGCCTACTAACCATGCCTTGAAGGTAAGAATTCACAAGGAATGTGCAATTCAAATTCTTTCAGACACTGAATTACCATGACCTTTCCCTAGTGCAAACACAAATTCATTTTAATGACAGGTCCACTCACCACTTTTTTCATTTAACCAACTTCACCATTAAAATCACCATTAAAATGGGCCACATCCCAACATGTTGAACAAGTTATCATAATCAGAAGAAAGCCCTGGAGATAAAAAGCTATTGAGGACACAAGAAATCTAGTTGTAGATCTCATAAAACAAAAAATATTTATACCCAAGACATCAAACAATACATTCATTGCAAATGTCCCCTGTTGTGACTATGGTGAAGCCTGTAATGTCAGATGAACAAAGTCTGACTGCTGGCAAAAGGCAAGAAAGATTGCAATGCTTAAGCATGGCACATCATCAGAGCCGTCCCTTGGGGGGTGGGGCGAATCGAGGCAACTGCCCTGGGCCCTGCAGACAGTGCCATTGGCACATGTCAAGCATGCCACCGCTCCTTGCGGCCACCACGCGCCGCCGGCTTTGCGCTCTGGCCACTTGCTCACCCCCAACTCCAGCCCCACACAGGCTGATATGCCCCGGGCCCCTCACACCCCTAGGGTCGGCTCTACACATCATTATCAATAAATTTAATTTAAAAAAAAAAAAAAAAAATCAAGATTCCCTGGCTACCATATTGGAAAGTTCAAGCTCAGGTTCCACAACAAGTCCTGAAAGAGTTGAAAACTTGTTTGAAGTTTGGGTGCTTAGCTAATTTGTGCAACCTGATTCATTGATATAGCATTGCCCAAGCTGCCCATTTGACCCTATCACTGAATGACATCTATTCCTTACTAAAGCGGCTATCTTATCATGTAAAGCATTCACACAAGTATGAACATAGGCAGGGATCAGCTGGCACGTGAGCAACTTAGTGCGAGAAATTTGAGGTAAAATGTCAGGTGGCCAGGGTTACCGTCATGTCTGATGCTAACTGATCAACTTCAGGGTCAAACTGGATGGCTGTGAGAGTAATTCTGGAAATAAAATATAGCTTCAGTACATACTTAAAGGTGAATTTTCACAACTAGCAAGTGAGGGTTAGTGTTCTGTGAAGTAATGTTCACCCCAGCCATACCTTGATACCATCTCTTTCCGATGGCAGCAACTACGGCGATCTCTCCAGTCAGTCACCAGTCCCCTTCCTCATCTCAACTTGACTGGCCACTAACATGTCCTCACTTGCTTGCACTATCTTGCGAGAAGAGAAGAGTGTCCGCACTTCCAACTTTATCACAAGGTCTCCGGGCTGTGACACTAGCTGATGAGCTCAAGAGGAAATGTGAGAGAAATAACAAAACACATTTTGAAGGAATGAGAGATGGTTTTATCATATAAATAATGCAGAATCTCAGGCCTCAGGAGCTACTACCTGTGGAGTGAAACTCCAGATGTAGGAGGAGACCATTTAATTAGGTTGAATTCTTGAACAATTTAATTGGCATGCAGTGTGAACCCACAAGACAACCTACAGGCAAAGTTATAATTGCCCTGATTACACAGCTCTGCAAAAGGCTTTCAAAGAAATAGCATGCAGCAATTTTCCTTTATAAATGACACTGAAGAACATTGTGGACAATCCCTTTTTAAAACCTTCTCTATGAAAACTATTAGCAGAAATGAAAAAAAAAAAAATCAAAACAACAAGGGAAAAAAATCATCTCATCGGTGCCTTCAAATACACACAGTCTGCTTCAATGTCTCCATTATGAGTTGTTTATGAAGGTCAGGTTAAAAGCTCTTCCACTTTTAACTGTTTCAAAAGTAACAATTTATGGTGTCATTACTAGATGCCAAAATTTGTAAGTGAAGATTTTTTTTGAGAGAGAGAATGAGAGAAAGCGCGGTGGGGGGCAGAGGGAGAGCAAGTGAGCAGGAGAATGGGAAAGAGTAAAAATAAGAATGAACCTAATTTCTTGCAGTCTAAATATGCTTACTGCCAAAGCAGAGTTGGTAGTCTGCACATTACTCTCTACTGGACTTCAATTTCTTTCAGCACCAGCCGCTCTTAAATTAATCAGTGGGTGATAGCCAGTTGTCAAACTTGCCTCCCTTGCTTTTTCTGCTGTTCCTCAACAGCTAATAAAGAGAAAGAAAGAACAAGCTGCCATAACCAACATAAAGCAGCTTTCCAGTAAAGCTGTCAAAAATGCAATACTCCTGCAATTGCACACCCATTTCTCGCACAGGTGTGCTGAGCAGAGAGGGCACAAGGATGAGCAAGTATTCCCTTCATGCATTTCCAAAAGAGTCCTTTATCCAGTGGGGATCACCAGGAAGAGGATAAACCTTCCTCTTTGAGCTCCCAGTGTGGGGGTTATCCCAGAGCCCCTAGTTCAGGACCATTTAGCCATTCTGGACATTCGCCTCTTGGACACCATTAAAATCTACTCTGCTATATCTGTCTTTGGCAATGCAGATGCTGTATCTGCAAAATTTCCTGCCCTTGAAATAAGGAAATCGTGTGCTGTCATTCTATTCATTACACCCCGTCAGTCCCACAGCACAGAAACAATTCATCTTGCTTTCAGTACTGAGTAGGTTCTTATTTCTTTTGGACACTTAAGCTCTTTATCTTGAATCATCTTTGGTTCATTTTTTGAATGTGGCAGCTGATCTATTTATCACCTGTCCATACGTCCTCAACACAAGATCCCCTTTCACCTGAGTGAATAGACTGGAAACATTCAGCAAAAGAGCCTGAGATATACGGAAAGATATTTAATAAATATATTCTACAAATAAAGAGGTTTAATCAATACAGTTATATACACACATTAAACCCAAACCATATCAGGCTAGATAAAAGAAAAACACTCAAAACTGGGACGTCATAATGACCCCAGTTCATCAAAATGTTTACATCCCAAAGACAAGGCTGGTCTTCTGATGAGTTTAAGACTTGGTACATCCAGGTTTAAATCTCTGCTCTACCTCAGCATGACCCGAGGCAAGACTTTCTTTTCCAAGGGTTTTAACTTACACGGTAAGACAAAAATACCCTGAAATATATTGAAGTGTTTACTCCAGCATGTTCCCACCAGTTTCAGGACAGCAATAAGCACATAGACCTGGCCCAGCTTTGCTGGCTTTTAACTTTTTTTGGCAAGCCAAATTGCACTTTCACAGCCTAACGCTTCATCCTGTAAAGTTCAGTTTGCTTCTGGGAGGAGGAGTAAAGAGCCATGAAAGCCACGAACAGTCAGGATATATTTTTAATAGAATTGTTGTTCTAAATCTTTGGCTTTTAACATCTCCTTTACAACACTCAACGGTAACCCCAAAACCAATTTCTTTATTTTTATATATTATGAAGAGCCTCAAAGATCGTGCCTGCTATAAATACATGTTCTGAACGGAGTCTGGCTTGGAGGACAATAGCCATAAAATAATGCCGGGGGGGGGGGGGGGGGG
>NW_017729029.1:53028710-53039622 GCF_001723915.1 Gavialis gangeticus
CTGAGCCTGTGACACAACACCGCCAGCCAAAGGCTGAGTGCATTATTTCATCATCAAGGTAACTTTCCTGTCTCAAGAACAATATTTTACACAGCTATTCCTTGAAAAAACAAAACAAAAACAAAAACAAACCCAGGCAATATTTCTTTTATTATGCTTCCCTGGAAAGTCTTCTTCCCACCCATCCAACCACCCACCACCATTTGTACAAATCCTATTTGTTAAGCTTGACATTCCCTGTTTCATTATTTGAAAGTGTCACGCTTCGGAGGAAAAATCTGCCACCGGCTCACATTATGTTCTTTTAGCCACTTGAGTAATGAGGAGATGCAGGGTGGAGGGAAAAGCCAGGAGTAAAGCTATTCTCTGTTTATTTTAGTGTAGGTTTGAAGCTGACCCTCAAAAATATCCTGCTGGGGGTTTAAATCAATGCATTTTACTGGTTGGAATCATAACTGTTCAAGTGCCTGACACAGGCCATTTCATAAACGATGGCCTGCAACCACTGGATGAGATTATTATGCGTAGCGCACAGAAGAGAGACGGATGCAAGAATCCTAATTTTTCCAGCTCTTCAAAGAAAGATTGTGCCACCCAAGCAAACTCTTAGTCGGCAGGAGTAGTAGTAGTTCACATCTTCTTTGCCAGAAGGCTCTAGTAGACAATATCGTTTGTACACAAAAACCCTGTGCTGCTATCAGTAGTGCTCTTAAGCTCCAAGGGTAGGACTGCAGAGGAGAAAAGCCATTGGCACTCTAGCCCTGCTAGCATCATATTGTACAGCTAGGATGTCAGCCACTTTATAGGAGTTCCCCAAGTACAATGGTCATCAGGGAAGGGGAATCGGCATGATCATGCTTACTGGAATCTAAAGGAGAACCTGGGCCCTGCACTGAACCACAGCACCCCTGTGACCGGGGCCAATCCCCAAGTTCTGGCAAGAGGGTTTCCTACAGTTTGGATTCGGTATCCACTGCCCCTAGCATGTAAACCCACCCACACCTGATAATCTTCTCTAAGCCTTCCTTGGTATTTTCACATACAAGACAAGAATGGAGTTGCTGCTGTGTTAGGGTGTGTGGAGATGAAATGTGGGCCCTAAATTGAAGCAGTGGCCTTTAAAAAACACCACTTCAATTTAGGGCTGATTAAACCCCCATGTCGTGCATGCACCCCGCTGACTTCCCTGCCTCTCTGGTGGGGAGGGGAGGGCGAGCTGCTGGTGCTTCCCTCTGTGGCAGCTGTGGGCCCCCCCAGGCAGCACCTGCCCACAGGCACCCAGCTCGGGAGGTCCTGGGGGGCACTGCAACCGTGGAGGGATGCACCGGGCCCCCATGCAGCTCAGGCAGGCAGGCAGGCTCCGGGGGGGAGGGAATCAGGCTCACCACTTTTCTTGGGCAGAGCTGCTTTCCCAGACTGCTGTCAGGCTGCCTGCAGGGCTTCCTGCAGAGCCACAGAGCTGGACAGAGCCCGGCGCTTTGCTCCGTGGCTGTAGGGGCAGCAACTAAAGCTCCTCGAAGGAGTTTTCGTTTGCTGTGCCCCAAGTCATTTAACGCACATTACACCACCGAATTTCCTACAACAGCTGGAATTAATGCGCAATATGCTGGTGAGGCGTGCAAACACCAGCACCATTAAAGAGGTACAAAAGCATTTAGCCCACTTTAAAGTGTAGTGCACACATGCCTCTCATTTTGTCAACACGTGGCCATAGGCATCCTTTCTGAAACCACAGAAAAAAAATCACAGCTGCCTACGTCTTTTCTCCTTGATCTTTAGGAAGCATGTATTTACAGGAAAGGGCCTGTGCCCTTCCCAGAGCTGCATTCCCGCACAGGGTTTCTACAAATGAACAGCACACACAGCAACTAGCATTGGCACAAGGCTACTGGGACAGCCACAGAGCCAAACAGCACTACGTGAACTGCAGGATACTGTTTTGCTGGCAGGGAGTGGGAGCACTTAAGAATTTATTTTGTGGCGATTCATTGTGAGCTAATTCAGGCCCCATTCAGCCCTGGCACAAGCAAGCAAACTCCCCTTGTCTTGGTCTGTCAAGTGTGCTGTGACTCAAATGCCAGTCAATACAGCTTGTCATGTAATTTGTTTTCAAGAGAAGCCAAGTCCACTTAGTCCTAGGAAAGCGGAGACCTAGGCACGTGCTTGTGGGTCTCCTCATTATTTGTACGATGGTGGCACTCAGCATGGACCAGCCTCCCACTTGCCATAGCTGCCATACAAACAGAATTAAAGGGTCCCTCAATGAAAAAGCTGACACTACAGGCCAAGTGAGAGACACAGAAGTACAGAGGGAAAAGCCCCAGGAGATGGGACTGGTCAGTACAATGAGACAGTGGTGACACTGTTCTGTTCACAAGCCACTGAACTCAGTGAGGGCATGTCTATACCACAGCCTTTGTTCACCCAAGCTGGGGAGGAAACCTCCTAATTTATGCAAAAGGAAAGCAGATCAATCCTGAAAATCGCCTTTAAAAAGCTGAGTTCAATCCTCAACCAAATGCGGGGGGATGCATAAGCAACAAGCACCTGGATACAATCAGACCACGACCGCTCTTCAACAAATCACGCCAACAAAAAGGACTGTTTTGCTGGAACGAATTACAAATTAGCTGCTAAAAGCATGCAGGAGGGGATGGAATACCTAGACTTTAAAACAGCTGAACTGATGCCTCACTTGATTTGGATCTGGTGGCACAGGAGGTCTGTCACATGGCTTGACTATTAGCTGAAGATCCCAAACAAAGGCTAGTGCTGGACTGCAATATTTTGAACAAGGAAAAAGTTTATAAGGGAGCTGCTGCAGAGATTAGTGTCGGGTACAGTTCAGCGTAGCCTACAAGGCAAAAGCAGCCTTATGGAAGTAGCAGACAAAAATCAGGAAACCCTAGATGGCTGTAAATACACAGAACAAAGATGGGGCTAGAGGGGATGAAAATACCAGCAGATAATAAAGGGACATTCGCTTATTAAGCAACATTTCTCAGGAAAGAAATGTGTACGTGACAGGAGTGCCGCTTTTGGAGCCTCTCCATGTATGGCTCCGCCCTCCTGTAATGGGCCAACCACCTGCTTACTCTCCTGCCATGCCTTGATCTCATGTGGTTAATAGATTGCTGTAATTAGCGGGAGGCTGCCCTTTTATATGCGCCCTGATGACAGGGGGCGCTATCTGCGGCTCCTTTTCCTCCCCTACACCGCAGCCCAAGCCTCGCAGATGGTGCTGGTGTAATCTGACTCTGGCTCTGTTATGTCTCGGCCCTCTTTTTGCCCTCGGGGCTCCTCACCGCCCCTCTGCCCTCTTGGGGCTCCTCACAACCCCTCTGCACCCTTGGGGCTCCTCTGCCACTCTCAGGGCTCCTCGCTGCCCCTCTGCACCCTTGGGGCTCCTCTGCCACTCTCGGGGCTCCTCGCCGCCCCTCTGCACTCTCGGGGTCCCTCTGCCACTCTCGGGGCTCCTCGCCGCCCCTCTCCACTCTCGGGGCTAGACTAATCCACCCCGCAACAAGCTGTGCCTTCTTCAGCGCCAGGAATCCCCACGCTACTGGGGGAGTCCCTATGAGGCCTCCTCCACCCCTTACACCCTCACCCAGTCCTCCGGTTAAACAGTGAACACAAAACACAAAGCCCCTGGGCTATAACATAAAACTAAACCATCCGGTACAACAGTTAATCCCTACCGGGCAAAATACTCCAGCAGCAACCTGTGGATACTCGTGCAGCCAAACCTTGACCTTCTCCCTGCATTGGCTGAACTCCTCACTCCTTGGCTGCCAGAGGAGGAACTGCCACCCTGGCCTCCTGCCTGGGTTTAAGAAGGGCTAAGCCCTGCCCCTTCCTGTCAGGGGTTTCGCCGGTTGCCCCAGCAACCAGGACCTGTGCTGCCCTGGTGACTGGCAGCTGCGCCTCCCCCTTCTCACCGCTAGGGGCCTCTCTTGAGCCGCCCCTGTTCTCAGGCGCAGGGCACCTAAATGCTCTGCGACAGTGTACCTGCGCTGTTGCTGGAGAAGGAGCTGGCTGGAGAAACACCAGCGCTACCACACATCCCAGAGTCACACCATCAGGAAAGCAGCAGAGTTACAATTAAAGGTGGTCTCAATTTTAAGAGAAGTGCCAAATTCATTGAGCAAAGTAGGAAAGACCAAGGGTTTAATAAATCCATTTATGAAATGTAAATGACAGTGAATGTTAATGCTTGTCTGGTAACACCAGCAATAAAAGCACAACAAATCTCAGTTTAAAAAAGCAAAAGAAGGGAAAAAAAGTCAGTCCACTTGTTGGTTTTGTTCCTCTTCTCATTTCTAAGCTGATTTCCTTTGGGTGGCTGGAGAAATGCAGTGTAGGGGGCAGGCAGAAAAACTTGGAAGAAACAAATGGTGCTTCACATAGTCAGCAGATCCCAGGCCTTGTATCAGAATTTTTGCTCTGTGAATGGTCCCCGGCCTGGATTTTCAGTGGCAAGCATACTGACCTGTCAACAAGCTTGCCTTCATACATTCACTCCATAGTCCAGGTGCTGTAACCTTGCCGGTACTAATACATTCACTATGTAGTAAATAGACTTTACGCTGTAGTGGAAGTGAAGCAGGCACACAACATACTGCCTTACAATATAGAAAATCAAAATCAGGGCAAAGTTACCTTTCTACATGGGACAGGTTCTATGTAGAAGAAGAAGTAAGTGAGTGTGTCTGTGTGGCCACTCCCCTCCTCAATTTCATCCCGGAGTAGCTTTTTTCACCTCCCTGCCAGCTAAGGGTATGGCACTTTAACAGCGCCTACTGCAGGCACCTAGCTTGAGAGAGCTGGTTGCATGTTTGCTCCTTGCAGTGGTTTGATCATTTCAAATGGCAAAATTCGGTATCTTCCATGTTTCAGGGGTGTTGCTCAAAGAACTATGTCTGCTTGCTGTGGCACATCTTACCCTGGATGTTGCTCCAAAGGAAAATACTCCACACTAATCCAACCATGTGTCTACATCCCGAGCTCGACCCCTTCTATGCCTCCAGTCAAAATGTGCAACTGGATTTTTCCCCAGCTAGCAATTTCTCCCTTTTTTCTATATCCAAAGCTTAACAAAGCAACTGGATGGTTACAAGCAGTATCCATATGTCCTCCTCTCTTTAACCCTACATTTGCATTACAAATGTTGTTAGTCATAAAAAATAAAGTTCTAGCCATAACAAAACCATAATAAAAAACTCTCTCTCATCACAAGCTTTGTTATAAGTCAGTGCACTAACTGATGTAAAAGCAGGATAAAAAACCTAGATCCTACCCCAAACTGGTTACACCCATGCATTGGTTTTGCCATGTGTTCTGCTCTCCTTGGAGTGGCAGCTGTCTACAGGACAGCACAGCCTCCATGGTACCTAACAACCAACACGGAGAGACAGGCCTTCTACCCAACAATGCTGAGAGCCACAACCTGGTGTGTACCAAAACATTCGCTGACATAAATGACACTCTTGTATGGAATAGGTGGATCTCCCACTCCTATTTCTCTTTTGCCCAGGGCGGGGGGACAGGTGGAAATGGGACTGATGTGGAGAGAGAACAAAAATACATAGGTGTTCTGCGTATTTATTAGCTACCAGCTACGACCCTAATTCTGTAGGCACACATGACCTTAGTCCCACTGAGACTGATGAGATTAGTCGGGTACATACTGAATTGTTTTCAGAATTGGGCCTATGTTACTGTACAGCCAGTACACAGAAGTCCTGCTACGGGGAATGCAAGTCTGAACATGCAATAAATAACTTTCGCCTGAATAACATCCTCTGTTCACATTTCTTCTTTGCTGAGATGTCTCGCTCCTGACACAAACTAAATTAAATTTCTCCTCTGCTGAGATCCTAATGCTAAGTTGCAATGAATGCACTGTCTAAACAATATGGAACCATTCTTGAGCATCACTGGCTCTATTTCATTGTGTCACTGTGATTGTTATGACAATCTTCTCAGCTCAGTTGCTGCTTCCAAACAGCATTATGCAAACTGTATGGGCTTTTTGCAGAATTAGGTACAAACCTTAAGTCAGCTATTTTTTACATTAAAAAGAATACAATAAAACTTTCAAGAAATCTTTTGAAGGTCAATGTGAGTAATTACCTCTCCAAGCAGAAATACATTTTTTCCCTCCTTTGTGTCCTGAATCTCCTGCAGATTGTCCATCCGTGTTTCTCAGAGGTAGGTTCATTCTCATCCTGCCATTCTTTAACTACAAGAGTAGTGATAAATTGTCACCTGTTGGTGCACTGAACCTTCAGGACCACAAAAACAACCTTTTCCCATGGTCATGCTAGCTGAAAAGAGTGAAACCCAACAGCATTTGTGTTAGCCATAATGCAATGAGTATGAAGCATAAATAAATCAATTATAATTGTTTAAATTACTGATGTGCATCATTTAGCAGTCTTCTTGTTTAACCATAGTTGTTTGCCATTCTGAGTTATTTATATTTTGGGGAAAGACAAAATTATTTGCAGCCTTATATGTACAGCACAGTTTTATAGCCATTCAGTATTCTACCGAGATCCAAAAGCTGTTTGACCCTGCCAACAAATAGCACTTATGGGTTCACAGACAGCCTGTTGTCTTGAAGCTTCACTATAAGGAAGCCTTCAGCTTATCAACATGAGATGAGCTTTGGAAATGTATAGTTCCTCTCCATCTGAAATAGATTAGAATCATTATAATATTTTTAAAAAAACTCACGGCTTGGGAAGAGTATCATTAAGGAAGGCCAGTGCAAGCATTTGTCTGTTTAGCTGAGGTGTTCTCTCACAAATAATGGTGGTGACGCTACTTCTATTAAAGCAATAAGCACTTCAAAACACATGGAAGGATTTGATTTGTTGAATTAAATAGTTCAGTTTGCCTTAAGGATTACTTTATATGAAAAATATGTGCAAGATGTCCCCGTCTTTGATAGTCAGAAAAACAGGAATATCCTCTCTCACAACATTATGGTTTAAAATCCTATCAGATCACTACTAGAGTTTCATTAGCTCCAGACCTGCACCATTTTATGTGTAATTCAGTACAAAATTGTACCCTGTGATTTGGAAGCAATTGAGGGTTCAAGCCACAAACGAGATGTGAGCTTTGCAGTACCTAACATTCAGGTGCCCATTCACCCAATGGATTCACAATATCCCAATGAGGCACCTTGGATCCTTGAACAATGCGGTGAGAGAACTGGGCACTTCAAAATGAATCCACCAACAAGCCAGAAGTCACCTACATCAGCCAGTAGGAAATGCTGGGGACAGCAATACATCTAACATCCCCTCTCTCTCTCTGGGACCTGTCTCTAGGTTGCAAGGAGACGCCTCCCCACACGGCCCTGAAAACTCTTGTAGAGTATTGTGCCTAAGTCCTTGCTTTCAAAAGTGAGGAGGAGCTGTTGCTTTATTCCCCCTGAAAATGGCTGGAGCTGCTGTCCCCATTTAGTTCAGCGGTTAGAGCACTTGACCAGACTGTGGGAGACATCGGCCAAATTCCCTCCTGCCCAAGGGGATGTAAACTCACACCTCTGACCACCCAAGGGTCTTCCGGAGCAGGACAGAAAGGGTTATCCTGTTGCCTCTTGTGGTATCAGTCCTCTTGGCACAGAATAATTATTCATTGGGGACAGAGAAAGGGAACCATACTCACTAGCCACGTGGTGAGAGAACTCCCCTGAGAAGGAAGAGACTGAGATTTCATATTCTACTTTACACTTATCTTTCCATAAAGCAGGACCTGGAACCCAGGTCTCCCATGGCCCAGATAAGCATGCTGACCAATAGGCTAGAAGTCATCCTCCTTCTCTCCTGTTCCCTATGGCCCAGTGTCCCCCAACTCCAGAATAGCCTATAGCCTGGGAGTCAGGGAATTCTCCTGGATGCTGGAAAATGTGAGTTCAAATGCCAGCAGGCAGAGGGAACCTAAGCTGGGTCTCCTGTACCCTTGGCTAATGCTCTAGGCATCAAGCTGTTGGATCTTGCCTTTGGATGTAGCCACCTACAGAAGTTGTTCTTCCCACCAAAGGTCCTTTGAGGATCTAGCCACCAGTATCAGTTCTGGCAATAAGTGGAAAGAAGCCGGTTTGACACTTTTTCGCTTGATGGCTATCTACTTAAGAGCTTGGCACAAACAGGGAAGAAAGTCCAGCCCTCCAGGGAGTGAGCAGCAGCTTTGTCCAGTCTCCAGTGACCTTGACAATTTTTACACCATCAATTTTAAATCCAGGCTGATGGATTAATCAAGGCTGATTTGAACCTGCTGCACTCTGTCAGTGTCTTTGGTCTGATCTTCATGCTTCGGTAGTTTGCCATTTTAACTGCTTCTGTCAGGGGCAAGGCTAAGACAGCAGAGTGCTCTTTGCCTCCCTTCTACCACAGAAAAGCAATTTGCACAAATGCTAGCAAGGAACCGCACCACGATGGTGGAAAGAAAGTCACAACCTAATTTCTGCCGAGTGCTGTTGGACAGGATTGAGCACACACATGCTCTTATTAGTTAGGGCCTCAGAAGCTGTCCTGAAATTGTTGAGGTCAACAAAACACGGAGACAACAAGGAAAGGACTCATGCCAGAACCAAACTCAGAGCAGCCTCCTAACACCCTCTTCCCAGGCTCCCTGCCACTCAACAGAAAATCAAACACCCGCCTCAACATCTATTGCAATATTGTGTGGCAGTAGTCTGACACAGTTTGCAAGAGTTTAGGTGTTCAAGGTTACAGATCCCAAAGACACAGTATTCGACAGCCCCTCTCCCCATCAATGCATACACTTGCCACATGAGATCTATTCTATTTACATCCATAACGAGGCTGCCCTAGGCACCGTTTCATGCAAAACCTATCAGATTACTAGTGAAGTGGAACAGCAGTACAGCGCCAAGCTGCCAGCTGGCACATCGATGTTCAAGGGTGGATGGTGCTGGCTTGGTACCCCTGGGTCAATGGTGGCTCTGTTTGTTATACACAGAGAAAGGAAGGGCAGTGGACAACACCATTTGCCAATCCGTTCTGCTGAATGAGCCAGGGAGCTGACTGCCCTTAATTCTGGCAGAAGCTGCTCAATTTCCCCTCACTTGGGCAAGAAGGAAGGCAGAGCAAATCTTCCAAAAGCATTTGGGATGGAGCCAATCCTTGTTGCAGACATTGTGGCTGGAATCATGCTTGGCCTTGAGGACAGTGGCACCAATACAAGTTTCTTCCATCTGCTCTGCCTCTACTACCCTGGTCACCTGTCCAGCCCCCAGTTGCTTCCTCCTGGGTGGTCATTTGTTTTAATCACATGCCAATTTCTCTCTATGGGGAAGTTCCTCCAGAGCCCATCTCTCTTTGTAACAGGTCACTAGAACAGAGAGACTCTTTGAGAGAGCTAAAGTGAAAGGAGACCCAAGTCCCAAGAAACTAGGTGCAATACACTGTCCAGTTCCCCGTAGACTAAGAGCTACCATACAACCCCATCAACTCTCGATTTCAATGAGGTAGCTTCATTTACATCTGTATGATTTGTGTCAAAGTGCTTGCACAGTATCCTGTATAGATGCTCATTCCCAAAGATCTGCAAAATCTTACACAATTGGTCGGCAAGATTTCAAGAATACATTTCAATACAGGAAGGTATGGAGACAGGGATAAATGGCTCAGGTCCACATCACTGAACCCTTGCCTCTTCCTTGAATATTTAAGGAAATCTGCAAAGCATGCAAACAAAAATCAATAAAAGCTTCTTGGGAGTCGTTATGGCTTATTGTTAAACATTTACAGGATTCAAGGCATGGGGAATGGAGCTCTTTGAACCCCATTAGCTTTAAAAGTTGCACAGCCCAATCCCAACAGTATCGAAGGAAGAATATACTCATTACAAGAGAGCTGTAGGAAAAGCTAATTTAGAAACTGCAATAACCTCTTTGACAGAATGGACTGTAATGGCCTCTTCAAAGCCATTACTGAGGGTAAAGTGAGCTGATACAAAGCTGTTACGCTGCACATTCAAAGACTGCGAGGTAGAATCAGAATGATCTGCCAGAGGACCTTTCAGCACTAAAGGCCTGTACCTTTTGAATTTGAACAGTGGAATTACATACTGCCCAAAAATGTCTAGTCAGGGAGCAGACTGGCAGGGGTGTGGGAGCTAATGATGGTACACTCATAACTCATGCCCGGCAAGATATAACTCCCAATAGATTTTGCATATCTTCTTAATGGGACCACCTATCTCCCTGTACACCAGTTTGTTCAGAAATTAAATTGTTCATTATGATAGCTCATATATTGCCAATTAATTTGTTTTCAAAATTAACACCCCCAAGAGACAAATGACTGCAGACCACATTTCTCCTACATTTCTTATTTTGGGTTGGGTGAGACACCCACTGGGTTCATTTCACATCTTGAATATTATCTTCACAATCATCAGGACCAGAGAGTTTTGATTTTAAGCGAGAGCTTTAGGAGCACAACTTAACAGCCTTGCAAAAAACATGCTGGCTCGCTAAGCCACCACAGTATGGCCCAACGTCACTCCTGGGGCTAGTTGTAGGAGGGTGTACCTGAGCAGAGACTATAAATTTGGCTCTATACATTTGGACACATTGCTTAACCACACTACATCTCCCAATGGGGATAATATACACCCTCCTTACAAAGATGCTGCAAAGCTTGAATCATTAGTATTCATGGAGTGCTCCCTGCCCAGTGGTCAAAAGTGCTAAGGAAATGTAAAGAATACCCACTGCAGGGCTTTCCTTCTGAATGAGAGCTTTCCAACAGCTTTTTCCAACCCAGCACTCCCCTAGCTTGAAGCTGCAAACAGTTGTGAGAACGTTTTTAATCAAAACACAAACCCAGTTTCATTTACCAGATACTGGCTTTCAACTGGGGGGGGGGGG
>NW_017729029.1:53039780-53048295 GCF_001723915.1 Gavialis gangeticus
GAAATGAAGCAGATTTGGTGCTGCCCTGCATTAATCCTGCCATTTTCTGGAGATAACAGCATCATTAATACATCCCAGTGGAAACAACAGCTTGCAGGTGTGTGAATGGTTGGGAAGTCATGAAGAGGAGACAGGCTTATTTCACATTTAGAGGGACCAACACGACTAACACGGAGGTAGAATTTAAGCTGCAGTAACTCAAATATCAGGAATGGTTGTACCTGGAGGACTGGAAGAGTACTCTCCTCCCATCTGCACAGCAGGTCTCCTGAGCAGAGATGGTTCATGGGTCACTGGCCACCTGTGCATTGACTGCTCACATGGTAGCAGTTCTAGCACTTCATTCTCAACAGCTGAATCTCAACAGTTGCATATAAAAGATACACATATTCCTGAAATCACTTTTCTACTTAAGCAAATTATTTTTACTGCCAACAAATGCTATGGGCTTGTGAAGGGTAGGGAAGGTGGACTACAGAACTGGGAATGGGAACAGACACTCAATTAAAACACTGGACAAAAGTGCTTTGCAAGCTCATGGCTTTGCAATTTGTCTCCAGGAGACAAATGACAGGGTGACACAAATGCAGACCCTGCTCAGGCCAGTGCAAATCTGCAACAAGAAAGTTGACACCATCTATTTTACCATGAACAGAGATGCCTGAACAACTGAATTTTAGGCTGCCAGAGTTCAAAGTGGCTTCCTTTATTTTGGAAAAACAGGGTTTTCTTTTCCACATATAGCTTTGGTCAGCCCAAGTCAATCTACAACCCCCTTACAGCAGTTTCCAGCCATCAGAACCCAGAGATCCTGAAAATCATCAGATTGCTACAGGGAATGAGCAGCACCATACCTAGACTCGTGGTGGCCCTGGGCGCACGTTTCTTATCTGGCCCCCCTTTGCCAGAGATAATAATGGGCATTATCTTCACCATTTTCAGGCCTCCTTTCTGTCTGGGTCCTGGGTGGCTGTCCGGTTTGCCCATGCCTGTGTCCAGCCCTGGGAATGAGTCTACCTTAGCTCAAGTAGTAGTGGCCTAGGTTTCTATCCCCCAAGTCCCATGAGGAGTTTAGAGCGTACAAATGCTCACGTATAGAATATCCATTTGTGCTTCCAGCACTCAATAAAGTAATCGCACAACACCACTCGGTTTTGTTCTTCTTGTTCTTTTACAGGGGAGAAAACCAACGAATAGGAACATGTAGTGACTGGCCAAACTCATACAGAAAGCAGTGACACAACCAGGACTAGAACCTCTGATCCCAACTCCCAGACTCTAGTCATGGGAGAATGCAGTCTCCTGAGAGCTACACCTCTTCTTGCTTAGCAAATGATAGAAAAAACAACTCGCATTGTGGCAATGGAAAGGGTTAAGACTTGGATCTGGTTAAACAAATACAAAGCACTCAAATGGTTTTACAAATTATGGATCCAATATACTGTATAACCCAGATCTAATAAAGGAGATTTCTCCAGACTAGAAATTATATTGCTTCAGTTCTGTGATAAACTGCTCAGGCACTGCTATCAACACCTTTCAATATCATCTTTAAAAGTCCAGCTGGCTGTACAGCTTTAATTAGCTTACTTGGCCTTTTATCATTTGTTGATCTGTTAGCCTCATCGCTGTTTAGCTAAATCACAGGAGAAATAGAAACGTGCCTTGGAAAATATTACTGACATAGGGTTCTGGAAAAATACCTTCATTATATTAATAAGCTTTCCCCATAAGGCAAATTCTATGCGAGCTGCTGCACAGTCTTAATTTCTCATTTATTTGGATTCCATTTTGATTTTCTGTCTCCTGCTAAATATTACTTTCTTATGGGGCTTTTGTTTTTTGCATTGATTTTTGGGATTGTGGCCATATTACATTGGAGACCAAATCCAAACTACTTGAATTTAGATTACAAATAAAATTTTTGACAAATCCTTCTTATGGTTTTTAATTTAGGGAAACACCAGCCACTTTCAGCTGGGCCAGAACTCAAATAGTAGTTACTGCACCATTTGCTCCTATAATCAAGGACATATGCCAACGGTGGATGGATGTTATGCTTTCCAAGGGTCTCTTAAAAAGGATTCTCTCTGGACTCATACTCAGCATTGGAGAGGTTCCCATTCAATGAAGCCATCAGCTCAATTTCCTTTTGTTTGTTGAAAAGTCTTGTAATTTAAGAGAGCTGGCAATGACACATGTGGAACCTATGGAGAATCCATCAAAACCCCTTACTCATATGCCCTGCATTTGATTCAGCACAGGATTGTTTTCTTTCTCTCTTACACATAAAAGTCCTGTTCTGGATGGACACTTGCACAAGGTCACTTTTATAGACACAAGTGGTTTTATTTCAGTGCATATTCAACTTGTGCATGTGCGTGAAGGAAGGAAAAGCCAGGGCTCACACATGCGAGAGTCAGGAGATCTATAAACTATCTTGGTTAGATGTAATGGGCAACTACAGCTACCATGATCTTAGTACAGTAGGAAATCACAGCCTCTGAAACACAGGACCTTAACTTCACTGGTTTCCAGTTTCACCCATCTGAAAAAGAAAACAACGTGGGCTCCAAAGAGAACTGTGCGCATAAACTGCTGAGTAGTAGCAAAACTCACTGAGATGCTCAAGTTGAGGTTGCCGTTTCAGCTTTTGGTGTTATTACATGGTGCAGAATCTCTGCTTCCTTTTTTGCAAGTGCTTGAACCAAACCCAAAGACTCACCCATGCCTAGTGGGAGGCTATTCCTGCTGCTACAGAGCTTTAGAAAAATAGATTTCAAGAAGAATAAAGTCTAGAATAATGTCTAGATAATTTCCCAAAAAAAATCTCTTTATCCCCTTTATATGCAGGCTGCAATTATAGGAGATCTTTCCTCTGCCTTTTTGTTTAGTAAGTACTAAGATTTCAGTCACAAGGATTTGTTTTGAGCTGTAAGCAAAAAAATAACAGGGAAAAAGTAAGTGTGAGGAAAAAGTCCTCTCCCACAGAGCCACATCCAAACACTCCCCTTATGACGTGTTCTGTACTGAACACACCACAAAACACAGGTACTCTGAACCACTGGTGAATATCTCACTTGTGAAAATGGTAGGACTATTTGTATGTCAAGACTGGTCCTTGAGTGACAGCAGGAGATTCTGCTGCTCACACACCCATGCAAATTAGTTTGCCATCACTCAGACCCGACGATCAAGACTGGAGATATTGTTCACCGCCAATGACATCTTGACCCAACCTGATGCCACCTAATGACAAAGAACTGTATTAATGGGTTGGTTGACTTTCCCTATCCCTTCACCAACAGGGTAGGCTGTGCACATGCTTCTGTGATATATTGCAAGTTGTCTAAATTTGCCCATCATATTGATCAAGGATGCTGTATTCAGTTTAATACCCTCACTATGTTCTCATCTTAATTTAAAAGCTAATTTTCTCCCCATCAACGCCAAGGCTGAAGAAAGCAGAGCAGTTGTAGTACAACGTGCCATTCTATCATTTCCCAGCCCAATCAAACAAAGGGTTTTAAGAAAATAGACTTTTTATTGCTTTCTGCATGGCAATTATTTTTGTGCATCCTTATTCCAAGGCTTTTCTGTTGCACTGTAAGAGAAAACAATTTGCTACTAGAGTTCAGGTAACTTTAAAAAATAGAGCTTCAAGGTAGAGGGAATTGATCAATACAACCCGTACATCTGAGAGCATAAATGGTTCTCTCAGTGGGATGGTGTAGGTTTTGCTTCAACTTGCTCTCCACCTTCCTTATTAAGCTCTTTATAATTCACCTTCTGGAAAGAGCCTTAGCTCCAAGCTACAAAAAATTAATTAATTAATTAAAATCCCTGTACAGACAGAAGCTGAAAGGAACTAGAGACAAGATAAAATAAGCTGCCTGCAAGCATGTAGAGAGCCAAATGTGGAGCTCTCCATGCCAGCAGGAGATTAAACCAAGCAAGGATTAATAGTTTGGCGCATGGCTACTATCATTTCTGTACACTGTTCCTGACTACTGGGGCCACTTTAAGAGTAATCTTATGGGATCAAAAGAAGTGAAACATCTCTACTGAAGAGGGCATAAAGAATGCAGTGCTGTGTTCACAGAGCTGTGGATGGCTCTAACAGATCTGTATTTTTGGGACAGCAATTCAGCTCAGAGGCCACTTAGGGCTAGAAGTGAAATTAAAGAGCAGATTTTGAAATGGGTCATGTTTTACTTCAGCTCAAACTCCACGTGATGAAAAATGTCATTTGTGTGGCTTAATGGCATCACACAATACGTGTGCGCCTGTTTCACGGGGGGTGTTAGATGAGTTTGCATCAGTGCAAACTAAACTACATCTGAATGTACTTTAGTTTGCAACGCTGCAAATTGCAATGATTGCAGCTGTCATCTTGGCCCCCCCAGCTGTGGGAGAAGCAGGCAACCTCCACAGGAAAAAAGGATCGGGCCCCTCACTGCTTCTACCTTCAGCAGGCGCCTTCTGAAGGCAGAAGTGGCGAAGGGCCCGATCCTTTTATTTCTGGCAGAGCCTGTTTGCCTCTCCCATGACTAGGCAGCAAGCTGCCAGCAGACCTAGTGGCCCCTGACCTGCTGGGGGCCCCAGCCCTTCCCTCCACAGCAGCATTGCCCCCCAGGGCCACCTGAGCAGGCTGCTAGTGGGCCGGGTGCTGCCCCAGCTTGGAGGCATCACCCAACCCAATCCAACTGTTCCCTGAGCCTGCCCGCTGGACGCCCATTGGAAGCTGCTTCCCAGGCAGCTTGGGGAACAGTTGGATCAGGCTGAGTACTGCCTCCGAGCTGGGGCAGCACCTGGCCCGCTAGCAGCCTGGCCTGATGGTGCTCCTGATGCAAAGGGAAGCACTGGAGCCCCTGCAGCTCAGCGGCTGCTCAGCCCACCGGCAGCTCACCTCCTGGCCGTAGGCAGACTACAGCTCTGACAAAAAAAAAGGATTGGGCCCCTTGCCATAATGTAACAGAAAAATTGACACGGTGGGCTTCAATTAAAAACCCACCATTTCAATTTCGGGGGCACAGAATAAAACCCTGAGGGCTAAACCCCCGTCACATGTACAAGCGCCCTATGATACTGGACTCAGTAACAAGAGTGTAATCTCTTCAAGGCAAGGAACATCTTTGCTGCATGTGCTTACGGTGCCTAGCATGATGGGGTCCTGGCTCATGAACAGGAGTCTCAGTTGTGCCCAAAGTACAAGTACTAGATAGACACCAGCATTCTGGACACTTCCCTGTTTTCCACTCAAGGACACCCTGTATAATGTGACACAAGAGGGTTTTTATCAGCCCACACAAATGAGAGCACATGTGAAGCAGCTAGGCTGAACTGATTTGAGGTTTCTTATGCTGAGAACTGAGATTGTAGTTGGACCCCAGCACCTGGTGACAAACAGTGGGCTGCAAGTTGGTCCATGACAACTGCAAGAGTTCCTAGCAAAGAATGAAGATGTCCAACCTCTGACCCAGCCCAGCACACAGGGCCACTGGGCCTTTGCTGCCTGTACGGTGATGGGCCCCAAACCATATCTGTGAACTGGTTTATAGTTCTGCTGTGAAGGAAATAAGGTGTACCACCTTGAACACGGTGGAGAGAGTGCTCATTTCCTGGCCAAGATGAAGCTAACCATGCTACATTGTCAGCCTGCCCCTCCCAGGCAAGGGGCACATACAAAAGCAGACACAAAGACACTCAGCGGATTCCTTCCTTTGTAAAAAAGGCCTCTTGCTACATCGTGCTTCCTCCCAGCACCTTGACAGCTGCCCCTTTGTTTTACTACAGGCAGCCACCTGCTCTCATTTCTAGATCTAACAGCAAATCAGGTGCCTGCTGACTTTCTTCTCCCAAAATGGCTTTATCCTCTCAGCAGCCAGCAGTTTTCAGCATCAATCACAAGGCAACATGGACACCTGCCAGCATAAGCACTAGCAGCATAGGAGAAGGTGAGAAGAGATATATGGAATAGCCTCTGGAATTTGCTGTTCGGCCTAGCAGATTGTGTTGGGCCAGAAGGGTGAAGCATGATGGTAATAGCTTTCAAGACAACAGGAGCCTCCTGTGCTGAAATTCTGCCAGATGTAATAAATGCAGAGAGCCATCGGTGTGTTGCTCTCCAGCAGGGACAGTGCTGTCCCACTTAAGCACGCGCCCGAATGCAAACTGCTACCTACCAGACTTTGGAGGACAGCGTTTTGTCAGTCTAGGGTTGCAGCTGGTAGGTACTGTCAATCAGGCTCACATCATGGAAGTGCACAGGCAGCAACACAGTGTGCAGCCCCAGTAGCAAGTCTGCAAGCCCAGAAAGGAATGGTAGCCTACTCCTTTTGAAGCAGGCTCCTGGACATAGTTTTTTGACCAGAGAATGCTTCAAGTGCCATCCCAGACATGCTCAGTTCCAGGGCAGAAGAGGATTCAGCTGAACCAATGGAAAGGTAAAAGACCCAGAGACCCTTTCCTCTGCCTTTCATTCCAAGATTGACACTGGTTACCAGGTAGCTGAACAGACACTGAATGGGTCACAGCAGTCCAGGACCAGAGAGCATCCATTGCCTTGATTTCTCTACAGAGATAGTCTTCTCCAAACTGGAAGACTGATTTAGAAAGAGGGCTACTTGAAGTGGAGTCCTCCCTTTCCCCATAAAGTCTGGTGGGTAGAAAAGACAAGAGGTCATATGCAGAAATTCGACCTCAGCTCTTCAGTGGCCAAGTCCTTCACCTTCAGAGTTGAACACAGTCATGACTCTCCTGGAAGACAAGTCTTCCTATCCAACTGCAGGGAATGCAGGGTCTTCATCACACACAAGCACACTCTACTTGGAAAAGTCAAGCACTGAAGTAGTTGTGCAAACCAGGCCTCAGCCCCCCTCCTCCCCACTCCCATACTTCTCACAGGTTTACCCATGGCTTTTGCCACAACTCTCTGTGGAAGACCCTTAGAGGTCCCCCCAGGGTCTGGCTTTCCAGCCCAAACACAACACTCTCCTTGGGTAGCTTCCCCAGGCCTTCCTCTGGCTTCCTTTTCAGAAGAAGCCAAATCAAGAAAGATTGGTTGGCCTCCCCTTACTTGAAAGTTCATAGGCTCCCATCTGCATGCTAACTGCATTTATCCTCATGCACCTCTGGGATTTAAGTGCTAGGATCACCGTCTCACACATAGAAACTGAGGCACAGAGGAGTGAAGGGGTTTGCCCAGGGTCACACCAGAAGTCTGTGACAGGGCAGAGTTGAGCCCAGATCTCCATGTAGCACCCTCCAACCAACCTGCCCTTTACACTGTGTCTTTGCCAGCTCCCCTTCAACACTGATGCCTTTATTTCGTAGATTTAAAATAAAACAGAAAAAGAAAATGGACAATGGGGGGACCCCTGCTAGGCCTCATCCCCTGCCACCCTTAGTGCCCCCCGACCCCTGCCCACTGTCCCAGCCCCCTGACTCCCCTCCCCTCCTCCCACAATGGCTGCCCTGCCCACCACAGGTCCCAGATGTTTAAAAAAAAAAAAGCCCCGAACTCACCAACTGCTGCAGTGGTCTCAGGGCTTCTGGGGGCTCGTGGCAGAGCCCCCCCACACAGCGCAGGGCAGTGGGGATCACCCCCCACCTGGCAGCAGCCAGTGAGAGTCAGGGTTTTGTTGTGTTTTTTCCCCAAAGAGCCAGGAGCTGGGGTGGGCGGGGCAGCCATGGGGGTGCTGAGACAGTGGGTGGGGGGTGGAGGGCTCGTGGCAGAGCCCCCCACGTGGTGTGGGGCAGTGGGGATCACCCCCCCGCCTGGCAAGAGCCAGTGAGTGGGGGCTTTTTATTAAAGAGCCGGGAGCTGGGAAAGCGGGCGAGGGATGGGGCCTGTTCAATTCGGAGATGTGGCCAAATCTCCAAATCAGATTTGGCTGAATCAATTCGGGACAGTGCTTCAAATCACCAAATCGAATCACTGTCCCCCGAATCAGCTGAATCTGAATCCAAAGTGAATACTAGCTGCTTTGCACTGGCCTAGTGTGTATATAAGGGCAGGCAGCCTGCCAGGGAGGCGCTCAAACTCAAGGCACCTTACACAAAGTGCCATGAGTTAGAGCTCCACTGAACCCAGCAGTTGTTGGATGGGGGGGGACTCCGAGCCTGCCTGAACTGGCTCTGGCCAGACTGCTGCTCCCCACGGCTGAGGGATGGGTCTTGCAGGGAGCTGGGTCTCCCTTCCCCCCCGTCCCCTGCATGAGCATCTTGACAGTGGCAGAGGCTGCTGTGGCCAGAGCTGCAGCAAGGGAGGGGGGAAAACAGAGCCCCCTGCCTCACAGGCCCAACCCAGCTCTGTCCAGGACCCCAGCAGGGGTAGTAGGGCCAGGCCTGTGTGGTGCGGAGGGGGGCTCCATTTTTCCCTCAGCTATGGGCATAAAAGCCTCTGCCACTCTCAAGACATTTGCACAGGGGGTGTGGGGAGCCACTCTGCCACATGTGCCCCACCCAGCTACCCCTGCTAATATCTTGTGGGGGAGCCAGGCCAGGCCTGTCA
>NW_017729029.1:53053295-53062973 GCF_001723915.1 Gavialis gangeticus
CCTCACAGGCCCAACCCAGCTCTGTCCAGGACCCCAGCAGGGGTAGTAGGGCCAGGCCTGTGTGGTGCGGAGGGGGGCTCCATTTTTCCCTCAGCTATGGGCATAAAAGCCTCTGCCACTCTCAAGACATTTGCACAGGGGGTGTGGGGAGCCACTCTGCCACATGTGCCCCACCCAGCTACCCCTGCTAATATCTTGTGGGGGAGCCAGGCCAGGCCTGTGAGGCAGGAGGGCTCTATTTCCACCCCCTCAACAACTTTACATAAGCATCTTAACGGATGTAGAGGCTGCCACACCTGGAGCTGGGGTGGGGAGGTGGGGATGGAGCCCCCCGCCTTCCAGGCCCAGCCAAGCACCCCCAAGACCCCAGCAGGGGTAGCCAGGTCAGGTCCAGGAGGGGGGTTCTGTCCCCCCCCAACCCTAATTCTGGCCATGGCAGCCCCTGCCACTGTCAAGACACTTGCATGGGGGCAAGGGGTGGAGGAAGGGAGGCCCCCCTGCCTTGTGGACCCAGCCCGGCTTTCCCCAAGACCCTAGCAGGGGTATCTAGGGGGGACGGCAAGTGTAGTGGGGATGGCCTCACAAAGCCTCATGGCCCCATCAGATACTTCATGAGATGAGGGTTAAATTTTTGCATGAAAGGCCATCTTAAAAGCTCTGTGCAGCCATGAACACTTGTTACCTTACGGCTATGAAGTAATGTCAGGGGCCTCATCACATGAAAAATATAACTTCTGTAAGCACCCTAATGCAACCATCAGAAGCCTCTGTGCTTCAGACTGTAGTGCCACATGGAGAGAGCAGGCGCATTTAAGCTTGATATTCTCTACAGATACCGGCTTTCTATTTTATTGACCCTGCCATTTCTTAGAATTAATCTTTCCCTAGGATTTTTTTTAAATCAGGATAGATTAGTTATTTTGAGTCAGCCACTTGAATACTAACAGGGGGCTTCCTAAGTCTTTTTTGACCTTCTAAACCCTGGCTCCTCCAGGTAATGCTTATAAAAACGTCCCATTGATATTAAAGTAGGATCAGACTAAGAAATTAAGAGCCAAGGTCAGTCTGCTGGCAGGCAGGGGACCTATTCCTAATTCTGCTATTGACTTAGAAGGCTCTTGAACAGTTCAATTCTTGTGCCACAGTTACATCTGTAAAAAAAGGAGCTAATAATTACCTCCCGTTGTAACATAAGTGAAAGCACAATAAGCATTATATTACTGAGGTATATCAGGCCTAGTTCTATTTATTTTGAGACCTCTAGCACTACAAAAATCCTGCCGGCCTGTACAATAAGGAGTTAAGAGACCAAAAGGATCAGTTTTAATAATTCTGGGTGCAGTATTAGCTCAGATACATGAGCTGAATCCATATGGCATGTTAACAATTCACCAGCAAGGAAACAATTTCAGGAGCTATTCATTTAAGCAATAGTTTCTATTCCATCTAAATATTGGAAGCAATAAAGGCTCCTACGCATCTAGTAAAAGAGATGAGAAAATGGCAGGGTATTAAAATCAGAGAATGGGAGCCAGATGTTAGAGCTGCAAGGAAGACGAGGTAATAGATTTTTTTTTCTCTGTCCTGGCTTTCTATGCACAAATCACCAGAGGCAGCAGGGACTTCTCCCAGCAGTACCTTTTTACATCCTGGCAGGGGGACACATGGGGGAAAGGTGAGACAGATTTTGACCTCAGAAGCAAGTGGAAATGTAACCATCATCTTCAAATGAGAGAAGGCTTAGGGCTAAAATGGAGACAAAACCAACGCTGCTCCCTAATATCCCTACGGTACATGAAGCAGAACCTCTTTGGAATACCACAAAGGCGATGGGTGTTCAACGGGTAGGCTTCAGAGGTGGGCTACAAAATCTAATACTGTTTGAAGGGGGGAAGGGAATAGAAGGGGTCAGCTAAAACCCTCCAGATATTCTCTCAGAAGTAGACAGTGTATTAAGCTGAGATGCCAAGAAGCAGCCTAAGCCCCTCAGTGCAATGCTGCAGGCAGACTAATTGGTTCTGCTGAGAGGCAGAGATAATTACCCTTGGCCCAGCACCATCTGAATGCATCTATGCTGCTTCAGGCTCAAAGCCAGCACACACAGAGCTAGGTTGGATGTCTCTGCAATGTACTTGGCAAGAAGACCAAGAGGCAGGTAGGCTGTGGGGCTCGTCGTGGGGTGAGATCAGCTGCAGGGCTGGAGATAGGATTGGGTGGGGATGAGGGGGTAAGTGGGTTGTAGACTGTGAGGAAGGCCAGGGAATCGCTGCTCTAGACCAGCAGTGTCAAAGATACAGCCTGCAGGCTGGGTCTGACCCATGGAGCTCCATCATCCAGCCTCCAGTGCTGCTCCTGGGTCTCGAACTGACCTACACACAGCACATGGCATGCGCCAGCCCAGCCACAGATACCTGTAGCGTGGGCCTGGGACCCATGCTGCATGTGGCACCTGCCAGTCGGGACTGCATGGAGCCAGACGAGTTTGACATGCCTACTCTAGATCATTTATCTGGCTTTGTTATCTCTCTCTATAGATTAGGGTTCTCTCCTAGCTTTCATAACCCTGTGCTTGAACAGAGAGCTAAATGCTGCAGCTGGATTTCCGGAACTATTACAGCTGAATGTAGTCATATCACTGCTGTACGACAGGGTAATCAAATCTCTCAGCCCAGGAGGATGTAAGCTGATTGCCAAGAAGCCATGAAAAAACTGCTTTCTATTACTATAGCAAAATCAGCTGGGGGGAGGGGGGCTTCCTACTTCCATGAGAAGCATCAGATTTGGCCCCACTTGGGGGCTGGATGCTGAACTTGATGGATTCATTTACACCTGGTTAATCCTAGGCCAGTGCTTGAGAGGTTTATGCATGCTGGTTTCCTTCCAAGGCAACAATAGCAATGTGCAGAGCATTTGGAAAAAAATAATTTGAACCATTTATGAAGCAGACGGACCCCTATCAGGTCTTCCTGAAGGCACCACAGCTACTACGTTAGCTATTGCACAACAGTGAGTTGCTTACCCTGTCCTGCTCTCTGCTGGGAGGTCTAGCTACAAAATGGGCCATCTTTATAATTCTTGTGTAAGAAACATATGCTCTGTTTGCTCTTCCTTGCTGCCATCAAATCATATTATACTTCAGCTACCAGCTTCCATGGAGTGTATAAAAACAGGGTCTAATATCAGAAGATGCTAAGAAACTCCCAACAGAAGAGTACCCTCACCTGCCATTGACTTCCATAGGAACTGATGGCACTCAGCATCTTGCCAAAACTGGCCTATGTCTAGCTGTGTGATATAATGCATACAAACTGGGTACAGGACTATATGCACGGAAATGATACGTTCACTTCTAAGCTACTTTGTTGGACATAAATCTATTGCTGAGGCAAATAGAAACAGCTCACTGGAACATTAAGAAATATTTTTTGCTGTTAATCAAGCTGCTGTTATCCCCCATCAGATCTTGATGTGCATCACACTCTCTTCAGACTGCCAAAAAATTAAGCCAATCCTTAAAATCTGTCCCATCAGGCTTCAAAAGGGCCTCTCACATTGACCCTTTTAGTCATCAGGGTTAACAATCCACCCTGCCTCCCACTTCATAATTAAACCCTCCATTATCCATTTGGGATGGAGAAGTAGTTTACTCCCATTCTACCGAAATGCACAGGCCAAAATCCTACAGAGAGTCAATGACAGATGGGAAAAGACTAGAAATCCCAGCACAGGGGGCTCTGCTGCAGTCCACAGACAACACTGCCGCCAAAACAACATAAAGCAGAAAAGTGTCATCCAGTCACCTGCTTAATGGGCGAGCAGGGCCATTGCATGCAGCAGGCTTGGTTTCACAAACTGCTAGGGCTTCTCATTGGAAGATTACAACAAGCACAAATTTTATCTAATCCAAATGACTGGACAGGAACCCCAGGGTAAAGTTATTCAGTGTTGGAAAATCCTACAGCTCCCTTCAACGCAGCCAGGAGGCCAAGTCACCCAGCACATGAGTGACCTAGTTGAGACGGCCTGGAGGCAGCTCCAGAGCTGCCAGTGCGGGAACTCAGAGCTGCCAGCCCCAGCTGCTGCTGAATAGGCAGTTTCCAATGAGAAGGCAACTTCATTGCTTATGCCAAGCACATGCCATCTGCTCTGCATCTGCCATCTGAGCTTCTCAAGAGCAGAAAACCAGGAGGAAGGAGGATAAGAAAAGGGGGGAAATTCAGACCATTCAGCCCCATTGGCTTTGTAATAATGTTGACCATCTGCCCATCACATAATCCGTTAGAACAATAAGGACAAATGCAAAGTCCTGCACTTAGGATGCAACAATCTGATGCGCCAGTGGGGACTGACTAGCTAAGCAGCAGCTCTGCAGAAAAGGACCCGGGGTGACAGTGGACAGTGTGCTCTTGTTGTGAAGCAACACACTAGCATCACACTGGGCTGCATTAGTAGCAGCATTGCCAGCAGATTGAGGAAAGTGATTATTCCCCTGTATTCCCACACTGGTGAGGTCACATCTGGAGTACTGTGTCCAGTTTTGGGCCTCCCAACTACATAAAGGATGTAGACAAAATGGAGAAAGTCCAGCAAAGGGCAAGAAAAATGGTTAGGGGGCTGCGGAACAGGACTTACAAGAAAAGGCTGAAGGAACTGGGCTTACTTAGTCTGGGGAAGAGAAGACTGAGAGGGGATTTAATAGCAGCCTGCAACTAACCAAAGGGTGGTTTCAAAGAGGCTAGTGCTGGACTGTTCTCAGTGGGGGCAGATGACAGAACAAGGAGCAATGGGCTCAAGTTGCAGCAAGGGAAGCTTAAGTTAGATCTTTTTAAAAACTTTTTCACTAAGAGGGTAGTAAAGCACTACACAGTTTACCCAGACAGGTTGTGAAATCTCTATCCTCAGAGGTTTTTAAGAGCCAAGCAGGCAACAAAGCTTTGGCTAGGATGATCTAGTTGGGAATGGTCCTGCTTTGAGCAGGGGGTTGCACTAGATGATCTCCTGAGGTCCCTTCCAACCCAAATTTCCTATACCCATCACAGGGACTTCCAACAGGACCTGGGGCAAGAAGACTCAGGACTTTGCAATAGAAATGACCTTCACATTAGGATCCTCATTCCTGGAGATGCCTCCATTATTTAATTAACAACTCTCTGGAAGTGTTGGCATCCTTCCCACATGATGGACAAGTGCAGATTTTAGCTGGAAACACCTTCCTAATCAGAGACAGATGGATCTTTCCTGTTGCAAGAGGGATGTCTCTGACATGCTATACTGGGCTGAATGGTGTTTATGAGCTGGAAGGGGTTGGTTTTAGTTTCTGACTGCAGGGCAAGTAGACTTCAGAGAGGGTTGGGTTCTGCTGATCCACAATGGAGCCAAACGATGAACTCAGAGTGCTGATATCTATAACTCCCCCCCAGCAGAAGGTTTCACATCTCCGATCTGATATTCTGGCATCCAGAAGCAACAGATTTATAAACTCTAATCTCACACCCAGACCCTTATCTCACATCTCAATTACTGCAACATCTTCCTCTCGGGCCTTGACAAATCCTGTGTTAGCTGCTTATATCCTTCAAAATGCTGCTGTGAAAATCATTTTCCTGACCCGGCCATGTCAGGTCCCTTTTCCTTTTCCCTTCCCCTCGCTAGCTCCCCCTTCGCCATCACATCACCTTCCTTGACCTACCTATCCCATTTCATAAGGTACAAAAACATCAGCCCTTGGCCTTTTGTTCACAAATTATTCCAGATTCCATTACCCATTTATGCACATTTCCCAATGCCTATCTTTATGCTTTCTCCCTCTTCCTGAGATGTCACACATTTACAAACTTCTTCAGACAGGTTGTTTGTTTCTCCCATTATCTTCATTGGAAGAGACTAAGCACAATCAATCTTCAGCAAGGTCAGCTGAAGAAGATGGCCCCAACTTTCCCGAAGTTAAGTACACCGTGCTAAGAAAAGCTTCTATCCTTTAAAATGTAGAACTAGTAATTATGATCTCTTAAGGAGCTAGGACATTGGACTGGAGGAGACAGTAGTCCCAGACACTTACCAACCTCCACCTTAATGCCTGTAACATTGCCTGCCCTACTACTTCTATTAGAAGGTTGTTACAGGTCTCCCTCCTCTGTTGGTCCATTGGTCCTGTTCAGTTAAAAAAATTCCCCTTCACAGCAATACCCGTAAAGTGCATGAAAAGATTCCTCTATTGAGACAACCACAATATACCCACTGACTTCGTAATACAGATGCAGAGTAATTCCTGGTTAAACCTTTAATCAACGAGACCTCTGTAAGCCTCTTCCACCCTCATTAAAGAGATTTACAAAACCGTGAAGGAGGTTGGAGAGTTAATGACATGCCATTTAAAAGTGCTCTATTAAGGTTTGGGTATTTTTATCTTTAAAAAAAAAGTACATTTGCAGATTATAACTCCATGGAGACAATTATAAAAGCATTTTGAGAGTCTTTTCACTTGATCTATAAGGGAAAAACATGGTACAGTGGCTCATAGGAAAGCAAATGCATTGCCTAAGCCTTTTTTCTTGAATAGGATCCTAAATAGCCGTGTTGCAGCTGCAATGAAGTGTCTGATGTTCCTGTGATTTATTACAGCACGGGCCACATCATCTGCCAAAGTGTGCTTGTAAGTTACAACCCAGTTTGCTAAGGAAACACTAGAATAGGACAAATTTCAGATTTGCATTTCCCCTTGATTAGCGTCTCTGAAGTTCCTATGAAAACTTTTGTACCGCCCACAAATACAAAACCATTGCCAACTGCAGTTTAATTTCTGAGAGCATCAGGAAGGAAGCCCATTTGGCCAGCAAACTAGGGCTGAAGCCTGAAAGAGACTGCTTACAGAAGGGAGAATGCAGAATGGTACTGAAAGAAATGGGAACGGGCAAACTTCCAACACACTGCGTTTCAAACCAAATTGCTTGGATTTGAACATCATGCTCACAAGAGTGTGGGATCTTTCATTAGCCTCTTAGCTCAGACCTGGACACCCTTTTTCAAATCCAATTTAGAGCTTCTCCCTGCTGCCCAACAACTCTATTTGCAAAATTCCCTTTGATCTTAATGGGGAGGGAAGGGAGAGCAGGACTGGGGCCTAAGTTTGTGGCTGATCCAAGAGGATACACTAAGAGTTTCACCCGCAAAAGTCACCAGACAAACCTCAAGCAATTCAGCACTGGCAGGCCATCTTGTGTTAGAAGAGACTGTACCAGTATAATGAATCTGCAATGTAAAGCAAAGTCCTGAAGTCAATGGCAAAATTCCTATTGATTTTCAATGGGCCCAGAAAGTGGTGGGTTGGGTTTGTCTTGCATCATGTCTGACTGTCCCATAAACAGCTCTGTCAACTTGGAAGCATTTCTCACTGACAAAAGAACAAGAACTCAATCACACGCCTTTTTTTTCTTAAATTGTAAGGCCCTGAGTTAGTTAATGATGGTTCACAAGACAAGTGAGTCCCATTCAAGGAATTCCCATCCATGAAAGCAGGCGTCAAGGACATGGCATGTATGTCCTTACACCTCTTTTACTTGAAGCACAATTTACTGTTCTCAAGTAAGGACAAGACACCAAGTCAAAACCAACACAGGCAGATACATGAACAAGGGTGGAGGAAAAATGCAACAATATACTTATAGCTAACAAAATAGGAAGTGTTGTGAGAGTGGGTATTCCAATTTGAACACCACGCCGCCAGGAAATGGACTGAGACCACTCATTAATTTCCCAATAGCTACCAGCTGGTCAACCAAAACTTTTCGTTACTATCAACCTGAGCAATGTCATGAGGTAAAGACCACAGTATTAACAGTACATAAGAAAATAGTGAGACCCTATGGGAAGAGGGACCAGAGGGAAAGGGAGTTCAGGAAGGGTGATGGCTCCTCAAAGGAATGATCCTCAGAGTGCAGAAAAGGTCCATTCCTGTATGCAGGAAAGGTGGTAGAGGGGCCAGAAAGCCCTCTTGGCTTACCAGAGCAGTCAAGGAGTGCTTATAAAAGAAAAGGGAGGCTTACCGACAGTGAAAACAAGGGGTACTCACCAAGGAGGAATACAAAAGTATAGCCTGTATTTGCAAGGAGAGGATAAGGAAGGCAAGGGCAGTGACCAAGATCAGGTTGGTGGACTGAGTTCAAGACAATAAGAAGTCCTTCTTTAGGTATACAGGGAGCAGGAGAAAGACCAAGGGAAATGTGGGGCCTTTGCAGAATGGGACAGGATAGCTGATAACAGACAGTCAATAGAAAGCTGAACTCTTAATGACTCATGGTGCTTGGGGAAAGGGCCTCGAAGACTGGAAAATAGCCAACATGGTGCCAATAGATTTCATAAGACATAAGAGCTGGAAGGGACCTCAGAAGATCATCAAGTCCAGCTCCCCGCCCAAAGGGCATGAAGTCAAAATCTTTAAGAAGGGGAAGAGGGAGGATCTGGGAAACTGTAGGCCAGTCAGTTTGACTTTGATACCAGGTAAAATTTTGGAGAAAAGTATTAAGAAGTCCATTTGTGAGAGACTGGCAGAAGGCATGATGCTGAAGGATAACTGACATGTTTTTGTTGCAGGCAGGTCACATCTGACCAACCTCATCTCCTTCTATGACCAAGTAATGAACCGCTCAGATGTAAGAAACGTGGTTGATGTCATATACGTGGATTTTAAAAAGGCCATCAATATAGTCTCCCATGACGTTCTTGTAAAAAAACTGGGGGATTGTGGGCTAGCAGACTCCACGGTCAGGTGGTTTGGAAACTGGCTAAGGGATCAAACCCAGAAAGTTTTAGTAGACAGGTCTCTATCATCGTGGTGGGAGGTAGCCAGTCGTGTCCCACAGGGTTTGGTTCTTGGACCCCTGCTGTTCAACATCTTTAGTAACGATTTAGATGAGGAAGTGGAAAGCATGCTGGCCAAGTTTGCAGGCAATATTAAGTTATGGGGAAAAGTGGTCATTCTAGGGGATAGGATGTGGATCCAAGCAGACCTGGACAAGATGGAAAGATGGGCAGAGCAGAACTGGATGCAGTTCAATAAGGATAAATGCAGAGTGCTTCATCTGGGGAGAAGTAATCAGCAACACAAATAAAGGTTAGGAGGAGATGTCCTGGCCAGCACGATGGCTGAAAGGGACCTTGGGGTTATGGCTGATCACAGAATGAACATAAGCTGCCAGTGTGACACTGTAGTCAACAAAGCTAATAGCATACTGGGATGCATTAGCCAATGTGTCATGAGCAGGGCTAAGGAAGTGATACTTCCTCTCTACTTGGCATCGGTGAGACCCCAGCTGGAGTACGGTGTCCAGTTTGGGACACCACACTTCAAAAAAGATGTAGAGACTCTTGAAAGGGTCCAAAGAAGGACCACAAGAATGATTAAGGGCCTGGAGGACAAACCTTATGAAGAAAGACTAAGGGATCTGGGACTGTTCAGCCTGGGGAAGAGAACACTGAGGGGGGCTTGGTGGCTGTCTATAAGTATGTAAGGGGGGAATATTGGGAGCTGAAAAAAAACTGTTCACTACGACACCTCAGGGGAGGACAAGGAGCAATAGTCATAAACTGTTAGAGCAGGGGTGAGCAAAATGTGGCCCACAGGCTGGACACAGCCCACCAGACCATTCTATCCGGCCCACGGGGCCCCTAAAAAATTTAGAA
>NW_017729029.1:53067973-53068333 GCF_001723915.1 Gavialis gangeticus
GCATGAAGTCAAAATCTTTAAGAAGGGGAAGAGGGAGGATCTGGGAAACTGTAGGCCAGTCAGTTTGACTTTGATACCAGGTAAAATTTTGGAGAAAAGTATTAAGAAGTCCATTTGTGAGAGACTGGCAGAAGGCATGATGCTGAAGGATAACTGACATGTTTTTGTTGCAGGCAGGTCACATCTGACCAACCTCATCTCCTTCTATGACCAAGTAATGAACCGCTCAGATGTAAGAAACGTGGTTGATGTCATATACGTGGATTTTAAAAAGGCCATCAATATAGTCTCCCATGACGTTCTTGTAAAAAAACTGGGGGATTGTGGGCTAGCAGACTCCACGGTCAGGTGGTTTGGAAA
>NW_017729029.1:53073333-53073572 GCF_001723915.1 Gavialis gangeticus
CAAGGAAGAATGTCTTTATGGTAAGGGAGACCAGAATATGGAATAGATTTGGAGGTGTTGCAGTCCCCAACCTCGGAAGTCTTCAAGAGGAGACTGGACAGATCCCTTGCTGGGATCGTTTGATCTCAGCAGTATTCCTGCCCAGAGCAGAAGGGTAGGACTCAATTTTTTAAGGTCCCTTCCACCCCTTAATTTCTATGGTTCTATGACTGAAATTTTCCTGGGGTAAGTAAGTGGCC
>NW_017729029.1:53083771-53086954 GCF_001723915.1 Gavialis gangeticus
TTGAGCCAATTACTTTTAATCTCTTAGGGCAACGCAGGGTTTCATCTTTGCCCCAACTCCTCCCACAGATTTCCAGAGTCTGTAGAGGTATTTTGCAGGACTTTTGTGAGGCGCTCATTTTGTGTTCATTATGTTTAATGTGTAGAGAGGTTGATGGCAATTTTTATAGCAGGGTGTTGCATCATTTCAGCATGCAAGCCCCCAGAGCACTTGGCATTGGACGGCTTTGTCTTTTTGTCTTAGTGCTGGTTTATAAATGATGGATCACTGGCAGTTCAGTTTTCCCCCTATTTTTTGCCCTCTCGCATCCAATTTTGTGGTTACAATAGAGTGTCTCGTTGAAATTGCAGAGCGTTGCTTTGGCTGGAAAGGTCCTGCTATGTGGAGGCCCATCAGGCTGGTCCCAGAGTTAGTCAGTCAGATCCTGACCCTCAAAACTCTTAGAAGTATTGTAAAGCATTTTTGTCTCTGCAGATATTTCAACAGTCACATTCCACTTATCATCTTCCAAAGCCTTTAGCTTATATGCAGGGAAGCCCGATGATCAGCAGCTGATGAAAAGGTCTCTGACAACATGTCTGCTCAACTCTCTTGGCACAAACTACAGGTACCTTATCACAAGGTGGTATATTTAAGTAATTTTAAGATAAAATTAAAACCAGTTGAAAACTAAGCATCTTCTAATATTGCTCTGATCTGCAGAGATAAGGTCCAATCATGAGGCAACTTGTGTCACTAAAAATCTATTCAATAGAATCTCTATTAAATGCTAATTTTGTTGCTCAAAATTAGGAAGCAACAGAATTAATTATTGAATACAAAGACTGAGTTATACATTTGGTTGGGTTTGGGTTTGTTTCCTAATAGAAAGTATGTCTTCAGCAGAAATCCATTAAAATTTTCAGTATTCCCATGCTACTCTGATCCTAAGTTCTCTCATTAAGTAGCACAGCCATAATGACATTTAACCACTTGAGCAGCAAAAACAGCACATAATTATCACTTAAAATTCAATCATTTAGGGTGCAAATAGATACTGTACATCACTGACAATTCGCATTCCAGAAAAGATTTATCAGCTCTCTTATATCTACCTCATAAGAACTTTCACTCAATGCGCTACTTGCCCTGAGCAGAGGTAACCGATGAAACATGCCTTGTTGCAATATGTTCTCATGAAGATAAATTTGACCCAACCTCTAGTAGTAAAACACGACATGGCTTTTGCATTATCCTGAACTGAACCTAAGTGCCTACGACAGAATCAACAGTTCCCAGGGGACTGTCCTGGGTCTAGGGTTGCTTAATGATTTGGACAATGAGAATGAGTGCATACTTAGCATATCTGTAGATGACACCAAGTTAGGTTGAGTTGCAGATGCTCTGGAGGGTATGGAGCGCGAAGATCCAGAATAACCTGGATAGACTGGAAAAAATATTGTTGAATTTCAACAAGGACAAGTGCAAGGTCCCAGGGACAAAATACCGGTAACTGCACAAATACAGACTTCTAGGCTGCAGTACTGCAGAGAAGGACCTGTGGGTTACAGTAGACCATGAACTGAATATGACCCAACAGTGTGCTCTTGTTGCAAAAGGAAAAAAAAAAGCCAACAGCATCCTGGGTTGTACAACAGGAGTACTGTGTCCAGTTTTGGGCCCCATACTATAGGAAGGATATGGACAGATTGAAAAGGGTCCAGTGGAGAGCAACAAAAATGATTAGAGGCTTGGGAAGCAGATCTCATTCTCTGTGGCATTAGTGGACAGGTCTCAGATTAATGACCTCAGACTGCAGCAGTGGAAATTTAGGGTGGAGATTAGGAGGGGCTTGCTGATTATGTAGGTGCCCAGACACTGGAACAGCCTACCTAGAGAAGTTGTGAAATCTCCATCCCTAGAAATTTTCGAAAGCAGGTTAGACAGACACTTGACTGGGATGATTTAGTCAGGGATGATGCTGGGGACTAGGTGACCTCATGAGGTCCCTTCCAACCCTACTTTCCTATGAACAACAGATAGGCAACTGCCAGCCAGTGTTAGAGGGTGACCAGGATCAGTACAAAACAAAGGGGAAAACCTTGTATATCCCAAGATCCTTGAGGTCCTTCCTCCTGGGTTCCGGCCAGCATGTGGAAGTTTGTCCATCCACTCCTGCTTGCCAAGTAGTACCAAGGGTCCAGAGTGGCAGTACAGCCTCTCCTGGCATGCCACACCACTTCAGAGGTTCCCCCTTCATGCATCATCATACAGGGAAGGAGGACATACGGAATCTGCAGAAACCATAAGCGTCTCATGCAGCCCATTGTGTTTTTTAAAAGAAATGGGTCTGGGGGCAAGCATTGATCAAATCCTGCCCTCTGTAGCCCCTGCACTGCCACGTTGGTCAACAGCTGAACATTAGAGTACGCCACTGACACTGGACACAGAGCTACTCCACCAGCAGAGATAGCACGGCCTGAGACTCAGAGGATTTGCCCAGTCCCCTTCCAGCCCGCATACTGCTCCCAGCAGTACTGCCCAGTTACCACTCTGCTGTCACTTCCCTCCCACCATCATCACTGCTCTAGACCCTGCTCCATCGGAGCAGGTAGAGTTCAAAGCTACTGCAGCTCTTCTCCTGAGCCCATCCACACAGCCAGCAAGTCTCTTCCCAGCCAAAGAAGTAAGCTCTTCCTTGAATCCTCAGCTAGTAGGTAGGAATGGAGAGCAATGCTTCTCCCTTTCTTTCTTGTCAGAGATCAAGCATGTGTTTTTTGGGGTTTTTTTATAATATACCTGGTCTCTGCTAGCTCAAAGATAAGGAGTCTCAAGGTTGGTCCCAAATTTGAGTCTGTACTCACAGAAGCTATCAAAGTTCAGGCTCACCAAGACTGGTCATTTCTGCCTCTACTTAGCCACATCCTCCCTTTTGGAACAGCTCACCAAGCCCTATCTTTTCTCCCAGGTAAACTCCATACCAACAGCACTTCTAGTCAAGCTTTCCATTCTTCAGATATTAGCAAATTAATCTCCACAACCAAGCCCAAAAGTAGCAACATCTGTTTTACAGACAAGGACACTGGGGTAGCAAAGTTTCAGGGCCTTGGCCAAGATGCAAGAGGAAGATATGCTCGGACCTAGGTTCAGATCTCCGAGTTCCCAAACTTTGGCTCTGACTTTTCAAGGATGAAGGTCTAAGAG
>NW_017729029.1:53091954-53094505 GCF_001723915.1 Gavialis gangeticus
AAGTAGCAACATCTGTTTTACAGACAAGGACACTGGGGTAGCAAAGTTTCAGGGCCTTGGCCAAGATGCAAGAGGAAGATATGCTCAGACCTAGGTTCAGATCTCCGAGTTCCCAAACTTTGGCTCTGACTTTTCAAGGATGAAGGTCTAAGAGACTCAGATTGCCAAACAAAAGCTCCTAAAACCATGCAAAAATCATACCCTCTGGATCTCTGTTACACATTTTTATTTAAGATGACAATTAAGGGCCCATATTTTTAAAAATAGAATTCTATTTTCATCTCCACCATTTCATCCCAGAAGCTTGAAAAAGAGGATTTCTTTACCGCAGGCTTTTTCCTGTCCACTCCAGTCAGATCAATAGTGATTTTCTCTCTTGTGTTTCAGAGACAGATGAAGTTAACATGGCTTTTCCCCCTTCCTCTTCTATTGTATTTGTGCACCGTAGCCTTGGGCAATGATGTCAGCCCAGCTCTGGGCTTTGTGTCTGTTAGTTCAATTTGAGCAAAACTGCTGGAGCTAGCAGGACTTTAACATTCACTCAATTATTCAGCATAGCCAGAGAATAAGATTATTTTTTTTCATTCAGCCACACGCACTAAGAATAGAAAGAATTATAAAAGCAGCCCAAACTGAGCAGGTTCCTCTGAAGTTGCACGCTGTCTATGGCTTCTCTATAGCCAAAATCTATATATTTTGCTATGCCTGAGGTTGTCACTGAAATGACAGCTTTGACAACACCAGGTCCCTTCCTTGCTCGTGCTTATGGTGGAATGAGAAGCAGGGGGAGGGGTAGAAGGGAGTGATTTAAAAGTATTATTAATATAGTTAATTAATTCCATAGATTTTAAGACAAGATGAGCCCCTATTACAATCAGGTAGTCTGACCTCCTGCATAACATGGCCCATAAACTTCCTTCAGAGATTTCTGCACTAAATCCAACCACAGGAGAACAGTGCCAGTGACTTGGACCATTATTAGTGAAGCCACTGTGCTCTACTAACCAAGCTGCCCAGACCAGCACCATGTTTCAAAAGACTTTCTATTATGTCTTGTAGTTTCCAGGCTCATGTTACATTTGTGCTACCTGCCATTGCTGTACACTTATGTTCATGGATTAATAGATTGTAAGGCCGGAAGGGACCTCGAAAGATCATCGGGTCCAGCCCCCTGCACCAAGCAGGAAAGACAACGGGGTCAGGGGACCCCAGCAAGGTGACTGTCCAATCTCCTCTTGAAGATTTCCAGGGTAGGCGATTGCACCACCTCTGCAGGGAGCTTATTCCACAGTCTGGACACCCTGACCGTGAAAAAGTTTTTCCTAATGTTGAGCCTGAATCGATCTTCCAGGAGTTTGTGGCCATTACTCCTGGTTTTCCCCTCGGGTGCCCTGGTGAACAGTTGCTCACCGAGCCCTTGATGTACTCCCCTAGTGTAGCGGTAAGCTGCTACCAGGTCCCCTTTCCTCAGGCCAAAGAGTCCCAGATACCGCAGCCATTCCTCGTATGTTCAGAATAGACCTCATATCATGAGATGCTGCATGACCTTCACAGCCCTGGTACATGCTGAGAGTGCTCAGACTCTCACAGATGGGTCCCCAATTTAATCTGTAATGGCCTCAGGCCAACGGCCTGCTTAAGGTTGATACACCTAGATCACATGCAGATTACCTCCCCTCTTTAGTCCAACATGAGAGAGGATGACAACACTAACTGTTACAATCATTATTTTGTGGGGGTCAAAATTTTCAAGGAGCGGAGGCTCAATTTAGGCTCTTAAATCCAAATTTAGATTCTCACATGCGTGGGCCAGTCGAAGTGCCAAGTGCCTGCCATCTTCCCCCAACATCAGCAAGTAGCCGTGCTTTTAGCTGTCTCTAAAATCTTGGCATAGGTTTTTCACGCAGGGATTCCCGAACCTCTTCAGACAATACAACCCATTTCCCACACAGACCTCAGCTCCACCAGCCAGCACCTAACACGTGCTGTTCAGCTGTGCACGCTGAGCCTGAATGCAGCAATAATGACGACAGATCAGGAGCCACATACCTGCCATAGTCTCCTCCCCATGCTGCTTTCCCAATGACATCAGCAGGTGTTTCGCTGCAGGACCCTCAGAGTCTGTGGCTCTAAATATGGCTTTCTCCTTTCATAGTTTCATAGTTTCTAGGGTCGGAAGGGACCTGAGTAGGTCATCTAGTCCGACCCCCTGCCATGGCAGGACAGAGTACCGGGGTCAAACGACCCCAGCAAGGTGTCTTTGATTGACTTCAACGCCTCATACCTAGCTCAGACTATATTACAACAACTGGAGCACTACAAAACACAGACAGACAGAGCAGCTAGGGCAGGGGTGGGCAAAATGCGGCCCATGGGCCAGATGCAGCCTGCCAGGCCATTCTATCCGGCCCGCAAGGCCCCTAAAAAATTTAGAAAATTAATAGTTATCTGCCCCTGCCTGCCTGTCATGTGGCCCTCGACGGCTTGCCAAAACTCAGCAAGTGGCCCTCCACCTGAAATAATTGCCTGCCCCTGAGCTAGGGCCTGCCTC
>NW_017729029.1:53099505-53104426 GCF_001723915.1 Gavialis gangeticus
CATGTGGCCCTCGACGGCTTGCCAAAACTCAGCAAGTGGCCCTCCACCTGAAATAATTGCCTGCCCCTGAGCTAGGGCCTGCCTCAATGTTTGGGTAGAACAGCTCCAGAGTATGAGGGGCAACCCTGTAGACTTCAAATCAGGGAAACAGCTAACACTCCCCAAGCAACAACTGTATTTCAACACAGCTATGACTAGCGCAATGTCTACTACCCAGTAAATGTCCTTTATTCAACCCCCTGCCCCCTAAACACACACAAAGAAACACAGATAGCTGCATGATCAGCAGAATTATTTGTAACCAGGAGGCTATCGAAGAGTTGAGGCCTCATCTAAAAACAATTTGGTTTATAGGGCCTCCTCTACCCTGCCAAAATTTAAATCAAATTGTTATGGCTCATGAAACAGATTTCTTTGGGGCTGTTAGAATATTGCACGGCATGTGCTTTTATTGCCTTTTCAATGGGTGTGATCCAGAGGCCCCACACAATCCAGCGTCAGTGGGAATAGATTCAGTCAATCAACACCAAGGGCTTCAGCTCATATCTGCACTGATTCACCTCATCCAGAGAGGAAGAGGTCTGGGAAAGGATCTCATAGGAGCAGTTTGAGGATGAAAAGGAGCAACAGGAGAACACAGGGTGCAGAGGAACTGTTGAAGTCAGCAGAATTACTCTAGATTTGTGCCAACATAAGTGAGAGTGGGCTCTGGCCTGCAAAACCAAATAAATTACCTCTGGGCAACAGAACCTCAAAGTCCTTGTCCAACAGCCTCTGGACCCTGCACAACTTGGACTCTTACTGGTCCAGGCCTATCTGCCCTGTCACTATGCCCTTGAATAAAGATCAGTACCTAGTTTGCCTTTGCTCCTTATTTTACCACTTTCTCTTCTAAGACCAGACTCTTTCAGTCCAGCCCCCACCCCTGACTCCACTTCCCAACTCACTGTGAAGTTTAGGAACATGTAACAGCATCCTGCCCCTGGCTGCTTGGCACAGGATCAAACCCAGCTGGATGCTGTTTGCAAAGGAAACATGAACATACCCTGAAGGAACACAGTCAGAAAAGGAATGCAATCCACAGCTGCATGCATAGTCTGTTGTATCAAAGGGTGTTGTGTTAGCAGTGATGATCAGCATACATCAGTTGAATAGGTGGGTCATTTTTGGACACAATCTATCACACGCATTCATTCATAACCAACGTCACCAATATTTGTCCCAACTCCAACATTCCTTCAGTTGTCTAACAACTTCAATGTCATCGTACTAAAAGGATTTTTTGACATGGTCAACAGCTCATGCCCTGAGTGTCACCTGCCTATAGCTAGTGTACTAAATCCCCAGAAGTTTTCAGGAAAGCTCCCTCCACCTGCAGTTATCTAATATGAATTAGTTGATATAGCTGTAGTCTAATTTCCCGCTATCAAAGAACTGACATAACAAGAGACTAGATGGTCATTTGTGACCATTAAAAAAGCCATGGCTGTAAATTATGATAACGAATACATCAGCAGAAATCCTTTGTGCTAATTGAAACAAAGTTTCTATCAAATGTGGTTGATATTATCCAGCCTCCCATGGAGATTATGAAACACAGAGAGGGAACATCATGTTTGAACATCAACATTATGTTCTGGATGGCAGTACAGTACATCAGAGAAAGATGCAACTGCCATCAACATGAAAAACCTTAATGTAACCTGCCAAGGGATCAGGCATCTCGGGATCGGTAAAGCCTATTCAGTCCTTCAAATTCCTGGCTGTTGGTATCAAATCCTACTAATTGGTTGCTCTCAGGACCTGATGTTGGTTGACAGTGCATCAAAAGTTTTCTGTGATCCAGATCAAGTAGGACCTTAAATGGCTGCTAAAGGACACCCCTGTATTGATATTAGTAACTGAAGATGAAGCGTGGCAGAAACCATCAGGCAGAATAGTGTGAGTGAGCGTGTGTGTGCATGCATGTGCATGTGTATATGTGTGCGCTCAATTAAACAACCTATTTTATAGTGGCACAAAAATGCCTGGGCATTTTTACACATGCTGGGGGAGGGCGGGAGAAGGGGGGCACTTTAATTAGAGTAGCTCCAAAAGCCGCTCTAATTAAAGCGCCTGCAGCATCTCATGTATCAGTGTCCCTGTGCTTCATCGTGGTGGCAAGAGTGCTTTATCTAAAGCTCATTGAACAAGCTTTAATTAAAGCGTCCCTGTTGCCCTTATGAAGCGTGGAGAAACCGATACGCAAGACATGGAGGCTGGCTGGAGCATGCTAATTGAAGCAGCCTCCTGGCTCGTGTACAGGCACCCCGTGACTAAAAATTTTCACTTGATGGTGAGATATTGCCTCACCCATTACCACACCATCTTACTGTAGAATTAGGTTGCATCACATTCATTCTAGGATCAAGCAATAGTATCAACCATAGAAGTGTGAAGAGTCATTTCAGACTCATATCATAATTTACATGCTACTTAAACTTTCTCTTCCCCGATCTGATGCCTCATAAAAGCAACACCAAAAATATATTAGAGTGACATTTGAAATCTGTCGCTGCATTAGTCATTCTGTCAGGGCCATGGAGGGAACCTCACTGAACCCTACCAGGGAAACAATTTGCTGCAGCATCAGCTGAAGCAGGGAATTGCAACTCACTGAAATCCTTGTACCTGATCAGATAACAGAAGCAACTGAAGCCAGGGCTTGATTATGCAAACAGAAGATGCATAAAAGAAACACTGTACTGACTCGTAGTCACCAGGGTGTGATAACTACTGTGGGTCCTTCCTATCTCTATCACTCAAAGGTAACCAAGTGGGAAAAGGTGGCATCAGCGATGTCTTCATTTTCAATAAACAGATGAAAGAAACACAGAAATCCATTACACAACATGGTTCATGCGTCCCTCCGAGAGCTACACCTTGCTCTGTACAGCCTAGACAAGGTGTGGAGGAGCTGTGTTGCTGCAGGAGACCTCAGGAGGAATTGAGCTGATTCAGGATCCTCTGAGACGATTTCAGCATGTATTCCCTGCCCCGATCTATCCCAAGAGGGCTCCTGCAGAGACCAGAAAGTGAGGAGGTTTGAAGTGTTCACTCCCTTTTGTGCAGCCATTTGGGCCTGGCCACAATCTGGGCTGAAATATCCATGACCTCTCCCCACCTCCCCCAGTCAGAGGTCAGGTTACTGAACCCAAGAAGAGCATGAAGAATGAACCCACCAAATGAGAAGTCTGAATTCAGCTCAGCTGCTGCACCTCTTTACTTCATTTCTAATCATACCCTCAACTAGGTTCAATCAGCATATGTTCATCAAGGTCAACAGAGCCGGCCCCAGGGATAACAGCTGCACATCTGACTCACTCACTTTAATCATGCATTTGGACAACAGAATAACTTCCCCAGGCCACCCATTCCATCCATCTCCATTCTAGCAGGCTACACATCTCCCCCACTAGCTTTCCCTGAGATGCTAGGCAAATGCATGATAAGCTAGGGGAGGTGGCACTGGCACCTAGGAAACACCAGGACAGAAAAAAGGAGCAGTCACATAATAGACATGGAAACAAACAGAATCGGTAGCACAGGAAGTCCAAAGAGCAAAGGGTCAGTAACACCAAGGCTGAGTCAAGTCTCCCTGTGGAATAGACTAGTTGTGTGTTTTCCTATAAGCAAAGGAGATGTGCTCCACTCAAAGGACAGTAAACTGGGCTTTTTCAGCAAAGTGGCCTTGTAGCAGTAAGAAAGGTCACTCAGCAAGTAGACCAGAGTATGAAGAGGGAGTCCTCAGTGCCTCTGACAAACTCATTGTTCTCCAGGGCGAAAGGCCCTGTTGTCAAACACCCTGTATTACAGGAAAGAATAGGCTGAAAAGGAAGAGGATCACCTCTAGCAATGCAGAACCTCTCTTCAGACTTAAAATTGACAGCAGGGCTTCACTTTCATTGAGGTGAAAATTGCCAATAGGAGATTCCCCATAAAAGTGTCCCAAGAGACTGAAACAACGACTCTCACAATGCATCACCTCGACAGACCACGGTTCCACCAAGAGACCCTCCAAGAGTTTTAAAGACCATTAGCCAGGTTCCCAGCTAGTGTGAGCCAATGTACTTCCATTTTCAACAGAGCGATTCTGATTAACAACTCAGGATCTAACCATACAGATCTGAAAAAACACTTCATTTACAACTGCAGCATAGCCCTCAAGGTAGCACAAAGAAGACATGCAACACAAATGTCACATCATTGCTGATGCGCTGAAGAGACAAAGTCAAACTCCCTACTTATATACCCCAAAGTCACTCCCAAGTAATTCTGTTCAATTGCCTGGCTGTTGATAGCTACTGTGGAGTGTCCTAGGCCACTGGGGCAGGCACACCACTAATTAGCCCCCACCCTCCTAAACTGCCACCCTGATCCCCTTCTCCTGCCCGATCTGCCTTTTGCTCCCTCCCCTCTGCTTCCTGACTGAGCTGCTGCTCTGCTTTCTGCTCTCTTCCCTATCTGCTTGTCCTCTCCCTAATCTGTTGCATGCCCCATAAAGAGGCTGCCCATGCCACTTGTGGCACCCATGACACAGGTTAGCCACACCTGTTCTTTGCTCCTTGCAAGTTGGTCATTTCACAATTTTTCTGTCTTGTGCTGCAGAAGAAAAACTGTTGTCAGGCAAATAAACAAACTCAGGGTGCTGACAGAAGTGACATTTGTCACATGATCGCCCCCTTGAAAGCACTCTGTAGCCGTGCCCTGACAGAAGTGCACGGCTGCAGAGCATTTTAAAATTGCCCAATCACACAATTAATTAACCCTCACCTAATGAGAATTTGGATGAAGGTGCTCCAAAGTGGAACACCTTCATTAACTTCTGTTATTCCCTGCACATGATTGGGGCTGTCTGCAGGGTGGGAGAAGGGAAAGGAGG
>NW_017729029.1:53104546-53107485 GCF_001723915.1 Gavialis gangeticus
CCCCAGCCCCAAGCTCCCTCCCCTCCCTTCTCCCCGCTTCCATCCTGCAGGCAGCACCAAAGCTGGGAGGGTGGGCAGGCAGCCTCTCTGCTGAATCAGCTCCAAAGTGAAGCTTGATCCCCGCATCCCCAACTAAATAGCAAACATCTGTTGGGTCAGATAGGTTGCTCTAACTCATGGCACTTTCTGTAAAGCACCGTGAGTTAGAGCAGGGAGCTGCATGTCTGTCAGCACCTGTGGGGTCAATCTGTCAGCACCAGCTCACACCACCCTCTCAAGTACACATCTCAGCATTAGTTTGAAATGAAATTGGTGAATTTAATTGAATTGGTGGTTCTCTCCATTTTGCATTAGCAAGCGTTTTCATGGTATCAGCTATCCATGATGCATTTTGACAGTAGGTTAGTTTGCTAGGAAAGGATAAATTGACCAATTTTCAGAGAGAATCTACGACTCAGTCCTGGACATGACACAGACAGCTATTAGTAGCCCTAAAATTGACAGCAGCTGATCAGTTTTGGGTCTATGCAACAACAGTGTGCAAAGAACAGCCCTGATCAAGATAATGCCTGGCACCAGTAGGGGGGCAATTTTCAATGTTTTGGTTTTTTGTTGGGTTTTTTTTATATGTATAAAAAATTACACACACACACATACATATATAACTTCACCTCCAACATTCTGCCAAGTGGCCCCTGTAATTCACTTGGCAGCTCAAACCACACTGAAAATCTGTTACACAGTTCACACCGCACAACCACACACCTATCTCTATACCCGTACTCCCACCCACTGCCCTCCTCAGAGGGTCTACTCTTGAAAAAATCTACCCCAGACCCCTGTCAACCACATGAGGTCTCCCATTTCTGTCCCGTCATCCTCTTCTGTCCTCCTGTGGTACCAGTACATTTCACTTAGTCCCATTTTAATACAGTCCTCGACTGTGGAGTCTGACTGTCTGTTTATGAGCAGGTTCCTGGTTTTCCACAGTGCATACCTAAAGCAGGATATGAACTGGCTGAAGCGAGCTGTTGGGGTTCCTTGCCCATGGTCAGGTGCCCATAGAGAACTGCTTCCCTGGTCAGGTTTCTGAAACCTGTCACCACCAGGAGGAGTGCACGGACTTTCTTCCACACCTCCCTGGCATATGGGCAGTCCCAGAAGAGGTGGTCGATCATTTCTGCCTGCCAGCAGCAGGTCAGCCTCAGGAAGTTCAGTGGACCACTCTGCCCTTCACTGTTTCTCCATGCCCACAAGGGGAGTGCTTGGTGGCCTACCTGCTAGCTCAGGTATCTGTGCTCCTTCTGCAGGTCTTTGTGGAAGATTTCATAGACATTAGGGCTGGAAGGGACCTTGAAGATCATCAAGTCCAGCCCCCTGCCCCAGGGGCAGGAAATCAGCTGGGGTCAAAGGATCTCAGCAAGATAAGCATCCAAATGTTTCTTGAATGAGTCCAGAGTACGTGCCTGCACCACTTACACATGCATTCCAGACCTTGGGGGCTCAAGCAGTAAGATTCACTCCCATACAGCCTGGCAGTTTTTACCAGGTAGTAAATCTACCAGTGATGTGGTATCTCTTGCCATATCTTGCGGTGGTTCACCAGGGTAGCATTCTGCAGGTTGTATTTCTCTCAAAACCTCTTCAGGATCTTGTAAAACCATGGGGAAAGCATGGTTCACGGGCTCCTGTTAGTCATTGTGCGCACTTGCTACTGTCGCAGGAATTGCCCTGCAAAATACCTAACAAAGCTGGCTGTTTTAGAATCCACCCCTGTTGTCAGTTTGCAAACTTGGCTCATGTACTTGGCCCAGAGGAAGAGAAGGATGTCTGGCATCCCTCTGCCTCCGGACCACTTTGCTTTGTACAGCCTGGCCCTCACCACTGTATCCCAAGTGGAGATCCAAAAGAAACACACCTGGTTCTCTGGATTCTGCGAACAACTTGTTCTGAGATGGGGAAGACAAGAGCAGTGTGTAGCAGCATCAGCAGGGGCATCGCCTTCATCAGTGACACCCCCCCACTCCCCGATTTGACAGGCAGCGTGATTTGGGAACAAAAGTCCTGTTTCAAGGTAGCTTTTAAAATTCCGGGCTGCTCCAGAAACTCCAGGAGGATCAGTCACTTTAATCCAAGAGAAAGCCCTCAGTAGACCAGCCAGTCTAATAAATGAGTTTTTATTTTATTCTTCAAAGATTAACTCCATTTTTTTTGTTTGTGGCCTGTTCTGGTGCAAAAAGCCAGCGGATGAACTGCCCCCTGGCAATTCAATGCACAGTGCCTCATGCTGACTCAGCTACATGGAGTGGGGATTACGCACCAAGGGCAGGCAGTCAGACGGTGCTCATTCTGGCAGGCTTAATCCTGGGCCTGCTTTAAAGCTGGCAATTCTTCCTCTGTCTCTGTCCCCTTTCACTGTCTTAGAGCAGAGGGCAGTGCTGAGAAATTAGACCACGCTCCCAACAAGTCATATAAACACCTGCAAAAGGCAGAATAAAATAAACAGGGTGCACAATAACCCACCAGCATGCTGTTCTTATTGGATACGGTCACAGGGTTTCTAAGCAGGATAGCTGCTGATTCTGCCCACACGATCAACATTTATTTCCTCCCTGATCAGTAAATTGCGCAGAGTAAAAGTAAGAGCGGCTCCTCACCACAAGATGGCAGATTTTCTCTTCTTATAGCAGCTCCCCTGCGTTTCCCCACAATTTGTCATAACTTTTCAAACTCACAGAAAAGCCTCTGTGACTGCAGCTTCACAGAAAAGAATGGGGAGGGGGTTTGGCTATCCGCAAATAAGCAAACTCTGGCCACCATTTACAAACTCGCTGCAAATATCAAAGGCTCTTCCTATAGTCTTCTCCTTACTTTCTCCAGCTATGAAAAATTACACCTCTTTTTGTGCAGAGAAGCAGGCACACTTGCCTACTGCTGTC
>NW_017729029.1:53112485-53129299 GCF_001723915.1 Gavialis gangeticus
TATACTGCAAACTCTGGCCACCATTTACAAACTCGCTGCAAATATCAAAGGCTCTTCCTATAGTCTTCTCCTTACTTTCTCCAGCTATGAAAAATTACACCTCTTTTTGTGCAGAGAAGCAGGCACACTTGCCTACTGCTGTCTCTAAGAACCATTATTGCGGTTGGATCAATTACCTTGTGAAGGGGTTAGTCTAGCCGTTACTATCACTTCAAAACGTTTCTCCTCCTATTTTAAGAGCACAATTATCCCAGTTCAGCAACGACCAGATTGCTTTATAGAGTACCGTACCCTCATCAGCCTCAGTCGACTCAGGTCCGGCCCCTTGGGTCTATTATCAGGAGCAGCCGCGTGCACGTGCGATGCCCACAGAATTGACTTCCGCAGAATACTGATACTGCTGACCCTCCTTCACCCAAGCACTTAGCTGACCCTGGGGACTTGTTGTTGGCTGTTGCTTTTAGGGGAAGAAACTGATAACACAAATTGGGATCTCTTATACAAACAGGGAGCACGTACCAAGTCCTGTTGCCCTGCCGTGGTAGCAGCTGGCAGTTTCCTTGCTCAGACGTCCAAGTCTGCCTTTCCAATAAGCTCCAGGACAAGATCCATTTCTGTCTCTTCCTGAAGACTGTATCACACCTGTAGCTCCTACCAGCTACTGACTTTTAGCAGGTTTCTGATGCTGTCACACCCCAGAAGCTGTGGGGCCGTTTTCCTTGCCCTTGTTCGTTCCCATCTCCAAGCAGAGTATCACGGGGCAGCGTCCGCTGGCTCTTTGGACTCATTTGACAGCCAGCGTGCTCTGCTCAGTGCCATCCACCCCCCCACCCCCCACCTCTTTGGCACTCTTGTCATGAACCTGTGGCCTCCACTCCTGTCCCTGTTTTCACTATTATTTGTCCCAAGTACTCAGTCGTCACCTTTCCTGCAGCCTCCCCACCTGAGGGAGGCCAATAAGTTACTTACTGGGCCTAGGCCCAAACAATTGAAGGTGACGAATTGGTCTGATGCTGTCACATGCACCACTGCAACCAATTTACACACACCTCCCACTCAGTTCCTGGTTTTTCCAGTCAGGCCTGTGAAAACCTTCCCACAACTAACGCAGCTCTGCTGGTGAGCAACCTTCCCCTCCAACCCCAGACCTCGAATGTAACTTTCTATCATACCAAGAACCACCCCAGAAAGGCACCTTTCAGGGCTCCTTTTGTTTAGCCTCCAGGGAAGGGAGTCTTGCCAACCTATTGTAGTTGGTGACGCAGTAATGCCGCCAACTCTCATGAAAAAATCATGAGACTCCCGATTTCCTGCCCAGAGCAGGGGGACTGGACCCCATGATCTCATGAGGTCCCTTCCAGCCCTAAACTTCTGTGAATCTGGATTGCCAAGTCATATTAACTCTGACTCATGATCTCGATAGATCAAATCTCAGGATTTTTTTCCTCTGGTACATGTAGAGAGTGCCAAGCTGGTAAGTCTGTGGAAGGGAAGGGGCAGGAGGGAGATTGAGGCCCCCACGGTAAAGGAGAGAGTGGGGTAAATGAGACCCCAGGGCCGGCGGAGACATGTGGGGCACGTGCCCCCCGAATGTGTGCGCAAGGCAGAGGCAAGCTGCCCACTGCGGGCTGGGGCTCTGCGCCCCACTGCCTTTGCCCCGAGAACTGCACACATGCATTTCAAAAACAGCATCTCATGCTTTACACTCCCAGTCTCTTGATTTTTAAGAGTCTGACTCACAGACACAGCAGGGTTGGCAGCATCGGGGGTGGCTCCAGGGCTGACAAGCAGCCACGAGCCTTTCCCAGCACAACCACCCAGGACAACCTACAGGAAGCAAATCCTTACCTCGATTTGTTCACACAGAAGAGTTTCAGCCTCTCCTTGCCTGCCTGAGCCCTTTCGTTACACTTCAGCTTCAATTTGTTTCCTAATTTCCTTCCAGGGAAAGGTGCCTCTCCCGGGCCCACGGGGCTAGGAAGAGCCCTGCTCTTACCCTCTGCTTTCACAACCTGGGAGGGGAGCGGGCCCCCAGACTCGCCCCTTCTGGGGCAGGGGTAGAAGCTGCGGGCGGAAGAGACTGAACTGCCCTGCCGCACACAGACCCAGGATGTCTGTGTGGGACCCAGTGAGGTGAGACCCCCTTGAGGAAGGGCCAGGGGGGGCTCTGCCCCTGGGCTTCACCGGGGCCCTTGGCAACACCCTGACTGCAAGGCGACCTTGCTGCCTGCTGCATGTGCTGAGTATACGTGTCCTCGCCACGCACAGTATACACCGCACGCGTGTGCCTGCCACGTATGGGGTGCACCACACGCGTGTCCCTGCCATGCACCGGGTGCACCACACACATCCATGCATGGTGCGCGTCACACGCGTGTTCCTGCCATACAGTGTGCGCCACACGCGTGTCCCTGCCGGGCAAAGGGTGCGCCCGGGCCGCCGTGCGCGCCTGGGGAGGGAGGGTAGCCTGCGAGCCCCGCCCCCCAGCCGCCACGACCAGCGACCGGAGGCAGGAAGTTGGCTAGAAGGGACGCTCCGCGGCACCTCCGCCACGTGGCCGGAAGGGGAAGTAGGCCCGCCTTCCTGTGCGGTTCGCGGGGTGTTCAGCTTCATCCCGTGCGCCCGCTGGTCCCGGTGAGTGGGCGGTGCCATGGGAGGGGGCGGGGATGGGCAGGCAGCCGCCGCCCCGGGGATGCCGGGAAGGGGGAGGGGTACAGGCTGCTCCATCGCTGGGGTTGGTGTGTGCCACCCCCTTGCCCCGTGTCACCGGTACCGCTGCTCCTGTGGGCCCAGCAGCCCTGCCCGGCCACGGCCTGCCGCCAGCGCAGGGCTGGTGAAGAGAAAACAGGCTCCTGCCCAGGGCAGACCCTCGGTGGCAGAGACCTGGTCCTTGTCTCACCGCAGCACTCTACACGCACACCAGCCAGGGACCCTGGGCCCCTGGAAGGGACGGAGGTGAGGGGCGGCTGCCCCCGTGCTGAGGAAGGAAACCTTCTCCTGGCCTTTTAGCAGATTCTTCATTGAATCCCACACTGAATTGGCCCTCCAGTGACTTCCTCGCCCTGTCACCCACTGTGACAGCTCCACCTCTCAGTGGCCCAAGCACGCAGATGAGTTCGTTGAATGTGCGGCTGCAGCACCAGGTTCAGAACGACGTTAAGCTTAAACTCTTTCGCAAGGTATTTGCGTCCAGATCTCCCGCACAAGCGGTAGCTTAATCCCCTGCTCTTCTGCCCGTGCACCGCAGCTTGAAAGTAATTGAGTCCATGGTGCCAGGTTAACAGTTTGACATGCTGTGGAGAATAGACCTTAGTAGAAGTTCTGGTGTAATATCCGAAGGTGTTTTTCCTTTCCAGGAAAAATGATTTCCGAAAGCACTTCTTTCGTGAAAGGCGTGCTATTGGGAGGGATTTTCTGCGTGTTGGTCACGTTCCTAGGACACATAAAGACAGGTTATTGGACTAAAGTACGTCACCACGAGCACCATCACATCCAAGCCCCGAACCAGGAAGATGTGTCTAATCTGTCTGAAGTGGAGCGCGTGGAACTCAGTCAAAGCATCCGTGTTTATTGTATTATCCTTGTGAAACCTAAGGATCTTGGACAATGGGCTGCAGTGAAAGAAACCTGGAGCAAACACTGCGACAAGGCAGAATTCTACAGCTCTGAAAAAGTGAAGGTGTTTGATTCTATCGCTCTTAACACAGATGACATGTGGGCAATGATGAGGAAAGCTTATAAATTAGCCTACGGCCACTATAAAGATGAGTACAACTGGTTCTTTCTGGCATATCCGACTACATTTGCCATCATAGAAAATCTTAAATATTTCTTGCTCAAGAAAGATTCATCACAGCCTTTTTATATAGGTCATACTGTAAAATCAGGTGACCTCGAGTATGTCGACGGTGAGGGAGGGATTGTTTTAAGTATCGAGTCACTAAGACGACTCTCCAAAGTTTTTGAAGACCCAGATAAGTGCCCAGAGCAGGGAGGTATGATTTGGAAGCTCTCAGAGGACAAACAACTGGCAGTCTGTCTGAAGTACACTGGAGTATTTGCTGAAAATGCAGAAGATTCTGAAGGAAAAGATGTCTTTAACACCAAATCAGTTGGCTCACTTATCAAAGAGGCAATGTCTAACCACCCACAACAGGTAGTAGAAGGGTGCTGTTCCGACATGGCCATCACTTTCAATGGACTGGCTCCAAACCATATGCACGTAATGATGTATGGTGTCTACAGGCTGCGAGCATATGGGCACGACTTCAATGATGCACTAATTTTCTTACCTCCAGCAGACTCAGACAATGACTGATCTCTGCAGAAAAGATGGATGCATTGTTGGAACATGCAGTGGTTAATGAATAATGCAACTCGCATCTGTACACACTGGTGCAATTTCCATATTTGAGGGCATGGGTATATTTTTTGCACATCAAGGTTTGGTAATACTCTTAAGTAGAAAAGGAGGTCTCTTTTTTTTTAAGTCTTTTTTTATACAAAAATGTTTCTGGCTTTTGACAGTGTTGGAATGAAATGTTAAAGGTACTGTTAATGTTTATGTGATAAATTTAAATTTATATGGGGTGTTTGTATATGTACATATTTATAAATGAAAATTCAAATGAATCTTAATCTATTGTAATTTAAATATATTTTTGCAAGATTTTTGATCCTTTGAACTTCAAGGTATTTTCTTGAAAATCTTTATATCTTTCTATGACACAAATAAAAACAAAAATGAAGATTTGGTAAACTACAATTTCAAACTCTTTCTTTCACTGTAGAGCCTGGAGCAGTTGTCTATTCTAGAATAGACATGATAGCAAACTACTCCATTCTTACGCAGACAGTAAATGTGAAGAAACATCCACTTCAGAAGTACCATGTCAGGGTTGCAGTATCCACCAATTGACTAGATAGAATTAGTTTTAAAGGAAGACGTACATGTCTTTATTCTTGTCTGTGTACTTTCATGTACACTCCCATGAGATGCATATCAGAGTATGCACCCAAGATGGCGTGGTATTGCTACTGAGCCTTTCTAAAATACCTGTTTATACCTCAGCAGGATATAGGGAAAACAATCTGCACAAAAGAAATCTGTTTTTTGTTCCTCCTCAGTTCAGGGATTGCTCTTGGAAGAGAGTTGTGACATTTTCTTGGCTGTGGAAGCTTTAAATGGTTTAAACCTTGTGTTCCAATTAAAGGCAACAGAGTTGAAGCATTGCTGCTACACCTTTCATTCCATATTGTAATAGACATTACCTGCATTAGTACTCCTCACTTCTGTCCCATAACACGTGTACCTTTTCCCATCCTCAGGATAAGTACTGGAAATGACTGTAGGCCTATCAGCACCTTCAGAGAAGTGCCCGGCCAAACATGGTGGATTCACACTTCTATAAAAAGATCAAGGCCCTGACTACAGAAACAAGAGGATTAAAGGGGACTTCCTTTGTATTACTGTAAGCTAATAAGATCTACTGATAATGGCACAGAGAAATAGGTAGCACATGCTGTGAAGCTTAATGTCACTACGTGGAATACGATTATGACCTACTTTCACATCTTAGAATTTTTTAATTAATTTTTACAACTGCTGTGATATAGTTCAAGTTTACTTTCTAACTCTGTCTGCCTGCTCCTTACCAAAAAAAAGAAAAAGAAAAAGGGTCTTCCTAGCATCATAGGAGCCTTCAAGTGCTGGTACACAAGAAACTTCAGACAAAGCCAGCTTCAGCCAGTGATCAAAGCTGGTTTCTCATAACACTCAAATCTGTGAAAGTTAATGGAAATATATACATTTTATAAGAGAGAAAATAGTGCAGCTGTTGTTTCCTGTCACTTGTCTCATGTGACAGCTTTTGTAGCTGCATTTTCATAGTCCATTTTATCTATAGATCTAATAAGTTACTAATTGGTTGGCTCATCCTCTGACTTGTAAAGATTCTTAATGTAATGATAATGTATCTAGATTCAAAGAGTGATTCAATTACAGAACAGAGTAAAAACCATTTTAATAACCCATTCATGTACAGTTTGCCATATAGTGTTTATACATGTTCATTAATTAAATCTTCAGGATTCCTTTGAATTGCAACTACGGTGAGACTACCACCACCTTACTGGGTAGCTTTGTGTGACTTTAGCTTACATAATAGCAAAAAAGTTTTCACTCCTGTTAAGAATATGATATCTATGGTATTATGGAGAGAGGAGCTAGAGTCTATTGAAATACGTTAACAGTTATGGCTTATGCAAGAATTAGAAAAAAGCACAGCTTCCAGTTGCAGCCTGGTTGTTAGATCTATTTAAAGAAGCTGTGTCGTCTAACAGACATGCTAATGTGTGGAACTCACTGCTGTTACTCTTGGTTAAATTACACATTAACTTAATATTTGAGCAGGTTCAAACACTACAGTCCCCTGTAATAATTAAGTTGCACCAAATAGAAATTTCTTCTATTTAAAAGTCACTTACCCAGCCCACAGCAGTTCCACAAGATGAAGATTCTGTCACTACTTTGGAATATGAAGACACTACCACAAGCATTTGTTGGTTGTAGAATCGCCTCAGCCATGTGTAGCTCTTCTGTAAGTGTCCAACATCATTATGAGAGTAGCTGCCATATTTCACCCCTCTCACCCCAGCTACACAGAATATGCAGCTGTCAAAGGCAGCCCTTTTAGAGCTGGCATCTTTATCAGGGATTGGTTGAGCAGCTGTTTTCTTCACTCAGGTTTTTAATGTTAATGGGTAAAACCACATTATAATCCAAGGCCTAGCTTGCACCTAGTTTCAGCAGCATGAGGACTGTACTTTTAAACTGATATCTTTAAATTATTTGCTTGTAGACACTTTGGAACAAATTCAACCGAGTTACTGATAAAATAATCTCTTGGGCAGGGGACATGCCCAGTTAACTCTCCCTTTCATAGAATCACAGAAAATTAGAGTTGGAAGGACCTCAGGAGGTCACATCTAATCCAAACCCCTGCTCAAAGCAGGACCACCCCCAACTAGATCATTCCAACCAAGGCTTTTCTACCCATGTCTTAAAAACCTCTGAGGATGGAGATACCACAACCTCTCTGGGTAGCCTGTTCTCATGCTTTACTACCCTTCTGGTGAGAAAGCTCCTCCTAATATCTAACCTAAACGTCTCCTGCTGCAACTTGAGCCCATTGCTCCTTGTTCAGTTGTCTGCTGCCACTGAGAACAGCCCAGCTCTATCCTCTTTTGAACCTCCCTTCAGGCAGTTGAAGGCTGCTATTAAATCTGCTCTGTCTTCTCATCTCCAGACTAAATAAACTCAGTTCCCTCAGCTTCACCTCATAAATCATGTCCCCCAACCCCCTCACCATTTTTGGTGTCCTCCACTGGACTCTCCAATTTGTCCACATCCTTTCTATAGCAGGGGGCCCAAAGCTGAATGCTGTACTCCAAATGTGGCCTCACGGGTGCAGAATAGAGGGGAAGAATCACTTACCTCAATCTGCTGGCAACACTCCTACTAATGCAGCCCAGTGTGCTGTTAGCCTTCTTCACAAGAGAACACTGTTGGCTTATTCAGTTACTGTCCAACGTAACCCCCCAGATCCTTTTCTACAGAGCCGCTGCTTGGCCAATCAGTCCCCAGCCTGTCTCAACGGTGCATGGGATTGTTCCACCCTAAGCGCAAGACTTTGCACTTCTAATTGAACCTCACAAGATTTTTTTGGTCCAATCTTCCAGTTTATTGAGGTCTCTCCGAATCCTAGCCCTACCTTCCAGCATATCTACTATTCCTGCCAGCTTGGTGTCATCTTCAAACCTGCTGAGGGTGCAACCCCTTCCCATCTTCCAGGTCACCGATGAAGATAGTGAACGAAACCAGCCCCAGGACCAACCCCTGGGGCACTTCACTTGATACCAACTGTCACCTAGACATCAAGCCATTAATAGCCTCCGAGCCCGATGATCCAGCTAGTTTTCTATCCACCTTATAGTCCATTCTTCTAACCCCTACTTCCTTTGCCCAGCCTTAAGTGAAGATTTAGTTTTAACATTAATAAGAAAGAAATGGTCCTGCTCCAGCAACAGGAGTCAAAAGGCAAAAAGTTAACTCTACTATCCCCTAGAACGGTCTACCCCACTGCCACGTTTAAGAGGTTTTCATATTAAGAAGGGAAAAAAAAAAATCTGGCTTCATAAATTCACTAGCGCAGACGGAAATGAATTCACAGAGGCACATAATATAATCCCACATACTCATAAGGGTCAGTGAAGATTTATTATGCAACTTGAAGACCAAATTACCTCTCTTTTAAAATAAGAAGTTAGCATGAAAAAGAACTTTTCTTTTTCACCAGTGCTGCTGTGGTAACCACCATAGTTTTCTAGCTTTCATTCCTTTTCCTTTGCTAATGGAGTATAGCTAGAGCACTTAAGCTTTCCTTTTTGGAAGTAAATTCTTTAAAGTGATTTGAAGATTCTAAGTAGCATGTTAGGTAATATATTTAAGGAAACTTTAGAATAAGTAAAGGGTAATTCTGTCACTAGTTCTTGGGAAAGGTGATAGACATGCAGACAACACTAACAAAAGCTCCTTCATAAACATTGAAACCTGCATCTCTAATATTATTAGTTACAGATCTGTAATTATAAATCCTTCCAAAGCCATGTAGTTATTACATGAGTGGTGATAAATTTACCTTCTGAAATGGTTCCAGGATGCAGCCTCTTTCTGTATGTATACCAAAGTAAAATAATCGTTGACCATTCATGAGTTGGGTTAAATTGGAGTCTAATTGAGATCCATTTCAAAACCTGACCCAGAAATACTAACAGTTTCTGTAAAACAGTTATCATTATATTTTGATATCATATCTGCTGGACAGCAACCCAAAACATGTAAAGATCCTAAAGTCTATTAGACAACTAGCTAGTATTTACAAAACAGAAGCCATTAAAAGTTGCCCACTGCCACCACAAATTTGTTATCTCTGGAAATTGGTCAGTCTCAAACATTGTGTAGTAAGTGAGGATTTGTGACACCCTGTATCTCCCAAATATGAACCCCCAGAGGAAAATCACATCTATATACAGTGCATTTGCTTTAAATCCTATAGACTGCCTGCATCTTGAAAAGAAAACAAAACTATTAACATAAATCTACTCAAGCTGATAAATGCTTAACAATAAATTAAATCATAGTTAATAAAGTATAAGGCTTTTTTTAAAGTCTATTTTATATGTTCAAAATTTAGGAACTGTATAACAGACAATCTAAATCATCTGTTAACAGAGGCAAATGAGTTGTGGAACAGTATTAGGATATAGGTTACACCCAATTTTTATTACTTGGCTAGGAAAGAGCATTGAATTCTCTCTCTTGACTTCTCTTCACAGGAAATATTCTATTTACGTTCATGAATGCACTTTTTTTTTTAAATCTTCAAAAACGTTGAGAAGATAGGTTTAGCATAAAAGCTCAAGGATTGTAATAAACGCTAGAAAACTATTGCAGCTAGCAATATGTTAGCATTCACTTGATTTATTTAGCATAGCCACAGAACAAAATAATTTGTACATTCAGTCACATTAAAAACAGAAGGAGTTACGAAGCAGTCCACATTTAATCTAAGTGCATTCCTTTGGAGTTGCACAGTTTCTTTTGTTTCACTTGTACGTCTTCATATGCCAAAGGCCATCATTTAAATAATGAATATTTTCAATGCCAATCCCTTTGTTGACTTTCTCACTGTGAAAGGAAGGGAAAAGTGTAGAGGCAGGTTTATTAGTTTGCAATCATGTTAAAAATAGTATACCACCTTTTCAACATATCCTGAACTTGCCTTTAAGTACCTTAAAAGTACTCAATGGAAAAATAAACCCTGAGGTAGGAATCAAATGGATGATATACCAGAGACAGAAGAAGTATGGTGATAAGATTAAGTTCCCAATTATTTTTTTTTTAGCAGTGCAGTGTTGCAGGAAAGTAGAGCAAAGACTGCATCCTTAGCAATGAACATTAGGCTTCACTTCAGGTGAACAGTTTTACTAATCAGGTTATTTGCATCACCAAATGGACATCCATTCTGTCCATAAAGTGCATAGATCTATATGCCTGTGGATCTATATGCCACTTCCCATACTAAATTTCCACGGCATCATCCTCCTTTCTTGCTGAAAAGGGGGAAATGTGCAGCGTCCTCCAAAGCCCATGTTCTTAGTCTCCTTAATGAAGCATCAAGCAGTAGCAGTGACCTATGACCATCCTTCTTCCTAGTGACATAAATCTTGGCTCCTGACTCTTGTCTAGAATTAAATCTTTCACTTAGGACCCCAACAGCTCAGACAGCCAAGGCCAACATAGGGCCTTGTTACTCATTCAACTCTAATACTTGCTTATTTTCTACTAAATTATAACCAATTGACGGAACACTTGGTGGCAAGGTCTCAAACTGAACACATCACTGGAATCCTGCATTTGCAATTTCTAATTTCAGCTGAGCTACTAAAACCATGGTTACAAACAAACTACTTCACAATAGCTTCCTATTTGTAAAATGAAGGTAACTACCCCCTGAAAGTCAATTACAAGCACTAACAAAAGCACTTGAAATCTGCCCGGTGCTAGAGATGTGATATTATTGTTGCTTAAAGTCTTATATTAAATCAAAACGGAGTAACAAAAATCATGCCGTTTGCATTAATTTCCTCTCCATTAGTTTAAAACAGGTGATGCATAGGATTTTACTGCTAATCAGAAGCAGGACAGCACACACAAGTATTCCAGGTTTCAGAATTAAAATGGGGACCTCTGGAGACTTTCACTTCGGAGGCAACTGCCCCATTAATCTATTAATCTGCCCAACCGTAAGCAATTAACAACCTTCCAGCATTGCTTTCTAGTGCACAACCACCAAAATGGTGAGACAGCAATACAGTAAAAGTCAACAGCAGATGACGAAACAAAGCACAGCCATAACCCTGCACAGTGTCTGGGTTATGTCTAGTCTCCTTTTCTTTACTTTCTTTTCTCCTTTCTATTCTACTTATCTCGTGGGGTCAGGGAAGTGTCAGCTGTTAAGAGCACTGAGCTAGCAAGTAGGCAATCTGTGCTCTAGCTCCAACATTGTTCAATGATTTGCCAAAGTCACTGCAGACCACGGACCAGGACACATCTTCCCCTAAGTTGCAGTATCTACCCACGTCTCAGGGCTGTTTATAGGACAGTATAAACATATGAAGTATTAAATAAGCAAATAGGGAGAAATTCAGAAGTTCCCAAGTCACTTATGCACTTTTGGAAATTTAACAATAATTGTACTTCAGAAATAAGAGATACCTTCCTCAGCCTGCCTTGACAACTAGAAGAAATGTCCCCTTTCTTTTCACATTCTCTTTCATGCTTCCTCTAGTAGGTTTTTCCCCTTTATTTTCTCCCTTGAATGGGCCTCTGAGTTTCAGGAGAGCTTAGCCAAACTACCTAATCAGCACAAGGATGAATGCCATGCAAAGGAGATGAACAAGGTGCAGAACAAAGAATAAGGACAAGTCGCAGAGAAGGGCCAGTGGGACTCCTAATCTTCGTACACACAATAATATCAGCATGATGGATTCCAGCCTCCTAAATCAGTGGTCCTCTTTTCCTTTTTTTTTTTTAAACTCAAGGCACCCCTCCATAACTTATAAATTGAGCAGTACCCTAATTTCAAAAACTATATTTATTACAGCGCTTACTCAGTTGAACAGTGGCTGGGAAGGAAGAGAAGCAGCTAGCATGGAGAAGCCTGTGCTACAGTGGAGGGGGCGGGGTGGGGGGGAGAAGAAGTAGCTGGAAGGAAAGAGTCTATACTTATCTCCTCACCAGAGCCTGTGCTTATCTTACTTATCTCCTCTTTCCCAGCAGCACCGTTAAAATGCTGTCTATGAGACCCAGTCTGCCATGGCACCCTGGTTGAGGAATCACTCTCCTAGATCCTAAATTACAGCTCTTGCTCAGCACACAATATCCCATCAGGTAACAAGCATTCCATGTAGAGATGCTCCAAGGTCTTGACAAAAAAAGTCAAGCAATGGAAATTAGCAAGCCAATACCAGTCAAGTGACAGAAGAAGCTTTATTCTCCACTTTTCTCAAACAAAAGGCATACACACACAGTCTGAGATTTTATCCTGCAGATATAGGGAAAATATTTTTTTTAATTCCCCATACTTAAAATGACTCCCATGAGAGAGGCCTCAATGAGTTTTGTATTTGAAAATATGGTGGTGCAGAAACAACTTAGAAACCCTTAGCACAACCTCTCCATTCCACAAAGAACGGAGGATTATGATTATGACAAACAGCAGGTTGTAAGACTTACATGTCCTCAGCTGACATCTTCATGACTCCAACACACAGTGCATGTTGTTTTCCTTCTGCCATTATTGCCTACATGCTACAGCTAAGGAAAACAGATTTTAAAGAACGGCATCTCGCTGCAAAGTAAAAGCAACAAAAGAAGAAATACCTTGCAGAGGAGTGCAACTGAACTCTTGCCCCTTTAACATAAGCATTCATATTCTCAAATATTTTAAGTATATTAGACTGCCGAATCATCATGCACAAGATACCTGCAGCTGTTACCATCTTCGAATGACAATTAAATAAAAGAATTATATAAAACGTAACAGTCATCCTTGCCTCCTCTGCCCAACAGAGAAAAAACAAGGTTCCTTTCCCCTCCTAGAAAAATAATGTACCTATACCTGGGACATCATTTTAGGTTTCCTTGTCAGGAGAACAGAAATGAAACATTACCCATAAATAAGTCAGATAAATCTTCATTTTCATCAGGGCCAACACTGTGATATGCTAACTAATCCTGCTTTAAAAAAAAGACTTACTAAAAGCTGCAGAACATTAGAGGCATTTGAGATCATCAAGGCTAGCTACCACCTTTCCCCTTCATATATGCTGCAGTCCAGCAGGAGGCATGGAGCAAATTCCCAGCTCCAATGAGATTAATTACAAACAATGTCAACTTCAGTGGCATCAGGATCCCTTCATTATGTGGCTGAGCAAGGCTTATGACTAGTATCTTTTCACTAGCTTTTACAGAGTCAATTCAATCTCTCCTTTCTTGTTTCTCTTTATGCTGCTTTGGCTGATTTAATGTTGGGGCCAATTTGTCCATCAAAATATTTGTTTTAGATTAGTGAAACAGGATCCTGGCTGTTTGTGAGCATTTAGATAAAAGTCACACTCATTACTACAGTTTTTCTTGTGTCCCCAAACCCAAACAACTCATTCACTCTGCATCAACAATGGTCCAATGCCTCTACCCCTTAGCAAATTACCAGACACTCTTAAGTTAGCAAAAAACAAAAGTAATTACAATTCATATTAAAATATTGAATACACAAGTAGAAAGTTCCCTCGTTTCATGGCAAACAAAGTATACCTGACCAAAGAAGGATACAACAACCGTATCAGCAGCAGCAGGGTAAAGTTTTGCTCCAGGAGACGTTAAGCCAGGACACATTATATTAGCTCCACTGAGTACAAATTTAATGGCTCCTTTATCTACTTGCTGATGTGGTAAAATAAAAGGATCTAGAAAGGATGGGGGAGGAAGGAAATCAAGTATTAAATATCACCACAACATCAATTATTCACGTCGCTCAACACCTCCATGGTCTACATGCAATCAAAGGTATTAGAGCAGTAGAAATCTGAGATTTATCACTACACATTGTTGGAGGAGACTAGGAAAGCAGCCAAACACAAATCTCCCACACAGATCAACACAAAAGGCAACAATTTTGGTAAGGTTTCCTGACAGCATTGCTACATAAGTGCTTAACACTGCTACAGTCACCTCACAAAAACAAGTCCTCTTCTGAATAAAAACTAAAGCCTAAATGTGTCAGGATCCAAACCATGAAGCTTGCAAAGATTCAGAGGGAGACAGAAGTGGAAAGGAAAGACAAGTACCACAGAAGTAGCTAACTCTTGCCAAGCCATGCTTAGAATATTGCAAAGAGTTATGAAAACTTTACTGGAATTGTCCAGAAGGGCCCAACTTACTTACAAGCCGAAATCTCATTGAATTTAGGTGCTCTTGGCAAGGTTATCCTTTGCTACCAGGATAATATAAACAAGAAATGTAGAGAAGAGCAGCCAAAGTATCCAAGGCATGGATTCAGATGTTTCAGAACAAGGGGCAAGAAGGGAAAGAGCTTGATCATCATCTCCACAGAAAAAGCACTCAAGGGCATTTTTTTGTGGTAGCCACTTATAACTATTTAAAAGAAACAAAAAGGTTCTAACAAAACACTGGGCAGAATAAAAGAGGATACAACCAAGAAGAAGGGGATGAAATTATACGAAGTTTACACCAAATTGCAGGAAAATCTCTCAAGAATTTTTGTAATGCTCTGCCCAATATAGTTCTTAAACATCACTATCTTCAATCCAAGTAAATTTTGGAAACTTGGATATTTAAGAACTTAATTGCCCAAAACTGTACAAACATTCTAGAGGGGACAAGCCTGCATTGACACAGAAAGATGCAAGTGATGTGGTGGGTCTTTTTTCACCTTTACATTACTGAAGTGAGCCATTCCTGTATTTTTTTTTTTTTATTGTTTTAAGTGCGAGATGTAACTGAAAGTTTTGTGACCTATGGTCATTACAGCAGCTACCCAGGTACCTCACGGACACTATGTTCCCTCTGGCAATGCCCAGTAGACTTACATTTGTGAAGTAACCTTAGCGTCGGGTAAAAAGTCCCTTCTCTTTGCCTGAAGAACAGCAATTCTCCATTTACTGTGAGGATTTCTATATGTTCATGGCTGCAAGATAAAAGAGTTATTCTAATAGTCAATTAATCCTTTAGGGTAATGTTTATTGACAGAATATTTCATAGAAATCAATCCTTCCTGCATCTCTCTGCAAGTCACAAATTTTCTTGTTAACTTTGTATATTGTGTCCTTCAGTATATTCTCTCCTCAGCAATGATACACATCCCCTGCATCCCTTCAGTCACTAAGTTTAGCTTCTCTGTTTATAAACATTTAACATTTTATAGTGAAAAGCAAGCATGAATATACTAGACATTGTATAAAAATAGAATCAACTGAATCATACACAGAAGTCCAAAAGTAGAGGAGAGGGAGGGGGGGAAAAAGTGCTCCTGGAACCTCCGTCTAAATATTTAACCTTCCACATCTGCAAATTAGAACAATTTGTATGTGTGGGTACTGTTTAAGCAAAATGCTGGTCCTGGAGAGTCTCCAGTTTTCCACTTCCCCCTAACGCACTCCTCCCATATCTAGTTATCCACATAAGAGCAAATAAGATGTGAAGGGTTTTTTTGTACACGGCTAAGAGATTCTCTAGAATAATTATATCCAGTATTCCTTAAGAGCAAATCTCCTACCAAATGGTATTTTGGTTCTACAGATCACCTGATAAATTAACCTTCTCAAATTGTTGTGATGCCCATATCCAAAAGATACCATATGTTAAATTAAAGACCTTACATATACTCTTATCTAGAATGCCCAAGAGAAAAGTGCTTCTCAAAACAGATTGCGTTTCAGTGAAGCATAGTAAAAAAACAAAGTAAATAAATATCAAGGCAGTTTGGAAGCTTAGATTATAAGAGAAACTTACCATCTTACTATTTTGACAGGGTCTTTCTTTGGCATAATTTGGTTTAGCCATGGTTCAATAACAGGAAACTGATCTATCAATTGGCTCTTAATGCCTTTAATGACTGATGTTTTCAACTGGATGCAGTTGGACACATTTTCCTTTTCATCAAATCTGCCAAGTTAATGATAGAATTTCAGAAAACAGACTTTCTAGTTTGCGATATGCCATACCTGGTCACTATTTTAAGTTTAAAAACCACATGGAAAATCCCTCTCAAAACCTTTAGCAGCACTGTAGTTACCCCATTTTAACAAACTGTTACAATTCAGTGCCTAGTATGCTTTTATTTGTATCGTGTACTCCACTTACATGCATATCAGATAGGTACCCAATCTGTAGAGGTGCACTGATACATTGGTCCAATATCAGATCTGCACCAGTATGAAGGAAATTGGCTGTATTGGAAAATGGCCTGATAAATACCCGTGCATGCGCGCAGCCACAGGCAGCGAGGAGCACAGGCCGGCAGCTTGGAGAGCTGCGTGCAGCTGGTCAGTCTGTTGTCATGGAAGGGGAAGGAAAGATGGAAGTGGCATGGGGGGGCACAGATCAACATCACCCACAGCGAAGGAGAGAGTAGGACAGGGTCTGGGGCAGGCGCTGCCCAGCCAGGGAGGGACGGAACACAGGACAGAGCCGTGGCTAATCCGAGGAGGCATGGGGAAGGGGGTATGTTCCCCCTGAGTCTGCACAAGGCAAGGCAGGGGGGCTGCAGCTGCAGGCTGGAGCCTGGGCTGCGCAGAGCTCCTCTCAGCGGGGACTGGGCTTGGGGCAGGCAGCAGCAGCACTGGGTGGGGGGCTAGGTGCTGCAGCTACCCCAAGTTTCGCCATAGCCCCCCAACCCCTCCTCCCAGCGCTGCTGTCGCCTGCCTGGCGCAGCCCCAGCTCAACCCCTGCCTCCACCCATGCACTGGCAAAAGCCAGGGCTGTACCAGGCAGGTGGTGCCGCTGGGAGTGGGGAGAGCTATGGTGAAATTTGGGGTGGATGCAACACCCCCGCCTTCCCAGCACCACCACCACCCACCCCAAGCCCAGACCCTGCCAAGAAGAGCCCAGCACAGCCTTGGCTTTAGCCCACCCGCCCCATCCCACGCACATCACCCCCCTGCCTGTGCCC
>NW_017729029.1:53129905-53138786 GCF_001723915.1 Gavialis gangeticus
GATGTTTAACAGTGCAGGCCCGAGGACCGAGCCCTGTGGAAACCCACTGCCCACATCCCTCCAAGTCAAAAAAGACCCACCCGCCCCATCCCACGCACATCACCCCCCTGCCTGTGCCCTCCCAGGTTGCACAGTGGCAGGAGCCGCCGCCCCCCCAGCACAAGCCGCAGCTCCACCCCACACCCCACCCAGCTGGGCAGCGTCTTCCCCTGCCCCACTCACCATAGGGGGCATTGATCTGCCCCCCCACCCTTCCACCATAACAGACTTACCTGCTCAATGCAGCTGTATCAGAAATCAGATCGGTATTGGCCGATATGCCTCCATAAATATAGGCTATCAGTATCGGCCCCCAAAATCTCTATCGATGATTAGCTTAACATAATACCAGTCCCAACTTGTTAAATTATGATAAATACCCGTTTCTCCACATAGCTGATAGTGCATCATTCAGTCCTGCCCTCTATTCTGTGACATCATTGTACAATTAACTATATCATGAGTGAAGCTAACTAGACCTCCAGGCTTCCCAAAGCAGCTCTAAACTGACTAGGACCTTCCAATCTCAAAGCAGTTATTAGAGGCCTAAAGCACCCTGCAAAACAAGGTAAGCAGTCTTAATGAGCTCCAAAAAATTTGGCACAGGCTACTCTCAATAGCCAATGAGTATGTTGACACTGAGTTCATTAAAGCCCATACTTCCAGTAAGTAAGTAAGTACACAGCATTTTTCCAGTACCGGGGTATGCCCTCACATGAAAAACGTTACATAGACCAAATGCTGCATTTATACTATAGCCACCCTACAATCTGCAGGAGTGGTTCTCAACCTTTTCAGACTGACTGCATACCTTGTTAGACTCAGAGCACCCCTTCACAAGCTCTGTGAATTCGGCTGCACCCCATTTCAAAAACAAATCTATTTATGAGTGCTGATCTCTTTGCAGAGAGGCCGGATATCAGGGGCTGGGGACAGCCCAAGCCTGCTGTTATCTGCTTATCTCCTTGCACCTCCTGCAGGACCCTTCAAAAGATCTCAAGGCAGCCCAGTTAGCTCTAGACACCAATCCAGAGCACGCCAGCAGTCGAGGCGGCTTTTCTCAACCCGTGGGTCGTGACCCAAAAGTGGGCTGCAAGAATCTACGAAAGGGTCGGGAACAAGCTTTAAAAATGGATTCTCCTTTAAAAGAAAAAAAAAGGAAACCACAGCTTTTCCCTTGCAGCCTGGTACAGCCCCAGCCAACAAGGGGCTGCTTGGGCCGCCCTGCCCCACACACACTGGAGGGCAGCGGGTCAGGAGCAAGGGGCATGGAGTCGGGACTGCCTGGCCATGTTGACAAATGGGTCCTGGTGCCAAAAAGGTTGAGACCCCCCGAGCTAAGGGACACAGCACAGTCTTCACACCAGCTGGGAGCGGGCGCCCCTCCCACCGCAGCTGGTCCCCAGGGCACTGAGGCGCAGGGGCCAGTGTGGTGAGACGGATCCTGCTCCCCGAAGCCAACAGCTGTCCTGCCTGCGCCGTCTGCCCACCCGAGGCTGCAGTGCCCTCAGCAGGGGTCACCAAGGGGGGTGGGAAAAAATCATCCCTAGAGAAGCGCATGACCCTCTCGAGGCCAGGGAAGGCTGTCACCGCTCCGGGGCCCGCGTACACGGCCTTCTCCCCGGGCCCGGGCCTCCTCCTCCCGCTAGGCCACCGCCTCCCCCACCCCGTGCGGCCGCACTCACTTCTTGAACATCCTGCGGGCGCTGGATGCCGGCCGGAGGGGGCGGCAGGTCCGCGGAGCGCGGCACGGGCATCCACGGCTCCCCGCTCCCTCGCACGAGGCTCCGCACCCTCCCGTCAGCCCCCGCCGGAAGCCGGCCGCGCTTTACTGCGCGTCGCGACGCGCCAGGAGAACGGAACACGGAAGGCGGGAGGAACTACCACTCCCGGCAGGCCCCGCGCGCCAGTGCGCCCTCCCTGGGCGCAGTCCCCAGCTCTAGGGGTTAGGAGTGGGAAGAGGGGCACGCTGCTGAATCCTGGGGGCAAGGCTTTCCACCCTTGCAACGTGGGGTGTGAAGTCACCCTGAGCCCAAACACCGCTTGTAGGGCAGCGATTCCCAGGCAGGGAGCCGTGCAGTGGCACCCTGGGGTGCCTCGAGAGCGGCTCAAGGCTGCCCCAGCCTCCGTCAGGTGCACAAACGTATAAGTTGCATGATAAAAACCCAAGGATTTCAAATGGGAATCCGCCCCGTTGTCTCTCTAAGCTCTTGATTGCAGGAAAACAGATCCAGGACTTTTCCAGCCTTGAAAAAACAAGAAGTGATAACTAAGCACTACGGAAAAAAGAGACTTGGGGGTCATCATTGACCACGAGATGAACATGAGCCTGCAATGCAATGCTGAGGCTAGTAAAGCAACCAAAACGCTGGCTTACATCCATAGATGCTTCTCAAGCAAATCCTGGGATGTCATTCTCCCCTTGTACTCAGCCTTGGTGAGGCCGCAGCTGGAGTACTGCATCCAGTTTTGGGCCCCACAATTCAAAAAGGATGTGGAGAAGCTTGAGAGAGTCCAGAGAAGAGCCACGCGCATGATGAGAGGGCAGGAAAGCAGACCTTACGACGACAGGCTAAGAGTCATGAGGCTCTTTAGCCTGGAAAAGCGCAGGCTCAGGGGTGATCTGATGGCCACCTACAAGTTTATCAGGGGTGACCACCAGTAGCTGGGGGAACATTTGTTCACCAGAGCGCCCCAAGGGATGACGAGGTTGAACGGTCATAAACTACTGCAAGACCGTTTCAGGCTGGACATAAAGAAGAATTTCTTTACTGTCCGAGCCCCCGAGGTCTGGAACAGCCTGCCATCGGAGATGGTTCAAGCACATACATTGAACACCTTCAAGAGCAAATTGGATGCTTATCTTGCTGAGATCCTATGACCCCAGCTGACTTCCTGCCCTTTGGGCGGGGGGGCTGGACTCAATGATCTTCCGAGGTCCCTTCCAGCCCTAATGTCTATGAAATCTATAAACAGCTGGCGTGTTCTGAGGCTAAAGAGAGGTGCCTCAAGTGTTTAAAAAAAAAAAAAAAAAAGTTGCTTTTCCAGACACCCACAAGCTTTCCTGCTACAGCCTAGGACACCTATGGATCAGAAAGTTGGGCTGCCTGCCCCCTCAGTAAGGTAGCTCCTGAGACCTCCTCTCTCCACTATGTTGAACAGGACTTCAAGGGTCATTTAGACCAGTGGTACTTAAGCCGCAGCTCACAGGCCAGGTCTGGCCTGTAGAGCCGCATAATCTGGCCCAAGGTTTTCCCCACCAGTCAGGCAATTCCGTGGTGGGGGAGCAATAGTGATTAACACCGCAAATTTAAGCCACATGCAACTAGATTAGCCCACTAGCCCTGCGTGGAGGGATTAGGCCCATTCCTGCTCAGTTGGATTGAGCTGTGACCCAATCCAGCTGCAGGGAAATGGCCTGTCCAGGGCCCAGTACAGGAACAGCTGGACCACAACCCAAGGCAGCTGCATCGAGTCTTGGCGGGGGCAACACTAAACACCGCACTGGGCCCACAGACTGGATCCAACCCACAGATGGACCTGGAATCCATCCACCCCGCATGCTGAAAAAATCAGGGACCACAGATTTAAACTAAATGCACAGACAGATAGAGGCTTTCTTGTTCTTAAACCACCCAGACAGATATCTAATCAGCCATTTCTTCACACTCTCCAGTGAACGAAATTCCAGAATATTAAAAGAGAATCTGTAAGTTTACATCTTTGTAGAGTACTAGAATAGCAGTTGTAGGGCTTTGATCTGATCTAGAAGTCTGTGTGTGAAAAGAGAGACCCCAGAATTTAAGAAATTGGAAGTGCATTTGGATTACAGTATAAATTATCATCTAACTGAAGAGTCGTACTCTGAGTCTGCTGTTGCCAAGGAGTGATATAATAATGATCTGGACTAATAGCAAGCGACATTTTTCTTCCACAAAAACCTCATCAACAGGTTCTTTAACAACAAGTGCTGTTATATAGGAAGCTAAAGTAAGTGTCAGCGAGGTTCCCAATATTCTAGACTGGGCTAATTTTTCACCCAACACCCAATCCTTCTTTATATTGTGTATCACAATAAAGTGCAATGTAAGAGTTCAGGAGACCAGATTCAAGTTCATAAGAGACACAGGTAACAGAAGAGACTGGAGTCCATCAGAAATACTAGTAGCCAGGGAGTCTTCTCATGCAACCTTCCTGTATTTATCAACTGTATTCTCCTTATCAGAAAAGCCATCAATATGTATTGTATTCACATGACAAAGCTCCCTAAAGTCTGAAGAGGTCTAAGGGAAAAGTTTAATCATAGTTTCCAGAGGTCAGTAAATGAACTGGTTAAAGAATTAATTTCTCATTAAACTAACTGCATAGTAGCTTGAATGTGAAAGACCTATAGCCTGTCTCCCTGCCCATGGCCTTCCTGGAGCGCATTTCTAGTAGGGCTTTTTTCATTCTGAACAAATTGGGAGACAGAATTTCAATTAGTGCCATTAAAAGTCAATTAGTCTATAGGCTAATGCATCTTACAGACTTAGTAATCTTCCCTTTCTAAATTCCATCTCAAAATTCTTAGGTAACAAAATTCAATTGTATATCACCTTAATAACTATTTTCTCTCCTTTATATTTTTAACATATTTGTAGAAAGTGGTTCTCTCATCTCCCTCAGTCATCACATACTTTCACGACATGTATTTCACTCCATTAAGGTCTTTTCCTGTGAGGTGAGGCTCTTCGCTCTCTCAGAAGTCAGTCCATCTAGCCATTTTTATTGCTTCTTGTAGTCATTTTTCCTCTAAACAGTTTGTACTTTGCCTCAATATGTCTGCAGAGCTGTAACTGATTGGAATTCAGTCACTAATTCTACTGATGATGTACAAGAATTAACAGAATCCTGCTTATTCCCTCCAAGCTGTTCTGGTTCTCTAACAGTAGCCAAAGCCAGCAAGTTACAACCTGAATACACACAGGGAATAACTCTATTAAGTAAGGTATTATTCTTAGATAGTCCTTTTCCAAAAGGAAACTCTGCCCTAAATTAATGCTGCATGATTATTTTTTAACTGAGGCTCTGTGTGCTGCCCCAATATATGTTAAAAATATACCACTAGATAAGATGGAGGCTATTTACTTTTGAGGAGAAAAATAAGAGACAGTGATACTAAGTAATTATTAATATGAGGGTACCAAATCAAACCATTCATTTATTCTCTCTCGCAATACAAAGTCTTTGAAGTGAGAAGACTTAAAACGGATAAAAAAGGTTTTTTTATACTAATGTCCATTCCATGGACAAATATACTATTTGTCCATGGAATGCCTTAATTCAAATGACCTTGACATTTATACAGATCAAGATATGGTTACAATAGCAAAAAATTTTTTAAAAATTCTACAAGGACTAAATAACTTCTACAAGAGAGGAGTTAGGATGAAAAAGTCCTTGTAAGCAGGTTAAATCCATAACTGTCTCCAGTACTAAATCACGTAATTTTCTCTAAAGCAACTTAATGTCAGATACTGCACTAAATGAACCGCTAGTCTGATCTAATATGGCAAGTCATATGTTCTGGCAGGGACCAGATTTTGTCCTGGTATAATATATTCGAGTCTCTCAAGAACCATCTTCAGTTTAAATTTTAAGTCATTTTTCAAATTTATTTATCATTTAAACATTAAATGAATCCTATTTTATTGTTTGTAAACGTGTATCAAATAAGGTATATACATAGTTTGCTTGGCGTTTTTTTTACTTACTCTTTGCAAACATCTGAAAACAGATGAGGAATGGACTGGAAAGTGACCCAGTGTTACTGTATCTAGCAATTACCTCTGGTGAAATGTTACGGCTATGGTACAACAATACCTTAATTATGCTCTCAGAAACATTGCTCATTTGTTAGTTGCAGACACAGCACTGCTTTCTTCAGTGTTATTCCACTTCAAAAAAATAGTCCTTCAAAAAGAAATAAAAGGAGTAATAATTACTAATCTGTGTTGAAAAATATATACTGAAGCAGGGAGAAAAAGACACAGCTGTCCTCAAATATAGTCAAAACACAAGCTCTCTTTCCCCAAATTTCCAACCCCAAACCAATGCCCTGCCTGCTACCTGGCGAAAAAAGATCCGTTTCTCAGAAAACAGGTGCTGACCCAGACAGGGAGCCGGTCAGAGGAAGAAATCTTGGTGCCACAGGTGAGAGAAGGGTGTCCTGGACTTTCCTGCAGGATCCTGGCAGGTGGAGGAGGAGTGGATCATCTATGACCTCCCATGAAGATTCAGCTGCCAGAAGGGGGAATGGGTTCTGGTGAAGATAATTATGTTTTATAGCATTTATTAATAGTTAATACAGTATCAAGCCATAGACTGGATAAAGATGGATCTAATAGCTATATTATTTTATCTGGTTTGAATAGAAAAGACATGCATAAGTTTTATCTTCACAGAGCTAACTGCTAGAGAAAGAAAATGTATGTGTGTAGAATCTCTTTTCTACTAAAGCCAGTGGGAGTTTTACACTGATTTCAGTGAAAAATACAGGATTGAGCCATCATTCATGCCATTTTTCCAAGCACAATGACTTAGCTAATTGTAATACTGTAAAAATAACTAAAAACTAACACTTAACATAATGAAAGTTTTATAAATATCATCATGTATTCAAATAGTGAAAAAAAACCATACAGATAAGAATAGTGATTAATATAAGGAGTAGAGGCCCTCTACCAAACTTTTGCACTCCCAGGATCAGATTCTAAATAATAAATGATTTAAAACCTTTAGAGAACTTGAAGAGAAGCAAGACACTGAAATGCACACTGATGAAGGCTGAGCTATTAAACTAAAAAAGATTAAGAATAATACAAGCAAATACAATTTACCATTCTTATTACATTACTTGTAATTTTGTATTCATCCACTCATCCTGTTCTAAATTCAGCAGAGACCAAATTGAAAATACACTGCACCTGGAGAAAGCATTTATAAGTTATTTTTCTGTACATCAGTGCAGCTCAGTGTCATGTCTCAAGAGCCCTCACTATTGCTCAGACAGAAAACATATTCCAAAAAAAGCTTCAGTAAAATGACTTTATGTCTCTATGAGCCACAATTTCTGTCAAGACAAGTTAACACAGGGTTTCCTATCAGGATACAGCTGCCAGCAATCTCCCCCGAAGGAGCTCTGCTGTCAAAAAAGCAGGTGGAAGCTCCCATCAGCAGTCCTTTGAGAAATCCTGCACCAACCGACTTTCATAACACCAACAGCTTGTTTTGTCCCTTTGCCCATAAATAATTGTGAGTCCTTACTGAAGCGGAACAGCGTACTTTCGTGATTCTTTTTGTGATGATAAAAATACACAAGCGTCACAAAAAGGTGTTTAAGAAGGGATCTATAATGCCCCTCCTCCCAACACAAACCCTTCCAATTCAGAACTCCAAAAAAGCCAGTCTTATTTTGACTGTCTGCTCAGTTTCAGCCTAATGCAAACATTGTAAACCTCTTGAAAATAACCTAGCTGATATTTGCTAGGGGAAAACAAAAATTCTTCCCTTCCAAGTAGGAAGCACGTTCCAGACTTCAGTCAGGGTTTCAGAGCAGGATCAACGTCCCCATTTAAATATCTCACTTGTTTCTGTGCATTAGTTTACTTTTGAAGAAGCGAGCAGCCTAATGATGAAAGAACAAACCGAGGACCCCAGAAATCTAGTCTCTGGGTGACAACAAGTACAAGAGTTACACTGGCCTTAAAGCACGTAAAACAGGGTGCTCAACCTCCAGCCTGCGGGCCAAATACAGCCCATGGAGCTGGGGCATCCGGCCTGTGGCTGGATCGGGCGCTGGGCCAAGATCAGGCCCTGCCTCATCACCCCACATGCTGTATTGGGCTCACAGGCCAGATCCAGCCCGAGGGGGGAAGGCTGGGCACCACTGCTAGAAGACAGGCAGGGGCGGAGAGAGCGGGTTGCTGTGTTAGCCTGGCATGAGGCAGAAGGCAGGCAGACCTGCCCCCCCCCCCGAGACATCTGTAGACAAGAGAGCACCTGCTGTCCTGACCTCAAGGTCAGCAGATGCCCGTGAACTTGGGCTCAGGAAGCTTATGCTCCCCATCTCTCTAGACCAGTGTTTCCCAGCCAGCGTGCTACAAAAGTGTGCTGTCAGAAATGAACAGGCATGCCGTGGACTGTTGCCACAGCAACAAGCTACAATAGATATAAGAATAGGGAATGCCTTGACAGGTGTGCCGCGGGAAAATTTTATTAATATAAGCATGCCTGGAGCCGGAAAAGGTTGGGAAACACTGCTCTAGCCACCCAGGGTGCTGAGCTCACCTACACAGCCCCTGCAACGCGCGGGGTTAAACCTTACCGTGGAGGGCAAGCAAAGCTGCGGGGTACCCGAACCCCTACGGGCCCACACGTGGGACGCCCGCCAAAGGTTTTGGAAACAGCTGAAGCCCCAGGTGCAGGTGGAGAATGTTTGCTGGGAGCGGGGGCACTTATGGGTCTGGACTCATGGATTTGGAATTCGTTTTGGCTAATTTGGCCTCGGATACAAATTAAATTTAAAAAAAAAAATTAAAAAAAAAAATCAGGGTGCCTGAGGTACTGCATCAAGCAGCCACCTCCAGCAGCCCTGCTTTGCCCGTGCTCGCTAGTGCCAGGGGTGCAAACACAGGCAACACCGAGGGCCCCGCCCCCTCCAAGGAGACCCGCCCTCCCTGGCTACGGAAGCCCGCGGGGCTCAACCCAGAGCCGCCCCAAGCTCCGCCCCCGCACGCGGAGGGGCCGTGGCCACGCCCCCCACCGCCTGACGTGCGCACGCCGCAGCGCGCGGGGCACAACG
>NW_017729029.1:53138896-53159874 GCF_001723915.1 Gavialis gangeticus
AGCCGGCGGGCGGGCGGCTGCGGCGCTCCTCCTGGCCCGAACTGGGGCGGGCAAGCCCTCCACCGCCGCTGCGGGTGGGGGAAGCGCTTCCGGGCCGCTGTGTCCCGGCATGCCCCGCGGCCGGATGTGCCGCCATCTTTAGGCCCCCTCTCTGCCTTGTATTGACAATAACAAGCCCCGATCCGGCCTCCCCCTCCCGGGACTGAGCAGGAGGCAAAGAGTGGGGCGGAGGGAGAGAAGCGAGGGCAGGCTGGAGAGCGCCGGCTGAGGCGGGGGGCAGCCGGCAGCGGCCACGGACGCCTTCCCTGCGGAGAAAGGGGCAGGAGGCGGAGAGGGGCAGCAGTTAGGAGCCCCCCGCGACGGCTGAGACTGGGCCTGGACAGGAGGGTTGGGAGGCGCTAGCGGGGGGAGAGAGAGGGGGAGAACGAGGCCCTGCGAGAGGAGTGGGGGCAGGAGGCTGCCAGCAACTACTGAACAGAGACAAAGGAGCAGGGGGAAGGGGGCGAGAGGCCGTCAGGGGCTCCCCTGAGAAGGAAGGAAGCTGACGAGACGGGAGACCGGACGACCCGACATCCCGGGAGAGAGAGAGGAGCTGAGAGACTCTTGAGCCAGCAGCCCCGAGACGGACTCGGACTCTCTCTCTTGGTCTGTCCTACCACCAGGATTTGATGCCCCTCAGCCTGCTCACCTCTGTGTGTTCATGTTTCCCACAGGTTTCTCTTCCCCCAACCCCCCAGCAGCAGCTCAGGAGGTCAGACCTGCCACTGATGGTAGTAGCAGCAGCAGCTCCTCCTCCTCCTGCAAGAAGAGAAAGTTAAACAGCAGCAGCAACTCGGAGAGAGAAGAGTTTGATTCCCTTTCCTCCTGCTCCTCCTCTCCTTCCAAAAACAGCTCCTCATCCTCATCTTCCTCCATCATCACCACCTCTTCCTGCTCCTCCTCGGGGGGCACCTCCACCAACCATCACCTACAGAAGAAGCTGCGCTTTGAGGACTCCTTGGATTTTATTGGACTCGATGTGAAGATGGCTGAAGAGTCTTCCTCTTCCTCTTCTCCTGCCGCCTCTTCTCAGCAGCAGCACCAGCAGCAGCTTAAAAATAAAAGCCTTTTAATTTCTTCAGTGGCTGTGGGGCACCATGCGAATGGTCTAACCAAAGCTGCCTCCTCTACTGTTTCCAGTTTCGCCAATAGTAAACCTGGCTCTGCCAAGAAGTTAGTGATCAAGAACTTTAAAGGTAACAGGCCATAATGTGAAGAGTTGACACGCTGCTTGTATTTTATTTCTACATGACAACTATCCACTGGGCTTGTAAATAGGTATAAGTTTTACTGGAAATATTCTTTGGTGGTGACCCCCCAAGTGTGTGTAGAAAAAGGGGAAGTCATCTTTTTTATGGTATGGGATTTATGACACTGCATACGCACTTCGAGATATGTCACTTAGGATTGCTTTTTGGACACTCTCAATGTACCTGTGAAGGAGGGACTTTGTTGTGTGCATTTAAGAAACGTCTTCTGGTGTGATGTTGTTTTTTAATTGCCTTTATTCAGAATGGCCCTATTTGATATTGCCTTTGAAGAAATCCTGACTCGAGTCACAACAGTAATTTAGCCCAGGTTATTGAATATATCATAGCACAGGGTAGCCACTTGAAAATAGCTTCTTCTGCCTGGTGTCTTTCCATTTGTTAAGTTTGAAATGAATTTAGATTTTAAAATGATTATTGAGAATTAATGATTGAGCGCTTTGTGGATTGACAGCTGAGCACCTTACTACATATTTTACTGGCATTATCTGTGACCCATTACTTCTTTTGTGTCTTTTCTTCTTCACCTATCTTGACTCTCTTTTCTTTCCTTTTCCATTTTCCCCCCCTCTTTATTCCACACCCCCCCCCCCCGGGTGCCTGCTGATCTTGCTGCTTGAGTTTGGGTTGTTGAATGAGGCCAGGAAGTGTTGTGACTGGGCAGATACCAAAGCTTTGGATACCATGTTGCTTGAACCTCAGCTACTCCATTTAATAGCTGCTTTATGGTTTACTTCCTGGAGTAGGCAGGGAACATGCACAGCTTTTAAGCTGCTGTCTGTTACTTATGTCAAACCTTGGGTAAATCCAGGGTTCATGTAGCTCTCCTCGCTTCTTCTCTCTGACACTTTGCACTAATTCAGAAGCTTCCTTCCCTACTGCATTTCCTTTATTCATGTTGAAAAATACTGATTTACATAACTTTTTTTTTTTAATCCTAAGTAATGCTAGTATTTTATTGGTATTTGAGGCAAGGGGGCAGGGAGTGGGGAGTCTGGTAACTCCACTGTTCTAGTATGTTGTAGGGTATCTATAATGAGCCCCATATAAATTGGGGCTCATTATAGATACCCTACAACATACATGGATTAGATTGCAACGCTGGTTTTCCCAGTGACATTAGGAAGTGTTTTTCCACCTACCCTGCTGCCACACGCATTCCTTCTTCACTTGCAGACTCAGAATATTAGATTAAGGCATGATCCTGAGAAACTGACTTTCAACCATGGCTTTCTTATCTAGAGTAGTGAAATTTAGGCAGTGGCTTTTTACAAATCTTTTAATTGCTGTGGACTTCAGTTGCCTATTATGAACTGCCATGTTGGCTCCTACCTGGCAAAATAGTATATGTAAAATTTTATCAGTTTTGTGACTGCAGTTCTTCAACCTTTCATGTTGAGGGATTAAGTCTAACCTTATCTGAGATGCTAGTGATGTTTGATTTCTTTTTTTAAAACAATGCCGTTTTCCAATTGACTGTTAAGTCTTAGGCAGACAAGATTATTCAGGTATATGTGATATCTTTTATTAGACAAACTGAATAATTAGAAAAATTGCTTTTTGCCAGTTTTCAGATGCAAGTACCCCTTTCACTTCGCTCAAACAGTAAAAATTGAGCGGGCTCATTTCTGGTTAGATTTGCTTTTGAGTTTTTAAGTTCTGGCATAATGATGGAATATCTCCAACACTGGAGAAAACTATTAACTAACAGCAAATATTAGTTTTACATTTTGATTTTATCCAAGGGGAAAAATGCAGAAAAGATTTGTCTTTAGAAGCTTGTTCACGCTTGGCCTGATGAAGCTCTGGAAGTGACAGATATAACTTCCGCCCCAACCTTCTTTCCCTTTCTTCACCACACTGCAGTGTTTTCACTGGAACAAAGATAATCACTTGAATTAGAATTTTGAAAATATAAGTATTTATCAACTACTTCTGTTTCTCCTATAGTTCCTGATAATGAGACCTTAAGGTATCACCACAAAGAGAGAAGAGATTGAGATCCTTGAACATCCTCATCCATCCTGATTGATATTTTCCATAAGGATCTTTGTTAAATGCTACCCAAGCAAATTTATATTATGGATTCTAAGTACTCTTTCTCTGCTGCATATCTAGTCCCTGCCAGTCTAAATTGCTGGTATTCATGGTAGAGTCCTTGAACTGAGCTGATTAATAGTAAATGACTGGATGTTTTAAAAAAAAAATCCTTAACATTCCCATAATTTTTTAAGGCAATTATTATATGGTTTTATAACTCAAAAATAAGCTTGCTGCAACATTGAGGATGGAACATTTACAGGGGGAAAAAAAGATTCCTGAGCATATTTTAAATCGCTTTTATTTTTTGACAATAAGATATAGCCAGAAGCACCCATGGGAAGGAGCAGTACAAAATACTAGTGGATTCAAATCTTTTCAAGCTTGATCATTTCAGCAAGAATGACTTGGAAAAACTTTTCAGCACCTAGTGGTTGAAACTTACCAAATCTTGCAAACCTAGGGATACGGTACCATGGAAGTTCAGTTTGAATTTTTTTTTAACATCCAGTCATTTACAATTAATCAGCTCAGTTCAAGGACTCTAACACTAATACCAGCAACTTAGACTGTCAGGGACTAGATATGCAGCAGAGAGAATACTTATAGTCCATAATACAAATTTGCTTTTGTAGTGTTTAACAGAGACCCTTATGGGAAAATTGATCAGAAAGGATGAGCATGTTCAAGGATCTGAATCTCTTCTAGGCAAGATTGTGGTGAGATTTGTTAAATCCTTAATATCCAGATTTATGATCATTCCTTTTTAAAATAAATGTTATAACTGAACTAGTCGATGGCAGTGAGTCTCTTCACTGTCATTTCTACTTGGCACTGGCGCACATGCATATTGATTTTTCTTTTTCTTAAAGTTTTGATAGAGGGGCAAACATTACAAAGGCCTATATACATACATGCAGTTGTTTTAGCTCAGAATATCAGTCATACAGCTGTCAAAGAACTAGCTTCATTTTGCCAGTCCTTGGTGTTTCTTTCCTATTCTGTTGGCTGGTGCTTCTATCTTAATAAAAAGTCAGTACTGATGAGAACAGACTAACACAATTTTATTTTCTGAGCTGCTAGATTGCAAGTACAGTGGGATTTGTAGATCACTATATGATGTTAGTGCTACTGCTGTTGTGGGACATAGGCACAACTGGGGAATTTGAAGTGTGTCTCGAGGCAAAAACTTAAAATGTTTTAGCTACTTAGTTTAAATGAGATGCTACTGTAAGATTTTTTTCATATATAAATTAAATGGAATTTCCTTTCAAACACTTGTCACTTATTCACATTTATGTAAGAGCTAGAATTTTTGGCCGTTATTAAGCAGGTTTTCTCTTTGTTCTAGATAAACCTAAATTGCCTGAAAACTACACAGATGAAACCTGGCAAAAACTGAAAGAAGCTGTAGAAGCAATCCAAAACAGTACTTCAATTAAGTATAATTTGGAAGAGCTGTATCAAGTAAGTGTTTTTAAATGTGGACCAGACTAAATAAAATCCAGATGTACTGTGTTTCATTTCTCACTTCTTGAAATTATTTTTGTGATGATAAAAAAGGAAATTTTTGCAAGTGCTATTTTAGCGGATAAGCTGTTTTATGTAGAATGGTTTCTCAAAAAGGAAACAGGATAAAAAAACTTGAAAAAGCTGAAGTTGAACCTAGAACCTTATTACCTGCCAAGAGCATAATCCACAGCGTGGTAAGAAGTAAGGAGCTGTGTTTCCTTTTATTGCTTTTGGACTGGTTGTGTAGCTGCTAAAGGAGACGTGAAATTTTAAAATGTTAGTGGTTATGTAAGAAAAGGAGAATTTGGATGAAAATATAGTACCATTGTGCGCGTCTAAATGCAGCCCTCTTCATTTGGGATCATAAATAACTATTTTCTTTAAAAGAGCACTTGCATTAACTTTTAAAGCTAAAGTAAATAGGATGTCATCTTTATTAAGGCATGTTCTCTTGCTTGTCATTGCTTAGTGTTTGGTTTATGTACATATTGGCTATTAAGATTTAACCTCCTATTCTCTTTTCCCATATATTAACAGTTTATTTTGCCCTGACCTTCTTAACATGATTACATCTGGATTGTATCTTTGACTTTATATAAGATCTTCAGTCTCCCTCTTTATAGTTACACTTTCACTGCTGCATTTTTTCTGTACAGCTAATTGAATTTGTTCAGTCAAATATTTTCCTAAACTTGGCACAGTTTGTTTTAGCGCCACAAGAGCAGCGCTCTGCTTGGCTATAAGGAAGCATTTCAAGTCTTAATCTTTGCTTTCCAGACTTTTGCTGACTAACAAGCTTGGGGTGTGGGGATTCTTGTTGCTGTTTTTGGTTTTGATTTGTTTTTGGGGTTTTTTTACCTCCCTTTATTCTTCAGGAGGTAAATCTAGAATTTGGCTTTGACTGTTATGAAAAGCTAATACAATTCCAGGGGAGGGCTTGTCTGTTGGGGCAGGGGAGGGTTGAGTTGCTTCAACCTGGTCTAACTTTATCCCCTCCCTTTTTCACCCAATGCACGTTTAAATCCTTAACTTATTTTTGTTTTTAACTTGCTTATGTCAAGAACAAATAGGTTTGGAAACTTTGAAGTTCGTATCATTTATGGCTCCACAATAAAGAATGCCTCTGCCAGAGCTGGTGGTAGATAAGACAGACGTGCAGTTGTTTGATCTCGGGCTGTTTAAACTCTTCCAAAATGACGCTGGTGCTAAATAACATAACTGTAAATGCTTCAATAATGTGACCTGGATTAACCCAGCCTTTAAAAGGCAAACCAAAAAACTGAAAACTTGCTAGAGAAGGCCTTTAACTATCACTTCAGTAAAGGTAGACCATCACTGTTCTAAAGTATCTTGCCACTAGAATGAAGTGCTCTTTTTGAAAGTACCTTTTCAGAAGTTAACATCAGTGTTAGTTTTCCTGTACTACTAATATTGAAGGAGAGAGCCATGATTATTTTTGGAATCGCATGTCAACTCCAGAGTCATACATTTAAAATCTGAACTGGGTAGTGTTGCAGAAACATGGATTTTTTTTTTCTTTTAAACATTTCATACTTGGCTGCACTCTGTTTAATTTGACTCCTAAAAATAAATGTCTTTATTTAAAAATAGCAATAGCAATTGCTAGCATTTCAGATGGTAACTAAACTAATGCTGCTTCTGAACAGCTGCTGGGTAAATGGATCTGGTTCCAAATATGCCTTGGCAGACACCATCCAAGCAGAGAGTGGAATGGTTAAAAAAAGAAGAAAAAAGCAGTTTCTTTCCTGCACACCTGAAGATGATTTATTTTTATTGTGGTTTTTGAACCAAGTCACCTTTTCTTATTTTTGGTTTGACACTTGTGTTCTAGTGAGATCTCCCTATGCGAACATTTTGAGCCTTTGACTTCTTTTTTTGGATCACTAGTTTCCTGCTCGCTAATTTATTTTTCATGGTGCCATTGGAAAAGAATGCACATAGCTAAACAGCTAAAATGTTGAAGATGTAAACGCTTGAGTCAGCTGTTACAAAATAAAGAACCAGGTGTTTGGTACCAGATTTTCTGTTCAAACAGATTATTATAAAAAGCCAAACCCACTTATTTATAAACCCTTTCTAAGGTACTCATTGCTGTGTCCTCTGGGCCTTGCTCAGTTTTTTTTCCCTCCTTTCTTCCTTTCCCCCAAATAACAAATGTGAATCTCACGATACTCGGATGAGTGAATCAGTAAACTTGTACAACTTGGATGCACAAGGGAGCCTTATCATCTGACCCCAAGATCGGCCAAAACACCTGAAGGCCTTGACTGCCTATGTAGGGGACATCATTCTAATAGCTGTGAACAGCCAAGCAATCCATCGAGAAAAGCATCTGAAAGATGCCTGGGACATTCTTAAATATAGTGCAAGTTATTTATTTTGTTTGTGTGCTTGTTCATTGGATTCATACCCTATTAGCAGTAGTGTAATGTCTTGTATAGCATCATGTAAATATGGATCTAGTTTCAGTATTCTAGGAATTGTATAGTTGTGCTCTGCTGAGATAATTTTTACTGGGAGACCTTGAAAACTCTTCCACTTTATTTAAAAAAATAAAAATAAATAAATACATTAGAATTTTTTAGGTGATGAGCTCAGCACCACTTCAAGTGTGCTTACACTGAGTGGACTAGATTGCCCACACAGTACAGTGGGGCAGCCACAGCTAATGCAACCCATTAGTTAAAGAAGAGACGGCAGGAGGATTGTTTATGTGGCTAGCAGGTGAAATGTTACAGCTTTTCAGCCATCAGTTGTCCACTGTCCCCAACCTAAATTATTTGGGTGTAAGAGGAGTTGAAATTTATATGCTGCCTTTATTTGAAAGTCAGACTTTTAAATCTTTCTCTTGTATTTAAAAAAAAGTTTCATTTTGAAAGCAAAAGTGAATAGAGAGCAACTTGGTACCAGTAAAGTCGTGTATTAGGGCTCTGTAACACAGCATCTCTGTAGAGGCCAGATATGACACAGACTTGATTTAAGAAATGTACATGACTGCTTTTTACAATTCCTGAGCATTTTTGTAGACCATGTAAGAGAATACAGATTAAAAGAAAAATGTACAGGTTTTGTTCATATGTCACTTGGAAGCTGTCAACACAGGCCACAGTTGCAAGTATAAGATAGAAACTCTTTTTGACAATTTGCCCTCAGAAATGAGCAGTGATCTGTACAGGGTTTTGTGCTGCTTTTCTCCCCCCTGTCTGGAGTTACATTTGTTAATGTTTCTAATGATAAGGATTTAGGGTTCTTTCCCCCCTTTATTACTCCTTGTCTGTCCTGTAAAGCCAGTATAATTATAGGTAACTGAGTAGTACTCGCCCTTGTTTGATTGCAACACTTTTAGTTGCTGCAGAAGCTTAAAAAAAAAAACTTGCTTGACTTTTGGTCCCAGGCTGACTAGTAGCATCGGAAGTCAATCCCTTTTCCTGCTAAATCAAAATATACTCTAAAGCACTGAAATTATAATAATTACAGAACTAAAGGCTAGTACTTCTATTACTACTTTTTTTTCCCCCACCTGAATACCCACACTTTATTTACGTTCTCTCCCTCACACAATCCTTAGTTAACCTAAGAGTAAGGTTGCTTAGATGTATTCTGTATACAACATGGTCAATGAAAATTGGGAAAATTACCGGTTAAATGTCTGTAAGCTTAGCACCTTACCCACGCAGTTGCTGCTAACTTCCACATCAGACTTTTTCACTTATCACTTACAGCATCCCTGATGCATGTAGGCACTCAAGTGATTTAGAGAAACAGACTCTGGTTAACTGTGATCTTGGGGAATTTTAAGCTGGTTTGCTGTCTGACATGCTATCCGTCTAAATGTATGGTATTTAGATGTGCTGTCATGAAACACCTGGGGTATTTGCTAAGCTTATGTGAGACTTAAAGGTTGAACCAGTATGTGGTCTAGAGGAATCTTGAGGTGGGGAGGGCAAGTGGAGTGAATACAGAAGAAAGTGGCAAGAGAACATTAGCACTTCCTCTTTAGCTTCACAAAGCTTTTGTGGCAGCCATACATAAAATAAAACCTCAAATAGCTACACTTTGACATACCAAAACCAAGTTCAACTGCTGTGGAAATACTGTTCCAATTTCATCCCCTGCAGTTCTCACTCAAACGCCAAGACTCCTACTGAAGTGAAAAGGCATTTAGAGATTGTATTCTCTCCAGTGAAGAGTTAATTTGATGTCCTTTTACTACCTCTGGTGCATTGTAGACTTTCTGTGCTCTGTAAGCAGCAGTATTAAGATTGGGAGCGGGCGGATCTTGCGCAAGAACTAAAACAGAAAACCCAACCAGATGACATTTGGTATGCAACCAGGAGGAGAAATCTATCTTTCTCAGTGTATTTTTGTTTGTTTCAGGCCGTTGAAAATCTCTGCTCCTACAAGATTTCTGCAAACTTGTACAAACAATTGAGACAGATTTGTGAAGACCACATTAAAGCACAAATTCACCAATTTAGAGAATATCCTTTAATTATATATGAATTGGAAGTTTTGTTTTGTTTTACCCACCAGTAGGGGTGCACCGATAAGAGATTTTGGGGGCCGATACCGATAGCCGATATTTAAGGAGGTATATCGGCCAATACCGATCCGATATCCAATACAGCTGCCATCAGGTGGTAAGTCTGGTGTGGTGGAAGGGGAGGGGGGAGGGAAGGGGCATGGAGGGGGGGCAGATCAAGGCCCCCTACAGTGAGTGAGGGGTAGAAGGCACAAGACAGAGCCACGGCTCATGGGATGGGGGCAGCTTCCACCACTGCTTGCACCCTGGGAGTCGGGGGTGGATGTGCACCCGGATCTGTGCAGCGCAGGCTGCAGCTGCGGGGTTGAGCTGGAGGTGGTGCTATGCGGTTCTTCACTTGGAGCCCAGCCCCTATTGAGGGCTCTGGCAGTGCTGGGATGAGGCTGCAGTCACCGCAGATTTCGCCGCAGCTCCACTCCCAGCCCTCTGTCGCTGCCCGGCACAGACCCAGCTTTTCCCAGTGCTTGGATGGAGGCAGGCCATTCAGCCAGGGCTGCGCAAGGTGGCAGCATGGGACTGGGAGCAGAGCTGTGGTGAAATTTGGGATGGCTGCAGCCTCTTCCTAGTCCTGCCAGAGCCCGCTCCAAGCCCAGTCCCCCAGCAAGAAAAGCCCTGCACAGCCCCGGCTCCAGATCCAGCCCACAGCTGCAGCCCGTCCTGCACCGTGCAGATCCAGGGGCACATGCCCTCCCCAGGGTGCAAGCAGCGGCAGGAGCACCCCCACCCCCAAGGTGTGGCAATTATAGACAGTTTTCTTTATATCAGTACCAATCTGATATCAGACTGATGTATCGGTGCATGGCTACCCACCAGGCTTGTGCAATAGTTGATGGCATTAAGGAAGAATTCTTCTCTTGTAGTTGGCTATTTACAGTTCCGGTTTCTCCTTAAACTTTCTATAACCATCTGAAACTAATGGGTTGCAATGACAATAAATTCATTGATGGTTGTAAAGCAGTTTGAGATGTGTACACAAATGTTCCTATATATGAATGCTATGATTAAAACAGTTCAGGGCCTTTAAATGTGGCCTGAAACTAACGTTTTGGTTTTTATTAAGTGCTTTGTTTAAATCAAACGCACTTGACTTAGTGAAAGTTCTCTTGCAACTTATTAGACAGGCTTGTTCTCTTCCAACTCATTAAAGAGGGTAGCAAAGTACTATTGTTGGATGTAGACAGGGTTAAACTTGCAAAAATAACTACATCCCATTTACAAAATTAAGGCCCCTGAATAACTTAGTTCAACACAAAATTAGCATTAATGCTAGGCTGTTGAAGCTATTAAAGTAAAAATAAGCATGTAGAAAGAGCTTAGCTAGTAAATTTGTGGATCATCCTAGGAATGGTAGGGAAAGGCAGACAGTATTCTTAGGTTACTTGAATAGCTAATGTCAGCTCTGGGTCCAAATTTTTCTTAACAACTTCTTCATGGATTCATTGGACAGCGTTCTTTTTCTAAAGAAAATAGACAAATGTTGGCAAGATCACTGCAGACAAATGGTAAGTTGTTTTTTTTTTCTTTTTTTAAAAAAAGAAAACAACATATTGCTGAGTCCAGCTGCTGTTACTATCTCTCGGATTCCTTTACAAATGCACTTTGTGCTTCTGCAATGTTATCCAACATTTATGTAAAGGCTTCCTTTGTAAGAGAAAATTAGATCTCATTTGTTAGAAAAGAAGCTTGAAAGCGTTTCTCTGAAATTTACTTCTTAACGCATAGCTTTAGTCTTGAATAAACCCTTGAAACACACAGCTGTTGTATATCTGTATGCTAACCCTTTTCCCCTCATAGCTATAACTCAGAAATGAATTCTGGTTTTAGCCTTTGTTCTTGTTTAAATGCTGTATATTGTATTCCTTCCCACTGTAAATGAAATGTTCAATAAGAGAGTATCTTATTTAAAACAGCCTGCTGAATTCTAATAAATCAAAGCTTTTGAAAGAGATTTTCTATAAACCATTAGTAGTTTTCTCATAGTTGTATAGCATGCATGACCAGTCAGTTTCAGTAGAAATAATGTGATAATGACCTTTTCTTTTCTTTTTTTCTCCTCTCCTTCCCCTGCTTGTGCTCCCCTCCCCCCCGGCCATGTAACAGATCATGATTAGGAGTATCTTTTTGTTCCTGGATAGAACTTATGTGCTTCAAAATTCAATGCTGCCATCAATTTGGTAAGGATGGAAAGAAATAAAACTACTGGGTTTCTGGGGGGTTTTTTACTTAACTATCCTGTACCTTTCTGCTCTTCCTAAAGAAATATATGAAAGATCCAAAAAACTATTTTGCTGTCTTGCTGGATGTTCATCTCAGTTGACGTGAATGAAATTTAAAATAGTGGGAGTCTTGAAGTGACTAATAGCAAAATGTAACTGTATTGATATAAACTCCAATTTGCATATTTCAAAAAGGAAGTCTTTGGTATTTGGAAAAACCAGCAGTTAAGATCAAATGGTCACTGGTTTGAACATCTGGTTACAAAATGTAGTAAAAATACTTTATTTTTACTTAATGAGAATGCACAGCACCTTGTTGGGAAGATAATTATCTCTATTTTGTACAAAGAGAGGAACAGAATAATATTAAGTTTTAGATGCGTGGTGGTAGAATGCAGTTTAAAAACTTTGCTCTTCAGCCCATGCTTGTTTCCCAATACAAGCTAGTAGTAATACTGCTTCCCCATTGAAGTATCTTCTTTTAAACCGTCTATCAGTTCTAATCTTTATAAATCCATCCATCCACACTAAGAATAGAGAGCTCCCAAATAAATAAATCACTATTGAAAATCTTAGTTATACACAGACAAGAATGTGACCAAATGTGGTCTGCTGATGATCAGTGCCTGCATTTTATAGTGTGTGCATATGTGGCCTCAAAACAACATGGGACAACTTTGGAAAAAACATATATTTGAGTGTTAGAATCTGGGTCAGATGCTGATTTTTATGCTTCCAGTTAAAATACTTCAAATGATCCTAAAGCAGGTTGTTTATAGTTTATTTTCTTTTTAGGGATATGGGGCTAGAATTGTTTCGGACTCATATAATTAGTGATCAAAAGGTTCAGAACAAGACCATTGATGGCATTCTTCTGCTGATTGAGAGGGAAAGAAATGGTGAGGCTATTGACAGGAGTTTGCTTCGAAGCCTTCTAAGTATGCTTTCTGATTTGCAGGTGGGTACACTCTCTCTGTCTTGCAGAAAAACAGCTACACAGTCAGAGATGTTCCTGAGGAATGCTAAGCTTTAAATGGAAATTCTCTCATGTTTTTCCTAGATTTATCAAGATTCTTTTGAACATAGATTCTTGGAAGAGACCAATCGTCTATATGCAGCAGAGGGACAGAGGCTTATGCAAGAACGAGAGGTATCATGCCGTGTTCATCTTTTCACTTTTGTTTTTGAGTGCTGATGAAATATCCTGTCCTAGCTAAGAGGATAGAGCAGTCTGTCTCCTGCAGTGCATTCTTCTCAAGGGAAGTGTGACCCTCTTGAATACATGCATTAGTTGTAGTCATGGTAGATGTTGTGATGGCATGACCTTGAGAGCACAAGTTCTCAGCCTTTTTTTAGACATGACACCCCTTGAAAAGAAACAGTTCTTAGTTTTTCTCTTGGGTTTTTGACTGTGAGAAAATAATAAACCAATTTTTCTGTTACAAAACTCAAAAATCTCACAACAGGGCAGAATTGTTTTTAACGCCTAATAGATGACTATTTGAAATCTCTGAGTTTATCTTATGAATCATGTTTGCACACCCACCAGGGATAACATTGCATGGCATCCTTGAAAGGATCTCAAGGTGCCCCAAGCTGCTGCAGCACCTTGGTTGAGAATCACTGCTCTAGAGTGTGGTCCTGTAGCTTTGTCTGTAGCTGGTGCTGTTAGGCTAGTGTTAGCAGTTCTTTTAACTTCTCCTTTAGGGTTGCCAGCCCAAGCATTTTTTTTCTTGGGAGCACAGCCCCTTTGCAGAGCAGTAGGTACCAGGCTAGGTGAGAGGAAGCCAGCAAGGGGTGGAGCATTGCTGATCTGCAGAGACCCCCTTGTGACCCAAGAAGATTTGGGAGCAGGGGGTCTCTGCAGATACACCTCTTCTCCCACCCAAGCGAATACCTCCCTCTTTTCCACGCTGAACTTCTGAGGTGTTGTGCTTTGAAATGCTCCCCTGGGGGATGTGCTGACCCAGCTGGCTGAACTGGAGACCCCAGGTCCTGGAACAACTGACACTGTCTGAATTTACCAGCTTCTCACCTTGCTGGGCTGGGCCCTGTTACTGGAAGTAGTAGATCAAGGAAGATAGTGAGAGGTTGCATCCTGAACCTGGCAAGTCAAAAGGTGGCAGAAAACACCCTCTTTGTGGATTCTGGTATGCACCAGAGCTGGCAACAGAAAACAACTCCAGTCTTCAGCTCAGCATGGCTCCTGGGGAGACAGGGAGGGAGCTACCAGCTGGGCTGCACAGGCACCATCTCAGAGCAAGATTGCCTCTGCCATGGGGCAAGATGGCAGTGGGGTCCCTGTGCCAGCCACGCTGCATACACGGCAGCCTAGACTTCCTTCCCCATGACAGGGCAATGTGTGATTGGGTTCCCATAGCAGAGCCCCTGTGACACATTCCCCTCAGATGAGGGTTGCTGGGCTCCCACTGCCGCCTGACTCCAAGGCTCAGCTCCACCTCTAAAGGGGCTTCTGCATCAACACAGACAGAAGCTGGCACCCGTCAGGAACAGACCACATCTCCTGCATCATTTCCCCTCCCACTTGTGTTGTACCAGACCTATGGCATACCTCAGGGCACACACAGACACCAGTCTTAGCATTATCTGAGCCCCCATGGACCCTACCTCCATCTTCCCAGCCTTGCAGCTTCAGCTGCACAGTCTCCTTCCCTGTTCTGCCTGGCCTGGAGCCACGCAGTCTTACATACCTTTTGTGGTAAGCACTGAGCAGCTGTTACAGGCAGGCAACACCTGGGAGAGCAGCAGCAGCTCGTGGCTGGGGCAGGAAGGAAGGGGCTACAAAGGCTCTGATGGACTTTTCCCTGGAAGGTGCCACTCCTGCTTAAACACCAGGTGGCACTGCTTTGCTCATTCTGTCCATCAGTACTTGAATTTAGCTTCATTCTGATATGTACAAGTGATCTTCAGACAAGCTCTCTGTTTCTTAGTGTTTTAGAGGGAGCTCCACTTTTCTTTTAATGGACTTTAGACAGGTGGGGTTTTTATGAATGGTCTGTAAATTTACATAAATTTGTGGGCTGTTGGCAACCCTGTTTTCCCCTTAAGTATGCAAAATAACAGAGTTATTTTTCTTGTCATTTTGCAGGTTCCAGAATATCTCCATCATGTCAACAAACGCTTGGAAGAAGAAGCAGACAGAATTATCACATACTTGGATCAGAGCACGCAGTAAGTGTGGTCTCCCTTGGTCTACTGTATTTACCTCATCTGTACAGTCTTAGTGAAGGCCACATAAAATTACTATAATTTAATGCAGCTTTTGACTGACTAACTTTGTTGCATAAGCTGTTAAATACTTCTCTTTTCCCGTATCTGCTTGGAACCAATCAAGTGTTGCTTTATTTTGCATGGTTGCGAAGTAGTTGACTTCACCTTAGATTACTTTTATTTGCTGCGTATTTATGGGTGGGAACATCAGCAGCAGTTGGATATATGTGTATATGCTTGGCTATCTTCCCACTAAAATATGAGAGGGGCTGACTGAAAGTTACTGAGTGTTCCTACAGGCAAATCATTCAGAAATGTTAAGGAAATGTAATTATCAAACATGCAGGAAGAGAGATCCTTGAATGATGTCACTTTTTCAAGTAATGCAGTCATTTCTTTGGAAACTAAGGCCATCTTTCAAGGAGAATCAGATGCAGAGAATAACCAGGAAGGCTGTGGAGAGTCTGAGAAGCCGTGTCTGATACCACTGTGGTAGGATGGGGTAGTAGGTGGAGAGGACCTTCAGTGGGACAGACTACCCAGTTTGAAACTGTAGCTGGTCTTGCAGTGGAGATGGGCCATTACTTTAGTGTGGTAATGAGAACTGGGACAAGTGGTGACACCTCTGTGAGGAAGGTGCTTTATGTTTACTCCTTAATGCTTCCATCTCTTCCATTCTTTAGAGTTAACAGCTTCTGGCTCCTGCAATAGTTCCCAACTTCCTTGACTTAGTTAGCAACTAACCCCTTATTTTATGATCAGTTCGTTTCTTTAGTCACTCTTTTTTTGGTCCCTCCTTTCTCCTCCACCCTTCCTTGGCCAATTTCTTCCTGGTCTGGAACTTGCTCTTGCGTGAGACTGAAGGAGACCTATTCCTGGAGGAACTGCTTATTTACATTCCTTCCTGATGGGATATATCTGGAGCTCTACACAACAATGGGCGTGCTATAAATCTAGTGAGGAACCAAGACATTGAGCCACCTACTGGGGTGGGGAAAGAGGATCTAGATTAGATTTGTCACATTCATGAGTGATTCCCAAATGCCAAATCCAGCAAGTCTCCCCTCAAATAAGATTTACAACTGTTAGTAATGGAAAAAGGAAAAATAATTCTAAACATTTTTTCTATAGGAAGCCACTAATTGCTACTGTAGAAAAGCAACTTCTAGGTGAACATTTAACAGCCATTCTTCAGAAAGGTAATCTCTCTTCTTTATAGAAATGTTTCTATTTACTGCTTCGGGGCTTTCAATTCCTGTGCTGAAAAGAAAGTGACAGATTCAGGTGCTGGGGGACACAAGCCACATCATTCTTTAACGCTCCTTGCTACTCAGTTCATGAAATAGCACTGAACGTTTTTCAGGAGAGCAAGTTCCATTCTCCTTGGCAGAGGTAAGGAGCTACAGTGGTGTCTTCAGATACATTATGAAACGGAAAGAAAACTAGAATGAAGTAGAGGCACTGAATGGAGGGTGTTGAGGAATGCTTGGAGACCACATGCGAGGGTAGTCCTTGGATTTACACCCCAAGCTATTGAGGGAACCTATGCACAAGTAGTCATTTGATAAATAGGCTGAGAGCAGTAGAGAGAGATTGCCTGAGCCCTGTACTAATCTTTCTCTGTGGTCAGGGTATAAACAGATATACAGTTTGTGCAAGCTGCTTCTTCAATTAAGGCAGATAATAAAACTGTGACTTGATGACTGCCAGGCACCCGCTAGCCAGAGGTCTGTGTGCGGGAGAGGACTGCTAAAATAACACATGCTCTCCTGGCAAGAAATTGGACCCCGACTCTACCCCCCCACCCCACCCCCCGCTGTTGTGCAGAGGGAATACGTGGGATTATTACTTGTGCCCTGTCACTACTGGGTCCTGCTGTGGGGCTTCAGGCCTCTGCAATCAAGAGGCTGATTGCTTGAAAAGACCTGTGTTTTATATTTACAAAACTTACTTTTCTTCAAAAACAAGCTGAGAGTCTCTGACCTGTAAGCTTCCAACTGGCCAGGAGAGCATACATTTTCCAAATCTTGAATTTAAAGGAGTGGTGAAGTATGAGTGAGCAAAGCTTATGTGATGAGCCAGTTTATATAAAGTCTGCATAGTCTGTAATGAATAGTCTGGTAATAAAAGGGCTTCCAGGTACAGAATTAGTTCAGATTGCCATTCTGTTCTGGTCATAACTAGCCAGTGTAGCTGCAAAAAGTAATAACTCCTTTATTTGGACAAGAAAATTAATTTGGGTTAACATTAGTTTGAGGTTGTTTTTTAAATTGCTGTAGCATTTCAGTCGCAGCTTGGTGTAGAATTCAGGCAGTTCTTTTTTATTAATGTTAAGACTTCTAAATTCACAGGTTTAAACCATCTTCTCGATGAAAACCGAATTCAGGATCTCTCTCTTCTGTATCAGTTGTTCAGTCGAGTAAGAGGAGGAGTGCAGGTTCTATTACAGCACTGGATTGAATACATAAAGGTACTGATGTCAGAGAGCTTGGACTTACTTTTATTGTTGAGGCTTGTCCACAGAACTACTTATAGCTTTAGGAAAAATGCAACATACTTTTAACAGACGGCTTAAGAAGTCTTCAGTAAGGTTATCATATGCAGCTGTGAAGTTGCACTGGGAAGTATTTCAATCATGTCATGAAATATCATTCTAAATTTGCATTGTTGTGCTCTCCTTTCTCTAGAAAATTCTGTATTGATTAAAGAGATGCATGTCTTATCTATCACTCCAGGATAACTGTGGTTCTAATTTAAACTGTCAATCAACAGGTAAACTGCAGCAATGATGCTGCAATTTACTCTATCATTATTACAGTAAAAACTTTGGGCATTTTTACATGTGCTCCCGACACAGCTCTGGGTGCTTTTTAAATTAGCAAGCCACGCTAATTAAAAGTGTCCGGTGCTGCATCAGAAACAGGTGTATCAGTGGCGCAGTGTGTGTCAATGCTGACAAAATGGTGGCCATGTGCCTTGAACAAGAATATCAACTCTGTTTCAGTTCAAAGCGCGCCGCCATTTTCTCAGCACTGACACACGCTGCACCACTGATGCATGTGATGCACAAGGCTGCCAGCACGAATCAATTTACGTGCTCAAGCAGACTTAATTAATCAAGTCTGCTCCGATGTGCTGGATTTCCAGTGCATCAGAGCAAGCTCCCTGCATGTGTGTAAGGGCCCTTTGGTTTTATGTTTGCTTTATTTATAAAGATTCACTTAAACCATAAATTGAAATGTTAATGCAGACCAAGTTTACTGAAGAAGGAATACTCTTCTTTATTTCTGGTGGGGCCTATATGGTTATATGTTGTTCATCTTTGCCTGCTCTCAGTAGGCAAACTTTATGTGGAAGGGGAAGGAAGGGAAGGCTTGTATCACTGCAGGCTGTGCACTTGTTCAACTTTTTACTATAAAGCTTTTTGTTTGCTTTTTGTCATGTTCTAAAAAGTACAAATGCTGCATCATCTAAACTGCAGTGACTGGACTTCAGCTAGGCACTCCACTCAGTTTGAGCAATGGCCTTGGAGCATTTACCTCCTGTTTAAAATGCAAAACAAGGACTTTCATACCAATTTGTAACACACAATGTCTTGCTTATCCTGCAGTCATTCTTTTGACTTCAGTATTCCACTGGTCTGTAATTTGAAGTGTGTGCTGCTGTGGTATGAGAGTAGTTAGAATTTGACTGTAGTCAAAATTTGCCTACTCCTTAGTTCTTCAGGAATGGGTCCTTGAATGTGTCATATTTAGGACCCATATATTTTTTTTAATCTGTCATCTTCAGGTGTTTGCACTATAAGTGGTTTCACATTATTTGCACCTCCCTTCTGAAATTCAAGTTCCACGCTAAGCAAAAGATTGCCATTTTGTTTTTCCATATTAGTGAAGACAGTCTGCAGTAAAGCCTATCTATACTAGTATGTGGCTTCAGAGGCCAAAATGCTCTTTGTGTATAGTTCTCAGCACAGAATGTTTTAGACTTTGGATTCCACCATTTTTATTTTAAGGAAGCATATTTTTTGTTTTTCTCTGAGCCTAATTCATCTTCTGGACAACTTATTCATAACTGGTATTTAGGACTGTGATTAAAGGGTGGGTTTTGTATTGCAGGCATTTGGTAGCACTATTGTAATTAATCCAGAGAAAGACAAAACCATGGTCCAAGAGCTGCTTGACTTCAAGGATAAAGTTGACCATATTATTGATGTCTGCTTTCTGAAGAATGAGAAATTTGTCAATGCCATGAAAGAAGCTTTTGAAACCTTCATTAACAAGAGACCAAACAAGCCAGCTGAACTCATAGGTATTGTTCTTCTGTCTTTTTCTGTATAGAAGCTGTAAATCTTTTTCTGAATTTTTTTTAACAGATAGGCAAGGAGATGGTGGAATTTTAAATGGTGAAGCAAAGGAGAGAGTCATCAGAAATCATAACTAAACCATGAGACCTACCCTATGTACTTAATGGCTTGGGAAAACTCTGTTCTTGTGTAAAAAAAAAAAACAAAAAAACACCAAACAACAACAACCAGCCACTCACCACTTTGTCTACGTTTAGAAACGAGACACACCACATTTTATATGACCTAAATCAACTACTTCCTAAAGCAAGAGGAAATTTTCCCTGACACCAGAACTAAGTTGTTCTGCAAAAGCCTCTACAAGCCCCTCTGTGCCTTCATGTGGAGACAGAGTGATTTGGGACCCTAGCCAGTAAACCATATAGTCTTTGATCCATCAAGTGTGTGCCAGTCCTATCTAGGGTATCTTATCTTAAGTGGGTGGATCTTGCAGGGTAGCTGTGCTCTGTGGTATGCAGGACAGCTGACTCATGAATTTTCCCTATTTTTTTTAATCCTTTAAACTACTGCATTTTCTCATGTGGGCTATTGCAGTTCTATGGCAGGGCATCTCTGAAAACGCCATCTCAAGTTAGCTGTGCTGAAACTCTGGTGGTATCTTCTAATTGTTTTAACATTCCTTTTGGAAGCCTAGTATTTTAGTTTGGCTTATTTTTCCAACAAAAAGTAATCCCAAATCAGCTGGATATAATTTAACTAAATTTTAAATGTAGTTTTATTACTTTTGCTTAACTTTATCAGAGTGTTCGGTTCTTTACACCTATTTCTATTTCTTTAGCAAAATATGTGGATTCAAAACTTCGAGCAGGCAACAAAGAAGCTACTGATGAAGAACTTGAAAAAATGCTGGATAAAATTATGATTATATTTAGGTTCATTTATGGTAATAACTCTGTGTGTGTTTGTGTTTGTGTGAAAGAGAAATATATGTAAACAGCTTGAAATCCAATTTCCAAGGAAAGATTAGATGATAGAAATACTGTACATTTTTTTCTGTGGATTTAATCTGCTGGTCTTCTAGCTTTTTAGCTACAAGTACTATATCATTTGCTCAGATGACGCCAAAGGTAACTGTAATTAATGGGGAAGGTTCCCAATAACTTACTTGGGGAAGGCTTCCATTGACTTAAGTTTTGTGTAAATTGGCCCATTTGTTTTAATGTTTCATCATACTCAAAGCTTTCTCAGCTCTTTAATAAATCATGCTGTCTGTTTACAGGAAAAGATGTTTTTGAGGCCTTTTATAAAAAAGATCTAGCTAAGCGGCTACTAGTTGGGAAAAGTGCATCAGTAGATGCTGAAAAATCTATGCTTTCCAAACTCAAGCATGGTAAGTATTTTCCCCGTGCTCTCAGTTTCCTTTCTGACTAGAAATAGGTCTAACTTGGCACTTGAACTTTTCCTCTAGCAGATCTGGTTCATTTATTCAACAAAAAAAAAGGCGGGGAAGATATAACTTTTATATAACATCTGTATTTTAAAAAACAGGGTGCCTTTATTATAACTACTTTTTGTCTTCTGCTAGTGTAACTAATTTAAAATTGTCTAACATGTACCAGCTTCCTCTTTGGAGTAGATTTGATATTCTGTTACAGAATACTTGATAGATACTCTAAGATTTCTAGGCTGTCTTAGGACTCACAGCCCAAATACCTACCAGCCAGTTTTTAGTCAGATTTTTGTTATTTCATTGTTCCAAGATTTTATATCCCTGGTCAGTCTTGATTTTCTGCGCCCCCCCCCCC
>NW_017729029.1:53159929-53177321 GCF_001723915.1 Gavialis gangeticus
CCTGGTCGTTTTTGTTTTTTCCCCCCCCCCCCCCCCCCCCGGGCAAGGCTTAGTCTAGGTCCAAATTCAAGATAAAAGTTATCTATCGCATGACTATAAGCAGTGTGTATAATGCCTGGGTTGTCAGTAGGTTAGTCTTAGCATAGTTCTTCATTTTTAAGAGTGCTTCCTAATGTCATACTTTCATGGGCAGTGCTCAAATGTTCTGCTTTTTTTTGAACTACCTAAACATTATTAAACCTCCCTCTTACAGAATGTGGAGCTGCTTTCACCAGCAAACTTGAAGGAATGTTTAAAGATATGGAACTTTCAAAAGACATAATGATTCAATTCAAACAGGTATTGGTGGAAAGCCTACCACTGCTTATTTGGCTAATTTTCTTCTGCGTGTATTTATGGGTAAAACTTTAAGTTTAAAGTAAAGATGCCTCTTCATTATAAATATTTAAAGTAATACGGTAACTTTCTCTCATCTGGTATAGAGTTTACAAATTCTAAATTAGTTTTTACATTTTCTTGTCTTGGACAAAACCTTGAGGAGTGAGTTTCAGAGGTATTAAAAGCAATTACTTGTATACTTATTCTTGAGTGCCTCTGAAAGTCACTCCCTTAGTTTACTGATTCTTTTTAATAACCAAGCACAATAGCCAAGACCAGTAAATATGTAAAGGGTGGTGTAAAGTTGGGTCTTTTGTGGTTTTTTGGGGGAGAAGGGTGGGTTATCTGTTTAAGTGCTTTGAGATATTCTGAAATGTGTTCTCATAATCCTCCTAACTCTCTTTTATATGGCTAACTGGCATTCCCTGCAGCCAGGAGATCCTCAGGTCGCTTGCATTTGATTTGGATGTGATATCGATAATGCGTGTTAATATTCTTGTAGCTCTGTCATAGGACAGTAGCACCACTTTGTTTCAATGTCTTGTTTCTCCCTATAGTATATGCAAAATCAAAATGTACCTGGTAACATTGAACTAACAGTGAACATCTTGACCATGGGTTATTGGCCAACCTATGTGCCTATGGAGGTCCACTTACCCCCAGAGGTAAGGATAAATACAAAACCCGATTTCATACAGAAGTGTAGACCACTTCTCACTTGAGGTTTTCATGTAGGCAACATATTTAATACTAATCTGCCTTTTAATATTATAAGATAAAAAAGATAAAAAAAGAAAAGCTAGTGGACCACAAATAATACTTTTTTGTGGCTTGTTTTTTTTAAAGAAATACTAACAATGTTGCCATCTAGATTTTCTCCTTCCTTAAAATGATTTTAATTTCCTTTTTGGTAATTAAAAGTAAGTTGAGGTGATTACCTACAGTAGAGTTTTTCTTCCTTGTTTTGTAGATGGTAAAACTACAAGAAATTTTCAAGACCTTTTATCTAGGAAAACACAGTGGTAGGAAACTTCAGTGGCAGTCAACACTAGGACACTGTGTATTAAAAGCAGAATTCAAGGAGGCAAGTATTTTGTTTCTAGATTGTTTTCTATTGTACTCCTGCAACTTTGCACTTTTTAAAGTATTTATGTTGTGCACCGATACGTATACAAAAGGTTCTTTGTAATGTGATGGTTTTTTAGCATAAGTAATAACCTCACATTTTTTATAATATAATGAACTCTTGGTAGATTCTGTAGTAGTGCTGAGATGGTTTTTTATTAATGTGTCTGAGACTACACTGTAGATGGTATAATTTTCTTGCACCATAAACATGAATTTCACCCATTTTACTGAGTATGCAGGTAGAAGATAATGGTTGCCATGCCTCTAGAGCTAATTGTCATACCTCTAGCTTAGTTGCCATACCTCTAGCATAACTGAAAATCTTACATGCAAGACTGATTCTGTGTTTAAAGTGGCATAGTTTGTTACACTGGCAGTATTACAACACATACCAAAATAATGCCAATATTAAACCAGCTTAAAACTGACTTCTTATTATCCTTTTTATTGCCAGGATAAGAAAATATTTTGACATTTCCAGAATCTCCTTAGAAATCTGTTATAATGCATTTCCCAGCTGCTTTTCCTTGAATGTTTCTTTTCTTTTCATTTATTTTTTCCATGCCAATACAGTTGAAGACAAAATATTTTGTCTAGACACTTGAGCTAGAAGTGTCTTTCAGTCCTATTTCCAGAAAACTGCCCAAAAGATGCATGAAAATTGTAATGTTCTTATGGTTCCACGGCTCCTATAAGTCTTAATACTGTTTCTGTTTAAACTGGCATCTAGTTTGTATTTTGTTTAGGACCTCTCCAATCCAAGCTCATAGCGCCCAATGGGTTGGGATATTTGTACTGGTTTTTATTCACATCTGTGTGAGATGTTAAAATGCGGATCAGATTTGTCCATTTACATAGTAGTCTAGAACTCTGATGTATAACTTCCCGCGTGTCACTGTTAATCTACTGTGGTAAGTAATTTTTGCCCTTTCAGACTCCTTAGGTGAATAAAATGGGTAAACCTGGTCATTGCTATGAATTTAAATTAGCATTCAATTGACTTACTCTTGTCTCTCTTTCAAGAACGCCTCAGTAGTAATATCTGATCATTTCTTCTTGGCAGGGCAAAAAAGAGCTGCAAGTTTCTTTGTTCCAGACACTGGTGCTGCTTATGTTTAATGAAGGAGAGGAGTTCAGTTTAGAGGAGATAAAGCAAGCTACTGGAATAGGTCAGTATTGAAAGCAGCTAATGAAGACTTCTAAATGCTGCTGACTAAGAATACTAAACAACTCTTTTCTGCTTCAGAGGATGGAGAGTTAAGAAGGACACTCCAGTCGTTAGCCTGCGGCAAAGCTAGAGTACTAACTAAAAGCCCTAAAGGCAAAGATGTGGAAGATGGTGATAAATTCACATGCAATGATGACTTCAGACACAAGCTCTTCAGGATAAAGATCAATCAAATCCAGATGAAAGAAACAGTATGTTGTTCTTCTCAATGGTTGTCCTGTTTTCACATCCTTAGTTAGCCCTTTTTTCCTTTTTTGCATATACAGAAGACTTTTTTTTCCTTTGTCCAGCCTCAAATGTATATATTCAGTTATCTGTGTAAAAGATGCAGGTATGCCTTGAATGGCAGAGCAAACTTTAGTCTGAGCTGGCACATTAATCCAGCTCTCAATGCAGCTATCCTATTAATCATACCTGATAATTTGTTCATTTTCCAGGAATCGTAAAAGAGCCAAACAATAACTACTGTTGTGACCTTTGTAATCTGAAACTTTACTAAATGAAAAATAGTATGCAAGACGATATGGATTAAATTGTATGAGAACAGGCAAGAATTAAGCATCTTAACTGACATGTGATTATCAATATTATGGCTTGCAGTTTACTGTGGATTGCTGCTCATCTCCATAGTAAACTATTGGAATTCTCCAGATGAATCTTTCCTGGGGGGCGGGGTGTTTGCAGGGAAGGTGCAAAGCATCCTGGGATGTTGGGGGACTGTGCATTAACTTGAATCTGGAGGAAATCTGGCACAGAAGTTTAGTAAACCAATTTAACCTAAATCAGTTAGCCTGGGTGATTGCGGTATCAGACTATCTTAAATTGGTTTTGGGCATTTTTAAAGTGGTTTGTATGCACTGAACTTCTGTTGTTATGGATTTGAATCAATTTTCAGTCACTTATACTGGTTGATATGTAATGTCTGTCCCTAGCCTTAAAAGCATACTGTCAAAATATATGAAGTATGACTGCTGAAGGTACTGTGGTGCTACCTGCTGTGCCGACAGCATAAAAATAATTTATTGCGACTGGTGTAGCGTACTCTTTTTAAAGTTTCTTTTTAAACCAATCATCCAGGTAGAGGAACAGGCAAGCACTACAGAGAGAGTATTTCAGGACCGGCAGTACCAGATTGACGCTGCAATTGTACGAATCATGAAGATGCGCAAGACTCTCAGTCACAACTTGCTTGTGTCAGAGGTGTACAACCAGCTTAAATTCCCCGTAAAGGTAAACTATAGGCTCCTTTTTTGTTATGCAAGAAAAGGTCCCTATCCCCTCATTGGTATTTGACAGCTGTCCAAAACTGACTTTTACATTTGAAAGGCAAAACATTCATTTCTAGAAATTATTTGATATGCCAGTTGCAGTCGCTTGTTCATGGAGGTAAACAGACCAAATGAGGCTTTTAGTCAAGCTATAAGATAATGCATTAGGTTAATGAAGATTTTTAGAGCTGGACAAACTTCTTGGTCATGTTGTTTTATGAGCATAAACAGCTTTCTCTTTAAAAACTTGGGTTTTGGGTTTTTTCATCTTATCATAAACACTTATGAAAAGCTTGTGTATAACTGCATAATTGGGCCTGCTTTCCAGTTTTCTTGGCTGATGCTTCTCATAAAAAAGCAAACAACTATATAATCCAGGTTTTTTAGACACATAATCCTGGCCATCACTTGGGGAAAATTTCAAATTTTTACAAACACATTTAAAGGCACCTGTCACAAATAATAACTAGGAGGTGCACACTTAATGTATGCATACTGAGAGATGTTCCATATTGAATTGGAGCTTGTGCTACAAATAAAGAGATGATTCTTTTTGTTTGTGCTTCAGCCACCTCTGCAGTTCCTGCATTAGAGAACACTGGAAATTCAGAATATGTAGTATAAAATATAGTGACACCCTATATCCTTTGGCATTTCTTGAAAATCAAATTATAATTCTCTGCACCAGCTTGTGGGTAATTTACACAAGCTGCATACAGCAAGGCATACACAGATATAATAGTTAAATGAAATGCTCTCGCTCTACCTTGTCTTGCGCATGCATGCACACACACCCTGACACTTTACCTTCATGTGACTAACTTGTGTGAGACTTTAAATTTAAACAAAATGCCTTGACATGATTCACTTATGTAGTTCTCAAGGTAACCTGATTTAAAAGATGCACCTATACAATAATGTTTGTGTGTGTCTGAATTCAAGTTTTTATGTGGGCACTCAATTTGCCAGATTACAAGTTTATCCACCTCTCCTGCTATAAAAGACTGGTCTTTGTGAAGGTGGCACTTGAAGTCTGTAGCCATCTTCCTTAGTGAAATAAATTCTGGATCTGACTTCCTAAACTTGGAGCATTTTCAATGGTATGTCAGTAACAGAAACAGAATTTGGCTGTTCATTTGAAAAGTGTTGCTACATTGCAGTTTAAAATAAGTGGAACTATGCAGAGTTGGTTGGAATAGTTTCAAAAAACAGTAACACTGATATTTGTGTTTTACAGCCTGCTGACCTTAAGAAGAGAATAGAATCCTTAATTGACAGGGACTACATGGAAAGAGACAAAGAGAACCCAAACCAGTACAACTATATTGCATAAACATATGTTGGCCTTTTGTTTTTCTGCACACTTGGTGTCATACTCAATTGCCAGTGGATAAACTAGCCTGTTGACCCCATTAATTGACTTTTTATACTACCGATGACGGAATGAAAGCAGTGTAATGGAAAAGTATAGTAGAGTGGACTTTCTCAGTGGTTAACATGCCCATTTAAAGAGTACTTATTTACATTTTAAGAAGAATGCTGTTGAACTCTTTGCATGTTATGTAGTAAGATGTGCAGAAAGCTGTAAGAAAGTACTTGGTCTTCGTGATTCCATTTGTCTCTGGGTCTGAAGAGGAGTCCCTTGGTATAAGGCAAATGTTCCTTTACACATTTAAACTATGAAGCAGAAGGTTTAATTAACACAAGAAAATAGCCTTTACAATGCTTAAACTGCATGCAACTTTTCAATTTTCTGTACAGACTGCTGGGTGTATTTCAGTTGGCAGCACCACCATTGGTTTGGTCATTACTTGTATTGGGTTTTTTCCCCAGGGGGGAGGGAAGGCATTAAGTCATGCTTTACTGACTTTTCTATTCAAAAACGTTATCTGTTAAAATTGGGAGGAAATATAAAAGAAATTATACCAATATAAAATTTATTGTAAGGCTTGGAGTGTGTGTATGTGAGTGTTTAATCATTCCTTAAACAGCTGTTGCAGCAAAAACTTAATCAGCAGGTTTAGATTTGTATTTATGTGGCTTTCCCTCAAAATTCAGTGTTTACCTTTTGAAACTTTAGCATAAAACAGCTACAACAGGGAAAAAGTGTTTTACTGGTCGTGGACAAGGCATTCTATGAAGGAGTGCTCAGCAGAAAAAGATTTTTAAAGTCAAGGAGGAAAAACCACAGGTTTTTTGTGAAATTGCTGTATAAACAAAAACGGATGGATTTTAACATTCACTTGTCTTTGCAATATTCTATGCGGCTTAAATTAAGCCCAAGGCTTAGACACGGCAACCAATCTAGACCCACCCTTTGTTATAAGCCAAGCTAAGGCTTTAAGAACTCGGTCCTAGACAACAGCAGGCCTCCTTGAATCCAGAAGCCTACCTCTCACGGAGAAAGATAGTGAAATGCTGCTTCGAGGCATCTATGACCTGTTTTCTTAGATTGCAAGAGCATTCTTCTTGAAGTGTGAGAGAATACATTGCTTGAATTCAGAGTGTTTACAACAACAAACCTCATCAGTAATGTGTGCCAGGAATATATTGATGTTGGAGGGGGGAAATGTCAGAAGGGTTGGACAGAGAACCTCTTAGTTTTCATAGGCATAGAGCAGCTTCTCCTCCCTGCCTCACCCAGCCAAGTTTCAGACCTAGTTCTGTCATGCTGCAGGGCAAAATGATCTTGCAAGCCTGGGTAGCCCTGGGGAATGCCACATAGTTCTAGAAAGCAAGACAAAGTTTGTTTGGAAAAAAATGCAGTGTTGCACTCGCTTGGGAGCAATGACTACTTTCTTTTTAAATGCGTGTCCTGAATAGCACTTGCTTAATGTTTTGTGTTCTGTTGTTTCATCCCGACTCTGCACTCTGCGTGTGTATGTATATGTCATATCTGGAACATCTCCTTCCTAAAGATTGTCTTTCTTGGTCCTGAATTACCTCCATGTTTTTTTCCCTCTAGCTGGTTTTACATGAAATGTTCCCTTGACAAACAAAGCAGCTCCGCACCCCCCTTCCGCCCCCGGAAATAAAGCACTGCTTATTCCCGATCTCTCTCTCAACATTGACATCTTCAGTAAAATGTCTAGTTTTCCATATGAACTGCATCAGGAATCAGTTTCTTGTACATAAGTTCAAGCATTTGACTACTCCACTGTCAGAGCCACCCTTGTCTTTACAAGGCCCAGCATTTGCAATAGGGAGGTGTGTTTAAGATGCTGGAAGGCTGCTTCTGCCCAAAGAGGCAAGCTTTCACTTGGATATAGGAAACCACTGGGGAGAAAGAGAGCAAGGAAAATAAATAATGCTTTTTCTGTGTTCCTTTTTTAAACTCTTCTTTCTACATTGGTTCTGTATCATGTCTCTCTTCCCCATCTGTGTGATGGCTCTGCATTTTTTGTGTGTGTGTCTGTGTTTTCAATGAAATTTGCTCAAAAAAGTATTTTTGGAAACTAATTACATTTTTATTTTGCGAAAAGGAGATGGAAATCAAAATACCTGACTGTTCCAGCTCCAAATTGTTGTGATCTTGGTTGGAATTAAATTGTGTATATGTACAAAAATGACAGATTTTGATAGGATCCCCCCATTAGATGCTGAAATTCAGCTGACCACAAAGTTTACAAAGTGTCTTTTTGTTTTTGGTTTTAACATCCTATTTATTTCAATGAGTTGAATTCAGATGTTATTATATAGAAAACTGGTGTCTTTTAGTTGTCATTTAGATAGATACAAAGTTCTGATGTCGAAATGGAGGCAATGTTTTTGTTCCACTGACAATCCTACTATAAAAGCTACCCAATGAAGGGCCTGTGAGGACACTGAACAGACCAGATGCTTGAGAAGAGCAGGGAAAACCAAGCCCTTGTTTAGAAAAGACTTGTGGGATGAAGAAACAACTTGTTAATTTCTGCCAAGGTCTTTCTTTCCTGGTTAATGACAGAGCGGCAGCCAAGATGAGTATCCAGCTGTTAAACTCTGCAACTTCTTGCTGGGATCATGTGCCTGCCTATTGAGCCATATATATAATTTTTTTTTCAATTGGCTTGGACCACAACTGATTCGGCTATAACACAAGGTGTCTGTTTGCCCATACATTTTTAAATCTTCACTCTTGCATGCAGTTTATAGCAGCCTTGTTAATAAGAAATTGCAGTTTATTCTTAGAAATATATATTTTAGGTTTTTTAATCTTTATACCCATAAATGGACTATTTTTTGTCTTGGCTGGTTTGAAAGAAAGTGACCATTTTGTTTAAATGCTGTAATTGCAGAAGTGTTGTAAACATTGTTTTGTTCTATAGTTCACACACAGGTGCCAAAGTAAATATAGTTAATAACAAAGATGAAAGAAACCTAGCAAATTTTTAAGTTGCTTTAGCTGTGGTTTATATTTTGGTCTCTGCTCATTTCTCAGTCACAGTATCTTTCATTTTCCTAAACATATCATTTTGCCCTAATGCTTTCTTTTAAACAATGTTTTATTTGTGCATCTAAAAATTGTTCAAATGCCACTTTGTTTTTTTAGTGATTTCATATAATAGGAAGAGTATTTTCTTTGAAAAGTTACACTAAAGTTGTAAGAGTACAGCAGCATTCAAAAATGTAATATAATTTTTGTATAACAATTCTTCAGAAGTATGTCTGGAGTGAGGGGGGAAAAAAAAAACTAACCCTGTTACTTTTAAGAAGCCTCGTCACTCGGCTACTAGAATATAAAATTGCATCAAATTATAGTTTTCACTGCATCAGAAATTATAGTTATGCAGACTTGCAAACAGGGCATGTGTCAGCATTGCGTCCTTTAATGCAAAAAGCGAAACCTTTTTAATGTTTCATAACAAGACTGAAATGGGTACAGAGAGTCTTTCTTAAGTTGGTAAATAATGTAAATACATGTCCTTTCAAAGAGTGAGTCTGTTACCTAGGTATTTTGTGTCATTTAATAAATATTAAACAGTTTTGTGTTGATAAATTGCTTGTGTGGAATGCCTTTTTTATCCAACTTCTTGTATGCTGGGTCTGCTAGCATCCATTTTTTTTCCTCCTCAATGTCTGGGTTACATTTTGATGGCAAAAAAGTCATTTTCCTACTACTTGTCCATTCTTAGATTCAGTAGTAAATAGTTTTTTGTTCTGTCACCATGCTTTCCTGAGTGACTCATTCTTAAATACACGCTTCAATTATATTTGTCCAGACCTATTACCTTTTAGAAAATCTCTTCTCTTTGTACAATGGCGTGAGATTGAGACATCTTAGCATCTGTTATACTAGCTGCTACTTGAAGGTTAAATGTACAAATGTAAGACTTTTTTGTGTCTGTGCAGATGTTTCTGAAAGGCCTTCCTCTCCCAAAGCAGTCCCATTGAAGGCAGTGGGACTACTTCCAAGAGTTAGGATGGGGTTGGGTTTGGTGTGTTTTGGTTTTTTTAATTGTTTTAACAAAAGGCAGTGGACAATTTGTTTTCAGTATTTAACGGAAGGCTGGAAGCATCTGGCTTGAAGCAAAGTAAATGCTAATTCTTCAATGAGGCATAGTGTGTACTACTGGAAGGCTGAGCTTGACTGATCAAACCACTGAGTTCTTTAAAGGGAAAAGAAGCTCTTTATGTACGGTGCTTTCTAATCTGTGTCCTGTGCTTGCCCTAGTCTTACTATTTTAAAATACCTCTTTTAATGTTGCCAGATTACAGCACAGGGAAGAGAACTTCATGTATATTAACATTTTGAATTTTAAAATTACATTCCTAAAAAAGGAAGAAGTTGGATATGTTTGAACATAAACTCCTTTCTTAAACTCTTCCTGGAGAGATTCAGAATATTTTTAAAATGTTGCAGATGGCAGGAGAACTTTGAGGCTTATGCCATAAGGCAATGTCAATTATTATCACATAACTCAGTATACGTAATACCTTGCCCTGCTAACAGAGGTGTCAGTTTAATAAGTTAATAACAGACCAAACTTGGTACTAAATCTAGTGCAGATTAGAATTGGATTGTTTTTTTAAAAAGTAAGTGTGGAGAGGTAGGACTATATTGCATTTAAAAACTGAAACTGAATTTCTGCAGTGGGGTTAGTGGGAGAGGAACTGGATGGTGCAGTGAGGTGTTTGGTAAAAGGCAGAAGTAGCATCAGCCTGGGGAGAGAAGCAGGGGCTGATCATCTGCAGGCAGGAGGATGGGATTTCTCCTGGCCTTTGGGCCTTGCCACTCAGCAAGACTTTGGTATACTACATAGAGGACATTAAAGGTCTGGGCCATTGGGGTGGGAGGGAGTAGCAATCATTCTACCAAACTCTTCACTGGCTTCTTTTCCAGGCTGTTCCCCTGTTCTTGGTTCCTAGGCACAAAAATGGCCTCTCCAACTTCTGCAGGATCAAAGTGTACAGAGGGCTGCAACAATATAATTACGGCTTTTCAAAGTAAAGAGAAGAGATCTCCATTCCACTGCTATGTGAAAAGCATTTCGCAGAGCAAAGTTCTCCACTGAGCACATGTGGGGGTCAAGTGTAAAGGTCACACTTGAAGCAGTCTTGAACAGAGCGTAGCTACAACCCAAGCTCCTGACTTGGTTTTTATTGCAGCAGACCTACAAGAGGACGTCTTATACCATGATAACATGCGATACCACAGTAGCAGGTACTACAGAAAGGACTTGATGTCTGTTAAATGTTTGTGAAAAGTAGGTTTTCTATTATTACCTTCTCCTTACAGCACTGGACTCTACTGGACAAGACTACAAAATTATTTCAGTGCTACCTCGTACCAGGTGAAGAGTTTTAAAAGAAACTCTGTTTTAGGAAAACGCTGGATTCTTAAACCAGGTCGAATTTACTGTCAGTGTTATTCACTGCAGTAACAGAGATTTCCCTTCACCCTGTCAGTAAACACAATCAAGTTAAGTAGGTTTCTGATCTAGTTTTGCTAGCCAAAATGCCATACTAGCAGAGGAACAATTTTAGCTTATCTTAACAAAAGAGCATCACTAACAGCATAAAGAGGACCAAGTGCTATTCGGCTTTGGGCTTATAAAAAAACCAAACAGATCCATGGCTGAAAAGGGACAAAAACAATCATTTCAAGCAGAGGGCAGAGAGTAAAAGCAAGAGTAACTTTAGTGACTGGCGTAGAAAAAACAGATATCCATTCTTTGAGAACTGAGGTTACGGAAGTGTGAGAAGTCAGCAGCCCTGCGTGGGAGCTGCGATTCTGCACTGCTGTGTGCGCTCGGTAAGATGACTTAGAGTTGAAGTCTTGCGTTCTGGCTTCATGCTGCTTTCTCTCAACTTCAGACCTTCATCTGAAAGCAATCTGCCTTCTAGAAAGCTTGCATGCAATGAAGCACACTAACATGCTGGTGTCATTAGTACTGTGCAGAACATAAAAGCCCTTTGGGATGAGTGAAGTAATCGTGAATGGCTCCAGAATGGAAACAGCAGCAAGCAAAGATCAAGGTCACCAAACAGCTTTTTCTGACAGATACCGATCTGCCAAGAAAAACCACCAGGCAATCAAGCAGAGCTGTCTACCTGTACCTATAACAAGCTGTACGCTACATGTGCCCAGCAAGGAAGCATTATTTATCATGGATGGTATGAGGATGCGTAAACACAAGGCAGCAGATAGGCACTGATTTGATTTAATTAAATGCTCTCTGTGCCATTCTTGTTCTGAGAGGACTCTTTGAGCCATCTCCAAGCAGGAACCTCAATAAATGAATGCAGTGGAATGGTTCTCCCAGTTTCTTTCACATCCCTCTGGATTTTTTGCTGAAGGGTTTAGCCAACTCCTACAAAAATACCCTATGTGCCCTTTTCCTTGCCCCTCTTCCTGGAGCTATGTTTTCCAGGAACAGAATATCACGTAACCCCAAAAGCTGCCCCTCCTTAGTTCCCACCCCCAGTCTGGGTCAGTGTATATCTTTCATCTCATTTTTTCAAGTCCACACTTTGTGGTGGGAAGCCAGATGTTCAACTGAGGCTTTTGCCTTCCAAGCCTATCCCATTCCCTGCTCCCCAGCAGCTTTTACACTGAGGGCAACAAAAATGGTGAGGGGGATAGGGGACATGACTTATTATGAGGAAAGATGTGGGGGGGGAAAGGAACTGGGCTTATTTAGTCTAGAGAAGTGGAGACTGAGAGAAGACTTAATAGCAGTCTGCAACTACCTGAAGGGGGGCTCGAATGAGGATGGAGCTAGGCTAATCTCAGTGGTGGCAGATGACAGAAGGAGGAGCCAACGGTCTCAAGTTGCAGCAAGGGAAGTTAAGCTGGATATTAGGGAAAAAATTCTCACTAGGACAGTAGTAAAACACTGAAATGGGTTGCCCAGAGAGGTGGTGGAAGCTCTAGCCTTAGAGGTTTTCAAAACAAAGCTCTGGCTGGGATGATTTGGTGGGGCTGGTTGGACTAGATGTGACCTCCTGAGCTCCCTTCCTACCCTCATTTTCTACGATTGACAATAATGAGACCTTTATTTCACTAGCCTGTTCTAAAATGGGCACTATTTACACCCCAAAATGGGTACTACTTACACACGCCCAAGTTACACAGGTATGGAGTCCTGTAAGACGAGACAGATGGCTGAGCGATGGACAAGAGAAATGAAGGCAGTGGGATCCAGAAGAAATCAGCTGAATTCCTCCCTCGCTCACACTTTGTAACATTGGGCAACTTATTTAACTGACCATCGGCCAAGGGGAAATACTTTCCCTGTGTTGTGGGGAAATGGTAGAGAGAAAATCTGTCTCATTATACAATGCCTAGATACTGAATGCTACAGAGGACCTAGTACATAGACTGGATTATTGGATGTTACTAGGAATCTCCAAAGAGCTCGGAGGTTTGACTTTTTGTTTAAGTCGCATTCCTCTAAAAAGTATACGGACAACCCAGATTGTTCTTCCACCTCGGAAGCAGGAGGTGGCTGACGTACAAACGCAGAGACTTCTGGGAACAACTCGTTCTCCGGGATTGGTGCACACTTAGCTCCAGAACTGGAGCTTCCACAGGAGAATGCTACAAACATCAATAAGTAATTAATTAAAATGTTAGCACTGCCACTTTCACCCTTGCGTTTAATAGTTCCCAAACTCTACTAAGCTGTCAGTTGCTCTTGCAAGACTTGCAAGCTTTCACTACTGCACTGCTGACCGTCTCTGTAAGTAGTTTGGTGTCGTTTGCACATGGCACAGAAGTCTCAGCCTGGAACCATTTCACCCCGACTGGCTGAGTACTAGCCACATTACAGCACGCTCTCTCCAGACAAGGCTTCTTTGGAAACTGGTGGTGTAAAGCACAATGACTTATAAATGCAGGGAGGCTAGTGCCACAGGAAAACCTGATAAAGTGTTGCTGTTGCTGCTGGAAGAGAATAGCAAGTAACTAAATCAAGTTGCACTGATGTAGCTCCGAGTGATGAAATACTCCCTTCTTCACCCCACCCTTCTTCCCCTCTCATCAGCTGACAAAAGGTTTCCTCAGCTGTTTGGGAACATCATGTTGCAAAGTCCCTTAGGTGGAAGTTTTGCTTGTTCTGCCTCTTCTGCAACCGGCTCTACCTGCCCTTTAAGTTAAAGCAGAAGTTTCTTTTTTTTTTTTCTTCTTCCATAATAAAAATGCTTCACGTGACTGCCAGAGTCTTGACTCAGCACTTTCACTAAGCAGCTGAATGTAATTGTTTGGTTTTCCGTCTCCGCGTCTTCCAGAAGTCTGCCTTTCAGGAACGCCAGCCCGCTGCCGTCAGCAATCCTCCATCCCCTGCGTTACTCATTTGGGATGTCAAGAGATTGTTTTACAGACTCTGGAAGAGCAGCCGCAAGCTACCAAGATCCATTCCTGTTCTAAACCGAACCGGCTGATGCTTTTGCAGACATCAGGATCCTGTTAACAGTGACACCCTGCTGGACAGGCCGTGATTCTCATTAAGCAGCTGTCCAAATCCTTACTCCAGTGCACAGTCCAGCTAACCAGATCATGGTCTAGGGTAAGACAGGGCTAGTGGTGGACACGCTCCTGTTACGTGGATCTGTCCTGCCCAAGTGTGTCCCCTATAGGGTGTAGACTCCTGTCCCACGCTCCTGAATTTTTACTACCTCCTAAAGCAGGATTGCACTGGTTCTTGCCATGGTGTGAGCTGTGAAAGGCAGGCCATAGTCTTCCCTAAAAGGAGGTTTTACTAAAGAAAATGTCTGCAGATATGAACAAACAGACTAAATATAACAACGGCCTGTCAGGTATGTTATCTCCTCCCCTTCTCTATTTGGCAATTTGTATGTTACAAGACCAAAGACTGGAAATATGCCCCTGCTATTGTGAACATTTGGGCAAAAACACCAAAACCTCCGGATCCATCATGATATTTCCTTCTCTGACCCAGCGCATCTTTAAATTTCAGTGCGCAAAAATAATCAGAATGCAAAACCTATTTGTCTGTCCACCTCTAATTACCAAAGGGTGGGGCCCTGATTCATCCAGAGATGTAACCATACACCTACCTTTTGAAGCATGTGATTTCACTGGAGGTCAACAGGACTACTTGTGTACTTAAAGTTAGGCATGCTTAATCCCCTGGCTGATCTGAAGCCCAGATAGGAATCTTGCCACAGAGATCTGTAAAGCGCTCCACTCCCCCTTTTCTTAACACTACCAATATCAAACTCAGTCTAGCATGAAGTAAAAATGGCAATGCACCACAGAAATACCCCATTCCTTCGGCTCAGTTCATGCACTCACAGTGGGGAATAACTCATTAAACTTCATTCATCCTCTAGTTCAAATCTCTCCCTAGGTGATGTGCTGTTTTAATACATCGCACCACGGATCACTCCGTTCCACCATTAATGGCAATCAGCCACATGTGCTTGATCCTGAAATGCTAGAGTCAACTGGAACCAGTACCACAGCAACAGATATAGATATAGACAGAAATCTATCTATATCCATATATAGATAAACATCTCTATAGATATAGATATATATCTATAGATCAGAGATTGGTTCCTTAGAAGTTCCTGAGTACACAAGACCTATTCCCTTTACAGGGACTTGAGGAAGTTCAGCACCTTTCAGGATAAATTGTGTAAATGGGTGGCAACCAAAAAAAATTCTTGCCAGAAAGAATTAGACAGATTTTGGTACAGGAGGGAGGGTTTATTTTGTCCCTTTATTTTTAAAGCTCATTATAAGAGGAGAGGAAAGGCTTTAGGACAGTGGTTCTCAACCTGTTTAAACTTGCAGCATCTCTGGATAGACTCAAGGCACCATGTGGAAAGTGCCAGCTCTTAGTTTTCACCCCTTTTTCGGCCTATGGAAAATAAATAGAGCATGTTTTTTTCTGCTGCAAAGAACTCTGAAAGTCCAGAACTAGGGCTTTCTATTTGAAGTCCCTGGGTTTCTCTTGTGAATTGTGGTTGTAAACCTAACAATGCTAACATCTGATGGTGCCTCACAGCACTCTTGAAAGAAGCTCAAGGCACCCCAGAGTGCTACAGCACCCTGGTTTAGGAACTACTGGTACGGCTATAATCACTGCTTCAGGAACTACTGTACTGGAAAACCTGTCATGCAGACTACACACCTGCTTACTAGCTGTGCTTCTGCTGTTGGCCCAGACTAACTAGAGGTGTTGAACTGGAAGAAAATTGCCAGCATGGAGTTATCATCTGGTTCTCCTTTACAGAACTCACCACAACATTTAAGGCAGCTGAAGGATGAGGACCCTGAAAACTGGAGCCAAATTCAGCCCTGAATTAAGTCAATGTAACTTCATTGACTTCAGTTGTGCTCAAACCCACTTCCAGAAGAGCAGGACCTGTCCTTATGTTTCCACAAGCCAGCCTGCAGAGGCCCAGCACTGTAATGGGGAGCTGGGACCTAGACAGAGATGCCTAATCCTGCCAGTGTGGCATGCATGAAATGGCCACCAAAAAAACTCAAGCGAGTCCTCTGCTTGAAGGGCAAGCAGGATCGGGCTAACTGTTGGGCTGCTCTTTAAAACAGTACAGCAGTACAAGCAATCATCAAACATAACAATTAGTATTACAGATATAATTTGACAGTCGTTATTAATACTAGAGTATTACTCAACAGCCCTTAGGTCCAAACAAACAAAACCTTGGGATGGTCTGTAAGTAGCACCATCATCATTGTTCTGCCTTTCTGAATCTGCCCATCGGCTCCCCTCATTGCACTGCATTCAAGCTGCTTGTCCCCCCCTTCAGTAATCTCCATGGTTCCAAATCTTCCAGTCCTTTCTCTCTCCACGCTCTGACTCTTATCTCCACTCCATTCAACTCAGGCAGCTTCCTCTCCGCACGGCCTAGCGCAACGAGCACACGGAGACCCTGGGAAAAAATAGGCTCCCAGTTTGCAGATCCAGGGCCCAGCAGCTCCACTCTGATCTGCAGCAGCAGTTCCCAGGGAAGCCCAACATCAGCTGACAAGCTTTGGGCTGGACCCTACACTGCCAGCCTGGGGAAGGCGGGAGCCACGACTTGTCGGGGGTAAGAGCTGCGAGCGGTGGGTGAATGGCCAGGTGCCTAGCGGAACGGCACAGCAGCCTGGTCAGGGCGCTTAGCGAGGACGGGCTCTTTGGGGAGCCGGGTCTGTGCTGAGTGCGTGCCTCTTGTGCACATCAACTGGGGTGGCCTTTGGCAAAACAGCCAAACCCCCAAGGCAGGTCATTGCAATGGAAAACTGCAGGCCAGGCGATTAAAGGCTAGTGAGGTTATGAGCAGGGATCCTGGTTTTCTTGGATAAAACAAATTCCCGATTTTCAGGTTTAAACAAGTAGCCCCAAACCCACATTTTCCACGATCAAAATGAAACCCCACTATACATACATATAGATACACACACACGCACACACGTATATATGTATTAGTGGCATGTAATTTTAATCATGGGAAAATGTGCATTTGGGGTTACCTCTTTTAACTCAAAAAGGGAGGATTTCTTTTTATCAGAGAAAACCAGGATCCCTGGTTATGAGCAAGGGAGGGGGGGAAGCTTTCTAATAGAAAGTTATAGTGCTTTCACTTCCAACAGGACCCCCTTAACAGAGGCCTGCGGCGCGGTATTATTGGCAGTACCCCGGGAAACGCTTGCCCACGCTCCTAGACGCGAGTCCGATTCCTGTGCCCGCCCACGCCGCTACGCAGTGGGCAGCGCCTAGGACCCATGGAACCCGCCGGCGGGCGGGGCCGGCCCTGCGATTGGCTGCACGGGCAGCGCCCCGCCCCCTCATATGACCGGCCTCTGCACTCTTACTGCGCCCGCCCGTTTGCCCTTTTCGTTTTTGCTTTCTCTTCTGGGAGCTTTAGTCCCCAGTGCAATACTCTCTGGTAAGCATAATGCCCCACAGCTGACTATCTTTAACAGGGATGG
>NW_017729029.1:53182321-53190056 GCF_001723915.1 Gavialis gangeticus
GCGAAGGGGGGGCGGTGCGCACGGCACCTGTACAGGCTCCTCCCGCCTCCCCGGGAGCTACTGCCCCAGGCCCGAAACGCGTCACCGGCTCGATCCCCCGTGGGCTCCTGTGTACAGGCTGCGTGCCCGGTGCACGTATGGCGCTGCGTGCTGGTTGCACGTATAGCGCTGCGAATGATCACGCCGTAAATGTAGAGCTGCCCCGCGTGCAGTTAAACCAGCTGCAGGTGCGAAGTAATCACGGGAATTGTTGTTTTGCCCCTGCATGAAAGCCCAAAGGCTCCTGATACACGTCATGTTCATGGCGCACCTGCCCCACCCACTGCATCATGTGCAGATATGCCCTATGCGCAAAGCAGTTCCCGCGCATGTCATTGTTGCGGCCCTGGGAGAAAAAATGTAAGGCCCCCTGGGCTCTGCGTTGCATGGATGGGTCAGTTGCGCCATAAATGTAGACTGGTCCCCAGTGCAAAGTAACGATCACCCAGTTTAACCAGTAGGTCATACAATACATCTAGTCTGGCTGCGTGTACAAAGTAGTTATCACGTGCTAAAAATCACTATCTAGCTATAAAAAGAGCCAGCCAGCTATGAAGTTAGTGCTTGAAAATACTAACGTTTCTGTCCGTGTTGCACTTGAACCTGTAGCGGGGCCCTAATGCATCAATACAGAACGGGCCATCGTTGGCAGCAGTGCGATGGAGGAGGTTTTTGGGGCCTGTGGTTGAGTCAACAGCATGATGATGTTGCAAAAAAAAGCAAACATGGTTTGGGGTTTAGAAAGGGAATCCTTGTTTATCACTTGCCAAACCTTGCTACCTGTTCTAGTCAAAATCCAGTTAGGCCTCCGCTAACTTTCTTAAAAACGGCAAGCATGGAGGATAAAAAAGGGGCTGGGGATGCAAGCTGGAGGCAAGAAGACTGAAGGAACTAAGTGTGTTTCTAGTTTAGAGGAAGGGAGATTAAGGAGGGTCATGAGAGTACCCTTTAAGTAAAGGCTACTATAGAGAACGTGAGAAGTGTGGCCGGGAAGAACACGATGCAACGTGTGCATCTAAACTAGCCCATCTCGATCTTAGGAAAACCATCTTCACTGCAGCAGTAGGATAATGCAACACATGGCCTAGAGAAATCATGGGCTCACCTTCATTGAAGGTTTTCTACAGGCAGGGGGAGAGGGAGGTAAAACTAGATAACCTTGAAATCCTACCCCAGCCCATTCCTCCCTCCTACTGACACTTCTCTCAATTGTATTAGTAAATTGAGTTGACAGAAGTGACCTTGTGACAAGAACAAAGACCTAAGTAACTTTTGTTCAAGATAAAGAGAATTAATAGGGATGCCATGATTAACCATTACTTGTAGATTTGAGTGTTGTTGTGTAATAGGATTAGGGTTGAAGGACTGCATTGGCTCCAAAAGACTCAGGTTTAATCAGTGTCTGTAGATGTGCAGAGCAGCTCTGATGCAGGGCAACTACTCGATTTAATCAAGGCTGGTGGAGTGTGCTAATTGGCACGCTCCAGCAGCCTCCTTATCTTGTGTATCAGCATCCCCATTCAATGACCCTTAAGATAAAGCTCCCCCATCCCAATTTTGTATCTGCATCCCCACACTTCATAAGATGCTGCAGCCACTTAAATTAGAGTTGCTCTCCCAGCTGCTTTAATTAAAATGCCCACCCCCCAGACTGTGAAAACGCCCAAGGTAACTCTGATTTGTGTGGTGGAAATGGACAGCAAACCAAAAGTGCTGTTTAGTTCCTGTGTTCAAGCTAGTTTTAGAATTAAATCATTCCTACAGGAGCTTCTGATTTTCAGTTTAGTGGTGTAATGTTATGTAGAGCTACATTGCACTTGACCTGGTCACCAGTATCTTGAGGCTTGCCCCTGTGGCGTGCAGCATGCCTTGGTGTAATATGCCTTCCTGTAAATGGTGGCAGAGCAGGAGAAATGTTACCTCCCCCAAAAAAATAGTTTTACTTGTTTGAACATACAAGGAAGCTTTGTTGTTCCTTCCTCTTGTTCTGGAAGTAGCCGGGCTCCCAGTGTCTGATAACCCTGTGTATTCTAGGATATCCTTGGATATTGGGCTACTAAACTTCAAGAGTACACTTGTCCGGTACCTCTAAACTGATTTCAAAATAAAGTGCTTGAGGTTTTGTTTGTCAAGTTGCATATTCCTGTGGATGCATGTACACTATCCATTCTCTGTATTTTTTTGGAAAATAGCCTAAACCACGGGCCTGCAGCAAAGGATCTGCGCTGTTTTCTTCAGATGATTGTAGACGGGGAAGTTGGAGTACAAGTTCCGAGAGACTAGTCAGCTGTATTTCCCACCCACCCCCCACCACAAATGTGTGGAGGTCATGGATTTGAAACAAAAGAATCTTTTGTTTCAGTCTTAGTCCAAGACTGAACATTACTCCATTCAGGCAGGACCTTTAAATGCAATTTACTTATGTAGAGTGCCATATACTTTTTAAACCACCACCTTTCCCTCTTGCACTGGTCTCTCAACTATTTCTAGCATCTTGCTACAAGAAATGGAACTATCAAAGGGTTCTGTTTCTTTACAGAGGGAAGGAAGTAGTGATCACATATTCAGCAAGTGAATTTAAGTGCTCCCTTCCAGCAACAGAAGCTGCTATGTGCCTGATAGTGTGCAAGCAAGAATTATAGCTAAACTTCTGATGGGAGACAGTACAGATATGAACAAGTACTCATAGCCTATGCACATGCCCTGGCACTTGGGCTCTCTATAATGGGTGCTCCGAGTTTAAAATTAAAGCTGTCAAATTAAAATAGTACTAGAGGAGGGTGGACAAAAGTATAGTATAGTGAAGCGTGGACAGGCTTCTTTGGGTAAATCTGATATCTTGTATTAGACCAACTCAAATAGTTGGAAAAATTTCTTCTTTGCAAACTTTTGGGTATAAATACCCTCCGTCAGGCTGAGGAAGCATCTGCAGTTAGTGTGCGCTCTTCCTGCATACCAGCTGCAGACCCTTCCTCAGCCTGACAGAGGGTATTTATACCCAAAAGCTTGAAATTTTTTTTTTCCCAGCTATCTGAGTTGGTCTAATACAAGATTTACCCAAAGAACCATGTCTGCCTATGTCCTCAGACCAACACAGCTACACCCTATGCCCCTGTATAGTAAAGTGGACATTTCTGAGGAGTTGGGGACTAGCATGACTAGTAGTGGAAACAGCTAGATTCCTTTGTTGCCTAAAGTAAAGGAGTGGGCGTGCAGATAAAGGGAATGGAGAATCCAAAGCTGCTTTGCTCCGTTTGGGAGTGAAAGAGGCTGAATAGTACCCACAAAATGTAACAGCAAGACACCACTTGCAAGGTGAAGATCTGCAAGTTCTTGATCTAATTGTTACCTGAGTGAGTAGGCTTGAAGCACTGCATAGGTCTTCTGCTAATAATACCCAAAGATTTTTTTTTTGATTTATTATTCTTTTAGTGGTGCTTGCACCCAGTTTCAGAAGAGAAGGATCTAGCCCTTTGTTTCCACATGTATGGAATGATGTTTACCCTTCCAGAAACATAAGGGAGCTGCTAGCATAACCAGTTCTCACTGTTGCATTGCTCAGTGTGTCAAGGGAAATTTTTGCATCAGTTCTCTTATTAAGGACCTGCAAAACATTTAAAAAAGAGAATCCCCCTCTCAAACTTTCCTTGGTGTGTCATCTTCATTCTGTTGGATAAAACAGACCTATCTGACTTTCTAATGGTTCCTCTTCTAACCTCCGCTTCCCTAATTTGTTTAGGGACTCCCTGTCCAAGTACAAGCTAAATACTAAAACCCTAATGAGGTATTGCCATAATGTTTTAATCTGTGACAAATTATTTAACTTGTATATACAGTCCATTTATGATATGTGGCTCTTTAAAGCTACTTTCCTAAGCAAAATAAACGTTCTGCCAAGCTTTTTTTTTTTTTAAATTGCTCTACATCAGGCAGTTAGTCAACACCGTACTCTTTACCTTTTTCAGCAATACTAGATAAAACACAAGATCTTAACTTTTTTGCTTTAAATGTAACACCGATATGAGAGGTTTGTATGCTGAAATTCTGTCAGAATTAGGAAGCTACAAAATGAATCTGAAAGAACTTGCTCTGTTCAAAGTATTATGTGATGTGATGGAAAAATATTTAAATCTGCAATGAAATATCAGTTTCTTACAAGCAAACAATTGTATGTTACAGGTTTTTTCCAGTCCCACGCAGTGGATGTAGAGGTGAAAGATTCCTCCAATGCTACGTGCATATATGCAAAATGGATGATGAGCTTCTTCATAAAATATGAAACAAACAGTAGTGAATATGTAAGTATTTTGGAGGTAATAGCCCTTCTGATTGCAGAGGATGAATTATTGAAGTTGTCAATGTTAAAACATCATCTTGCCACTGGTTCTGGTAAGGCTGAAAAACGAATCGAGTGTATCTGTGCTAACTAGCTACCCTTGCCCCATCACAAAAGGATTATGGAGGGTTTAATTTGTTTTAATAACTTACCTAACTTAAAACAGGCAACAGCCTTCAATTATTATTTAAAATGTGAAGCTTGTTTGTTTTGGCCAGGAGGTTCTTGCTTTATCAGCACAGTGCTGTGATGTTTGGATTAAAAATACTACTGAGCAGTAGAGCAAAATGTCAAGATTTGAGACTTTTAAAGGGGGAAAAATCTGGGTGTGTTATCTGTTTACAGCAAAGTTTGCACTTGGAAAAACTGACTTGATTGAAAGTTGTTTGTTTTTTTTTTCTGAACCTGTTCATAAGCATCCTCTGCTTCTGTTCTTCTAAAAGTTTTTCCCCTCCCCCCCCCAGCCCTTATTTCTCACACTTTCAAATGTGATCTGAATCTCAGGAACATATCCACATCCATTTAGTCTTCAGTGCTTCTTACTTGCATCTTTCTAGCAGAACAATAGCTATAAGGCTTACTGGCTGCTGTTCAGAGCTGCGCCCAGCAATGAAAGCAATAAGACTCACCTCTGTTGCACTGTTGAGGGGTTTAAGCTTCAGCTTCCCCCAATACCATGCTTTCAGCTTCTAGGTTAATTTCCTTGCTAGTAGAGTAGAGAGAACTACATGGTCATCACAGTAGTTTTTGGTTTAAAGTCAAGCACCACACTTTCAGGTTCAGTTTTTTCAGAGAAGTGGCTTTTTTACTGAATATAAAAAGATCACAGGAAAATCCAGTAACTGAAAAGGCAACAGTAGTTCAAGGAACTTATCTGCAGTAACTAATTTATAAAGATCCAAAGCATTAAATGTACTTAAACCAAAAACAACAACAAAAAACTGTGCATGAGACTCACCCTGTTGTCTGCAGCCCAAACTTCCATGTTAGTCTGATGCTTTTTTAGTTGAATAGAAATTGTTTACAAGTTAAAATGGGCAGTTTTCTATTAAACAGCTACATCTGACTTTTGCTTTGGGATTCACACTTCATGTGATTTTTGGATTCAGGATTTTGCCTGTAACAGCCCTGATTCAGAGGTTCAATATCCAATTTTTTGAGTTTGAGAACTATTCTGACAATTAGTAGGTCTGGCTAGAAATTGTAACTTTGAAACATTTTGGATTCAGTCTTCATTTTGACCAGTTTCCAGTGAAACACAGGCAGGCTTCCAGCAGAACTCTTCATGGCTTTCTGCCAGCTCACTTTGAGTTGTTTCCTGGCTCTTTTGGCTGCCAGAGGGACTACTTGAGAACTGAGTACCCAGGGCTTCACAACTCTCTGCTCTGCAATAGACCCAGGGGTCTGAAAGCCACAACTGAACATGGGCCTCTTAAGGCTTCAGAACTCTTATCCTGCCTTCAACTTCAATAGTGGGTGATGTGGGTCATCCAGCCATCATGGCCCTTCCTCCATGTGAGCTGAGCCTGTGACTGTGCTAAAATTAGGGGTGTACCAATAAAGATTTTTTTTGCCAGTTTTCTTTAATTAACTAGTGATATCAGACGATACTGATCCAATTGCCAATTATGTAGCCCAGCAGCTGGGAGAACAGCATCTTGTGTGGTAAATTTGTTGGGGTGTGGGGGGAAGAGGCAGGAGTGGTCGAAGCCCCCACAGTAAGCAAGGGAGTGGGGTTGGGGCAGGTAGTCTGTCAGAGCAGGGGGAAGGGCAGGTGGGTGGCTCCCCATGCTGTGCATATCTCCAAGAAGTCATGGAGAGCATGTGCCCCCCCAGATTTGTGCATAGGGCAAGGGTGGGCTGCCTGTTGCAGTCTCATCTTGGTGGGGTGGCTGGACTGAGGCTACACTTGGTGGGTGGTGGTGCTGGGAGCAGGTGTTTACAGGGTGGGCTACAGCCACCCCAAAATTTACCATAGCCCCCCCTTCCAACACTGCTGCCGCTGCGTATCCCAAGCACACTCCCTCCATGGTGTGCCAGGAAGAGGTTGTAGCAGGCAGGCAGCCAGCCCGCCCTCATCCCACATACAAATAGGGAGCATATGCCCCTCATAGTTCCCCTGGGGGTACACACAGCAGCAGGAGCTGCCCCTAAATAAGTTGCCCATGGCTCTGTCCCACAACCTGCCCTGGCTAGACAGCACCTACCCCAGCCATATTCCCTGCCTCACTGTGTGGGGACCTTGATCTGTGGCCCACCCCTGACTTGCTGGTCAGATGCTGTTCTCCAGGCTGCACTCCTGGCTGCGTGCAGACTGCAGCTGTGCACATGCACACAGCACTTACCTGTGACATTATCAACCACATTGACCAAAAAAAGCCAATGGCCAATGATGTCAATTTTCCTCTTATCGGTGCCAATACAATACGGACTGACTTTTATTGGTCCACTGCTACTTAAAATTGGAGCAATATGGTAATAGGTGAAAATTCTTTAGAAGAGAGGACATGGTATTTTTTTTTTTTAAGTGCAGCATAAAAGGGAAGGGAGCCTGTAAAGCATTTGATTTCTTTTGCAGCAAATTTGAACATGTTTAAACTTAACATTGTTATAGGTAGTTGTTATTACTTCCTTTTAAACTGCAGGGGCATACCTTGAGGACATCGAACAAATTATTTGTCTCTTTCTAGCTAGCAGTAGGCTTTGTACTAAAAGAGCTTTACTGACCTGTGGGCCAGTTCCAGTCTGTGAAGAGGTCCCATCTCATCCAGCACAGGGGAGTGGTCTCTCAAACTGCAGCCACTGCTGTGGAGTCTGTTTCTCGATAGTCTGAGCCTACTTTGCTACAGTGGGGTTGGGAGTCAGAGCCAGCTGCTTGGAGGAGGAGGGAGCAGAAACTTTCATCCCTGGGTGACCCAGGCCAACAAAAGATTGCCTTTCCTTGTAGTGCTGGCCCTGTAACTACCTTCCCAATCTCTTCCTGCTACTACATGACTCTTCTGTGTTATCTTGCTGCACCGCTTAAGTCCATAATGTGGTTTTGAGGAGACCATATAACTGATTCTGGACACGTGCTATTCTAATGGAGTTGCATTAACTGAACATTACACTTGGCTTGACTGATCAGTGAAGCACTTGAAGCTCTTGTTTAAACATTAGCTCTACCTGAAAGACCACCTACACTTTTTGGTTAGACGCTTCGAATGTCGGTCTTATGACATAACAATTCTGCATTAGAGTCAAACTTTAGATTGTGGTAACCTTTAAACCAGGGGTGGGCAAAATGTGGCGCAGGGGCCAGATGCAGCCTGCCAGGCCATTCTATCCAGCCTGCGGGGCCCCTAAAAAAAAAAAAAAAAA
>NW_017729029.1:53190267-53201981 GCF_001723915.1 Gavialis gangeticus
AAAAAAAAAAAAAAAATCTAGAAAATTTAATATTAATCTGCCCTGGGCTGCCTGTGATGCAGCCCTCAATGGCTTGCCAAAACTCAGTAAGCGGCCCTCTGCCTGAAGTAATTGTCTGCCCCTGCTTTAAACAGTAGGTACGGTAGAGTAATCTATTTAACCTTTCCATGAAACAGTCTGTGGGTAAAACTACAAAACAAACTGAAATTTTTGCAATGGAAATTCGTGGATGAAGAAAGGAGACAATATCTGTTTGTCTAAATGTTTTCTTCTAGAGAAATGCAACCTTACATGTATCTCCCAATGTGACACATGATGGAAGCACCTGTGGGAATGAAACATTTGCTCCACTCTTGGCAATTCAGTTTGGAGCAGGTCATTTTTGGAGCATCAACTTTACAAAGACTAGTGGAACTTACCGGGGAAATATTATTACATTTACCTACAACACCAATGATACTGCTGTATTTCAGGATGCGAAAAAAAGAGGTAAGACCAGCTGGATTTTGAATTATGATTAATGGTGACTTCCACCAAAAAACTCCATGCGGTAACTAATAAATGTTGTATGTCTTCATATGGTGTACCATCGTCTTTAATTGTTGATGTAGCTCACTTTTACTCTCTCTCACTTTCTTCTTGTGTCTCAAATGGATGAGCTTCATATTGATTTCTGCACACCCCCCCCTTCCATGAATGCATAGTAGATCTGACCACTACTGCTTCTAGCTCCTGTAGCTTTAACAGAAAGTGACTTTCAGGGAAACTAGCGTAGCCATTTTATCAAGTAATACTCTTCCTTAACTTTGATTGGAAAAAACTCTAAGCCCATGCAGAGTGTAATACCTATAGGATTACATCTGTGCAATAAAAAAACACTTGGCTAAGCAGTTTGTCACTTCCCAGAGTATACAACAAAAACTAAGGTCCTGATTTTGTTCACTTTTTTTTTTCCTAGTAGGGTATTAAAAATGTTTCTGTAGACCACCACCCTCTTCAGTGGTATATTTAGAGGGGGGGGGGTTTGTATGCTATATACTGCTTAGCTCCTCCAAGTAATACAGTGTGTAGGAGTAGCATTTATAAAAGGACTTTCTCTGGGGGAATCCCTTGTGTCTTAACTCCCTGGACTCTCTTATGAATGATTTGTATTTATAAGTGTTCTTGCAATTTGTAAGTACTAAATTGTCTTCACTTACAGGACCAGTTACTATTGTTGTAAATGACACCATGCACCCAGTTCAACTAAACAGGGTCTACAAGTGTTGTCATAACGAATCTATCGAAGCAGAAAATGTTACACAGTCTTTCTGGGATGTCACCCTGCAGGCTTTTGTTCAAAATGGCACAGTCAGTAAAAATGGTGAGTCACTTCATTGCAATATTAAAGTAATCATGGACAGTGTTAACCAACAGAAATCCTGAAGTAGCAAGATGACTAGCACTTCTGAGAGAGTCTTGAAAGATTCACTAGTACTGGTAGAAACATGTGTTTGTCCTAATTCACTAACTTCTGATCTGGAAACCAGGTTAATGCAGTAGGTCTGCTTAGAAATAGTATATAGAGTACTTTAGTTGGCAAGATGTTTTTTATTAGAAATAATTTGTATCATTAAGCACACTGATATTCAAGACTTGTTTTTAATACTTAGATGAGATCATTAGCATGTCAAACGCTTCAACAGATTTAGAAATTGTTGTCTGCACTTTGTAAACAGAAGAAACACTGCTGTTGTGTCCAGGATTTGAGCATGCTTTCTCCCTCTTCAAGCAAATGGCTTAGCAGTTTGAGGGTTCCATAGCAAGTCAATAAATGTTGTACTTTTCTCAAAGGCTCAATTTTTCTTTTTTTTCTTTCCTCTTTGTAATGCCAGTAATCTAATTGTAGCTGCCTCTATCCACTTCATCTCAAAAGATCAAGAAGTATCAATTTATGAGCTGTGCTATTCCGTAACACAAAGTGGCTAGTCCATGTACTCCAGTCTTAACCATGCCTCACTCCTCTCTTCTACTCCCAGTTCATCTCAATTTTTGCAAAGCAGTTCTGTCTGAAACACTGCATTTTTTTTGAATATAGTCTGCACTTAATACTAAGGTTTTAAGTGTTTTGTTTTAAACTGGGTGAGCAGGAGACTCTTGCTGGATCTAGAAAGCCAAATACTTCCTCTACAAATTCTTAGAAGCAGAACTACTCTTAATGAATAGACCCTCTGTAATGTCTCTTGTTGAAATAACAGTTAACAATGTATGCAACTTTTTTTTTTTAGAGTCTATCTGTGATGCTGATGCACCCACTTCTGTGCCCCCTGTTGCCAACCTAACTACAGCATCTACCACTTCCTCACCTGCACCAACCACAACTCCCAAACCAGTGGAAAAACCAGTCCCAGGAAATTACTCTCTCAAAAATGGCAATCAGACCTGTTTCCTGGCCACTATGGGGCTGCAGCTGAATGCCTCCCAAGAAAAGGTGCTTCTCCAAATCTTAAGTGAAACAAGAAAGGTGTTTTGAATATATCCATACTTGTACAAGTAGGAATGCCTAATCCTAGCTGTACGCAACAGCTGTACGAAGTTACTGTTAGTGTTGTATATGTGACCACTTTATTATCAGTCTGCTGTGTCTAGATAGTATCTTGCTTCAAACATTTTAACCCAGTTTAATGTAGCAACTTTCTGGGGAAAAATTCTTTGAAAACCTGCCATTTCAATGTCTCTTTCATGTTGGAACTTGTGGATGTTCTGCTTCCTGCAGAGGGAGCCCAAGCCTAGGCATCTGATTGCCAGGACTATGCTGCTATTGAATGCATAAAATAAAGGACTCCTACTCTTTTTAAAAGCTGAAAGGGGGAGAGCAGACTCAGTGGGAAAAGTGGAACAAATTTAAAAACTTTATTGAATGTCTTTTATATATAGTTATATGGCTTTGTACAGATTGAGGAAGATACAGGATCCCATGCGTAGAAACGTATAGTTGGAGTATGTTGGTGCAATCCAAGGCATGCAGTTGGTCAAGCAGCCTACATTAACCCAGGATAAAAGAGAATCGCGTGAGCAGTACTCAGCCATGAATTGTCATATTTTTAAAATAACTTGGTTAGCTGACACTGCATAGTCAGTAGCATGAAGACCAGGAACTAAGCAGCAATGTAGGGAGAACCTTTTGATCAGCAGCAGTATATAGCCTTTACGTAGGTAAACCCTTTTTGTGACTGACCTATTTGACTCTTAATTTTAGCCTTCTGTGATCAACATTAACCCAAAAACAACCCACGTCACTGGGAGTTGTGGAAATACGTCTGCTACTCTGAAACTGAACGATTCCAACAGCAGATTTATTGATTTTGTATTTGTTGTTGTAAGTAACTCACAGTTGACTCTTATGAATGGGCATTATTTATTATAAATAATCAAGGTGCTTTTAAGAGGTGTGTTTTGAAGTCAATGTTATGATGATTATGGGCAGGGAAACAGTTGGTTAACTGACTGCCTAACTCCCCAGCATATAAGAATTCTGTAGTATCCAGTAATATCCAATGTACTAAGCACTGTTAGCACTAAGAATTAGCAATACTAGGATTATAAATACTAAGCATTTAGCACTACTGTAGAGTTCTTCCAGTTCATGTTTTAAGCTTTAACTATGGAACTTTTATATATACTTATGTCTGAGAACCCATAAAACTGTTCCCACAATTATTACACTAAAATGGTTTTTGCCTTTTAAACAGAAAAACACAAGTGCAAATACACAAAGGTTTTATCTAAAAGAAGTGAACGTCACGCTGCATGTCTCTACAAATGGCTCTGGTAAGAAATGGCATGAGCTTTAAAGTAACCCCTTCTTGTGGCTCCTGTGTGTTTTGGCAAATGCCTGCCTGACTGACTAGGAGCAACCTTTTCTGGTCAAGTCAACAATAAGTAGAACCTCTACTACAAGAGTTAATCATGGCTAATTTCTGTTTCCCTCTTCCCGTGCTGGCTTGCATGTACCTTTCTCTTCCTCTGAAGCTTCTTAAAGTGCAGTCACTTGCTTTCTGACAACTAAATAGGTATACTTTAGGCAAACTAGAAAACTTTTTTTTTTTAAAGCCTTTGGGCCTGCAGCAAGAAATAGCACAGAGAGCTGCTCTTGCTGACTCTTAAACTACCATACTTGCTGTCATGCAACCCACGTGTATTTTTTTTTTTTTTTCTTTTTAAAATTCTTCTAGACCTTTAAGTAGGGATCTACCCAACTTGGAGGCAGATGGCCAATTTTTTTTCCCCCCAGGAGATCATGGGGCCAGCCACCACTTTCACAAGCTGATTATGGGGGGGGGGTCCACCACTACCCCTCCCTCCCCCTCACCACTGATTGTTTGTTTGCAAGAGCTGTTCATCATGTGTGCCCCACCCTGCACTGTTTGCAGGGAGCCACACTTTATTTTCAGTAAGTTGTACCCCTCCCTGACAGTGTTTGGTTTTTGTGTTTGTTTGTTGTTTTTTTTTGAAGACCTTGCCCAACTTTATTTTTAATCATGTGCAATGCCTGATTTCAGTTTCTCCAAAATTTGCATTTTGATAGATCCCTACTTTGTAAGACACACAAGCTATCTGAGCCTTCCACACAAGGGGAATGGAAAAGCCAAGCTCTTTCCATCGGTGCTAACTAGAAATTCTAATGAACAGACTTGCCCGTTCTCAAACCAAGAAGCTTCATTTAAACTCTTGCTTGGATTCTGCAGGTCTACTGCTAATGGATTAAGGATATGCTACATTTTGAGAAGGGGTTAAAGCTAAAATACTTATGTAACCAGTTTATATTACTGAAGTGTTGGAAAGTTAAACTGCTTGAGTAGAGAAGGTAGAATAGTGATTGCTTTTAATTAGCAAGTTTCCTGTTATAGAGGAATAAGGTAATCTCTCTAACTGTATTATAGGAAACTAAGCACTTAACTGCCACCGAATCATGCATTTCAGAGGAAATGTAGAGAAATGGTCTCTGTAGCCTTCAACTGAGTAGGCTTACGACTTTGGCGATATGCCTCTCTTGAACAACTACTTACTTGGGACCAGGTTCAGTTTCTGATCAAGTCTCACTAAATCCAATCTCTTCTTTTTATTTAGAAGTTCTACATGCTGAAAACCACAATCTCAGCAAATGGGACACCTCCCTGGGCAGTTCCTATATGTGCCAAAAAGAGCAGGTTGTTGAAGTCAACGGAGACTTTCAAATACATACTTTTGATGTAAGGGTTCAGCCATTCCTTGTGAAAGAAAACAAGTATTCTACAGGTAAGAATTTTAATCCAAATCCAATGGATTCTAGTATGCTCTGAATTCAGGAGTCTGACATTTATAAAATATATCAAATCAGGGTGGAACAAAAGCCTTCTATATATCAATAGAACAGATCTACTGGCTAGTCCTTCATTCATTTATTTAAAGCTAAAATGACCCCATCAACACTAACTGGGGGATTAAAGATGTGCTACAGCCTTGCATCATGATGAACAAAAAGACATCTTAATCTTAGAGCACTATTTAAATAATCTGTCACACAATATGTATTTCACACTGCAGTATGGCTAGAGATGCCTTTGTTTCAATATATGGGGCTAAAAATATTAACAGGGTTTTAAATCTTGCATGGGAAAACAGTGTGGGAGAATCTGTTGCCTTTTTGAAAGCTGTGAGTGTGAGGCTAAATTTGTTGAGTGCTAAAGATGACAAACATTTCTGCTGGGATGTTGTCTCTTGCTGACATTATTGGGAGGCTCTTCTTGGTGTGCCCTCTGAGACCAAGGAACTGTTGTTCCAGGGGAGGTGATAAAGAATTTGGAACAAAGCGCTTACTGCAAGGCTTTCTTGCCTGTGTTGAGGTATGCAGTAAAAAATGGCATTGCTTACCTTTGGGAAGGGAGAGCTGGGCTACCTAAGTATTTCAATAGTATTTTAATTGTTTTGGAGTCTGTTAGTCTACAAACTAGAGATGCACCAATACATTGGTCCAACATCAGATCAGCACCAATATAAAGAAAATTGTCTGTATTGAAAATCAGCCTGATATGGCCAATAATGTGGCCATTTTTTTTTTAAATGGCCCATGCATGTGCAGCTGCAGCACAGCACATAAGTAGTAAGGAGCATAGCCCAGCAGCTGGAAGAGCAATGTCCAGCTGGTAAGTCTGTCCTGGAAGGGGCGGGGTAGACCAAGATTCCCCGCATGAGGGAGTAGAGATGGGGCAAGCACTGCCCAACTGGGGCGGGGCAGGACAGGCGCAACTCATCCGGGAGAGCATGGGGGTGGGGGGGGCAGGTGCCCCTGGATCTGTGCAGGGTGGGGCCAGGGCTGCATCAGGCTGTGCTCAGGGCAGCCAGTGGCACTGGGAGTGGGCTTATGGGGAGAAGGGGCTGCAACCACCCCAGAACTCACCATAGCACCCAGTGGAGCCCCAGCCCCACCCACCCCATGCAGATCTGGGGGCACCCCCCCACGCTCTCCTAGAAAAGCAGCAGTGATAGCTCCCAGGCAAGTGGTGGATGAGCCTCTGCACAAGCAGAGGGTGCCAGCCCTGCCTCCCCACACAGCCTGGACAAGCCACAGCTCCATCCTGTGCCCACCCCCACCCTGGCTGGGCAGCACTTGCCCCAGCCCCACACCCTCCCTCCCTCACTGCAGGGGACCTTAAACCCCCCATGCACCCCACCCCTCTTCCACCACAACAGAGTTACCAGTTCTGCTGGACTGGTACTGGAAATTGGATCAGTGTCGGCTGATGCGCTTCCTTAAGAATTGGCTGTTGGTATCAGCCCCAAAAGTCTTTATTGGTACACCCCTACTACAGACCATTTGGCTTACAGTAAGTTTTTGGAAACGCACTTCCAACACTTGCCTTAAATTCCTGTTTTAAGTGCAATGAAATATGACAACTGATTTAAAAACTGGACTGTAAGTATACTGAGTAACTTAGTTTAAACTGCAGTTGGCTTTATCCTCTTTTGCCTGTTCCAGTCACTGTCTCCCATGCATTCACTAACTGCTGCTTCCGCTTGGCTTTTGATACTACATTCACATCTCTTTAAACCTGCCTTGCCTAACTCTCTCTAAGTGAACTTGTGCTCTGTTGTGCTTCTCTCTTAGAAGTCCAACTTTTAGGTATTTGCATATCTAATATGAATTTATTTTGGGCTCTTTCCTGATGCAACACAAAGCATTAATAAGATGCAGTAACAACCAGAAATGCCTGCAGTTACTAACACTTAGTACAGGTGTTGGTTACTCATGAATTTCATACAGTTCTCCTAGTATATTACATATCTATGATATAGTAGATCTGCTTGAAGTTCAGTTGTGTATTAAGGAAAATAGAGGAGCATTTTTTTCCTACCACTCTTCACAAACATTGTTTTTGTTTTATTCTTTGTCATACCCTTCTTCTCATCTACAGCCCAGGAGTGTTCGCTGGATGATGACACCATTCTTATCCCAATTGTAGTTGGTGCTGCACTTGCTGGCTTGATTGTCATTATAGTGACTGCTTACTTAATTGGCAGAAGAAAAAGCTATGCTGGATATCAAACGTTGTGAATCTGAAATGTGATCACTGTTCTGATTTTCATTTTAAATGAAGCAAGTGCAAGTTCCCAAATAAAACACAAGTTAACACTTGCCTCACGTAATTAGGTCTGGAGACTTGGAGAAGGTACACTCTTAAGCTTCTCTGAACTAGGAAAAAAGCATAGGCTTCCTAACTGTCCTGGCAGCATCAAAAGTATTTGACAAACTACTAAGTTTAAAATTTTGCCTTGCAAACACTAAAATAATTGGAGTTTCTGCCTGCTACTCTTTTACATGCAATACATTTAAAGCAGGGAATAGTTGAGAGGAAATGCTGTCTAATCTGGGTTACTAGCATGATGCGTCAAGCAGCTCTTTAAAACTGCATTGAATTTGTACTTGCTTCTCTCCTGCTTTCTTTGGTTATTGTCATACTTGCAGAGTAACCTGGCTGCATTGGTCACTGTACATTGGACAGACTCAAGCGCTCCTTGCTAGTTTAAACAGTGCCTAGTAATTCTTTCCTGGTTCATAGCACCAAATGCCATGCTTCTTGAGCAAGCTTCTCTTTTGATTGGCGTAGGCAACCAGTCTAACAGTAGCTCAGTCCTTTTCGGTTACTGCAGTAGCTTTTTTTTTTTTCCCTTGAAGCTTGCATATTTAAACAAATGTGAGTTAACTTCATCAGTTGATGGATAAATTGGAACTCTTAAGCCCAGTTTCTAAATGGCTTTAGAAAACTGCTAGGCAGGAAGTTCTGAATTACTCATGCACATGACAATGTGATATCCCTTCTTAAGATGATAAATCTAAGGTAGAATTCTACTGAAGTAGTAAAGTATTCTTGCTGGCATCAGCCTAGAGAAAAGGGAATAGGAACTTTTATAAAGTATTCCAAGACTCAAAGTGCACTTAACTTTATACTGTACCTTGTACAGAAATTGTCATGTTGCTTTCTTTGAGTGGTGTCTTTAAAGATGCTTTCAGTTTTTAGTGAGCCAGTGCTAACTGTTGCAACACATAGCTGTTCTTAAATCTTCCTATTAAATGATTCTTCACTAATCAGAGCTTGCATTGTAACTGTCCAGTATGTGGTTAGGTTATATAAATTGATGTGTATAACTTGTGCTTGATTTGTGTGTTGTGTGGCGAAGCATAAAACTGCATTTGTGTAGCATTTGTTAATGCATAAAGCAGAGTGAATCTGAGACTGACCCACTACCTTTTCCCTGCTATTTGGAGAAGATAATGGCTTCCAAAGATCTGTAATGCAGTAGGAATGTTCTTTTAAACTGCAGCACGTAGACTAACCCTCACTATACAGCCAAGTTTCTCTGGCTGCCTAAGCAATGTGTCATTCTGATGCATGGCATGTGAAAAAAGTAGCCTTTAGAAAAGATGACATGCAAGTCTGCATATGTTGTAACAACAAATGAACTGGTGACTTCATGAGCATATTATTACCTGTTGAACTAAAATCCAATCTCAAAACTGGTTTGGAATTGTCATGATAACTGTTCCAGGGTATACATAGTTGTACGCAAACAGCTACTCAAGTTGCGTTGGATCCTTTCAGTAACAAACTGGTCTTTCACGGTGACTTGAATGAGACACTGGCTAAAGGACCAAGAATGAGTGAAGAACTCCTGCCAAAGATATATTTACAAGCAAAATTCAAGCTTTAGTCCAATTCAAATTTTAAAAAAAAAGTAAATGAGACTTCAGGAACCAGAAGCCAGTTTTTGGTTTCAACATCCAATGTTTAATTTTAGATAAATTTGCAAATTGATAGGCTTAATATTTAAAAAAAAAATCTGCAACTGGAGCAATTTTATAAAGTTCTGTGTTTAACTGTTCCAGTAACTGATGTTTTATATATGCCAGTTAACTGTTGGTCTGCTTTAGCATATGACACTGATTCCTTCTGTCCCTATGAATGTTTGGCCTTTTTAAATCTTGGTATGGCATCTGAGGGACAGCATACAAGATCCAAGCAAATTCTTCCTCAAGTTCAGTAAAATGAAGTACAGGCATACCTCGGAGATATTGCGGGTTTGGTTCCAGACCACCACAATAAAGCGAATATCGCAATAAAGCGAGTCACACAAACTTTCTGGTCTCCTAGTGCATATAAAAATTATGTTTACACTGTACTGTAGTCTATTAAGTGTGCAATAGCATTATATCTAAAAAAAAAAAAAAACTTTTATTGCTAAAAAATGCTAACCATCATCTGAGCCCTCAGCGAGTCGTAATCTTTTTGGTGGAGGGTCTTGCCTCAATTTGTAAAAAAAACAAAAAACAAAAAAACAAAAAAAAAAACAACAACAAAAAAACCCACAATATCTGCGAAGTGCAATAAAACGAGGTATGCCTGTATACCTTTTTGAAGATGTAGACATCCCTGACTTCGTATGCCAGGGTGTTTGGTTCAGAGATAAAAATATCTCTGTTGCTGGTGTACAGATAACTGGCTTATGTAAAAAACATCTGAGTTTTGTCATCTTCACAGTTAAATAAACCACTAGATTTCTGTATTGTTTCTCTATAGGGACTTGTCAGTTTTAATCAACGTATGCTTTAATCAATAAAGATTCTTCCATTTCTTAAGGAAACCTGGTCACTTTTTTTTTTTTTTAATTTGGCTTCTTTATAATAGTTGTCCAGTGCTATAAAGGTCACTTACTAGGAAAAACTTCCTCTTGATACCAATTCTCTATCCATTTTAAATTGGAAGGTCTTCACCTTTAATTATCCTAGACCTGCAAGAGGCCTCTGCAAAGGCCTCTTACATTGAGTTTTCAACACTTCTTCATTCTGTGTTCCCCTGAGGAGGACTTTGGTCCCCCAGCCTATAAGTAGCAGACAACTTGAACTACTAATCTAGATATTTTAATATCTGATCCCGTTTGTCTGACACTCAACTTTTATACTGAGCTGCAATTCTTCTGCCTAACCCAGTAGAATCATATTGACTAGCAAAATGTATTGTTTGTAAGCTGGTTCTAATCGGCTGATTTTCTGATCACGGCTATGAATGGTTCAGTGTTTCTCAAAGTCCTTCTTTGGGTGGGATCTTTGCAAGTATGAACTGGGTGCACTAACATCATTTGAACAAAAGTAGGGAAGCAGGGGGCCTTGGTATAGTGTTCTGCTTTTTGTAAGCCATGGGCTGTTGCACAGGCTCATAGCAGGAACGGGGAGGGGAGGGGATGCTGTCCTAGGAAGCATTGGCAAAATTGTACCAAAATACCTGGGAGGTGGCTTTCCTAAGTTGTGACTTTTTTCAGTCTGCTCAGGATGCAGGTCTTACTCTGGAGTACAGCAAAGGTATTGTCATACTAGCATAGTCTACCATATAAACTAGGGCTGTCCAACAGGCAGCCTGTGAGGGGTTAAGGTGTGTCACCTAGCTGCTACTAGGCCCTCCCTCCTGCTGCTGCTAGCTGCAGGAAACTAAGGGGAGTCCAGGGCTGTGAGGATGGGGAAATCATGCCCTAGTAGTGGCACAGTAGTGGGAGCAAGAGTTGAGAGCATTCACCCAACACCTGGTGCAGGTTTGGCGGCATATGGCCCTTGGCTTAGAAGTTGGGCAGCCCTAATGTAGATGGTGCCTACAGCCCTTAGAAACTTGTAGAGCAGGAAACTCAAAATCTGAAGATGATCTTTGTCTGACTTGAACAGTTACTCAATATTTTTCTCAAGTTTTGCCTCGTTTACCCTGCAGTCCTAAACTCACTTGTGCTTGCTCCAGCTCTACTTTTAATTGTCAAAATGAGCAGCTCTGCACATGCTGTACTCTGCATTTCGGGAGCCTTGTTCTTGTTGCATCTCATTGGGTCTAGCTAGGCCAATCCATGGTTTTACATTACTAATTAACACGAGCAAGAGAAGAAATCGGTCTGCTTGCTCTACTGACCTAACCTATATAATACATCAGTTGCAGCCATTTTGCCACAGTTGTATTGGTATTATGCTCATCTTTGTTCCCTGTCTTAAGTTCTAGGTACTATACGGTAGCTAGTGTCAGCAGTACTTCCTGTTCAAGACTCACTAGACATGGACTGCCTTAAACTTGGATTGGTCATGCAAAAAACTTAAGAATATTTGTCACAAAACACTACAAAGCTTTTCTTTCCAAAAAAAAAAAGGTGTGTGTGGGGGGGGGGGG
>NW_017729029.1:53202094-53208778 GCF_001723915.1 Gavialis gangeticus
TTTCCAAAAAAAAAAAGGTGTGTGTGGGGGGGGGGGAGATATTCAGGACTTCCAAAATGGCCTAAAGCTAGGTTCCTCAAGGAGAGAAATCTGACTAAAGGAGTTCATGGATCAGCAGCATCCAAGCACCTCATGCTTCTGAGCATCTTTTAAAATCAACCTGGATGAGAACATTAAGGTTAACCATTGCAAATTGTATATAATCTTCCTAAATCATCTGGCTGCCCCTAGACATGGGTGATAACTTTTGTTGTCTTCCAGATCATTTTATTTGGAAAGCAAAAAGGTTCTTATTAAGAGCTAGATGGCTTTCGTTTGCCCAGAATGCTAAAGGGGGAAAAAATGAGGTTCAGAATAAGTGCTTTCTATTGCTTTATTGCTCTGGGAATCCTAACCAATTACTGTAGAGGGCTAAACTCTAGAACTGTAAAAGTAAATGGATGTGACTTTTTTTAATTTAATCATTCATAAACCCCTACCATCTAATTTAGAAGTGGGTTCTGGAAATTTGGGCTTGAAACATTGAGTATCCAGAAATGGGAGGTGTGACCATCCTGTTCCTGCAAAATGGGATCTATTTGGAGGGGAAATGTAGCAGAAGATGAAGAGGAGGGTGGCTATCTGAACGATGGGGAGGTGGCAGTGTTTAACATGCCTACTTTTTCAAACTTGCCCTCTTTCTACCTAGCGGAAGACTGCAGCCTTGATGTGGACAACTTCATTGTGCCCATAGCAGTGGGAGCAGCTTTGGGAGGATTAGTTATTCTAGTGCTTATGGCTTACTTTGTTGGCCACAAGAAACACCGTAATGCTGGATACGAACAATTTTAAAAATGGGAAAGCCTTTATTTTATCAGAAACTTCTTTTTAAAGACCCACAAATTGGTAACATACACCTGCACAGTTAAGGCAACACTTCTTTTTATGGGGGTGGAGGGGAACTGACCTCTGGCTAAGAAGGCTTAAATCAAATGTAGCACTACCAACTTGAGTGATTTGGTTTAGTCCACAGCCAATTGGACTAAATTTTTGAGTCTATTCCAAAAATACCACTTCAGTAATCCTATGACTTTATGTACACCATGGCATTATGTGAATAAATGTGTAGTTTTGTTCCTACTCTGTGTAAATAGCACTTTGTGTTTGCTGTGGCTATCTTCAAGTATTAATGTATGTAATCAATCTATATACTTGCAGCTTATTGATTTTATTACTTGCTGTGCCTTTTATACAGTTAGCTAAATATTAAGGGTGTGTTCTGAGTACCCATAATAGACTTTGTTAAAATTGGCTTTCACTTTTGCAGCTTAGAGATTCTGTACCTCTAGTCCTCTAAGGGAAATTATTTCAGTATAACTTGCTTTTGCTTTCTTTTTTTAATCTTGTACCAAAGCCAATGCCTACAAAAATACTGTAATCTTTCGGCTAGTGCTTAATTAACCTTATGACTGTCTCTTAACAAAGTGTACTTCAAAAGCTGCAAATCAAGAGGAAAAGGGAAGATCACCTAGTCATGTGGCTAGAACCTCTGGGCCAGGCTATAAGATATGTGAAACAGATAGAACTGTTTGCCTTTTTTTTAAAATCTAAGCCTTACTCTTCTAAAGCTTAAATATGCAGTAACTTTGTGCAAGCTCTTCCTTGGGAATATTTGTTACGCAGCTTCATTCTTTCATATTTAGTGATTAATATTAGTTATCTTTTGGAAGATAATTTGGACAGTTTTATAAACTTGGATGAAAGGGCATGGATTGAGTGTGTTAGGTTTTAATTTAATCTTTTAGTTCTTCAAGGGCCCTTCCAGTAACAACTAACGTCTCCTAATTGTAGCTTAAATGGGCATACTTTTTCTCCCTCCTGTGAAGGAGGGAGGTATTTTAATACTACATGTAAATCACCTTTCTTCAGTGTTAAATTAACTTGTCAATATTAATGATCTAAATCTACCATGCAGTAACAAATTGGTCAGTGTTGTCCATTAATCCTTTATAAGAAACTTTCTCTTTGTAAAAGAGTTTGTTTTTTTTCTTTTAACAATTATTTTTAAAGTAATGCAACTAAAACAAAAGCTGGGGTTTTTTATCTACTGGCTCCTTAAATACTTTTCAGGATGGGTTCTGATCATTTTAGGAATAGCTTGCTTCATAATAATACTCATTTTTTCTGAACTTTAGGTGCATGTTTCTTCAAGTTGTCCTGAATTCAGATGAACTTGGTTTTGGGGCCCACATTTTTTTTGTAGCTGTTGCATCTAATCCAATTGCATTTCAAGTTCCAGTTTTTCTTTCAAAAGGATGATGGGGGTAATTGGCTATCAAGTTACTGTCTGCCTCGGAGCTAAATTAAGCACAGTAAATCCATTGGATAAAGGTTAAGTCATTGACAGACTGGCTTCATATAGGCAGGCCTTTAAGGCAATAGTTGCTACTTTTTACCCCCATGGTATCTTTCTTTCTTTTCTTTTTTTTTTTCATGGTATTAAGTCTGTGCGTGATACTGCTCTTTTTCTTTTCAAATCTAAAACCAAGTAAAAGTTGTTCTTCAGAACAATTTAATCAGTTCTTCAGCAGAACTTAATCCTGCTCTTCAAAATGCTCAAAAACAAGGCAAGATTCAACTCAAAAGATTGATACAGGATGCATATCAGCAGGAGGCAGTAACAGGCTTCGGACTGAATCTTGCATTTTAGTGCTGTTGGTAAACATTGACTTTAGCAAAGTGAAGTCGTACTGGTCCTTCAGCCTTCATGGGGTGTGCAGGTAAACCTTTTTTTTTCTAAAGGTGCTCTCATTTGTCTGAGGCCTGTATTTAGTATTGGAGCTGGCTCCCAGTCCTATGTCTGCTCCAAAACAGACTGTACTAACTCTTTAATAGTGTATATTCCAACGCTATACATCCAGAATACTGTATAACGTTAGAGTTGTTTTATGATAACACATGTTGATTTCAACAAGTACTACACCGTTCTCTGAAACTGATAACTTTTTCTTGTATCAGATGGATTTAAAAATAAAGCTGTACGTGCCAAAGGAATGTCTGTCAGTGTTTTCAGTCTTTCAGCTATGCAGGCATATCTGGTTTTTAAAGCATTGCTGCTGCCATGTGGATGGCTAAATATAACTGATACTTTCCCTTCCTAAACATTCCTTGTCTTCACTTCAAATTGTACCTTCTGTGTGTAAGTAATCCAATTACTTAAATGTTCAGGCTACCTTGGCTCAGAGATGAACAAGGAGTAATCGGTGTAGGCTAATCTTTGTGTGTTGGTGGAAATTGGATGAGAGAAGTTTACAGCAAGTTCCTGTAACTGCAGATGTTAGCTCCTCTCTAGGTTTTGGAAGATGTGAATTTTGGATGCTAGATACTGGTCACAACCAGATCTAGAGACAGCAATATAAGAAAAATGTGTACTTCTGTGCTCCTTGTTTGGTCTAATGCTTGGTTTGCTTTACTAATCTTTACTAATTTCCTCTCCCTTGCCTTTTTTTCTTTCTACAGCTGAAGAGTGCTTTGCTGATTCTGACCTGAACTTTCTTATCCCCATCGCAGTGGGTGTGGCACTTGGCTTCCTTATCATTCTTGTCTTTATCTCTTATATCATTGGAAGAAGGAAAAGTCGTACTGGTTATCAATCTGTGTAATCTTTTCAAACTGCCTCTGCTGCTTCCTCCCTCCCCAACAGAAGTAATGGGTTCATGGTTTTCTTTGACTATAAAAACTAAAAACAAAATGAAATAATGTAGTTGTGTGTATAATTGAAAGCAAATGCAGACTCACTTGAAGCTACTGTATGGCTTTGGAGTAAAGTAATACTGCTCCAGGATGGCAAACACAAGATTAAGATTAGGACCAATATTTGTTCCCTACAAAATGTCACTAGGACTGGAGAAAAAGCCTAAGAAAAAATGCCCTCTTACTTCCAGCATTAATCTTCCTTTTTCCATGAAGATGCTTTCACCTTTTTTCTATTCGGCTGCTTATAGTTTTATTTAAAAAATGCTGAAATAAAATAGATAAAGGTATGAATGCATTACATAAAAGGATTATATATGCTGTTTGAAAGGAATGCAAAATCCTTTCTGGCCTCGAACTAAAAGCAGATTGCTGCTGCTGCTACCTTTATTTCTGTTAATCATTTAGCTGCTTGTTCCCTCGGGTCAGCCTGAATCTCCTGGTTTTTTCCTTTTGATTCAAAGATGTTACTTTGCCTCATGCATCCTAAGTATCTAGCTGGTCTTTGCTTTCCTCCTTCCAGCAACTGTATCTAATTTTTCTGGATATGGTACCCTTCCCCCCCACACACACTTGTTTTTAAATTCAGATGAAAGAGGTGATGAGTACTTTCATAAGCTTATCGCAGAATTTTAAGAGCTCGAGCCATGCCAACACGCCAGGTTGTGGGGGCTAACTAGAGCCCTGGTGACACCCTGTCTGTCTAACCACTCCTTGCACGACTGCTGGCAAGCCCTTCAGCTCTGCTAAGCACCTATTTAACATGGAATCTTGACTCATTCTGCTTCTTGTGTACACTGCAGGGGCAGAATAATTCAGAGCACTTCTGAGATTTACCTACATGTGCACATCTGTAGTGCACCAAAAAGGAGCAAAATTGTAACTTCGTCCTTAGTTTTCTAGTTTCCTATAGGACCCTAGAGAAGAATTTGGTATGCTAGTAAAGTCTAATTACATAAGGTAATAACTTTCCTTCCTACTGGAGGCCCAGTAACTTATAGATGAACATGTTCAACTGTGGGTAAATGTGTCCTATAAAGCAATAATGAAGAAGTGGTGACTTCCCCTTTTTGATCAACACCACAGAGGAAGATGATGCAGGTGAGCTGCTATCTGAAGTTGAGTGTTTCATTCTCAGTGTGGCCTTTACAAATATTGCCTTCCAAGAGAGAGAGCTTAGTGAAAACACAAGTGAGGATTATCTACAAGAACTGTTCACATACTCCTAACAGTTTTTCTGGGGGGTTTTTTGTTTTGTTTTTTTTATTGGGGTGGGGGAGAACACTTTTTCCAGTATTCCTTTTCTCAGATGAAAGCCAGTATTTATGTTCATATCTTCAAGATTGTTTTGGGCCTGTCCTGTCCTCACTGCATGATGAACTAATTGTAACTAGCTCAACATGACTCTTTTGTTGCCAGTGCAGCTGTTCACAAATGAAGCCCTCTTCCCATAGGGTTATAGTTTAATCTTGGTTTATATGGACAATCCAAACCAACCAGTCTGTCACATCACTGCTCTTATAGCATGTCCTAAATTCTTTGAGTTGCACCTGCCTTCAAAGTGCATCTCCATGATGCCATTTGATGGGTTTCACCCTGACCTTGCTTTCACCAGGCTTCAACCTGAGCTGCTTGTATAAACCCCTCTCATTTCAGCTGGGTTATTTTGTGAAGTGGTGGCAATTTCCTAAAAATCATTGCGAGTACTGCTTTGGACTTTGGAAGTCAAAATAAAGCAAGCACTTTAAGGTTATTGTAGCATGAAGAATGATAAGTGGTTCTCTGAATTTGCAAAAGACTGTACAAATCTTCTGATGGAGTCAGATTATGTATATTAAAAATAAAGTGAACTATAATATTTATCTAGTTTTTGCTCGGTGTAAGATCCCTTGATACAAAGAAAAAGTTCTTAAAAGTTAGGCTTCTGTGGGGCTGCTTTAAATAGCTTGAGTTTGGCAACTGAGTATAGAGATGGGTTGTCCAATCACTTCCAACCACATAAGAAGGCAGAGTTTACCCTGTACAATCAATCAGTGAGTTGCATCAGCTACTTCAGAGGAAGTTGGAGACATGCTAAACACTTAATTTAAATATGATGTTCACATGTGGTTATGAATGGAAAAATATTTCTGTATAATATGATCTGAACCCTTCCAACTTCTGACGTTGATCTGAATTTGGGGATTGGATTTTTGTTGTGAATCCTGCATTTAGTATAAAAGTACTCTTATTGGCAGTAAAAATGCCAGTAATGTTGACTGGAATCCTTGTTACTTGCGGAGATAGAATGTATTGGTATCTTCAGATAACGGGGCTCAGCCTCCAGTGCTGCTGCCGAGAGAAGTCATTTTCTATAAGGATGGCCAAGATGAAGCAGTAGTCTTGGCTTTTCAGACTGGATAAAGGTTGATGGCAGGACAGCACTATATACAGATGAGGTCAGTATCACTATGTGAAATGCTTAGCATTGGAGAAGTGCCTTAGAGTAAGGAATAGAATCCAGGTCTCTTGAGTCCTCATCTAATTCTGTTCTTGATGGCATTTGAAGTAGTTCTGCTGAATGGTATTTGGAATATGGTGGGGAGGCCAACACTGTCAAACCTAGATGCCTAAAATAAACATGCTTAAGCATTAACCTTGGTAATTAAAGTTCCCGAACTGTCAAACATAGAGCCTCCGGATATTCAGCTGCTACTTTGGAAGCTAGGTATGCTCACATGTCCACCATCCTTTTTTGAACATTTTGGTTAAAGTTGAATATCCTGTCCATCTCGTTCTCAAGAAACATGGATTAAACCAGGATCCTGTTGTGCTCCTATTATTATGGCTTTTTACAAGTAATTGGGGTGGGAAAGCCTAGCTATAATAGCAAAACTCCATCCTTTTGCAGTCCACAGGGGTACTGTATAAATGAAGCAGTCATTTTTGTGCAAGGCCTTAGTTTTTTCTTTT
>NW_017729029.1:53213778-53217893 GCF_001723915.1 Gavialis gangeticus
TGCCCCTGTTGTGCTCCTATTATTATGGCTTTTTACAAGTAATTGGGGTGGGAAAGCCTAGCTATAATAGCAAAACTCCATCCTTTTGCAGTCCACAGGGGTACTGTATAAATGAAGCAGTCATTTTTGTGCAAGGCCTTAGTTTTTTCTTTTCAAATTTCACTCAAGTCTGTGCCCCAGGGACCAGTGAAATGGGCATTTCAGCATGCATCCCTCAAATGTCTCACACATGTACCAGGCCCAGCCTCTCCCATGTTTACCAGTCTGTGGGTAATTGTTTCTGAGTAGTTGCTCAACCACAATGGGATGTACAGGGGGTAAAGATGTAATGGTGAACTAAAAATAGCCCCAAGCAATGAAAATAGCTAAGCTCAGACTGCTGGCACAAGAATAGTTCCTGCTGTAGAAATATGGAATATTTATGGACTGGTGGGAGCCAGCTGTGAAACCTTGACTTTACCACAGGAGCTTCTGTAGAAACTGTTCATTATCCCCTTGCATTATAGCCTGAGAGAAATGCTGATCTCCACCTTGCCATGATTCTTCTCACATGTACAGGCCTCCTAGGTTGCATAGGAACAATGGTTACAGTGTGCAGAAGGATTCCAGTGGCAGTGCTGCATCCCAAGACAAGAATGATCCTTCCTTCCAGCACTGCAGCAATATGAAGCAGACCTGTAGGAGGATTTCCTCCATACACAAATCTGTTAAGGGGCTACAGGTTCCTTTGGGGGTGAAGGAATCTCACAAAGGATGACACTGAACTCTTGTTTATAAACTGACCCCAGTTTACTGCCCTACCAGTCCTCTGCCAAAAAATGATGCAGCTTCTGCAAGGTGTCATAGGCCTAAGAGGAAATGCATGTTACTTCATCTGCAGTCCTACCTTACCAGGGCTGAGTTCTCTCATTTGACTATCTGGGTTGCCTGTGTCACCATAGGCACGAGTTGAAGGCAATGGAGGTTCAGAGGCAGTTGAAGCCAGAATTTGCAAGAGACAGTAAGAAAAGAATCCATTCTCTCTCTTTTTTTTTTTTTTTTTTTGTCCACTGTGGAAATGTGGCAGAAGTCAGCAACTGAAAAACAAGTTCCAGAGTAGTTATAGGCTGGAATGACTCTTAAGACAATCAACTTGAGTTTCTGGCATTCGTGATCACTTCTGCAGTACCAGCCCAGAGGGAGCAGACCAGCACGCACAATCAGTCCTGCAATAACAGATCAATGTTTCCAGCTTTGGGCTACTCCCTGACTCTCCATAAACAAACCACACTGTAGCAGTCCCACAATAACAAGCCACTGTGCACACAAAAAAAGGTTTCAATTTCAGCTTCCCCTGGAGTTGTTATAAATGAGTGTAGGCAAAATAAGTCTGTCCAAGCTACATTGACAGTGCCTGCTCAACCAATTAGCCAATAACCAGAAGGGTATTAAGAATAAAGTCACACTGTTAGTTTTAATGCAAATGCACTGTAGTCAGCTTAGTTTTTAATAGAAAAATGACTTGTTTATCAAAGATTTAGAGAGACCAAAAAACACAGGAAGTGATGTCACAGTAAGAAAATAACTGGACCACTTGTACAGGGCAAGGATACCAAAATGCTTTCCTCCATCTAGTCAGTAGCAAAGGTACATGTACTGTCCAGCTAATAAGATTTTTTTCTAGACATGTCCTGCTTTGTTCTTGTAACTAATAATAATGCGTGTGTAACAAGTTTAATCTCCAGATTTCAACATAGAATGAGTATCCTCAAGAACAGCTTTCATTTTTTTGAAACACAATTATTTTTAAGCAATTTCAGATTCTTTAGAAACAGGCAACTTCACTGTCATGGGTTTGGAAAGCACCACAGTATTTTGCAGGTCTATGGTACTTCTATCCAAGCTACCAAAGTACTTTGCAAACAATAACGAGTTCAGCCTCGCTGCTCCCCAGTGAACTGGTAAGTAGCAGAATCCCCATGTTATCGGGCACAAAGATGTGAGAGTGATTGCTCACTTGGGGAAGCCAGGAATGAAATTCAAGTCTCTGGACGAGACCATCTTCAGGAAGCAAAGACAGTCTGTTACCTGAAATGTTACTGGCTGACCAATGCCATGACCAGCTTGTAAACCTGATCTTCCACTGCCTTGCACATAGGGTCATCATTTGCACCTGGGCAGGTCCAAACACCTGTTCTGCACAAGGTTAAGGGCTGACAGATGGGGGAATTGAACGAATTGTGTCTAACAAAGGGACTGCTTCAGTTAGTAGCAGCCTGTTCTACCAACTGCTATAGGTTTCCTAGGCAGACAAGGTTCTTCGGGTAGATATGGTATCTTTTATTAGACCAACTAAATAGTTGGAAAAATTGTTCTTTGGAAACTTTCAGGCACAAACACCCTTCTTCAGGCATAGGGAGAGTCTGTTGTTGTTTTGTGTGCTCTCCTGGGTTTCCTAGGAAGACAAGCTGCTGACTGCTCATATCAGTACTGGCCCATGAAAATGAGCGACTAATTGTTCTGCTGTGACTCCCCGGCTTTCTGGGGCATTATTTACTGTGCTGTCCCCGGCACTGGGGAGACAAGGACTTGAAATAGCTGGGGGGCCCCAGTTGTCCTGAGAAGCTGTACTTTGCATGGCCACGTGGGAGATGCAGATTCCTTTCCTGTCCTGGGCCTTGCACCATTTCCCATCAATCTCTTCCTACCATTGTGACAGAGGGGGCAAGCAGGGAACTGCCCTTTTCAGGCTTCCTGTGTCTAGTGATCTCAGTAAAGTATCTTGGGGAGGCATGGGAAGGAGGACATGGAAGAGGAAAAATGTGCTTATCCTCCCAGCTCAGTTGCGGGACTGGAATCAGTTAGGAAGATTCTTAAATGCCAGTTCTGCCTTAGGCTGTTGCCTTTGTCGTCTTGTATGTACCAAAAAATGTTTGAGCCTGCTCCCTCAAATGTTCCAGTACAGAGGTGGGCTCAAGTTATTTTGAGACTGAACACCTTATTTGATTTTTTTTTTAATTATTATTATTATTGTTTTTACACATGTAATCCAAGGTTGTCTTTACATTTCTTTTTTCAAATGGGAGCATGGAGTACCCTGCAGTATTGATTAATTATCAGCTTGTTTGTTTCTTATGAGAAATATGCTTAAAACTATAAAGAAAAATAAAGTCACAATCCTAGGAAAAGAATGTTAAAATATCCAAAAAGTAGTTAAGATCAAAATGGACCTTATTTGAGCAGGGGCTCTGCCTATGGTTACCAGATTTGTATTTTTACTGCTAAAATGGTTTAGGTCAGGCCTTTACATTTAGAAAATGTAGTTTATCTGTTTGAATATTGCATGGCAAATTTTCATTAGCAATAAAAAAATTAAAAACAAAAAAAAAAAAAATCAAATAAAGAATTCCAAAACAAACTTGTCTGTTTTTAACAGAAGTGTCCTGCGTTCTGCTGTTATTCTTTTTAAAAAGAGAAAAAACATGTTTGCCATAAACAAAGTGCCCAGTGAACATTTCAACTGGCTACATGCCAATGTTGAATGCGAAGATGATGCGCCCCAGGAAGCGGTCGTTGTGAACATCATTCACAATGCCTTTCCCATTCAGTTTGCACTGAATGGGGACAAAGTAATTCTTCTTCACATCTGTAAAGTGTATAGCCACCAGTGGGGATGTGTAGTTGACCTGAAAAGGGGACACATTGGAGAAGCACAACTTGAATAAGCAAGATACACACAGTCACATCCCATGGAACACTGCTAAGAATAAGAATCCACATCCTCAATTGATGTAAATTGGCTCAGCTCTTTTGAGTCTACTAGGATCAGTATTTGTCTGTCAATCTGGACATGTGTATGTTCTGCCCGAGTGTAGCCTGTTTCTTAGGTTCATTTGCCAGGGGTGGGAATAATGGCTATTGAAGTTTAATAAAAAAAGTTTTCTGTCAGCTTAAGGTGTTGATCTCTATCCTGTAATGAAAAGGAGTAATGTTCCTTTGCCTGATGTGTCCAAGGTCCATGCTCTTGTAAAACCCTAGCAAGTAGCAAATGCATCATGAGGGAGCTGCTATTTACCGTCATATCTTTTACATTTGGTTTTATGTAATCAGAAATGTTGATGCCCCTTACTGCCCTC
>NW_017729029.1:53217986-53218347 GCF_001723915.1 Gavialis gangeticus
CCCCCCCCCCCCCCCCCCCCCCAAAACCATCACAGTGTTGTGGTCAGTGAATACAGTGCAATACAAAGAAGGCCAAATCCTGCTAATTGAATGCCTCCAGGGAGACTAGAGCCAACATCAGCAAACTGATATTTACTTTTGAATAGCTCAGTTTTTGACTGCTTGTTTGTTGGTCACTGCTAGGAAACGGGGTGTAGATGCTTGAAGCCAGGTGTCCTAAAAGCAAGCCACCCTAAGTGAGAGGCTACCCAGGGATGAGTCAACACGTGGAACTACTCTAGAGAATGAGCTGCATGAGATTTTGCATCCCCACCCAGCCCCCCCCTATATTTCCCATTTTATTAATGGAAAAGACTGTGGA
>NW_017729029.1:53218358-53220073 GCF_001723915.1 Gavialis gangeticus
ACCTCCTAATATCAAGCCAAAATAAAATCCAGGGCTGCATTCAGACAAGCAGGGCCACACAGTACGTGACATCACAAAACACATCTGCGGCACCACATACTGCATCAGTTCTCCGCCCTGCAAGGGGGGGGGGTTGACCCCTGGATATCCAGGGGTTAAAGAAACTTGCAGGGGGAAAAAGCAGAGCAGCGCGCACATGGGCAGCATACGCTGCTTATAACTGGAGATTTGCCAGCCAGAGCCACACTGTGGCTGTCGGCAAGGCTCTCTGCAGCAGGATCACTGCTGCTACCCTGGGAGGCCCCAACAATCTCAGGTAAGGCTGCTGAGGCCAGGTCAGTTCTGGCCCCAGCTTCCCCTACCCCACCCGGGGTAACTTGCCTCATGCCAGAGGGCATGTAGCACAGCCGTTCCCCGGGGAAAACTAGCAGCAGCACAAGGTGTACTGCTGCTACTTGTCCCCAGGGAACCAACTGTCCACACATGTGTGGACATGGCCCAGGAGCCCAATCTTACTAGTTTGCACCTCCAAGGGGTGCTCTCTAGCTAGTACAGGCAGGTATAATTTCTAGCCAGCACTGCCCTTACCACCACCCCCCGCCCCCATCCCTCTCCCACCCCAAAGAGAGGCCAAGACAGAATTAAGAGCAGAGGCTCTACTTACATGAGTGTGCTTTCCATAGTAGGGATAGTACATGAGATCAAATGTTCTACTTTCTGGATAGAAGTCCACTGATTTGAGATCACTCACATTGCCTTTCTGAGATTAAAAATAGACATGTGTTTAGTATATGGGCTGTACAATACAGCTGCCTTCAGAGGAATGGTAAGGAGCTTTTATAATTGCCTCTCAAAACCCCCAGCACAAAAGGACTGGGGTATTGTCACCTACTTACACAGAGCATGTTTACTATTAGAACCAGCTGCAGCTGGGATGAGTCAGAAAATAACTGCCAGATCATGAAAGACAAAGTTTATGATATTTGTCACTTATACATCTGTCACCGTGTTTCATGGTATAGTTATTCCTAGCTAAGGGCCTGATTCAGTGCCTGCTGAACTTGGGAGTCTTTCCCACATCCTAAGTGTTGGCAAGGCACTCGGCACCACCCAGGCCAGAGGAGCCATGGGATTCTACGAGGAACAAAGCACCCTCAGTGGAGGAGCTGGGAGGGCTCAGTGCAACAAGATGCAAATGGCAGCTCACCCAGAATCAGGCTAGGGAAAGAAAACAGCTGACTCTTGGACCTATTTGCCTTCTAAGAACTTTCCCAGCCTGCAGCCCCTATACGGTAAGCAGACCTCACAATGCGCATCACACAGCAAATGTTTGGGGCCAACGTGAGTGCAGGTGTAATCCCATTGTACTTTTACCAGTTACCAAGGCGGAAAGGTGCTTGTTTATGCAATATAACAATGAGCCAAATTAAAGTCATACCTGCACTCTACAGTCCACGCTCACCGGTGTCCCAGCACCAGCCTGGTAGCCTATGATCTATGGAAACAAATTCACAATTCTGTGAAATGGGGAGCAAGACCATGCAAATCCCAGCTCCCACTCCAATTATTTTTCTCTATCACCAAGTTGCTTATCTGAATAGAATCTTTCTATACTCAGAGGTGTGTCCTACAAGCAGGGAATGAGGCCATTTATGCTGACGGCATTTCCCGTGCTTGCTTGTCTTGGACACCAAATTTGCAAGATCTTGGGACTG
>NW_017729029.1:53225073-53226557 GCF_001723915.1 Gavialis gangeticus
CCATGCAAATCCCAGCTCCCACTCCAATTATTTTTCTCTATCACCAAGTTGCTTATCTGAATAGAATCTTTCTATACTCAGAGGTGTGTCCTACAAGCAGGGAATGAGGCCATTTATGCTGACGGCATTTCCCGTGCTTGCTTGTCTTGGACACCAAATTTGCAAGATCTTGGGACTGGGACCCCAGAACTCAAAGAAGGTAGGAGACCAGTTAAAGAACAGAAGCTTTTCCCTGCCAGGTTAGTAAAAACTGCAGCAAGGCCTCATGTGGCAGTTTCTACAGGGTTTCAAAACTGTGTTCATTCTTTGAAAACCAAAAGAGCCACCTCTACTAAGCAACCAGTAGCTGTGGTTCCTCACATAGCTGGTTTACATCCTGACTTTACAGAGGCAGTGCCAGGTATCCAAAGACACTACTTTTGATCTTCACCAAGAGCCTGGCCCCTTTCCAAGCAGGTCATGAATACTCTCTACAAGTGGTTTTGCCAACAACATACACATTGGTTCCACTGCACGCACTCATTTCAAGTAATGCACTCTTCTTAAAAAAACAAACAAACTGGTTATAGAGATCAGAGTATGGGAGGTGGCCTTAAACATAATATCTGAAAGATAGCTGGCTGAGGCCCCAGCAAATAATTCTACTCTTGCTGCTCAGTTCTTAACCAAATCCTGAAGCAGGAGCCTTTGCAATGTTTTCTTGTTTGAATATCTCCATACTGCAAATGGAGATGCTGTTTTCTAGCTGAATTTATGCTGGGACAGGAGGTTATCAGATCAGAGAATTGGACTTGTTTCAGTCCCAGCCTAATCCTGAACCTACAGTACTATACAGTGTCTAAAGAGTCAAGGTGGCTGGATTTTTCCATACCCGGTTCATCTTCAGCAGAATGCATGGCTGGCCTCTTGAGTAGCCGAACGTTGGATCCTCAATTCCAGAACAATTCTGCAGAAGTGAGCGTTTGAACTGGCAGGCCCTCTTCTGCTCACTCTCATCCCCCTCTTGAATAAAGTACTGGCCTGCTATGCACTCAATGTTTTTTTCCTCTTGAACAGTGTCATTGTAATCTAAAATGAACCAAGAGGTGGTTAATGCTTTCCAGAACTTTGTCCAGGGCCCCACACTGTAGATACATCCTGACATCAGCAAAAGGATTTTCAGAGACGCCTAAGAGAGTGAGAAAATCCCATTGCAAGAGTCCAGATTTAATACGAGGCTAAGCAGAAGCTCAAGGTATGAAAATTGCACTGACCTTTGCAAGGAAAATATATTAATACTGTGCCAAGTACTATAAGCTTTATAGATGGGGGAACTGAAGCACAAGAGATGATTATGCACCCTCCATCCCCCCCCACCCAAGTGCCCCTGCCCAAAAGAATGGGTCATTATCAAGGAACCCAAAGCCTGCCTGGTGGCACCAGCTGCATAAGCACCAGTTGACCATGCCAATGCAGGCCTCGTGTCGCCATCCCCGCCTACTCAC
>NW_017729029.1:53227155-53242691 GCF_001723915.1 Gavialis gangeticus
CATCCCCCCCCACCCAAGTGCCCCTCACTCCCCACCCACAGCCCACCAACCCTCCAGGTGTCCCAGGTCCTGCAGCCCCTTGCCCCCACCCCCAGCAGAAGCCAAGCCTGGGCTGCCACTCGTGGGAGGCAGTGGCTGCTGTAGCCAGACCAGAGCATGGAGCCTGGCTCTCCTACCCCACCACCCGGCCCCTCTCACACAGGCAGCATGGCCAGAGTGGAGCTAGGGAGGAGGGGAGGATGCGGGTTGCCCTCTGTGGGCTTGGGGCTCCCTGCCCTGCCGAACTTCCCCCGGGGGCTCCGTGGCCCAGCAGGAGAGACCCAGTGGGGGAGGAAGCACCACTCCACCATACTGAGGTGCCCTCTGCCTACCCAGCAGCAGCAGGGGCACAACTCCATGCTGCCATACCTCACTTTGGCAGCCACGATGGCACGGCACTCCCTACTGTGCCGGGTCCCATTCACTGGGATGCAGAGGCAGGTTCTACCTGGAGCTGGTCCAACCCGGATGCAGCCCCATGCCCTGCTGTGGGTGCAGAAATCTTGGGAGCAGGGGGGCACATGCCCCCTCTGCCATGTTACCTTGGCCCTCCTGCCCCGCTCTGCTGCATTGCCTCTGCTCCCCACCCCCACATTACATCGCCTGTGCCCCACCCCCACCCCTCCAACATGTCGCCTGTGCCCCCGGATCCCTGTTTATCACAACCCCATCCAAAGATGTTGCAATCCCACTTGGGGTCATGATGACCCACAGTTTGGGAACTGCTGCTTTAGGATGTCAGGGCTTGTGCAGCTGTTGTTGAGTGACCCATACCAAGTTAACATTTCTGCATGATGCGTGGGATCTATTTTGTTCATATAACAGATGCTTAATTGCTGGAAAAGGCACATGGGTACCTATCACCTTTGAGACATGCAGACTGTAACTGAAATACAAGCCAGCTAATTTACCTGCGAGGAAGCGGTGCATACTGTCCACATATGGAAGCCAGCTGCTAGGCTCTGATACGTTGAAGGCAATGGTAAACCCATGTATGTATGGTCTAATCATTACTCCTGGCAAATAAAACAGACTCTGTTATATTAACCAGCCACAGACATTTTATCAGTGTGTGAACTGAAGGCCTCCAGCATTGTGATCCCCATGTATAATTATAACTATAATCATCATTACTGATTGCTGACTGCAGCAGTAAGACACAAGCCCTGCCTCAAGGAACTTACAGAATCATTTTGCTGAGACCCTTGACATGGACATGACTCTTCGGTTCTCCATGAAACAGTTGAAGGTACCTGACCATCAAAGCCCACAAGACCAGGTCTTTAGTGGGTATGAATCTGGGCAGCCCCGCTGCCTGGATTTCCACCAGCTGAGAATCCAGCCCACTGTCTCTGCAGATCATCAACATCCCCGGGGGTGTTCAAGAGGAAGCTGGACAAGCACCCTGTTGAGCTCGTTTGAGGCCAATTACCTCCCACCCATGGCAAGGGACTGGACTTGATGATCTTACAGGTCCCTTCCGGTCCTCCTTTCTATGATTATAGGATACATCAGTGTAGCCACCCGAAGAGAGATTTTGCTGCTTCCTCCCATGTTAACAGAGGGTTTAACTCCTGGTGCTTCCTACATCCAAAAACTATTCTAGGCATGAGAACATACACCATTTGATTTTGTCTGAAGATTTCAGCTTCAAGGTATCTGTAAAAGAACTGGAATTTTGATTATTTAAATAATACTTTTTCCAGGAAGAGCAAAAACAAAGCGTGCATTCAGGCAGCTAGTTTGATCGTCCCCTAGCCATGAGCAGGGCTCTGAGAAAGCATGGTTGGATATAAGTTGAGGTGCTTACCTGGCGGAGCAACTCTATCCCTGTATGTCGGTGCGTAGGGGTTCAGCGTGAGCACCATTATGTACATGCAGAAGGCGAACAACCCAGCCAGACATAAGTACAAAATGAAGTAAAACAATAAGATCAAGCCTGCAAAACACAGAGGGCACGTTGCTGTTCATACAACCATTAGCAGTCCCACCTTCACACAAGGACACATTAATAGCTCTTTTCAGCACTTACTATTCTTTGACGATTATTGACATTGTACATTTGTTGAAGCAATGACCCTTTCCCTGGCTCCCCAACACACACACACATACATCCAACCCACCTTCACCCTTTGGGGAAAATTTGGTTCAGGATCTATAATTCTCAACCAGATGCTATCTCCAAGTGGCCCAGACAAAACCCTAGCTCTGAATTCCTCTGGATGCTGGGAAAGATGGAATTCTAACCTACATTCCCCCTTTATGGTTTGCTCCAGCCCTACCCTATATCCCACAGCTCAAACTGGACCCAAATCTCATCTCATTTGGCCTGAGTAGTTGCAATATCGAAATCATATGTGAAAGGGCCATTGAATTGCTCTTGCACATATTTAATTCCTTAGAATTCCAACAGGAAAGATGATCCCTCACTAATCAGCTGTTTGACATCACGATCCAGATCTCTGGGGAACAATGCGAACAACATTACACAGAAACATAGCAGCTCAGAAATACACATTCATTTGGCTTTTCCCCAAGCCCATAGGCCAAACAGCAGTATTTATTTTTTCCAGGACCAGGGCTGGGGTTGTCTCCTGAGAATACAGTCTATGAATAAAAGCCAGTGATTCAGAAAATAAAGTTAGACCATAACACAAACATTTCCCAAGAAAAGAGTGATTCCAGTTTCAAAGCAAGCCCTGAGAACACAGATGTGCACTTTCACCTCCCTGTTCTCTAGGTGTTTATGTTGGGGGAATTTTTAGTGACGGGAACTAGATGGGAACGTACATTCAGCTTCGGGCTGAACAAAGGAGGCTCAGCAGGGGAGCTGAGGTGTAGGGGAGCAGAACCAGTAGAATACAGAGCCATGGTGGAGGAAGACGTTCATCGGCTCTGAGATCTGAGAGCAGGCTCTTGACATGAGTGAAATCTGAAGAAAATTCCTGGTTCTCGCTCTCTTCCCCAAAAGGGGCCAGGGCTGGCACATAGAGCTGAATTCTTGGGCAGCAAAGAGTTGGTCAACAGCCCTTTAGTTTAATTCCCTCTGCTTTTGGAAGAATTAAAAATACCCCCTCACCCACTTTCCCAGGGGTTTAGTATCTTGGGGGCTTCTACTGCATGGCTGCCAAAAGGGAGTCTGATAAAAGCTGTATCATCAGCTAGGCCCAGAGAGTAAAACAGGTGCCTCAAGATTTCCCCTGCAAGCTCCTGGCACTGCCAGACTGAGGGGGAGCCAGGGCAACTTCTTTTGGTCCATAGGCTCCTTCTTAGAGGGTACAACATCTAAGGAACTCCACAGACCAGATTCTGTTCTCAGTTATCCTGATATAGTGGCCGTTGTAACGTCAATGGCATTACTCCAGATATAACCCCAAGAGAATGAAGGCAGAATCTGGTCTTGTGCATTTAAACTGGTGTGACTCTCCAGCTAGTTACCTAGCTTCACACATACCTGCTGGCATCATATCAGTGGGGTCTCTTCAAACGTACAGCGAGTGAGAGCAGAAGCTGAGTAACTGCAGGCTCCTTGACAAGAGGGGATGGCTTGGGCCTCAGCTGAGGAGAGCCCCATCACACAGCTACCACGACTCGCAGGCAGACACTGTTCCTTAGCAATGCAGCACCACTGGGCTTACCCCTCCCGTTATTTTTCAGTTCTGCTTTGGCACATGCCATGCCAAGTGCTGTCACAAACAGTGGCCACCTCGCAGGGCTATTCACACTGGGGTCAGAGCACCTTAAGCCCTGAGGCTCTTCTGAAATGTATAGCCAGGAAGCAGTGCACTGTGCAAACCCAGTGCCAAAACATCACTGCTCTCTGCCATTCAGCCATGAGTAAGCTTGCTTATAAAACAGCAAAAAAGACTTGGAAAACTTGTGTGTTCACCTTCATCACCATGTATTCAAGGAAAAACAATTCAGGCCCTGGAACACACCCTTCCTTTCAGTTGGTACTTGTCAGAGATGTGGAAGGTAAAGACCATTCTCCCCTTAGCTTTCATTAGTTGGCACCTTCATTTTAGAAGTGTATTGGAGCCAAGGCCCAAAACTACATGGAAAGAGCTCTCTCTGAGATACCCTGCTGAGCCTGCTCCTTGTGCTGTGTAGGGTGGTACCTGTGTGGGTGTGGGTGGTACGAAGCATTGCTCAGTTCTGGGATGCTAAAGACCAATAAAATCATGTGTCATCAAATAATAAACACATAAGTGTGCAGAACATTAAAGCATTTGGGGCTGGAACTAGATGGCCTCCTGAGGTCTCTTCCAGCCTCCTCATTCTCTATGATTATGTGCTGGTTACAAAATTATTACAATGTCTATATAATTTATGGTTATTACTCAGCACCTGGAGCACATCTGTGGGAGGGGGAGGGGAGTGAGGTATATTTTGTAGTCTTATTTTTTACATAGAATTGTTTTTATAATTTTATTTAAATGAGCTAAAGGCACCAAATTCTCTGAAAATTAGTGTTTGAGGCTTCAAGAATCACAGGAGATTTGAGTGAATTAAAGCCTCCAGCCCCAGCAAACAACCTGCAGCTCTAGTCAACATATCCATTTTGGTTGCATGTCTCCAACCTGACACTCGTGTACGAGTTCTTTAAAGACAATCTCCACCATCATTCAATCCACAGTGATAGTGTCTTCATTTTATATCTGCCATAAGCACTGCCAAATCAGGCTCCCTATGCATCTGGGACATCTTACATGTCATCTGACTGCATTGTAGCACATAGCATTGGCTGACCCCTGAATCATATCACTAGCTGGGTAGCTTTACAGCTGCTGTAAATTGATCCTTTTTTGTTCTGGCTGCAGCTGATTTTACACAATAAGTCTCTTGGCTTATGTGAGGACAGTCACTGTGGGCTTTGCAGGAGACTAAAAACTTGGCAAGAGAAATGAACAAGTTGCAAGGCTTGTCTGTTTGCTACTAGAGCCAAGTGCTCAGTGTTGCCAAATTGCCTGTTCTTTGTGTTTTGAAAAAAACCTGCTGATCATCACATTGTCTGCAATTGCTTTGGGACTTTGCAAATGCCTGAGAATATCACTGGCTAAACCAGGCTGAGGTAAATACAGAGTTGCTGCCCTGAGGTCAGCAGTACTACTGCAACACAAAATGCATGTGATTTTAAAATAGAGCCCAACCCAATAGCTTTCAAGCCAGTGAACAAGTTGCCAGGAAAACACTGCTGAAAAAGCCCACTGCATCATGCATACTGTCAGTACTGAGCCCTGGACCAAGCTGCAGGAGCAGTGCTACTGGGGCTGTATGAGTAGCACCTGCTCTCAGTCACAGTCCCATAGTGCCTGTTTTCAACCATTTCCATCTGGCTTTCTGGCCTGTGTTTTTTTGTTTTGTTTTTTTTTTGTTTTTTTTTTTTTTTTTTTTTTTTTTTAGAGGTGGTGGATAATGCTGTCAAAGAAAATCCTAGCTAGGGAGTCAGATCCTGCCTCCCTGAATCCCGCGCAGTGCTATTGATTTACTCATGTAGGTAAGAACTTATTGTGGCCTGGCCACCCATGTTAATGGAGTTACTTTTGTTCTACAGTGGGGTAACCATGAGGCAATTTAGACTCCCACTAAGCCCTGCCTGTTCTACAAGGGCAAAGATGTACATATCAAAGGACTCCACAATCTGCATATTGAAATCTAAGCTAACCAAAGGTAATGCTTCCCTGAGGCGTCATAGAGAAGTAGGGCTGGAAGAGACCGCAAAAGGTCATGTAGTCCAGGGGTGGTCAACCTGAGCCTGAGACAGAGCCAGAATTTAGCAATGTACACTGCCAAAGAGCCACAGTAACACATAACAACGTGACGTAACGGCTATGGAAGCAGGTCACTGTGTGCTTGTGCAAAGATTCAAGAAGATGCATATTAACTTCTGAAGAGCCACATGTGGCTCTGGAGCCACCGGTTGGCCACCCCGATCTAGTCCAACCCCCTGCCTGAGGCCAAATCATCCCTCTCCAAACTATTTTATCAAGGCCCCATTAGACACACCATGCCACAGAGGCATACCAGGAGATGAGAATCTCCTCTGTGAATGCACAATCATCAGAAAGGCCCTGCAAGTACTTTTAGGTCCAGATTTTTCAGCCTAGCCACATACATCACATTATAAACAACACATACAAACAGTCAGTAAGACACCTAAATGGCTACCGTTCACTTAAAAACCAAACTCATGTCCAAATGAAGATATTAGATGGGTAGTCACATGCATGTTCTAAAAATCAGGCATTGGAATTGAGAACTGCAATTGTAAGCATCTCCAAAATCATCTCCATTTACCTTACTTGGTGCTTGTTTAAGTGTCGTCTCTCAGCACATTCAATGCTGCAAAAAAAGGCCAGGTTGGCCTCCTAAAGCAGCGGTTTCCAACCTTGGGTTGTAACCTAAATGAGGGTCATGAGGGCAATGCCGGCGGTGCTGCACACAAAGGATAAGCCACACCACGTGCTGGGAGCTCCCCCACCCCCAGACTGCTGCACTCCGCTCCCAGCAGCTGGTCATGGCAAAAAAAAGTTGAGAACCACTATCCTAGAATTTGAAATCCTCCATGTCTCCACAGAGTGGACATCACTGACAGCAGCACGGGGAGCTTCCATGCCACCCATCAGCCCTGGTCTGGGAAGGCAGCTCCAACTTTAGTGCCTACAACAGGGGCCTACAACGAGGCAGCAGCTCTCCCCACTCCCAGGTGAATACACGGAATGATTAAACACTCTCAGATTCATTCATGTCCACTCCTAGATAGCACCAGAAGTTTAATTCTTCTCTAGCTCTTGGTGTTTTTAAGGATGTTAAAAAAAAACAGCTATTACAACACAAAGGTCAAGGGACAGAAACACAATCCCACTGACTTGTAACTCCTGTTCAACTGAATTTAGCCATAAAGCTGCAGTAAACTAAATTGTTTGATAGGAGCTGAACACATGTCAAAAGAGAGCCTGGGGCTGAAACTGATCTTTGATCACCAGTTAGTCTCACTCATGGTGCCTGAAATACTCAAGTCTCAGTGGCATGATCCTTAATTCCCTTAACTTGATCACGTTAAAGGCAATGGCTCACCAATGAGGGTGGCTTTCCCTGGACTGTATGCTTTTAAAAGGACACTAATTTGCCAGGATTCTACAGTTCTCTATAAAGCCACCTGTTAGAAAGATATGTGTGGTTCCCTTAAAATAACAGGATTTAGGTTGTATGTGCTCTGCTATATCCTAGCAAGGACACTGACAAACAAGCGAATCCCTTGTGAGAAAGAACAGAGAAGGAATGGAGGCACAGAACCTACCCCAGCTCTTAGCTGTTCTTCCCAGACATGTTCTGTTCTCTGGATCCCACAGGAAATTTTTCATTTCTTGAATTACATCTGCCCAAGTTTTCTTCGCCATCACTTCCTCTCTCCCTTCTCTGCCGGAGTTCTGCATTCGCTGTTCCTGCTTATTTTCCTGGAATAGTTACAAAACAACCCCCACAAACAAAGTAAGCATCTCATTGGCCAAAAATAAATGCAAAAGCACTTACTATCTGGAAATGGTTCAAATTTCCATTTTCCCATCATCACTCCTGTGTTATGGAGAGACAGCTTTTTGGCTGAAGTCATTTAGAATTACTTCTATCCCAGCATTAATTTTTCCAGGGGATATACAATAATGCTGTTAAACTGGGCACTATCCCATCATTCATTTGTAATCTGTGTGAACTTTCTAAAAGACGCTCTAAAAGATGGGAGAGTGTTTCTACAGCTCTCTTATGCATCTCTGTGATAAAAAATACAGTGTACTGAATTTGTGACAGGAGTCACCACTGAACACTGTTAAACTATGTCGTCCAAGTTCCTTCTCTCAGCATGCAAGTAAGTTTGCAGTCTTTGAAGATATGCTTGTGTCATTTGTTTTGGATTGCATGAGGTTCTAGAGATCTGGACCTATACAACAGCAGGAAAGTTTGATCTGTCTTAGCCTCTGGTAAAAGAAGTCTTCATAATTTTAGGCTCTGGACACAACTCTGAGTATCTTTTCTCAGCTGAAGGTGCCGGTGATGTGATGAGCTGTGAGGATTCTCTCTCGTGACACCCAAACTATGGGTAGGTGTTATGTCTCATTACACATGTGGAAGAACCTTCTTTTGAACTCGGTGCTTGAGTGACCCCGAGATCAACCTCAAACCATCTCGGAAATAAGTCTGGTCGTGGTTCCAAGGAAACATATGTCAGATGCCACCTGAACTGGGACTGCAGGAGAATACCACACAAAACCTGGTTCCGACATCAAACTAGAACTTCAGCCATGTTCTTCTTGCTTATCTGAACTACAGCTAAGCAAAAGTTTGGGGAAGGAGTTGAACCCAAACAGGTGCTGAAGCCAAAATGATGTTTTGTAAAGGCTCTCAAAGAAAACCCACTCCATTGCACACAGCTTTCACTAAAGCCTTTTTATAACACACATTCAAAGACAGCATGATTCACTAACCCATCCAAGAAGCAGGTTTACATTCAAGGTGGTCCTGCAGCCAGACACCTGGTTTCTGGTTTGGCTCAGAGTCTTTCTAAAAATTAAGGGGTACACATCTTTTGCACCATCTCACTGAGAAGGGTCTGATCTGAGAAGTTTGGCTAGTGAATGAGTTCCAAATGGCTCCGAATGCTTAGTGTTCTGTCTTATCTGCATCTTTTACAGATGAACGTGAAACAAGTTCAAGACTGGATTGGGATGTAATTTCCCCATAACTTCATGGTGCTTTGGTTTGGACCTGGCTGTAGTTTACACATATATTTCTCTGGACCAGGGGTTCCCAAACTGTAGTACACTGACCCCTGGAGGTATGCAAGACATCTCTGGAGGGGGGGCGGGGTACGAGAGAAAAAATGTGTAATAGTGGATTTAATTGTCATTATAACAATAATTGGAATTTAAGGGGTTAAAATATAAAACATATGCTGGTAAAGGTATGCAGGCAGCTGGTAAATCTGGAAGGGGGCACACAGTAAGAAAAAGTTTGGGAAACTCTGCTCTAGACAATTCTGTCTAGGAGCCAACTGTGCATGCCTCTCTAAAAGCCTCAGCAATCTTTACCTTGTTAAAGTCGAGGACTCAGATTAACACGCTGTCCATCTGCACCTGTTGGAGTTTAGCTATTATAAATCATAAATATCCAGTGGCTTCAGGAATGCCATTAGGGAGATTCCCAATAGCAGCTGGGAGCTTCAAGTTCAGTGGCTTTTCATTAACTCTTATTAAAAAAATTCTTCTGCTTCCAAAGGAAAACAACCCCCCTCAGAGGCACCACCTGCTGCTAATCCCATTATCCAGATCTCTTCTTGTGCACTCCATAAGTCACCCATTTTTTTTTTTTTTAAAGGCCTATTGAAGAGATGAGGAAATAAAAAATGTTCTTTGGGCACAACTTCCAACAAGTCAGATCTCTCCAGCAGCTGGATTATGCTATGCAGCCAGCATCTCAGTATTCCCCCGGATTGGCAATCATAAGACTGTGTAACAAATTATTGAGAAATGTAAGCGAATGTTATGCCTTTTAGAGCCTTCACCATAACCCCAGTATTTTTAGTAGTGGATATAATTGGCGCAGCCTAGCACTGGTATAAATCAGTATTGTCCCATGGACTTTGCTGACTTACGCTGTCTGGGAACCCAGCCCAGTATCTGTTAGAGATGTGTGTGCATCTAACTGTTGCTACTCCTGCAGCATTGAATGTAAAAAAAGCTGGAATCCCACTGTAAATCTGGAGGAACACACTGTTTGACTCCTACTGTCAGATATCTAGTTATTTCCCAAGTCATAGCTTCTTGTTAATACATCAGACACTGACCAGGCATCAGAAAACTGATTTCTTTGGATCAAGATAAGATCAGGGGATTTTATAGCCAGCTCCATACATTTCTGACTGTATAAGATTGGACTGTAGCCTGGTATCAAGATCCCAAATGAATGACAGTACGCACAAAAAGTGAAGAAAAGAAACCTCCTCTTCTTCTCACTTAAAAAAAAAAATGCTATTAGCTGATATTTTGGAAGCATTTCTGAGATCACCTGTACTGCGATTGAGATTACTTGGATCGAGAGAGTAGACAAAGAGAAGCCAATTAGAAATGCTTGGGGAAAAGCTACTCTCAGCTGGACTTGAGCCAACATTAAACCCTCAGTCATCTCATTCCTTTATTTCTTGCAATTCACAGAGCCATCAGGTCCTGAGCTGGGAAGATGACTCACATGCACAGCAATTAGCTAACAACTCTTTAAAAACTTTTTGGGAGGGGCAATACTTCACCCGACTCACCAGGGGGCAGTCTGGTGCTCTCCCAGAGAGCTTAGATCCATATAATCCCTTGCTGTCCCTTTATGGATGCATCTTGGCAGGGATAAAATTGTGATAATATCTCCAGTAAATCTGGCAGCGAGATAGTTCCTCCATGGGCCTGGCTTGATTGACTCCAATGAGCCATTTACATCAGGTGAGCACTCCCCCCCCCCATGCGTGGGAGGGCTTCATGATTTGCCAGGGGAAACAAACAAGCAGGGAATCAGTGTGTGAGGCCAGATATGATGATAACAGCCCCCACATTGATCAAGGTATCATCCTGCACTCCCAGTGGGTGCACAGCCCAGTGGGTGCTAAGAGGACTCCACACCTTGCAGGATCCAGCCCTGCTGATAGAGAGAAGCAGCAAGAACCCCAGATCAGCAGCTGCCAGCCAGCTGTGTGTTGGGGGTGGGATGCTGCTCCTTTACAAGACAGGTCTCAGCTTCTCCTGCAGTGCTCCAAACTGGGAGGGAAGCATTTAAGCACTGGCAGACTGGATCAGGCAGCCAGTCTGTACAGACCCCCGGGGTTGACAGGATCTGTTCTGAGCTGGAGGGACCTGTAAGGTGGTTGTGTCCAAGCCAGGAGTCTATGAAGCTGCCTGCTGGCATTTGCCTTGAATAGGGAGCTGCCCAGGGGATCCTCCAGGTCAGGTGGGCAAAATGCAGCCCGGGGTCCGGATGTGGCCTGCCAGGCTATTCTATCCAGCCTGTGGGGCCCCTAAAAAATTTAGAAAATTAATATTAATCTGCCCTGAGCTGCCTGTCATGCAGCCCTCAATGGCTTGCAGAAACTCAGTAAGCAGCCCTCTGCCCAACATAATTGCCCACTCCTGCTCCAGGTGATGCAAGTGGCATCACCAACACCCTGCTTCAACACCCACTCCTGCTGGAATCAGTCTGAGGCGCAGGGATGGAACACAGCCAGGACAGGACAGAGCAGGGTTCAATGCGAACCTCTTAACACTCCTCTGTGCTTCTGGAATTAAACAGGAGCCAAGTCTGAGCACTTGATTCTGCTGGGATGGCACCATCCCTGCCCAGGCAGAACTTGGACTGCAGGGCTATTAACAGTGACCTCAGCAAGAAGAGAACATGTGAACTAGGGAACAGGCAAAAACTCCTGGTGAAAAAGAAGTCAGCATTACTCTGTGGGGTGGGCGGGGAAGGAGCCAAGCACAGAGCAAGAAAAGCTGGATCTGCTGAGTGACAGACCAGACGACTGCCTATCGGTGTCTGTGCAGCCTGCAGGCATGTTGCTGTTAGTCACTAGCACTGAGAGGTCCCAAATGAGATCAAGGCTGTGCACAGACATGTGAGAGAGAGGATCTCTGCTTTACAGAGCACACAGTGGGCATGTCTACACGTGCCCCTGACTGTGCAGTTGTTACTGCAGCCATTTAGTACTGACTTTAGCAAGTACTAAATGACTATGCAGTAACCGCCATTACTGCGCAGTCCAGGTGGCGCATGGGTCATTTCTGCCCCTACTGCACAGCAGCTCATTGGTATCGTGCTGTAGTGTCAGTGTCACAGTTTGTGCCTGCTGATGCTATGTCGCCGTAGTGACGAGCTATGTGGCCATAGCTTGTTACTATGGAGACATAGTGTCTTGTGCAGATGCGTCCAGTATAAGTAGGTGGAGGCTGGGAGTGCAAATGGAGGTTTTGTGAGGCATCGAGCCAGTGACAGAGCCAGAACTACAAATCACATTTTCTGGCCCTGGGTGCCGGGTACCAACAGCCATTGCCACTATTTCTTTGGATCTCAGGACTCCAGCCAACCCCCTGCTTCTGAAATCACACTCAGTCTTGCCCTCAGGCTTTATTTAGATCAAACATTATGGAACAGAGTCACCACTGGCCAGGACTGTGAAGACCAGCCAGCAGATCCTGGAGTGCTGATGGACTGAGGATGGAAGGATGGTGCCCCCTCCTAGGCACACATGCTGGATCGCTTAGATGTCATTGCAGCCAGCAGGGCGGCAATCTCATCCACCTCCACCATCTGAGCATTATGCAAGAGGCCTGCGTGAGCTCTCAGCACAAAACTGGGTCGTGGTCCTGGGTTCAGCCACTGGCCTGCTGGTAGCATTGCCCAGGTCACTTCGGGCACCTATACACATGCCTCACGCCTGCTCCAACTACTAATTAGCATGCATCTGAGCAGATTCAATTAATTGGAATCACGTGTTCAGTATCCCAGTGCTTCAAAATAGCAGTGGGGGCGCTTTAACTAAAGCTCATGGAATGAGTTTTAGTAAAAGCACCCCTTCACACTATTTTGAAGTGTAAGATGCTGAATACACACAACCCTGCAGGCACTTTAATTAGAGTAGCTCCAGAGAGCAGATGTAATTAAAGCACCTCACCCACCCCACAGCACGTGTAAAGACACTCTTCACTCCTATGTTCCCTGGCTTCCCCTGCCTCATTTGCCTGTTATGCCTGTAGGCTCCTCAGGGCAGGGATGTTCTCTTCCTACATGCTTAGCGCAACACAGCCAGATCTCCCAGGGGCCCCAGGTGCTACCACAATATAAACAGTCAACAGCCACTGGCAGGCACCTGGAATGGGGCCAGAAGCCCTTACATCCATTCCAGTCTCACTGAAGAGCCCACACTGCACATCACTTGTGAAAGAGTCACCTTTTTCCACCTATGCCCTTTGTTAATTAACCTTTCAACTAACATATCCTACCACAGGATAACTCGGTCTTAAAATCATCTGCTCTCTGGATGAGCCCCCATCATTAAAGAATCTCCCTCCTCTGAGGCCCTACAAGGAGGAATTGCTTCTGGATACAGATTTCCCAGCACTGATGGGACAAACTGTTGCTGCCAGGGCTGAATACTGCAAGTGTGGCATCAACATCCTCTGCTGGACAGCGGGCTGAAGCTGCCAGTGACAGGGGCTAGAACCTCTCTCCTGTTCTGCACAATCTGCATCACTATGGACTAACAGTCAGCACAGCCAGCCTCTGGCCAGCCCACCCTGGAGTAGGGAGGAGGATGACCACTGTGTACCGCACACCATGGGACTATCACCAGCCAGTACAGGTGTTGCAAGGCTTCTCTAAATGCCACTCGGCCAGGGGTAGCAGATATCCAACAAGTACTAACAGCCTTGTCCAGTTTTTGGAGTAACAGGCCAGATTGGAGCCTAATTCTGGGATCTGCCCTGGCTCTTGTCAGCATAAACCTCCCCAGGAAACCTGGCTGGGGTACGGGGTTGGGTAAAAGTATAGGGTTGCCCATATGGTATAGGAGCAGCACAACATTCCTCCAGCCATTCCGCCCCCTTGCTGTCCTCAACACCGGGCTTGAGAAAGTGGCAGAATCCAGGGCGAAATGTAGCTTTACAGACTGGTGCAAGTAGGTGCATGAATTGAATTCATAGCACCCAGCGTGCCCCACCAAAGGCCAATTTGGCCAGGGAGCACTGCCTGGATAGTTGATCCACTCAACAGGGCTGCCTTGGGAAAGGCTGCCAGCCACTTATACAACACTTCTGGCTTCCCTCAGGACGGCTTGTACTTTACTATATCAAGTGTGTCTGGGTTACCTGAGGTAGAAGCAAAACCCATCAGGCTCATACCACTATGTAGCTGCAGGGAGTCAGCATGAAACAGGTTTTTTTAGTGTTCAGACCAGGAGCGTCATTGACGTAACCAACCACCGCTGCAGGGGCCCTCTGTCTCCCCACTCCTGGGAATTGCTTTTCCTGGGAAGCAGATACACGAGGCAGACATCTGTGCTGCTTTAGATCTGTGACAGCCAGAGGTGAATTCTGATCTCTGTTACAGGAATGTGAACTTCCGGGGAGCTTTAGTGGCATCCAGGTGCTGTTCGCAATAAAGTTTTCCCATATTCACAATGGTGCTTACTTCAGATGGATACCGACTTGACTCAGCCCCAAATCCCTTCACTACCCAACAAATCTTCTACCACCCTTGTAGAACAGGCAATGGGCAAGTTGGAATGGAACTGAGGCTAGAGGCAGAGCTCACTGCTCTTCTAAACGCTGTTTTTGCCCTGAATTTCTTGTGCCTCAATCCTGAGAGCACTTGACTTCCCCTCTTCCCTCAACCCAGTCCCTTGTCTCTGCACTGAAAAGGGCTAATCCATCCAAATTACAGCAGAAAGAGCAGGGCTTGTTTACTCAATTATCTTTGCCTCGGGCAACTTGGCTTTCCAGCCTGAGGTCACCACAGATCAATGGGTAGTGCTTGGGCTCTATGATAACAAAGGGGAGGAGGAGTGGTCCCTAATGCAAAAATCACTATAGTTAGCACCTTTCTGAAGCCCTTTTGCTGTTTCCTAGCATGGGCAGCCCCCATACACTCACCGGTTTCTGGTGGGGGCTCCCAGGCTGGCCTTCAGCCCCTCTGGAGGTAGCATTCATGTCCATGGCTTCATGCGAAATGTAGAGAAATGGAACAATTAGTAATGTAGGAAGCTACTCCTGGGCTCAGCAGCACAAGCTGCATCAGTGCAGCATGTGCCACCCCAGCACAGAGAGCTCCCAAGCAGAACTGTCACCCCAGTATAATTCCATATTCCCGTCACTTATTCCATCTAAGTAGGTAAGGAAAGGCTCACAGAAAGCAGGTTCAGCCCTTTAAATCAAATGCAAGCAATAAGAGACCTCTGCTTTTTCTTCGTGGCTGGGATCAAGTGGGACCAGATAGAACACGTTGCTTTTTTGACCTTGAAAAGAAGACTTAGATGTTGGGGAAGAGATCAAAAAATAACTCGCTTTCATCAGAAGGTTGAGATCATGCAACAGGATCCTGGCCGCACTTAAACTCCTCTTCCACTTAATGTCATTTGCACCTACAACATGATCCACTGTATTAAAGTCCCCAAGAAAATAAGACAACTCCTAGATAGGGAAGCACCCTCCTTGCTGCCTTAGGAGAGCAGGAATCCGTTCATAAAGACTAACAAATAGCAAGGTCATCCTTAGTGGCTGAATATATATGCCAATGTGTGCTTGTCAGTCATGGGGAGCCCCTGTTAAATGCTTGCAAGATTTCTCTTGCAGTTATGGGGCTTCTATATTTATCACACCAAGTCAAGACGGTCAACAGCCCAGACTGTGCAGTCTCAGTTTCCCCCAGACATATATAACTCATAGCCAGCAGGAGAAAATCATGAGAAACAGCCA
>NW_017729029.1:53247691-53253828 GCF_001723915.1 Gavialis gangeticus
ATAGCAAGGTCATCCTTAGTGGCTGAATATATATGCCAATGTGTGCTTGTCAGTCATGGGGAGCCCCTGTTAAATGCTTGCAAGATTTCTCTTGCAGTTATGGGGCTTCTATATTTATCACACCAAGTCAAGACGGTCAACAGCCCAGACTGTGCAGTCTCAGTTTCCCCCAGACATATATAACTCATAGCCAGCAGGAGAAAATCATGAGAAACAACCAGGAATGCTGAGCAGTAGTGCTAGGTTACTACAGTAATTACGTTACATGATCAGAGGCTACAACTGAGAAGGATGCGACTTCCACCCGTTTATGAATTATGGATATGACATGTTGCTCTAAATCAACTCAATTTTACAGTTTAGTGACCCATTGATTCCAGTCTGTTGGCAGCACTAGAAGCTGTGGATTCCAGTGACTGAGAAAGATGTATATTGGGTCACATTTATTGAAGAGCTGAGTACTGGTCTAATACACAAGGGGTAAATGGAGCAGAAAATGACAGGCAAGTATGTGTCAGGGTAAAAAAGTATAAATGTGGCACTCAGCGGGCGTGGAAACTGGCACACACCCATGGACAGATTTTGCTCTTGGGCATGTTGATACCAACTTGAAAAACTCCTCTGACTTGGGTAGATTTACTGTGGTGCAAGGAAACCAAAATTAACCCCTGGGGAGGAGGAACTAGAGATTTTTCCTAAGCAGGTTTCTTTAGCACAGGTATGCCTATTTTGCACTGCCATTTGACTGGTGCTGTGAGTTGGCCCCACTCTGCAGACCAATGCAGTGATAAGGGTCTGTGGTCCCCTGGCCTCTGGTGACGATGAGCAATCAGTCACTGTGGGGGCTGATCACTAAGCTCTGCAAGGCAGGGAAGCTTCCTGGTCACTGCTGCTCTCCTGCTAGGATGGGCCAGGACACACCAGGCCACTGCCTGGAACGCCCTGCTCCACCGTCTACTAGTCCCTGCTTTCTACCACATCAGTGCATCTCCCCCGTTGCACAGAGAACCATCCTTTCTGCCTCCTTTATAAAAGGGAAACTATTTCCCAAAGCTGAAAATAAACCTTTTACACCAAATCCACTGACAGATCCAGCCTGTCTTTGCTCTATGGCAAAGCTCAGGCTGCTTCTTATTCCATGAAGCTCCCCTGAAGCCAGCAGAAAGTGGGACAAAAGGAACATGCCCTGATTTTTCCTTATGTAAATCCAGCCTCCTGAAATGTGGGGAGCTCACTGCTGACACCTGGGGGCAAACAGAAGAAGGGCAGCCCAGAAAACCCCAGGTGATGGAGGTCGTGAGGGCAGGGAGCCTGCTGCTGCCATCTGTCAGTGAACCAGGAGAACTGGCTGGCCATGCCTGTTACACCCTAACCCTAACCCAATTCCTCCCCAAAGAGTTGTGACATGGCAGGGGCTCCATGGAGACCAGCAGGTGTCCCCAAGAGGAGTGGTGACAGTGAAGACAGAAGAGCAACAGCCTCGCTGAGGGGCTGGCAAGGACCTTCCCACTCAGGCTCTTCTCTGCTGGGAGTGGTGACAGCACCCCCACAACAGGCCAGTCCCTTAGGACTTGGCTGTGCTGGCGTGACAGTACCCCTGGGAAGCTTTCCCTGCTCACTCCGCCCATGCCAACTTCCAAAAGAGATGCCATGTAGCCCCCTCAGCCTGGTCCCAACCTGTGTGCCATGCTGCTTTCAAGCAATTTGTCCTGGCCACACTTGCTGGCACACACTCAGAGATGCCCGGGATCCCAGATCAGCCCAATCCACCTGCTCAAAATGCAATCTGCTCCAAGCCAATGCAATGAGCAGGAAGTGGGGCATCTTGAGGGGAAGGCGGCAGCAGCCATCTCCCACATCAGCCACTCCCTGATGTTTGTAATTTCTAAAGGAGGAGCTTTCTGTTTGCCCTTGGGAGAAGCCAGCCATTAGGACTTGCTCCAGCTGAAGCGTATTTTCTGAAAAAGAGATGAGATTATTTTCTTTTAACTGGATACAGTACGCTTCACCTCAAAAATAATTAGGTGCATTGCACTTAGCACCTCTCAACTGAGACATTCAAAACCGTTTCCGAGCCATTACGAAGCCCCTGGGGAAGGTGCTATTAGCGCCCTGGTAGAAAGACCATCTAAGAAGCACGGAGATTAAAGGCTTCATCCCAGAGGACACAACAAATTAGTGGTAAAATGAGGTAATGAGAAGTGGTAATGAGAAGCTCAGTATGGGGATGTGAAGAGAAGGCCTGGATACAATGACATGAGAGACTCCCTTCAGTCCCTCTGAGAGAAGGCTGAGAGGGCTGGCTGAGTCTCTGTGGTTCATGGTCAAAAAAGGAATTGGAGGCAGTCATGCCTGAGGCAGCTGGGCTCCTGGGGTGCAGAGACATGAGTTAAATCACCTGCAGTTCCTATGTGTGTGGAGAGAGTTAGACACCTCATAAGGGGTTCTGTCAAAATGAACCCATTGAGTCACCTGAGCTAGGCAAGAGGAAACACTGACAACAGGGATGTCTTAAATCCCACCTCAATGCAAACCTTAGTACTACCAGGAGGTGCCTCTGTCCTCTCCTCAACTGGGTCTGAAAGGAGGTGTCTAGACCCTTCTGTCAAAATACAGAGCAAGGGACCCTCCTTTCTTTTAAAATATGGTTGGAGGAAGAAGTATTTGGGCCCCCCTCCCCCTTGTATTCACTAGCTCAGTGATCAGTGCACTCACCCAGGAGGCAGAAGGCCTGAGGTCAATTCTTTCACGTGCCTAAAGGGACACAAACTCACATCTCCCACCTCCTAGCAGATGGCCTTACCCTACTGGAGTCTGCTGTCAGCCTGAAACAAACTCGTGGAGGTATGAACTGCCTCACTTCAATCAGCATAGACTTGAGCGTGATGCTTTATGAGGATGATTTTAATGTCAGCATTTCCTAGTTTCCTGGTGATCAAATACAGTGATATGTTAGAGTACCTGCTCTCAGAGCAAAAAGGAGGAATGGATGCTCCTGTTGGGGAGATCTGTACAACCTACCATCTCCATAGCCTTTCCAACTCAGCCTCCTCCTCTGAGATTAACACGGGCAAAGTAAGACTGGCTTTCAATCCAGATATCTACTCAGTAAGATTACAAAGCAATTTTTAGAATGCAACAACTTGTAGTCCTTACTGAGCTGTGTTCAGACCTTTAAGAGCCTGCTTTCATACTGCCAAGGGCATGCTCCTCAGCCAGGACTCACCATTGACTTCAGCAAGACTCCATAATGATCACTGCTGGCTCAGGGCCCAAAAGGCAACTGGCCTGTTGCCAGGTCAGTTGCAGGGGGCAAGATGCAAACAGGGTCCTGTCTGGCAGGCATTACTGCACCTGTCCTCTTGTGTGAGCTCTTAAATGCCTTTCTTCTTCCAGCTGGTTTGTGAGTTCCCCTCCAAAGCCTGTTGAGCTTTACATGAGCTGGGAGAGAACTGATTTCTTGGGCAAGGGGAGTCCCTCGACTTGCAGGTTCCCAGAGTTTGTCATCATGGCTTCATAAGGGATTGTTCACAGAACTAATACAAATCTCCACAAAAGGCCAACAGAATTGGAGGAATTTGCCTAAGTGCCCCAAGCCTCGCTGCTGATGTCCCACTGATGTCTCCCCTGGCCTCCACACCTAAAACATGGAGCGATGTCACACTCCCCAGTGGCAGACAGTCCTGTGACACACACACACACACACACACACACACACACACACACACACTACCATCACGCAGTTCCTGCCCCAATAACATGACTCTGAAACAGCAGGGCCAATAAAGACACATTTAACCGTAGGAGAAACCTTTAACCACCTGTGAGTCTGATCTAAGATGGAGGTTGCTGGTGTAAAGATGGAATTTGCTGGATCAGTAAAGTCTGTGCAGGATGGCCTTGACTTAGAAATCATTTCTAATTTGGCTTCCTGCCAGTTGTGGCTGATGGAAGGGCTGGTTTGGGAGAGGAAATGCATTGTAGACTTGGAGGTTGTAGGCCCAGACGGAGGAAAGAGAGAAGGAAGGAGAGACTGAGGATATTTGGAGGAAGATAAAAGAGAAGAGAGGGCTGGAGCTTGAAGGGGGCGGGTAACAGTGTAGCAATTAACAAGGACAGATGATTTGTAGGGAGAGACAAAACAGAATGAGGAGGACTGAGGGTCAGGAAAGAGAGATTGGGAGAGGAAGAGGAGAGTGAAGGCAGTGTGGTTGTAACAGAACCCAGGGATAGGGGAAAAGAGCAAGAGGAAGCTAGGAGAGGGCGGCTGCTCAGAGCAGAAGGAAAGGTGGATACCAGGTGGAGAACAGACAATATAGGATAGGCTGGGAAACTGGGGGAGAAGGGCAGTGCTAGGATAAGAAGAGATACAGCACAGAGCAAGAGGAGAATCTGAAGGGGAAGGGAAACCAAGTCAATTTTGGGGCTAGGAGTAGCGGGCAGAGAGAGAGAGAGAAAGAAATGGAGTTTGTGGACACGGGGGAGACAGAAAGCACCAGCCAGTGTCAATAGTAGCAAAGCCCAGAGGTACACAGGAGGGGAGATGGTTATGGACTTCTGGAGAGGCTGGAGACCAGAGTGCATGTACGAGCTAAAGCCAACTGGAATCAATGGGAACCTTTCCATTGGCTTCAGTGGGCTTGCAATTAGGCCCTGAGCACTGGGCATCCTTTGCTGAGTGCAACACAGTGGGGCACCTCAAAAAGTGCTATCAGGAAAGCAGCAGGTTTTTAAATCAGAAAGATGATTTATGTACAATTGCTTTGTATTCTCAGATGATAATACTACAGCAGAAACCCCTCAATCAGCACACTGCAGGGAATGGACAGGAGGTAAAGAAACCCTGGGAACAGGGTGATATCACTGAGTCTGTGTGTATGACATTGTTACTAATAATCAGACAAATAACTGTATAGTGCAATGTAATATTCTCCAGCAAATCCCAGTGGAGGCGGAGCCAGCTCAAGTAAAATACCTTCCTATCACATGGACATTATCTAGCTCTTGGCAATTAGATTTCTTGGCTCTCAGAAAAAAAGGCTTTTTAATGGCTCTCCAATGTGTACTGTTGCATACAGAACTGCAAACCCTACCCTATTAGAACTGCAATCTACTGTACTGCACTGTAAATTGCGTTGTGTTTCAACATTCAAGATACTGGATTACACCACAGAACAGTATTTATCTGCCTCTCCTATTAGGCACGTATTACCTGTAGTTGTTAGTATGGTTTGGTTTCAGGATGGGGGCAGGCGAGGTTCCCTGGAGCATAGCACTTGGTACTTCGGCAGTGGAACCTTGACTGCACAAGAGGCTGAGTGATTTGATGCAGTGCAGAGTTCCTTCAATTCCCATTAAAGTCCACACACAAGTTGAGGATGCTGTGTACCTGGCACGTTCATGCTCTAGCAGCTGTGCCAGGCAGGAAGGTGCAATTTTTCAAGTTCCCACACGAGGGCAATGCATTTTAAAACACACTTTTTTTTCCTACAGATGACTGCTAGGGTGTTCATGTGATTAGGTTAAACTCCACTGCATTATAAAGCTCCTTGTGAACACATGACATAATTCTTTGTCTGCTCTAAACATCCTCTGTTTTTTTTAAACTTGTCTATGACAAACACACCAAATTCCTAAACTATGCATTAGATCAAACCTACTGCAATGTATTTATCAGGCATTGACTAAAACCAAACAACTGCATGATTCCAGAGTACAACAAAAGATGCTATCAATGCACAGCAAAGCACTACACTTGTTACCTTAGATCGGGGTGCCAACCTGGGGAATGTGTTTCACAAGTGGCACAAGCAGTTTCTGTGTTGCACATGGCAGATTTGGGTGGGGGCAGGCAGCAGAGCAGCTGATCTCAGGCAGGGAGCAGAGCAGTAGATCAAGCAGGGAGCAGAAAGCAGAACAGCTGATCAGGCAAGGGAAGGGAATCAGCATGGCATTCAGAGAGGGAGTGGGGCTAATTTGTGGCATGCCTAACAAAAAAAGTTGTCCACCCTCTACTTTAGCTCAATCATCAGAAAGTCATGAAGGAAACATGGTTCAACATGGACATTTTTCCTCCCTCATTTTCATTGTCAAGGCCCCAATCCCAAAAAGAACTTACTTGTTGCAAGACTCCTACC
>NW_017729029.1:53258828-53262686 GCF_001723915.1 Gavialis gangeticus
CTGTGTTGCACATGGCAGATTTGGGTGGGGGCAGGCAGCAGAGCAGCTGATCTCAGGCAGGGAGCAGAGCAGTAGATCAAGCAGGGAGCAGAAAGCAGAACAGCTGATCAGGCAAGGGAAGGGAATCAGCATGGCATTCAGAGAGGGAGTGGGGCTAATTTGTGGCATGCCTAACAAAAAAAGTTGTCCACCCTCTACTTTAGCTCAATCATCAGAAAGTCATGAAGGAAACATGGTTCAACATGGACATTTTTCCTCCCTCATTTTCATTGTCAAGGCCCCAATCCCAAAAAGAACTTACTTGTTGCAAGACTCCAACCAAAGCAAATGGGATTCTTCAGAGGAGATTCAGCCAGCAGAAGTCATCATAGCTGCAGAGACCTCAATGGAGCTATGACAATGTCCACAAACTGAGACTGTTCCAGGGGGTGTAGAGATCACCATGTACTTAGGTCTTCATAGCATCCAAGGTCCTGAGTATTCAAAGGTGGATGCATCTGTCAGGATTCTCCTGCATCTTCTTCTTGTGCCTACCTCACACACAACCTCACCGAATCTGGCAGTTCAGCTTCACTGTTGAGTCCTCGCCCCTCCTCTTGGTTCTGCAAAGGATTCTTATCTTCATCCCTGTTATTCCATTTTTTTTAAACAAACACCTTGAGCCCCTCACCCCAGAAATTCCTGCAAATCCCACCACAGTTCACTCCTTTTCTGAAACAAGGCTGCTTATGCCACAGAGTTCACTCCTTTTCTGCAACAAGCATGACAGCGATTAGGAACTGGTTTGTTGCGAGCACCAACTTTCATGCTGAATGATACTGGCTCATGCTTGCCTTCTTCTTAGACTCTGTCTGGAACATAATAAAGACAGTTTTAATCCACCTGGTCACTTCTAAATGCTTAATTCCACAGGTGTTAACAACCCTCTTTCCTTTTTAATAGTCTTGATCTTCCACTGATTGTGGGTCCATTGCCATGAGCTATGAAGTCAAGTGACTCCCTCAGCACTGCCTGACTAGAAATGCTGCTGCCACCACCAGACAGTTGGTTTTAAACTTTGGGTGGAGCAGGAATCAAAGGGGAGTGTGACTGCACCCATCCCTGGCTGGAAATGTCATTTATGTTTCATAGATATTAGGGCTGGAAGGGACCTGAGAAGATCATTGAGCCCAGCCCCTGCCTGAAAGGCAGGAAGGCAGCTGGGGTCATAGGATCCCAGCAAGATAAGCATCCAACTTACTCTTGAAGGTGTTCAATGTAGGTGCTTGAACCACCTCCGTTGGCAAGCTGTTCCAGACCTTGGGGGCTCGAACAGTAAAGAAATTCTTCCTTATGTCCAGCCTGAAATGGTCTTGCAGTAGTTTATGACCGTTCAACCTCATCATCCCTTGGGGCGCTCTGGTGAACAAACGTTCCCCCAAATACTGATGGTCACCCCGGTAAACTTATAGGTGGCCATCAGATCATCCCTGAGCCTGCGCTTTTCCAGGCTAAACAGCTTCATAGATCTCAGCCTGTCGTCATAAGGTCTGTTTTCCTGCCCTCTGATCATGCGCATGGCTCTTCTCTGCACTCTCTCAAGCTTCTCCACATCCTTTTTGAATTGGGGGGACGCAGTACTCCAGCTGCAGCCTCACCAAGGCTGAGTACAAGGGGAGAATGACGTCCCAGGATTTGCTTGAGAAGCATCTATGTATGCAAGTCAGCATTTTGGTCGCTTTACTAGCTGCAGCATAGCATTGCAGGCTCATGTTCATCTCGTGGTCAATGATGACCCCCAAGTCTCTTCCGTAGTGCTAGCCAGCGTAGCACTGCCGAGCCTATAAGGATGCTGCAGGTTTTTCCTCCCAAGGTGGAGAACCTTGCATTTTTCAGTGTTAAACACCATCAGGTGTTCTAAGAAGCAGCTCAGATTCTCCCCTAATCACAGGCCTCCCAGGATTGGGGCTTGTTGGAGATAGAGCCTTGTAATACAAGGGCAAAAGCTGATTGCACTGCCCAGACACTGAATGCAGCGCAGGGGAGCAGGGATCCTGCACAGCACAGCAGGCCGAGGGACACTATGCTGGTCTGCTCCTGTACAGTCTGTACTTCTCTATATGCTTGTGATCTGCACCCTCCACCTGGACACCAAGTGGCAGGACACTCTCAGTGAGTATGAGGGTCCTCGGTAGATGAGCATATACTTTACTTTGATCCCACAAGCCACTGGGGATCTTAGCTGGCAGCTCCTCCATGAAGCGGTTACCTCAGGTGTGTACCCGGTGCACTTCATGGATGCCCTGACACCTATCCCTTCTGCAAGCAGAGGGAGACCCTGGTGCACACCTTCCTGGGGCGCACCACGCGGCAGCCTCTCTACTACCTCCTGCTGAGCAGCACAGCTGGGTGAACTTTTAGTATCGAGCCTTCACCAGAGATTATGATAGTAATAATAATAAAATTACCCTCTGCCAAAGATAATGATAGTAATAAAAATTACCATTTTCGGGCCCCATTTCTGTCTGGGCCCCGGGCAGCTGCCCAGTTCACCCATGCCTGCGTGACTCCCAACACCTTACTGTTTACACAGTCCCCATCTGCAGGCGCACCGAGTCCTTGGACATCCCAGTCAATCTCCTCCTGGCCCTAGCCAAGCTCATGATCTACCTGAGCAGAAAGGAGGCTCTGGATGGGGGAGGACCCAGGCGAGAATGGGGTTGCCACCTTCTCACTCTTCCACTCCCGTCTCCAGACAGAGCTTCACAAGTTGACATCCACATGCTCCCTCCACTCACTCAGGAGGTAGTGAGCGCTGGCTGGCGTGCTCTGCTTGCTGTCCCCTTCTGGGTGCCTTGCTTTGAACCTGCAACCTCAATCCCTTTTCTGTTTTCTCTTTTGTCCCAAGCCATCGGTTGTTGTGTTCTTGGTGGCCTCCTTTCCGAGGAGGACTTATCGTTACCTGTGGCAGGGCAAGGCTCCCGTTCCCTGAGCGCAACAAGCAGGGCTGCCCCGCGGCGCACCTTCGGCTCAGCCTCCACCTGGCCCTAGCCAAGCCGTGTTGTGCCTGTCCAGGAAGGTGGCTCCGACTCCGGGCACCATTTTCCTGTCCCTGCTCCACTCGTGTCTCTGGGCAGTTTCCCTGGGACAGCCTCACAGGCATGAGCGAACCAAGTGCTCCGGACAAAAGGGGGCCTGAAAATCATTTTTTCCCCCCTTGTTGTCTGATTATTATTATCTAGGGCTGATACAAAAGTTCGCCCGGCCTCATCGGACACAGGCATGGGCGAACCAAGCGGCCCAGACAAAAAAGGGGCCCCGAAAATGATATTTCCCTCCCGTTGTCCAATTATTATCATCGTTCTCTCTGGCCAAGGAGGGCTGATACGAAACGTTCACCCAGCATCATCGGACACAGGTGTGGGCGACAAGTGACCTGGACAACAAGGAGGCCTGAAAATGTTATTTTCTCCACCTTGTTGTCCAATTATGATTATTATCTAGGGCCCAAACGAAAAGTTTGCCCAGCATCATGGGGCACAGGCACGGACGAACCAAGCCGCCCAGACAAAAAGGGGGCCTGAAAATATTTTTCCCCCTCGTTGTCCGATGATTATCATCGTTATCTCTGGCCAAGGAGGGCTGCTAGGACAAGTCTGGGCAGCAGGTCCTCGCTCCTGCCCCCGCTTCGCTTCTCTTTCACCGCAGACACGGGCCGGGGCCCCCTCAGCGGCCGGGCTCTCCTCACGCGCGGGAGGCCCCGGGCCCTGTCTCGGTGTCCTGCCCGTGAGGGGAGCAGCGGCGAGCCCGGCAGGACAGGGCAGGGCAGTGAGCTCCCCCCTCCCCGGGCGGGCGGCGCGCAGGCGCTGCGGAGCGGCG
>NW_017729029.1:53262697-53272896 GCF_001723915.1 Gavialis gangeticus
GGGGAGGGGCCGGCGCTCTCCTGCCTCCTAGGCGATGCGGGAGCGGGCACCCGGCACTATGCGCCAGGCCCTGGCTCCGCAGCGCGCCAGCGGCATCGCCCTGCCCGACTCGGCGGGTAAGTGCGGCCCTCAGCCCTGCCTGGGCCGCGGGGGGGAGCCGGGGGTCTCGCAGACGGGCCGCCTCGGCGCCAGGGGCAGGTCCTCCGACAAGGCCGGGGCACCCGGGTGCGGCGTGTGGCTCTGCCCCCGCGGCTCGGCAGGTGGCCGGTAGTCGGTGGCAGGTGTCCCTGGCTCGGCTACTAGCCGTGTGCGTCTGGGCGACTCGTATCTTGTGCTGTGGTTTGTGCTCCTCCGTACGAAACCCGACGCCGTCATGTCCTCTATTTTGCTCTTCGAGAGAAACTTCACTGTCCATAGAGGGACATGGTCCTCTGCGATGGCCAACCCTGTCCCCGGGGCCTTCACGTTGGCAACGTGTCGCACCCCTGGGAAGTGCCAGCCACGAAACTGGAAGAGATCGGTCACTGGGGACCCTCCCCGGTTGGCGGTCTGGTGCCCCCCCAGATTCGGGAGGCACCGGTCACCCATGGGCCCCTTAAATCTCCCTTTAGCATGCTTTTGGCTTTTAGGGGCTGTTTTGACCAAGAGGGTCTTGCAAGAATCATTAAAAGTCAATGTCAGAATGCTTTTTCCACCCCCCCTCTTTTTTAGACGGTAGCAAAACCTAGTGAAATGCTTAAGTGAAGCCACTCATGAGATGCTGAGCAAATGGGTGCCAAGACGCTTAACAGCCAAGGGAACGAATAAGAAATGTTTTTTTGTGTAGAAATGTATTTTCCTCCTCTTTGCAGAGGAGATTCTCCTCTCTCAAGTTTGGACCATTAAACAAAAGCACAGGCAAATGCTAATTACAAGCAAATAGTACATTTGGGCTTTCGGAGAGTACGGTTGTTTGAAAGCCTTTAAAAATGTGGTTAAAAAATGTCCTCTTCTCAGAGGTGGGCAAGAAAAGTTGTGAAGGGATGGAGTTTTTCTTACAATTTTCCTAGCAATACGTTTTATGAAGCCAAGCAGATGAAGAGAGAAGGAGTTAGACTTCATGAGGGCTTGTCTGCATTAGGAGCCTCTACTCCCATAGCTGTATTGACCCAGTCCCCCAGTAAAGATGCAGTATATACAGACTTTCGCTGGCAGTCTAGCTATACCCCTTCAGGTCTCATCTCTTTCACCCAGGTTTGCCAGTGTAGCTATCTTGAGTAGGCTTGCAAAAAGATTGCACCCTCCAGCTGATGTCGCATTATTGGCAAAATCCCTGATCTGGATGCAGCTATGCTGACAGAAGAGGTCTTCTGTCAGCTTAATTTATGTGATTTGGGGAGCTGGTATAACCCTGCTGGCATATGCGGTGTCGCTGTTCGAGGGCTCTGCTGATATGTACACAGCGATGCCAGCAGAGGCTCTATAATGTAGACAAGCCCCAAGCCAATCCAAACCCTCTCTTGTAGACTTAGTTGCTCCTCCATCAGGGTTTTCCCACTGTAGCCATGTGTTAGGCATGTGAATTTTTTAAAATTTGCAGTCAGTGTAGATGCCGGGCAAACTTTGAAGTGGGACTTGGTCAGGCTGTTCTTTGTGTGTGGAAGAAAGTAGAGTTTTGGAGCTTGGCAAAAACTGTGTCTTCTCTTCAGAGCAAATCAGAAGGTATTCTTTAATCACACGATCCAAAGTTATAGTGTACTAAAACAGAAATTAAGGCTATATTGCCAATTAAAAGGAGCACACAATCTGATCATATGCTTTTTTATCAAGCCTATGTAAATGTTCTAATTCACCTGATTGGTTATTCAGGTTTGGACCAGAGATATACCGTAATTTCCTCTTTCTATATATTCTGTCTACATCTCTAATAATTGAGAGAGAACTGGTATTATAATTATAACAGTTATCCCAAATTTTATTTGCAGGCAAGTAATGCATCTTTCAGAACCTTTTATATTTATTGGAAATGAGACCTTAATTTTAGGATAGCTTTGGCCAGAAGAACTGAAAAAAATTGTAAAAAACCCACCTTCTAAATACAGTTTACATGAATGGATTTCTTTCCTGTACTAGAGGATCATAATTGATCAATTTACCAAGTTTGGTTTTCAGGGCACTGCATAGAATACTCTCATTAGCAGAGGCACATTCAATTAAAAATAAAACACAGGCTCTTAGTTTACAAACTTCTTGAAGGAAAAAAGATTAAAAACTGTAGTATCTGCTTCTCCATTCTTCTCCCATGTTTCTAACTATTTTCTGAAAAACAAGAAAATGATGAACAAATGTATTCTTTGTGTGCCTCTTTCCTCCTGATCATTTGATTAAAAAAATACAATAAGGTCGAATGATATAAATGTAACAATTACAATACATATAAAGATATACTCTCCTGAACTCTTGCACGTAACCTCAAAAGCCGTGTTAACGTGTTTTTATAGTGGGGCTAGGTATTAGATCCTATAGCGTTAACAGGAAGTTCATGAAGATTTTTTGAAGGATAAGTCATTTTTAAAAGTGTTTTAGCAAAGCATATTGTGTATATCTATATAACATTAACCTTTATCTCCTTAGCCCTTCCCAAACTCGTAAACATATTGCAAACTATCATGTATACTAGTTTAGAAGCCAACATAAGCATATATACAAATTAACTTGTATAATTTATAGATAAATCAAACAGCTCTGTTTGTTTTGATTGCTAACTAACAAATTAAAACAGAACTAAAGATAGCCCTCTTAAACAATCTCAAATGCCTAGGAAAAGGTCTATGAGGAAAAAGTTCCTTTTTTGAAATCATTCCGGCACAAGGCTGTAGCTGTGCGTGGTGATACATATAACAAGTTTATGTTTTGGGAGCAAAGACAGCTGGGCTATGCAGGTTTTGGCAGAATACTGTAATCTTACTTCCCCTTTTGATATAAAGCTGTGATAGGTTCAACACCCCACGGCAATCGGGAAAGCTATAGAGCAGCATCTGTGCAAAAGTTACACGCACACACAATGGGCATAAGCAATTTTGCATAATTTTCACAAAAAGTACAGTATGTTAGACCCACGCACAAGTGCAGTAGATGCAACTACGTGAAGACAGAAGCGTACATGAAGAACACAAAAAGCCACTCAGACAGTCACAGGCATTGCTTTTATTGCTTATAAATAGTTGTTATTAAACTCTATTTCAGAGAATGCAGAATAAGAATCATTACACCCACTCCACATATGTGCAAATTAGAACTGATTGAAACTTGCCATTTCCAGTTTCTGGGAAGCTCTGATATTCTAAATCTGAACAAAAAACACATGTGAAATGGAAACAGGTATTTTTCTTGCTGTGTCCTGCAAAATAAAAAATCCCCCATTTGGTTTTAGAAAACTATGTTTCAGCCTTCTGAATGTGCAATACCATTTTATGGTATTGTTTTTCATGTTGATATCACTTTTATCTTATCTCCTGATATATGAGTACAGATCCGTGAAATAAGGTAAAATGATATAAAATGGAAAAACATAAAATAACTTGTGAATTTTTTTCAACAAAATATTTGCATTTCAACACTTTTTTTCTTTCAGGAGCTTTACCCAAAATAACATGTTTGATCAAAACATCTCTACAACTAGTAGTTTTCATCAAAAACTTGTAGGTAAAATGTTTCCACACAGTTCTAAAGCAAAACCTGAAGACATCACCTTGTATGCACAGAATACACGTGCTGGCATCCTCCAAACGCATGCACACACATGCTCGTACTCTTGCTCTCTCTTTCTGCTTTACTTTATACAATATACAGACACCCACACAGCCCACCTTAAAAGAAAATCTAGCCACATTATAGATCTTTAAAGTTTACATTTTTACTTGTTTTCTGCTATATACAAATTATCTAACTTTGGGTTAACTGTGGTTTGGTCAGAGTGGTATGAGCCCTGTAGGGTAGACCCAGTTATAGTGATATCAGGGTGCTTTATACTGATGTGGGTGTTTTGTAAAGCAGTTGTCCCCAGCCTTTGGTGTATATGTTCCGGAGACTGCCTGGTGTTCCTTGTGGGCACAAGAAATTAAAACAAAAAATTAAAGGCAAGGTTGACAAGCACAAAATACAATGTTGCGCACAGCAAGTTATTTGGCACAGCATGTTATATGTATGTATATTGTTGCCTGTGGACCATCAAAGGCCGGGGACCATTGCTGTATTATTGTAAGGCCCCTTTATAGCAATGTAACTGCGTCATTGATAGGGGTTGTTTCAGGATAGCTATTTCAGGGGGGGGAAAAAGCTCATATCTCTGACTGACCCAGTTTCATTGGTTAAAAAAAACCTTGCATGTCGACCATAAAAAGAAAGGCAAAGCAGAATTGCAGTCGGTGTGCTTAGGAAATGGTCTCGAGTCAGCCTAATAAAGCAGGATGCCTTTAACTAGGGGAGACGGCTCTAGGCCCACATGCTCCTTCTCTATGTTGTGTTGGGTGCTTGGAGGGTGGTACCCTCTACTTGGCTAGTCCCTGCCTTTCCACCCTCCAGAGTTAGGAGCTGATTATGTTGAGACTTTATCATACCAGCTGCAGACAGCCAAGAGAGCCCTTTGAGTGTTTTTGTCTGCTGGTTGAGTGAGTCTGAGAACCACAAACTGTGCAGGAGTGGGATTTAGAATCGCCCCAACAGTTCGCAAGAGCACTTGATGCAGAAAGAGGCAGGGAAGGCATTAAAAAGACATTATCCTACCAGCTGGACTAACCTGTAGTCAGCTGGGTTGATGTCCTGTATGCAGTTTAATCAAAGGGACTGTTCTGCAAAGCAATTTAAACATTGCAAAATAACCAGTGAACAAATGCATTCAAAATATTAGCGAAACATCACCGCTAACTTCCCTGAAGGGTAGTGGAATCACTGCTTTATAGTGACATTCTTTAAAGAAAAAAAAATCAAGTCCAAAAGCTAAACATTTTCAGACAGTTTTATCTACATGTTGTTAATCCACAAATCCATTGCTCAGATAGCATTTAAAAATATATGGATCCTAGTTATAGGCTAATATTTATTTATGGGATGAGAGGAAATGGTTGTTGCTAATGCTCATTTATGTGGAAAACTGTGGATATCTTAAAATGTATGGTGTACAATGTGGATGTTTAGTTTAATGCAAACAAATACATGAAATAATTTATATAATATATATCCTAATCAACTATAACATTTCTTGTTAGCTTCCCAGTTATTACCCAAAGAGATCTTATTTGTGGTAAATCCGTCACGCTGCCTTGAAATCCAGCGATCTCAGTGATCCACACACATTTACATTACTTGAGGATCTGTCTGTATATCCAATAATGATAAGCAGAACTGAATTCCAACCTCATAACAATGGTTTATATGTTGCATTCAGCCCAGGTGAGAAGCAGGTGAAAGAAGAGATATGTGGTGTTGAGACGTTGTCAGAGAGAAAATAAGGTTTTGGCAGCATGTGGTGGTGGGAGGGGGGAATTTGGGAAATTGCTGTTGTTCCCAGACAAAATTAGAAAATTCTATTGTGTGTGTTTTTAGGGTCATTCAATAGAAGAAAAAGAAATTCTCTCTACGTAACTGTGACTCTCCTCATTGTGTCAGTATTAATTCTTACGGTGGGCCTAGCTGCTACAACAAGAACCCAAAATGTGACTGTTGGAGGTTATTACCCTGGGGTTATTGTAAGTATAGCACTCCTAGGTAGGTCTAGAAAATGTATTGCCTACAAAGTCCTTTGTAATGCTGTGAATGCTATGAAAGGATGACCCTATCCTAAATACTAACATCTGCTCAGCTACTTCATTGCCGTTTAATTTATATATTATTATTATTTTGCACATGCTACTTCATTTACATGTGAAAATCCCTCCAATCAAATGGCAGCCTTTTCTGATGTAGGCTTAGGCAAAAATGCTGCTCTCTAAACCACAATGTGTTGCTCAGAGAAGCATGGCTTTTGGCTGATGTACATACAGTCTGGTTTAAAACATTTTTGTTTAGTTACACAAATCAAATGAATCCCATGTGGTGAGAGGGCGAGGCCAGATCATCAATGCCAAAAACAGCTGGGAAATCAAATTGCAAAACATGACACACACAAGTTCAGTGGGGCTAATCATGTGCATAAAGTTGCATGCAAAACTATGTCCATGCTCAGGACCTTATGGCTTTGAACTGCTGAAGGTAGGGAAAAAAGGACAGTGATAGATTACAGTGTTTTACAAGTTGAAAAGGAACTGATACATGTCAACACTGTTCACATGCCAAGCTCTGTTCCTAAATGAAGTTGAGAAAAGTAAGACCTTGTCGTAAGAGAGTTTAATGGCTTGATGGTAATTTGTACAGTGCAAATAATTATTTAGCCATCCAAATATGATTGTGGAGCCTTAAAGTCACTGATCCGAGTTCAGCCCAAATTGCTTACAGATGAAAGTGGTTGCTGTCTTACAGCTGTCTGGCCATCTGACATCAATTGTTGAGTTTAGCAGTTTCTGTTTTCATTAGTGATGAAGTGTCTTCATCACTCATAAGAAACCCTTCCCTGCCTCCAGTGGCAAAAACTCAGATCTTTGAGTGGCCAAAGACCAAACAGACAGGTGAGATGGAACTGGCGTCTTACCCTTAAGACTAATTCTTTCGTGGCCTTTCAGGAATTCTGGTAGCACAGAAATCTCAGTATGAGCCAGCTTGTTCTGTGGCCAAAAATTCAGAGACTTGCACAAATGTTGGACTTCTCTTTGGAGAAACAGAGTGGGCTTCCCTCTACACATTAAAAAATGTGTTGGCATATTGCTGCCTGCAGGCTCACAGTGTTTGTCTGAGATTTTACCTGTGCTGTAGGGACTTGTACTTGCACTATAGGACGAATGCTGCAGAGTAACTCAGTGGAAATGCCCCATAGTTTCCAAGTTTTAGGACACGTTCCTAAATATTAATTCCATGAGGCAGAGAAATCAAAAACCACTTAGATCTTTTTGTTTGTTTGTTTAAGGCTTAGGATAAAGTGTTTATAAGAATTTGTGAACGGGTCCTGAGACTCGGGCAACCCGACTGTTTAAGTCTATAGACCCACAACCAAACTCTCCCTGTTGCTGAGTGGGAATGTGTGGTGACCTAACATACCTTTCTGCACATAAGAACATTGCAATCCTCTGCTAGGCTAGCCAGCACACACTTAAAATAGCCAGTGTTTCGTAATTTGGAGGGGTTTCTCTTTGCCTGTCAAATGTGCACTGAAACAAAAGCACGCTCTGCAAGACTTGCCTGAGAAGATCATTTCTATTGCTCCAGAGAAATGGCATTGCTAGATTCTTGCCACCCTAAAAGTCTTGCACGTGCATTTGATTTGCGGTACAATGTATAGTTTTGTATAGATCAGTCATTGCTGCTATACTGCAGGAGAGGGAAAGCTAAACTTTTACATTAACTGTCCGGGCTTGTTTGTTAAAAGAGTCAAGGTTTTGGCTCTGGATGTCAGATAAATTCCCTGTTGTTCAACAGTCCTACAGAACTTTATAGAGCCGCAGCTTTTCTATAGGATTTTTGAACAAACCTGTAGAATTTGAAAGCAGGGATATTGTTATTTTCAGATTTCTACAGAATGTCTTAAAATTATACAGAAAGGTTACTATTCCCACTTGAAACCTACAGGAATGTATAGTAATTCTGTTTATGAAATAGAAGCCCAATGGCTTCATCCCAATCAAAGCAGATGGGGTGTTGGTGTACCTGAGGTCATGTTTGAGCCATTGTTCTATTTATGTCAATCGAAATTCTGTGAAAACATATTAATAATACTTAGCACTTTTCAGCCAATGATTGCTGAGTGGTTTGTGGACTGAGATTGGTAGGAGCAGTCAACCACTGATCCTCTGGATCATGGTGTATGTGCAAGAGGTCTTGTCAGGTGCCTGGTGAATCCACTTGTTGGGAACTGAAGCGTAAAGAGACTTAGTAATTTGCCTTATGTCATGCAGCAAATCCATTATAGTGCTGGGATGAAGCACTAGATGTCCTGGATACTCTGCCCTTGTTTAAAAGATGACTGCTTGTTTTTGTGCCATCTCTCCCCAGTTTATCTAATTTTTGTGGAGTCCTAAATTGTGTGCAGCTTTTGTAAGAGCAGATTTTACAAGTTCTGTGAGATCAACAGTATTATAGAAGCTGACTTGCTTAGTCTGTGTTTTGTGACTTCCTTTATTTTGTTTTGCCCGGTTTATGTGAACACAACGTAGCAGAGATGTTCAGTGAGGAACTGTGATAATTAATGGCTGCCTGACTTGAATGCTTCTCTGCCTGGACTTTCCTCTTCTAATAGGGGTTTCAAGGAAAGAGTATGCAGTGTGTCTTTTCTGATTTTTACTGTTTAAACTGGAAATCAAAGGCTCTGAGGCCAGCTCTTCAGCAGGTGTCCTGGGCTGGGCTCCCTTGACCAGAACATGCTGAGGGTCTGAATGGAAATGTCAGTGATATAACATAGAGTCTTGCTGCAGCCTAAGGTGCCTAATCTTTGTGCTGCCACGGTCTATATTTAGTACTGGCTGGGACTACCCGTGGTGTTGTGTATAGTTGTGTATTCTTGGGAGAGTGTGCTTTAAAGGACAGAGCAGTAGGCCTGGACTCAGGAGCCTGGAGTTGGATTCCTGGCTCTGCTGCTGACCTGTTGAATGACCCAAGCTCCAGTTTCACCATCTGTAAAATGGTGATCATGATAAAGCACTTTGAGATTCACTTGTTACAATTGTTGGGTTAGAAGGAGGAGTTACTTGCATAATTAAATATAAATCACACCACTATCATAAGGGCTTTTCCAGCAAAGCATTTAAGCATGTGCTTGAGTTTCATTGATTGCAGTGGGATTTAGATGTGTGCCTAAAAAGCATATGTTTAACCACAGAGAGAGGAGGTTGGGCAAGTGCCTTGGTTCCTGGACAGATCTTCAAACTCGTGTTCAGGGTTGTCCTTCTGTATGTAAGTGGCTTCATAAAACTCAAGAAAGTTTTGCAGGGTTGGACACATCTCTTGCATCACAAGTGGGTTAAGATTTTGGAAGTCCTGAAGGCTGAACAACTCTGTGCCATTGGGGTTCTCCTTCTTGGATTTATTGAAATAAACCAGACTTATTGTAGGGGGTTTTTTCTACCCAAGTTTGAATTCAGAAGGCTTGAATGGGCCTCATTGGTGAATGCTTATGGAAAGAAGCTGGGACTCTGAAATCATATATATTTCTCAAGCATGAATTTGCAGCCCACAGCAGCTGTTCAAACATGTTAAGCCATTTCTGCTTTCCGAGATGGAGCAATCAAGAGAGAATGACCCTAATATCTCCACATGTCTTGCCTGTACATCAGGGAGATTCTGGCCACCAATGATGCCAAGCTAGTGTAGTTCTGGACACATGAATCATCAGCCTTGAGCCTCTTGATAAAGATGTCTGAGCGCCTGGCAGTAAGGAAACCCCAACAGTTTTTCCTGGTTGGATTAGAGAGGTTCTGAGGACAAAAGACACCATTTTCCCCCTTTACAGGTTTGCATTTTTAAGATGGTCATTCTGTGCCACTCTTGGAACTAGGCAGCTCTCAGTGTGAGGAGCTGTCTAATGCTGAGTTTCATGAATGTCGCTCTGTTTGGAGTAAAGCCAATCCAGCTTTTTAAACATGTCCAGACAGTCAGAAACTGGAAACAAGAGTGAAATGAATGGAACAATTGTGATTATATACTAGGTATGTTACACTAGCTCCCAGGGTGCCTAGTCAGGATCAATATGCTTTTGTCCCAGGCACAGTACACATGTCTATAAAAAGATGATCCCCAAGCCAAAGAGGTCAGTCTCAGCATAGGTGTGATGCTGACTGACCACAGGGGTGGAAGGAGTTTGTTCTCATAGCATTTCTAGGGAAGAAAGCAGCTGAGTGCTCCTGGAGGCATGGGAAATTCTCATGTTATGAAGGCTGAAAAGCTCAGGATTCCTCAGGTGTAGTTCACTTGAGGGAGATTTGTAGACTAGAATGTCCTTTACTTAACTAAGCAAGAGTATTTTGTTATCTGGAGGGAGCTAAACTGTTCTTAGTGGTGGCAGATGACAGAACAAGGAGCAAAGGTCCTTGTTAGAGAAAGGGAAGTTTAGGTTGATAGTAGGAAGAATTTTCTCATTA
>NW_017729029.1:53277896-53281426 GCF_001723915.1 Gavialis gangeticus
ATGACAGAACAAGGAGCAAAGGTCCTTGTTAGAGAAAGGGAAGTTTAGGTTGATAGTAGGAAGAATTTTCTCATTAGGAGGGTAGTAAAACACTGGAACAGGTTACTGTGAGAGGTTGTGGAAGCTCCATCCTTGAAGGTTTTTAAAACCTGGGTAGACAAAACTTTGGCTGGGATGAACTAGTTGGGGTGGTCCTGCTTTGAGCTGGGGCCTGGACTAGGTGACCTCCTGAGGTCCCTTGCAACCATAACTTTCTATGATTCTATGAACTGATTATGGACTTGTTTCTGTGCCACTGAACGGAATGAGAAATTGATTTAATTGGGAACAGGACTGGGCCATTGGGAACAGGTTCAGGGCATAGTCACAGCATTATCTATACTGCTCCAGGTAGAATCTGATTTAAAGAGATGCAGCCAAACCTGGTAGCCATATATTCTGTTTCACTTGCAATGGGAGCGTGCAGACTTCTGGAAGCCAGTCTGGCGTTTCTTTATCCCCAGACCAATCTTGGTGACTTCTATCATGATATGTGTAAAGAGATGTGTAACAAAAACCTGGAATGTGCATTTGTTTTAATACAGGGTTTACTTGTTCTAAGGAAAGTGAAAAAATGGTGGGTGAGTAAAATGCATTTGTTCTACGCTTTTTCATCGAAGTATCTTGGGTACTTATGGGTCCCATTGCTGGAGTTTCTCTGGATCGCACTAATAGCTCCGTCAGACAGAAAGGCACTATCATCCCCTTTTTAATCCATGGGGAATTTAAGGCCCAAGGTTGCACAGGAAATATGTGGCAAAGCAGGGAGTTAAATTCTGGTCTCCCATGTCACACACCAGGACCCTAACTACCAGACTGAGCTGAAATAGCTGTGTGTTCTCCATGGGAAGCTCCCTAATACAGTGAAGCAAGCAGACTTGCATACTTCCTTTTGGAAAATATACCCCTAAGATGGAAGTGGCTGCACTTCCATTGCCCCCAGAAGGCAAGTGCCAAAATGGGAGTATGACTTCAGAAGTTAAGCCTGGACACTTTAATGTTTTCCTGCTGTTAGCTTTTAGAAAAATATGTAACTCAACAACAGAATGCCTTGGTCTAATTTGATGGCTTAATGAAACTAGCCATGTGCCTTCCCCTCCCTGGAATACTCTTTATCTCTTGGGGTCCTACCTGTTTTTGCCATAGCCCCAGGTGGCAGATTCTTATGCTGTTTTAGGACTTTGAGGACTACAAATAACGGTTTTTGCTGAGTGCTTTTCTTCTTGCACCTTGAACCCACAGTAACTTGTGGGCAGTGAACTAAGCAAAGGATATTTAAAGAAGGATCTATAAGGGTATTTTTGGTGATCATAATTAGAATTGCCATTGCCAAGACTTAAAAATTAGATCCACCCCTGCAGTGTTACAAGATTGGCTTAATGTCATGGTTTTAAAAAGCAAATGTTGGTAAACTTTTGTTTTATGGCTGTCTTTTTTTCTTCAAAATTTTTGGCAATCTTCAGGTCCTAGAGCCTTCAAGGCTTAAGCTTTCGGTTGTTCTCCACAATTGGAATTTCTAGAAACTTTCATTTTGTTTAATGGAAGTGGGAGGTCTTGTATCATCACAAATATAAGCTCTCCACCAAATATCATGAGGTTTTGTGGTTGAGCTACACCAGGGTTCTCGTGGAGTCTGCAAGCAGAGAGAGGCTTACTGAGAAGTCTTTGCCTTGCACTCGGCTGTAAGCAGTAACAAACCATTCATGGAATGTGTGTGCTCTTTTGATGTTAAAATAGATCTCAGTGGCTGCCTAAATGCATTTGCTTTGTGAACCTGAGGCCCAGCTACTGTGGACTCACTCCCTATATAATCACTCTTGTTAGAAAGTCAGTTTCTATATGGGGCTTTATTGGAGTTGAGCTGTTGCACCTGTAAATTTACATTCCTCCTTTTCATCTCTTTGCAGTGTTGACAAGCTATTACATTGCTTATGTAGTTTCCCTTCCCTTGCTCTTTCTCGCACTGAGTTCACCCACCAGTGACTTATATGTAATAAAACAGCAAGGCCTCTTAGTTCCAATAAGAAAAAAAGTCTTTCCCTTTTAGGGATGGCGTCTAATGATGCCAATAAAGTTATCCTTCTTTCCACCCATGTCTCTTAGCTGTGCTAGGGGGAGATGCCCTTTGGACTCTTAATGCTGCATCTGCCTAGGTTTCATTCAGTATTTTTCAGTTGAAATTATTTTCACGTTTCACTTTTTGGTTTGTGGCTGTTGTTTCATTACAGTACACACTTCTGTTTAAGCGTGCATCTCATCCATTTGGTAACAGCACATTTTTTAAATATTTACTCTAGATACATGCCAAAACACCTGTTCTGTTAAAACACAATAAGGTTAAAAGTAATACCAGTATCTGGGTTGTTAGTACTGCCTTGAGTTCCTAAACTGAAGGAATTGTACAACTCTCCAAATTTTTGTCAGTTTTGTTGTTTGCCCAAAATCATAATCAATGAAGGTAATCTATTCTACTTCTTGGTTCTCTTGCACTGTCCCAAAAATACTGTTGTTTGGGCTGCAGATGCAGTAGGGAAAATCTAAGTCCAAGCAACTGTTTTCACTGAGATTGTCTCTGTGAATTTAACCTTCAGTGAGTTATACGTGGTTTCATAAAACTTCAGTTTTTTCTTTTCTTAGAACCTAAATGCGAGATCCAAACTAACTTAATTGTTCTTTAAATCATTTTAACTCATCAACTTAGTTGTCATTCAGAGACTCTGCGATGCATTTTATTTCATTTCAAAGGATAACATCTACCAGCATCTTAGCCAGAAGCCTCAGAGCCAACAACAGCTTATCAAATGGCTTTTCAGGCTTAACAGCATGATCAATATCAATCGGGAGGATTTTAGGGTTAATAAGCAGACTTTATAAAGCACCCTGGCACGCACACCAGAATATGCTGCATTGAGAATTTATGTTAACTGAGGCCTAATCTATGCTAGAAACTTTACCACCATAGCAATGTTGTTTGGGAGTGTAGAAATAAAAATATTCTTAACCAATTTAGCTGTGTCAGCAATAGTCATAGAGTAGATGACATTATACTAGCAAAAAAGTCCTTTTGCTGATGCAGTGTATCCCATTCAGAGAACTGAATTAAGCTGCTCTGGCAAAGGAGTTATTTTGTTGGTGCAAGCTGCATCTCCATCAGCAAATCTGCTAGACCACTCAGATGGCTAGGGACCTGCAGATAAGGTCCTACGAGGAGAGACTGAGGGACCTGGATCTCTTCAGGATTCACAAGAGAAGGCTGAGAGGTGATCTAGTGGCCATCTACAAATGTGTTGGCGAGGGTGGGGCAGGTAACAAGGAATAGGAGATACTCTGTTTGCCAGGGAGCCCCTGGGAGTAACTAGAAACAATGGCCACAAACTGATGGAGAGCAGATTTAGACAAGACATTAGGAAGAACTTATTTACGGTAAGGGTTACCAGAATCTGGAATAGGCTTCCAAGTGAAGCAGTGCTCTCCCCTACTTTGGAGGTCTT
>NW_017729029.1:53286426-53296508 GCF_001723915.1 Gavialis gangeticus
GGTTGCCATCTTAGAACCAGAAAAAAAAAATCATACACAAGAAGTCAAACACCTGGTTGGTGTCATCTGACCTCAGCACTCTTCCCTGCCCAGGGCGGGGTCAGACTTGATGATGTACTGAGGTCCCTTCTGACCCTAAAAATGGATGAAATCTAGTCAACAAAGTGAAGGTAACCCCTGAATAAAGTGAGATATATTGTCTGATAGTTTTTGATTATTGTTTGTTACCCCTAAAAATAGCTTTTGACATCCCTTTAAATGAGATAGCACTGGAAGAAGGTAAATGAAATGCGAAACCAGGTTTCAAAGGCATGAATACAACACGTATTTCTAACAGCTGAACAATCTCAATGGTTAACGGAAAGCTTTGGTTATTTTTGAAAAATCCTTGGGGTAACCAGGTAGAAGCAGATATTGCAAGCATTTGTCCTCCCATCAGGTCTATTCTTTGTACTTAAAGTTACTTATATGTATACATACTTGTAGGACACAGCTTTCATATGCCAACCTAATTCCAAGAAGTTCCATAATACAAATCCTCATTCATTTCCCATTTCCAAATATTACTGATAGGGAAAAAACAATTTTTTAATCCATTCATTCTTTCTGATATGTAAATTGTGTACTCAGCAATTTCAGCCAGTAAGGAGTAGAAGCATTACAACAATGTGATTTAAGTATTTATTTTCTTCAGTTGCATGAGGTTTGTTTATCTTGTATTTTCACTAAGAGGAGAAAAAGTCGTTTGCAGTACTTTTTTTTTTGCTTTTGGATTTACTGTGTGTGTGCTGAATATGTTGGGTGTCTTCTTTCTCTAAATACTCACAATGAGGTGTTGTTTTTCAGCTTGGCTTTGGGTCATTTCTTGGAATAATTGGATCAAACCTCATAGAAAACAAACGCCAAATGGTAAGTTCAGTAGTTGTGTGGTCAGTACTCTATTCCGCGTGTTCAGTAGAGCTGCTCTCATTTATACCAGCTGAGTATCTGGCCTCAAACCCAGAAGAGAGAGTGTGTGAGGGAGTGAGCAAGTGGGTGTATTAGCAAATGCAGCATCTAATAATCAGAAAAGATAATTTAAGGCCTGGTCTTCACTGCAAACTTTCACTGGCAGAGATGTTGCATTGGCAGAGCTGTCTTGTGGCTGGCTGCTGAAAAAAGCTATCCCAGTGAATGCACAGTTTCATGGGTACAAGTTTAATTTGTCCTAGGACAGTTTGCTGGTACAGTCAGCCAGTCTAACTATAGTAGCAAAGTGCTGCAATCAGACGCCTGGCCTAAGCTGGGGACGTGCAGGCCTTGCTTTGGCAAATCTGCTTTGCTAGCAGGCTGATAAGTTTCTTAGTTGGAGGGCCTGGACACAAGATGGGTTGACTGTGGTGTAATATATGTCATTTTTGTACACTGATGTAAGATCCATCAGTGGCCAAAGCTGATAAGTGACCAGCTCTCCCTGGGTAGCTGGCACTGTAGACTGCTATTATGGTGATGAAGCTGTGAGCAAATGGCTACCCTGGCATAGAAGCAGGACACATGAACCCTGCTATAACTTACACCAGTATAGATTTACCCTTGATTTTCAGACTCTGGCATGTTACACTGGTGTGGGTCTATAAGTTGTTCCTTGGTTACTCATAGCTGACTGGTGAGACATGTCACATACTTGAAGAGTTGGCCTTCAACCAAACTAAAATTCCTGTCTAGGGGCTATGGAAGAGTTAAGCTCTTAGTGGTTTTTTTCTATTTGTACAGTGCCTAGCACAGTGTGGGTCCTGGGGTAGGGCTTGTAGGTGCTATGACAATACAAATAATATTGGAAGATGCAACCAAGTATGGCCTGTGTTCTGTTTTAATGATGCAGAAGGAACCTTCAAGAGAAATTGGTTATGAATCATCTGCATTTGCTACTTAAAATGCTCAAATGTTGGCTGCTGTCAAACCCATTCTTTCCACTTGTTAGCAACATGACTGCAATATTTATTTGGAACTTACAAGAACTTACCACTGTCCTCCTTGCCCTTGGTGTTGAGGAAAGCAGGATGCTGGGGAATGTCAGACACTTGTGTGTGAGGGAGATGGGTTGCACCTTGTACTTCTCTGGTCCCCTGCACATCAGCATCTCAAAGCACTTTACACATGTTAGGGGTCACCTGCCAAAGGCAGAGAAGATTAGCATATACCCTTCCTTTTATTTTTGTCTTAGTCATGTAGAAAAGTCTTGAAGGTTTTGTTTTAACAGCCTGCCTTTTGGTGAGGTGCTTCTTGTCCCCTCTTGTGAATTCAGGCTCTGTCTCTCCTGGAAGACTGCAAGGTTGGAGAATCTGTGGAATGGCATCACAAAGGCAAAGAGAGGGCAAAGTTGGGCAGGGAGGTGCTTTTTATCAGCACCTTCCTTAAACCTTTCTCATTTCCCTTTTAACACCCATTTACATTCAATGACTAAAACACATTTTGGAGAAAGCAGTCTTTGCTAAGGAATGAGCATTGCTTTCCTCTTCCCAGCCTTCAGTTAAGGTTTCAGAAATAAAGATGCATATCATTTGTGACCACCTGAAAGTTTCTGTCAAAACCAGGTTTCCCTCTTAATGTCAAAATGCCCTTCCCCCCCCCCAAAACCAAGAGGGAAAAGGTTCCTGTGCATTCAGTTAATTAGAATTATTCAAAAACATAAACTTGAGAACTTAGAAGAATGAGACTAAGGTAGTTGATCAAGCCCAATGACTTTTCTGTACCAGAATCATTGTTTTTAATAAATTTCTCTTCTGGCGGACTTGGGGCATTGGCCAGTTTGCTGTTGATGGTACTGTATTTTAAGTAATCAGTATAAAAACAGATAAAATATTTAGTTTAAAAGCTGAACAAACTGGCATATCTGTAAGGAGGGTGGAAGTGGAATTTTACACAGAGTCCAAGAGTGATTGAAACAGAACCCCTTCTGGAAATAATAATATGTTCAGAAAAAAATACAAAATGTCTATCAGATATTTTTGGAGCAGCAATCCCTGAGTAATGCCAGTAATGAAAGGCAGGGGGCTCTGAAATCAATTTTTGCTTTGTATGCAACTGTAGTTTAATGAACAGTATTTGGGAGAGGGGTCACTAATGCAATTTGTGCTTTATGTATTGTTAAGCACCTCTCCAAATGAGCGGCATAAAAGGGGAGGTTTATTCATATTCAGTAACACAGGGGTCTGAACCATAAACATGGGAAACATGGAAAACATCAGGTAACAAAATCCATCAGCCTTACTCCAATACCACCTACATGGAGAGGAGAGAAATTATTAAGCACTGTGGCACAGACCCTTGTATCTTTGCTGTGCAGCATCTTTGCTTTAAGCCTTTTCTAAAATGCTTTTATCCTCTGAAGCAGAGGAGGAAACATTTTTATTGTGAAACATTCGCAAACCTCCTCTCTATTCTCACCCCAGGGTGATTGTAATCGCTTATATTTAAAGCTAACATTGGGGCAGGTATTAAAGGACCCTTGAGTCTACCTTAAAAGTCACATAGCACAGTGATTCTCAACCTGTGGGTCGTGACCCAAAAGTGGGTCACAAGAATATATGAAAGGGTCACTAACACACTTTAAAGTGAATCAACAAACTTTAAAAATTGATTCTTCTTTAAAGGAGAACAACATGAGAAACCGTGGCTTTTCCCCTGCAGCCTGGCAGAGTCCCAGCCTCTGAGGGGCTGCTTGGGGCCCCCATACCCTACATGCATCCCCCCCACACCTCACACTGGGGGGGCTGGGACCTCGAGGCAGGGGGCACCAGGTCAGGAGTGAGGTGCACTGGGTCAGGACTGGCACTTGATGTTTACAAATGGGTCCTGGTACAAAAACAATTGAGAACCGCTGCCATAGCAGATGGAACCAAGGTGGTTAGCACTGTGGGATCAGCCAGATTTTCGCAGGCCACCAGCAGGTGGCTCTGGAACCGCAGTGTGGAAGCTACTGCTTTGCAGGTGGATCTGTGAATCTCAGTATTTGTTCTTTCCCACTGCCTGAAGAGTTAAACCTAACCTCTAGGAGATCATCTCAAATGGACACTGAATTTCCCTACCCAGAAATACACAGGAAATGGCTGTCACTGTCCCTGTAAACCAGCAGAGCTTGGGTTTACCAGAACTGCAGGTTCTACATCACAACTACATCACAGTAATGGGGCTCCATCTTCTTTCTGGTCTTAGCCCCCCTTGGCCTCATGGCTTGATTTGCCTTGGAATAGCACTTTGCCGTTCTCCTCTTGGGCTTGGATCAGAGTCAGCTGCTCCATTCTGTTGCAGCCGGGGCTGGGCCAGGCTGCACAGTGTACAGACTCTTCCACCCCCGCCCAGCTTCCTGTTGGTGTTGCACAGTCCTGGCACCATGACTGCTGGTGGCTGGACCCACATGGGCTGGGGCACAATGCAACATACCGAGTAGCCATCCCACCTGCCCGCTGCAATGAGCCACTGCTGCCATAGCACCACTACTCCATACCAGCTGCAGGGGGGGAGCTCAGCTTGGTGCAGCTGCCCTTGACCCTCCTGGTGCGGCAGTGGTTCATTGCAGCAGGCGGGCAGATGGGATGACTACCTGGTGCGCTGCATCATGGCCTGTCCCATGGGGGCCTAACTGCCAGCAGCCAAGGTGCCAGGACCCTGAAGCACCAACAGGAAGCCAGACAGAGGGAGGATGGATGCAGGGGGGCAGCAGAGGAGTCTGTGCTGCGCAGTCTGGCCCAGCCCTTGCTGTGGCAGAGTGGAGCAGTTTGGGGAGCAGCCCTCCCTCCTCAGGCTCCTGGCCGTGGCCGGCAGGCTGGATAGTCCCCCAGCTCACCAAAACTCCTTAAGTGGCCCTCCAGCCCAAATAATTACCCACCCCTGGGTCAGAGAAACACCTGCCCTCACTAATCCTGGCTGGAGGCTCTGCTGTCCAGCCCTCGTGTCTGGAGGGTTGCATTCCCTGCCGCGTATTCAGCACAGGCAGGAGGAAGTGATACATGGAAGAGAGGCATCTCTTCTCCATCCTGCAGGTTGTGTTGCAGCTGTAGGTGGCTTGCAGTAGCAGATAGCAAGTGTTTTGGTGCCAGCTCTGCAGGGGGCAGGCAGATGTGGTACCAAGCCACTGCTTTCCCTTGTGTCATGGCTGCCTCATAACCGCGACATAGTCCCTCATGACGGTTCTGTCCCAACTGGGTTTCCCATGGGGCTTTGGTCTCTGCTTGCAGTGCAGCAGCAGCAGTAGCGCACGATCAGTCGCTGGTGAGTCAATGCGATCAGATTACGCCTGTCCTGCGTTCTTTTCAGGGCTGCCTATAAATGCCTGAGTGACTTGAAGTTGGCATTGACACTTCTTAGAGCCTTGAGCAGTTTAGATTCATCCTCTGTCAACATATCCCCCTGAGCCCTATCCTGATGCACACAAGTAACACCACCTGTGTGTCATCCCATGCCTCCTTATGCTGGTAGGGATTACATCTTTGCCTTGAGAACATGGAACTCCGTCCAACCCTCTGGGTCATTGTCTGTCACATAAAACATTTGTAGCATGTTTACCGTGTCCATGCTGGTCCTTATTCGTGTTGGGCATAAATAAAGACCTGCTGCTTTGAAGAAGATTATTTTTATAGGTGGCATGTCTAGGTCCTTGGACCTGTTTAGTGCCCAGGTGGGACTTAACAACTATTTTTTCCATGAACTTCTTCAGTGCATCTGTTTGCTGAAAAGAGGCCTCAGGCCTGCATGTTTTCCAGCTGCCCCTTCACACTGGTAGCTGGACAGGCAGCAAAAAAATAACTTGTGCAACAAGCCACAGGGCTTCACTGAGCTGTGAGGAGCACTGCCGTAGGCCATTCAGTGGGCTGGTGATCTAGCTTGGCTAAAATAAAAATTGACCCAAATGATAGCCCAGATCAGAGCCAAGTCTTCTGCAGGAACAAATCTATCTAGCTGCTTTTCCTTCACCCCTCCCAGTTCCTTTTTTGGTTCTGCATCTACACTTCCCACTTTTCAAAGTGCAGGAAGTTGTGTAAGGGGATGTATTTTAACCGTTAGGTGCTTTTGGTGTTAGTGTTTTCAGGCTTTTCTTTGCAATGGTGAGGGCTAGAAACTCGTTTTTAAAACACTGAAAGGTGAGATTCTCACAATATGGCATGGATCTGGGAGGTGGAGGACTAAGAAAAATTTCCTGATATACAAAACTTGGTTTTCCTGTTGGAGATGTGAGTGGCTGATATGATTTTCAAAATGATATAGGCTTAGATTAATATTTTTACTCATGCCTTGCTGACATATACTGGTAGAACATATTCAGCTAATGCATTTGAAAAATCTGGGGTAAACCAAACATGCATACAGCCTTCAACATACTCTAATCTGGTTGCATTAAAGACTGCAAACAAGCCTTACCATCGCTGCTGCCAAACCTGCAATAGACTCGAAATGTTAGCTAACCCATTTTGAAAATACAGTTTTAAGTCCTAGCATAGACATGGTCTGACAGAATACCTTTCATCTGAGCTGCTGAAAGCATTTTGCACAGATAAAATATGCCCACTGAAAAGCCAAGCAGTTTACAGTCACAAAATGAGTTAGTGGCAGAGATATTAACAAAGAGCTAGTGTTGCCAACACTCAAGATTTAATTGGCAATCTTGTGATGGGCAGCGGCACTTAGTCACATGATTGCATGAGAGCCTCAGTCTTGAGTTTACAAGTAGGTAAGTTTCTAGTCCTCGGTTTTAGAAACCAACATGTGTGAACTCTGCTAGCTGAGAAACCACAAAGCCAATAAGAAGAACTAACAAATCTGAAAACACAGAGCTTTCAGCAGCCTGGTTAAAGTTCCCTTCTGATTGGTTCAGCTTTCACTGGTGTTGATGCTGTCAACATTATGCTAATACTCTAGTTACCAACAGAGTCTTCCAGGGAAAAAAAAGTGAATAGGGGAGCTCTGAACTCCTGTGGAAAACAACGTGGACAGGACAACTTCAAAAGGGGGAAGGAAGGAAAAGAGACAATTTTCAGGTCTTCAGATGGCAGAAAAATCAGACAGAAGCGTTCAATCAGCAGCAAATATATTTGACACAAAATACTTGTGTTCACAGGGATGAGTGTACGATATGACAGAAAGTTTCAGACATAACCTCTGTGTGTCTTTTAAAGCAACTCGGGTGCTGCAACAGTCGGTTCTGCACTTGTTAGTCTTGTTAACCTGAAGTTACAGTAGGAAACCCTTAATTCAAGTCTCCATCAGAGAACCTTGTGTTGTGCTTTGATGTCCCTTTTTCACTTGGGTTGTAGTGTGTGTTTAACCCACACACCATGACAAATTCTCCCCTTTGATATGCATCCCATTAATTTCAATGAGAGTCATCTTCAGGCTGCCTAGGGCAGGATTTGCATCATTAAAAGTCTAGGTGGTCATTGCTAGTGACTTATAAAACTGGTCCATCCTGTTGTGTAAATGTGTGAAGTCTGTTTTATAGAAGCAGATGACACCTTGCTTTGTTTTCTTGCCTTAGCTAGTGGCATCAATTGTCTTCATCAGCTTTGGAGTCCTTGCTGCATTCTGCTGTGCCATCGTGGATGGTGTCTTTGCTGCCAGACACATAGTAAGTATTTCCTAAAGAACACGCATGCTGCAGCATATTCCTAATATAGGACAGATACCGTCTGTACGGTGGATCAGCCCATCTGTGTAGTTCAGGAGGAGAATAGGTTCTGAATGATATTTAGCCATACATTAGTCTTATGTCTTGTGTTACAGCCATGGGTTCAAATATAACATCACTCATTAGCTGCTATCCAGATGTATGTCCCATTCTCTGTGGGGAGCCAACTAGTCACCCTCACATAAGTATGAACTTGAGAGCTGTTCAAATCTTTTTTTGTTGAAATCTTTTTTGACTAAAAATAGCTTTTTAATAATTTTTTTTTTTTTAGGAAAATGTGTCAAGTTTGACAACATTCCCATGAGAAATATAATAAAAGATTTTCATTTTGAAACATGGAGAATTTTGTGTTTATTTGAAAATTTTGTTTCACATGTTATTTTCTTGGATGGGTTATTTATAATTTTTTCCTTTTATCACATATGAGTAGTTATCTTGCCATGTCATAATATCATGTCGTTAAAATACTCTATTTTATTTTTTCAAATCATTTAAGGGAGATCATTTCTTAGTACTGAAGCACCATATCTTCCCCTAGATTAGTCTTTCCTGTTCATGATGTAATGAAATAGCTTGATATTTTAGCATCGTTTATCAAACTCTTTCATTATAACATAAACCAGAATGATTGATCCTAGAAGGGAATATGTTTCTTTTGTTCTGTACTGAGCAACAAACAGCAGATACTTTGATCTCCAAAAGGTAGTTTCAGTTGGTGCTAATTTATTATTATCCATCACAACCTGGCAGTAGCAGGACATAAAATGCATATAATGTAAGAACAACAATATAACAATGAAAATACTTGAATAAAAATGTTGCGTGAAAGCTTGAAATGTTAAACAGACTTAAAAATTTCCAAATACACAAATTCTGTTTCATGGGAAATTTTTAAAAAAGAAAGGTTGCTAGTTTTGTTTGGAATCTCAGAGTAAGGGCAGATTTCACGTGATTGGAACTCCCCGTAATGTGGGAATTCCAAGTTTCCACCAGCCCTAGCCCCTCGTTGCCTTTGCTTCTGAATGGAAACACCTCCATTTGCTGACAGAAGAGAGGTGACTTGACTGTAGTAAAATGCTTGGCTCCATGGCATTTCTCTGCGTCTGTCCAGGTGTTATGAGTAGATCCAGGCCCTTTCTGACTTCCACGCTTCTCTGCCAGGCAGAGCATTGGCTCTAATAAAAATACATACCCATTTCCCATGCTGTGCAGGGATGGGAATCTGAGCTCCGTCCCAGCGTTCATACACAGGTGACAGTGAAAGCTTGCCAGGCTCTGGTTTCTGCTTCTTGATTAATCAACAAGTTTTTGGCCCTGCCTTACTCTGCATGGGTCCAAGAAGGTCAGCTTCGTACAAGTGTTAAGGATGTCCAAGTTGTCGCTTCAAGTACATAGTGTTCCTTCTGCTACCTGCCATCACCTCACATGCAGTATAAACACAGAGCCAGGTTTTGCACAGAGCACAGCTTCTAGCAGCTCGCATGGAGACAGCTAAACAAAGATAAGTCTCTCTGGAGGGCTGTTGCCAGGTGTGGCCTCAGCCCCCGCTTCCTGTCCGGTTCATGTTTAGGTTTACTGTTGTTTTCAACCTCAGCTAAAGTATACTAGAGGTACAGGTCAGCCCAGCAGGAGGTTTTTGCCCAGCCTGGGAACCCAGCCTGTTTGCACTGAAGACTCTTAACTAAACTGCTTGAGTACTGATAGTCCTCCAGTGCCTTTCTGCAACTCCTCCATGTACCCAAGCCAGTTCTCCCATTTCACCAGGATGGAACAGGGAAGGTCAGCTTTCTCCATCATTCAGAGATGGTGGGGCATGTCCTCAGGGGTCCCAGTGGTGCACGTGCAAGAGTACAGCATTGGTGGGGACACAAACCTAGGTAGGGCATTGTGATATGGCTGCTTCCACCCAGGCCAGGCTACCTCAGGTGCCAGTCACCAAAGCTGACTGCAATGAAGAATAAAACAGTCCTAGTGGAAGCTGGAATCCCTCTGACCCATGGCCATATTAGGTAGGGAGCATGGGATTCTTTTGAGAATCTGGCCCGTGTCCCAACTCAGCTAGCTGAAATGCCTGAGGTTGGCCCCTCTGGTTTTTCCTGAAATGCTAAACTCAGTATTTTCTTCTGCAGGATCTCAGGCCGCTGTATGCAGGACGATGTCAGTATTACTCCAAGAGTACAACTCCACCTGAGGTGAGAGTGCCTTTTACTGGTGCCACTTCCTAAGGGGACTGGCACTGTCTGGGGCTGGGGGCCCTGCACACTTATCAGGGGCCCAGATTCCCAAGCTTGGAGTCATTTATGCTCCAGGAGCAGCCTCTGGGAAGAAAGGAGCACTAGACTTGCAGAGTGAGTGCAATGTCCCTGAGATCACAGGGACTGTAGCACAGCGGGGTGGGAAAGGACATTTGGGAAAGGGGTGG
>NW_017729029.1:53301508-53308603 GCF_001723915.1 Gavialis gangeticus
CAGATTCCCAAGCTTGGAGTCATTTATGCTCCAGGAGCAGCCTCTGGGAAGAAAGGAGCACTAGACTTGCAGAGTGAGTGCAATGTCCCTGAGATCACAGGGACTGTAGCACAGCGGGGTGGGAAAGGACATTTGGGAAAGGGGTAAATGGAAAGTGAAGGGGGAGGGGAGAGATCAGAGCCTAGATAAGAGGTGATGTCGGCCTAATGGAGAAGACAGGTAGAGGGAAGGTGACAGACCCCAGAGAAACAATTCCACAGCTATTGGTATTGCTTCACCAGGCTCACTGCCAGCAATGGCAGCACCAGACTTAGTGCAGAGGAGGGGCTGAGATCCCAGGCAGAGGTAATGTTAACCCCAGAGCTTCAGAAAAGCTTCTTGTAAACCTCCATTTTAAAGAGCAACCTGTGTGTGCATCCTGTGCCAGGTGGTGGGATTTCCTCCAGCAGTGGTCTGGGGCACATGGTAGCAGTACCTCATAGTGGATCAGGAGGAAGCTCTAATCTTCTGTTGGGCCAAGAGGCATCTCCAGTTTATAACAGGATAGATGGACAGATGGTGCCCCTCTTCTTTCCAAGAGTTGTCACCAGCAGTTTTAGCCCATGAATCTTTCTCCCAGTTGACCCTGGCCCATGGACAGTTCCACGCCCAGCCGCATTCTCTGCGAGGGCCGATCTGCACATGCACATTGTACCAGTACAACCCTTTCCTTGTGTGTAGGCAGTAACACAAGTATAAACCTGCTTGTATTGTTGTCGCTGTTCCTGTGTGGGAAGAGAAGTAATCAACACTGTTTTAAACCTCTGATCCCAGGAAACATGCATGTGTGTGTTCTCCCCAGGGGCTCTCTGTGCTATAGCAGTAAACAAAAAGCCCTGAACTGACCTTTATACCAAAAGCTGCATGTAGAGCAGGCCAAAGAGAAACAGAAATCAAGGATGTGGCTTGGGTTTTCATTGGTTTGCTGTATCCCCCTCCTTCTGCATTCACACAGGCCATCTGTCACCCACAACGCCGTGGGCCCTGCACACCAAAAATCAAAACCAACACCTGCTTCTGCTGCGACCTGTACAATTGTGGGAAGTGAGTAAACCAAAAATAGCTTTCCCAGCCTAGAGTAAGAGCAAATGTTGAATGTGTTGGCTTGCCCTAGTTTGTAGAGTGCGGTTAGGGGATTCTGTGGGATATCATCAGGAGGAAGGATGGCATTAACTAATGATGGCTACTGCAGAATGGGCGGCTGCATTCCTGCTAGTGACTGTATAGATCGTACTGTACAGTGAGGATCAACCTTTTACAGTCTCTGCTGGAGTGACGCCAGGGTTCTGGTCCCAGCTGTGATTGCAGGTGGATTTGAACAAGCAACTTGACTTCTCTGCCTGTTTATCCATTTGCCTGATGTTGCAGTAGTGCTTCTGTACCTCAGTGGGGTCCAGAGATTTAAAATGGGTAACATGCTTTGAGCTCCTGTGATGAAAGGGGCCAGTGTAAAGACAGAGTCCTGCTTAATTATCTCCTGTTCTGGCGGGAAGGGGTCCAGTGCTAAATGGAGGATGTGGGGCAGAATAACTTGGGGCAACTTGTAGATCTGAGACTGCAGCTTCAGCCTATAAGGGCTTCATTGGCATTTTTGCATGTGGAGGATTTGCAGATGTGTTTACTTCACCATGAAGTCAAGAGGAACCTGTGGGTGTAGGGAGATGTGAAATTCAAATAATAGCATGACAAGCCTGGCCCTGCTGGCTGCATCCCAGCAAACATCCCACAGAAGCTGGGTCTGGATGCCTGGTACACTGCAGGGGTGGGCTCTAATCCAGGTGGGTTTGTCAGATTGTATTATACAGTTTTAAGATTCTTTTCTAATCCAGCAGAGTAGAAATTTCGGGTGGCTACTATGAATATATTGATGTCAGCAGCTGCCAGGATATTATTCACCTCTACCACTTGCTGTGGTCAGCAACAATTTTGAACATTGTGGGGTTATTCCTGGGGATCATCACAGCTGCAATCCTTGGAGGCTTTAAAGACATGGTAAGGTGGTGTGGATTTCCTGGGGAAACTGAAGGAATGCAACCAGGTGAATTTGAGCCCAAGATTCAGGGGTTTCTAAGGAAGGAAAGAAGGGCCTACTAGCAATGGTATATCAGCACAGAGACAGTTGTTTAACAGCCCTGTCTGAATCTGGTCTATGCACCATTGTCTTCATGCAGAGGAGGCAGAGATGAAATAACCAAAAGCAGAAAGTGAAACTGATGTGGGCTTATCTGGTGTGGTGGAAGCAGAGTGAATTACCATAGGGTGACAAGTCAGCATGCAGGGGAATGGAAGACGGCAGTTTTAAAACCCTCTTGGTTTTAACTGCTACGGACACTAACATCACTGAGTTTCCTTTTTTAAGACTGAATGTTTCTTTGCATTACCCCCTTAACAGGAAGTGTCGGTAGGTGCCTTTTTGTTTTATGAACTGTGCAGTATCCTAGTGATAGTACATTCTGAGTCTTACAGAATGTTTCTGGTCCAGTTCAGCAGAAATTCCCCCTCTGGTTTCTACATTGTGCAAAACCACAGAAGAAGTCCATTTCAGGCTGAAACCAGAGATAATTTGGGCCTTGGATGATGATGGAAATGCCGTTCTGATGCTAAGTGGGACTTCAGTAGGCTTGAATAGGTTGTGCTATGATATACATAAGGTCAGTCAAAAGCTGCCTAGTTATAGTCTAAACAATAACCACATTTCATAGAGAGCAAGCTGATGTTCAGTTCAACAAGGTGATTATTCATGCAAGTAAATGTGTATATGCTCTTGTCTTTTGTGCCTTTTGTGGCATATTCAGACTACCGGGTGTAAGGCAATTTGCTTCTCCAGCAGACACATTTTTCCTTGCAGAGCTAATTTCAGGCCCTTTACCATGTGCCTGATTTGAGAATAACAAACTTGCCTACACCCTTTCCAAAACCAATCCCAGCCTCCCAAACAAAATACAAGCAAATGGTGTCAAATATGAAGTGCGGGACTTGGCTTCCAAGTCGTACACAGATACATGCTGCGGTCTCCAGTTGCACCATGCAGACTCTAAACCAGTGATTCTCAAGCAAGGTACTTTCAAGGGTGTTGTGGAGTGCCACACAATATTAGCACTGCTAGGTATACAAACACAATTCACAAGATAAACCCAGAGGTTTCCAATAGGAATCCAAAGAGTCAAAATCATTCTGTCCTGCTTTGGAGTTTCTGAGTTCTTTGCAACAGAAGAACTGCTTTAGTATTTTCTGTGGTCAAAAAATGAATGAAAACTAAGAGCTGGCATTTTCTGACAGATGCCTTGAGTCTATTCAGACGTGCCTCAAGTCTATCAAGGGTGTCTTGAGTCTAAAAAAGGGAGAATTGCTGCTCTAAACTGTACAAAGGGAGGTACGGACCAGCTCTGAACTCTGTAGGAGGGAGGGATTGTAATCTCCAGTGCATTTCAGTGCGCTATAGCAACTGAGATCAGCTTAATCAGATAACACAGTTTTACCCGTTTCTGTTTCCCCCTTGTGAAGCCATTTTGTAAACTCAGGTCATTTTAGTGCTTGCACAGACATGGCTTTAGCTGGGTTTCTTCTGGAAACCTTAAAGGAAATGTTCAATAGCTAGATAATGACATGAGGTTAGAACAAGCACAGGATGAGACTGAAAGTTGCTAGTTCACCAAAACGGTGATCTCAAGCCAAATGCTGCTCCTAATCGTTTCTGTCATGCAGATGATCTGTGGGGAGATGCTAGCTAGCCTTTGTGTGAAATTGTATCTTTATTTCCACAGACTCCCTCCCTCCCTGCGCTGAACTGTACAGTTGAAAATGTGCATCCATCAGTATCGTATTACTCAAGGCCACAGGTGACTTCTTACAACACCTACTACCACAGCACTCCGCACCTCCCCCCATACTCGGCATATGACTTTCAGGTACGGTACAAGACAGAGTGGTGTTTTGTTCCCGAGGCTTAAACCAGGCGAGTTAAAACAAGTATGTAAACCATGCCAGCCTGTGGGACTGTGAAGGTCTGGCTTTCCTAAGGGATCTACCGCAGTCCCTTCCTCTTCTCCCACAGGAGCACTATTGCTTCCTTGCAAGCCTGCCTCTTGCCAGCGTCCCCTATATGCACGTATCACTCAGTGGTTCCCCAGCTACTGAGGGCAGCCCCTTCCCAACCCTTCATGGAAATAGTTACAAACTCTGCCTCCTGCCATTGGCTGCAAACGGCCAGACTGAGAAGTCAGCCAGGAGAGGCTGTGCAGGTCCTTCTTGCACAGTGAACCAGTTGGTAGTACTGACATTTGAAGTCTCCTCAAGGGCTGCTGTGAGGGAACCCAGTGACACAGATGAAGCAGTTCACACCTGTGAGTTCTTACAGGCTCCCTGCACACTCAGGCAGACATTGCTTTATTGCAGGGGTTCTCAAACTGTGGGTCGCGACCCTGTGGGGGTTGTGAGCAACTTAAAAGGGGGTCACAAACTTCCCAGGGGGTACGTGCGGCAGTGCGGGGAAGCAGCGCATGGCGGTGGAGTACTGTGGTGGATGGCAGTGGTGGCTACCGTGTGCAAGCTCCCAGTCTCCTGCCACTGCCATCCAGCACTCAGGGTCGCAGTATCACAAAGTTTGAGAACCACTGCTATATTGATTAGTCCTGTGTGAATCAGAATAGGTAACAGCCTGCTTCTCCACTGAATGAAAGCTTGGAGAACAATGGAAAGGCTGGCATGTATCTAGTCCCAAGTGTGCTCCCTCCCCAGAGGGCAGATGCTGCTGTTTGGGAACTCGGGCTCAGAGAAGCATTCCAGCTCTGACAGAAACCCAACAAGATCAGTTAAACCCAGCATTCAGCCTGACTGAAACCAATTCTTTCGCAACAGCCAGAAGATCCTTTTGGAGGTTTTCCAGACTGCAGCAGGTACAAAATAGAATCTTTCCCTTCCTTCTTTTCTCTCTTTTCCTGTTCACTTTAAGAAACAACTGCATAGCACCTATGAAACACTGCCTTTTATTCAGCATTGTAGATGCAGCCATCAGCCCTTATGTCCCTGAAAGCCCTGTAATAAAGACCACGGGCATGGGGGTGATTTTAAGAGATGGTTTTATCCCCAGGCTCAGGACTTTTGGACTCGTCTCTCTACCCTACTTTTGTACCAAGTTCACCAAATGGATGCAACCTCCTCAGTGACCAGTTACACGGGTATAGATTTCATAGACATTAGGGGCTGGAAAGGACCTCAAGAGATCATCAGGTCCAGCCCCCTGCCATAGGCAGGAAGTCAGCTGGGAGCAAATGACCCCAGCAAGAAATAAATCCAGCTGTTTTTTTTGAAGGAATCCAGAGTAGGTGCTTGAACCACCTCTGGGGGAGTTTGTTCCAGACCCTGGACACACACACCATAACGAACTTCTTCTAATATCCAGTCTAAATTGGCCTTCTTGCAGTTTATGGCCATTAGACCTTGTTATCGCTTGGACAGTTCTGGTGAACAGATGTTCAGCCAGATCCAGATGTACCCACCTTATGAAGTTGTAGGCTGCAACCAAGTCCTCCCTGAGCCTTCTCTTCTCCAAACTGAAGTGTCCCAAGTCCTTCAGACTCCTTGTACGGCCTTCCCTCCAGGCCTTGGATCATATGAGTGGCTCTCCTGTGGACTCTCAAGCTTCTCCACGTCTTGAAGTGGGGGGCCCAATACTGGACGCAGTACTCCAGCTACGGTTTTACCAGTGCTGAGTAAAGCGGTAGGATGACTTCCCTGGTTTTGCTTCAGATGCATCAGTGGATGCACACCAGTTTGGTTAGCTTTGCCTGCCACCACATCACATTGGTGGCTCATATTCATCTTGTGGTCAGTCAAGACCCCCAAGTCCCTTTCAGTCATGGTGCTAGCAACCATAGCACTGCCAAACCTGTAAATATGCTGAGGGTTCTTCCTACCAAGGTGCAGCACTTTGCACTTCTCTGTATTAAAGGCCATCTGGTTTTGGTCGGCTCACCTTGAGAGCATGTCCAAGTCGGCCTGTATCCCCAGCATGTTCTGTGGTGTGACAGCTCTTCCCCATAATTTGCTATCATCTGCAAACTTGGCCAGTTCACATCTGACTCTCACATTTAGATTGTTGATGAAAATTTTAAAGAGTACTGGCCCGAGTACCGAGCCCTGAGGGACTCCACTGGTAACACTGCACCACATTGATTTGCTCCCTTCAACTAGTACTCTTTGGGTCTGACCCCGTAGCCAGTTGCCAAGCCATCGGACCGTATGATGATCTAGGGCAGTTCCCCAGCTTAACCATGAAGACATCATGGGGAACTAGGTCAAAGGCCTTCTTGAAGTCCAGATAAATGACATCTACATCATGTCCCTTGTCCATGGCATATGTTACCTGGTCATAGAAGGAGATGAGGTTGGTCAGGCAAGACCTGCCAGTCACAAAGCCATGTTGGCTGGTATTCAGAAGCTTGCCTTCTGTTAGTCTGTCATTGATGGATCCCTTGACAATTTTCTCCAGAACTTTTCCAGGGACGGATGTCAGACTGATTGGTCTATAGTTCCGCAGCTCATCCCTCCTCTCTTTCTTGTAGATAGGTACCATGTTGGCTCTTTTCCAGTCATCCGGGACGTCGCCTGAGCACCATGATTTTTCAAACATCCCTGCCAAGGGGGATGCAGTGATGTCCGCCAGCTCTTTCAAGACCCTCGGGTGCATTCCATCTGGGCCTGCGGACTTGTGAATGTGCAGTTTCTCAAGGTGTTCCCTCACCTGATCCACATCAATTTTGGGCCCATCACCTGCTCCCAAATTGGTTTGTGCCATTCCTGGCAGTGTGATCCTTGTGGGAGAGTGAAAAACTGATGCAAAAATGTAATTTAGGAGATTGGCCCTTCCTAGGGCATCTGATGTCCCGTTGAATCTCTCAGGGGCCCAATACTGTCCCTGTTCTTTTTCTGACTTCCCACATATCTAAAGAAGGACTTTTTGTTGTCCTTGATCCCCATAGCATAGTTTCGTTTGTGCCTTGGCTTTTCTCGACCGCTTTCTGCAGGTGCAGGCAAGTGCAGAGTTTCATAGTTTCG
>NW_017729029.1:53313603-53314124 GCF_001723915.1 Gavialis gangeticus
AGCTTGTATGTATGCTGTGGATTCCTTGTCCCCAGGTGCAGCACCCTGCATTTATCTACATTGAACCCCATCCTATTACCATCTGCCCACTTCTGTAGTCTGTCTAAATCTAATTGCAGCCTCTCTCTCCCTCTGAGCTGCCTACCTCTCCCCACATCTTGGTGTCATTGGCAAACTTGGATGACATGTTTTCCACCCCCTCATCCAAGTCACTGATGAAGATGTTGAACAGTGTAGGCCCCAGGACTGAGCCCTGGGGGACCCCACTATTCACATCCCACCAGGTTGAGTACAACCCGTCCACCACCACTCTCTGGGTGTGCCCCATGAGCCAATTTCTGACCCATCCAACTGTGTGTGCATCAATGCCACTGTTGCTCAATTTATTAATGAGAATGGGGCGAGAGACAATGTCAAAGGCCTTCTTAAAGTCCAGAAAGACTACGTCCATGGTGACACCATCATCCAGGGATTTGGTTACCTGGTCATAAAAGGCCATCAGGTTGGTCTAGCAGGACCTG
>NW_017729029.1:53324285-53337263 GCF_001723915.1 Gavialis gangeticus
AGCTAGTTTCCAATCTCTGGGTACCTGGCCTGTGGACCATGATCGCTTGTACAGCTGGGCCAAGGGCACAGCAATGACCCCCGCCAGCTCTCTCAATACCCGTGGGTGGAGGGCATCAGGGCCTGCAGATTTAAAAACAGCCAGCCCTTCCAGAAGATCCCTAACTACTTCTGCGCAGACCCGAGACCTGGCAGTGCTATCCCCAAGATTGCCCCTACCTGTGGTGGGAGAGCTGTCTTGGTCCTGTCCAAGAAAACAGAGGCAAAGAGTAGTCCTCTTTGGTAACGTTTCCTGTTTTCCAGCTGGGGTAGGCTACTCTTTTGAGCTTAATGAGGTCCAGGAGTTCCTTATTCAGCTTATTCAGTTCCTTATTCAAGGTGAGTGTAAAGATGCTCACCTGGGAATAATTTCTTCCCAGATGTTTACCCAAACATCTACAACTGAGAAGAACGCCCCGAGGCGCTGAACTGCTGTAAACACAGCGTGAGAGCCCAGAGTGCTGAGGGCCTGGGATGGTCGCAGGAGTGACTGCGGTGCTAAGGAGGCAGCCACCAGCGGGGTTGGATACCAGAGCAGTCTGGCCACTGGAGCACAGAGCTCAGCACAGGCTCGGTCACCTTGCTTCTAGTTAGCAGGGGTAGAACACTACCCTGCTGTGGCTGGACTGCTTCTGGTGCCAAGTGGGCATACCCCGTGCTTCATTTCAGCAGTGATGCGTGCACTCAGGATTGCAATCCTGCTGACTCCCACTAGTCAGTGTTGTCTCAGGTGTCAAATGGCTCAGGCCTCTCCTTCTGTGCAAGTCATCCTCACCCCATGACAGCAGCCTCAGTGTCCCATTGCATTTCTCTGCATCTTCTTCCACGAAAATGGAACAGGCCCCTCCTCCAAAATCTCTTGTGAAGGGGATGCATCTTTGGCAGAACAAATCTTGCCACGTAGCTCTGGACGGTTGTTGTGTTAATCTGTCCCAGAAAACCAAGAACCCATGTTCCTAGTGGAGCAGGGAAGTGGGACACCCAGCACTGGGCACACTACAGTGGCTGAGCTGGCTCCTTGTCGTACGCTCTGCTTGGTGTTGGGCTGGGGTGGTTTCCTACCAAGTTGGAGCCAAGTGCATTTCCCTGGTCAACAACACTCCAGCCCTCTTGACGAGTCATTTCCAAGGGCAAAGGTAGGATGTGCAGACAGGAATAGAAGCAAGAAAGAGCTCTCATTAAAACAGCAGCCCTTGCTGTCCACGATCCACTCCCTTGGCACATGGGGAAGGCTGGGGGCAGAGATCGATCAGTGAGAGAAATTTCATTCCTACAGCGTTTTGACTGCTGCAGATAGCGAGCCAGGCCAAGCGCTGACACCACTACGCAGACCAGACGAGTGGTTCATTTCATCCCAGCAGTGGCCTGTTCCGCCTCTTTATTGCCTTTGATTCCGCCCTTGCGAAAGCGCAGCCTTTTCAGTGGCCCGGTTCATTAACAACATCAGACTGCTGTCTGGAGCCAAAACAAGTCAGGCCTGCTCTGCAGCTGCAACAAAGCCAGTTCTCCTCAAAGGCTCGTGGCTGTTGCTAGGCAGCAGCACAGATGCTTCATAATGCTCACAAGCTGGAGCTGTGTTCTCCAGCCCTGTCACAGCAGCGGCTGCTGCAGAAAAGTCACTCCAGAGAGCTCCACATTTGGGGTGTTCCAACAGCTGAAACTTGGCCGAGGGGGAAAGCCCTTGTGCCATCAAAACATGTGATAAGAAATAGACTCCCAGGACATGTGAGCTTGCTTGAGATCCCTGCATGATAAGCTGGAACATATATTGGGAAAAAGAAACATCATGAAACAAATGTCTTGGTCCCGGAGGGCTGCTACAGCAACGAAAATAACACCCCGCCGTGGAGATCTCCCTGGCAGTGCTAAATCCTGCCTTTACTTCCCATCTTCCCCCACCTCACTGTAGCATGCAGCTCCATCTCAGCGAGTTGGCACTCTCTCATTGTAATTTCCTTTGCAAGACAGCACATCCTTTGCTATGACAAGCAGCCTCACCATTATTATGTCTTTGGCAGTGCCTGTAGTATATTGGGTACTTTCCAGGCATACAAGGTAGCTCAGTCCTGCCCCAGGTGCTCACATTATAACAGACAAACAGGGAAGTTGCAGCGGTAACTCATTATGTCCTGGTAACTCTGTTATGATGCCAAACCCAGTCCTTTACAGGTATCAGCTTAGAAGTGGGTCTCTGGGATGAATCTTACTGCACAGGTCAGCTTAGGAAATGGGAGTTCCTGGAAGCGCAGGAATAAAGGAGTGAGGTATTGCAGCTACCTTTACAGTGCCTTGATGCCACCAATAACTTTTGGGGTTTTACTTTACAGGCAGTCTGCTATACATTTAACTTTTTTCTAACATCACAACTTTGTAACTGGCAGCATCAAGCTCTTTGTTGTTGTTGCTACTATTTACATGTGCACAGAAGCAGAATTTGATTTTGGCCATGTGCCAGTTGTGGTTTTTGGACTAAGAAAACACCCTTGTCAAAGCAGGAGGAACTCACATGAGCTTCATCAATTTCAAAGGCTGCCGTCTGGTAACTTAGGACAGATGTGCAAATATCATGTCATGTGACAGAGTTGTCCGCCCCATTTCCACCCCCCAGCCACTTAATAAAAAAGCCAAAAACCCCATACAGAAACTGCTTGGTATTGTTTCCAACTTCACCAAAACCAGGTGAGCTCAGTAAGATGCAGCAAATAAATGGCAGAAATCAGGAAACAAAAATTAGACTTAGCACTTTTTCAGTGCTTAACATGCTAAGACTTATCTTGCACCATCGTATTCATGTACTTAAATTGACATCAATGGGAGGAGTCATTTGAATAAAGATAAGCATATGCAGAAGCAGTTCCAGAACTGAGTCCTAAAATTAGAATCATCATACCGTTTGGTAAAGGAAATACGTTTGAGGTTGTTGTCACTGTATCTAAGTACCAGACATTTAAGAAATGCTTGTGGGTCCGTAATTGCAAGACTGAGACTGACAGAAGTAGTCTTGTCTTTGCTCTGCAGCATTCCAGTGTGTTTCCAGCCTCCACTCCTTCTGGGCTTTCAGACGACCCCCAGTCGATGTCACCATCTCCAAGCTACATGTGGTCTTCCAATGCTCCTCCTCGCTATTCTCCTCCATACTTTCCACCTTTTGAAAAGCCACCACCTTATACACCATAAAGGAAATCTTCCTCTTGAAATAATTGTGAACATTTTATATTTATTGGGGGTGGTGGGGGATCTAGTACAGAAGATAATTTCAAATATCAAGTTTTCTGTTTAGCCTGTTTCTTCTTGCAAGGCTTTTTTTTTTTTTGAGGTTTCACAAGTGGGTCTGAGGGGCAAGGATTATGACACTGATGCTTACTAGTGGAGGCCTCTGTTTCAAAGCCATTTTTTTTTAATAAGGACATACCACCTGGTTTGAACTATTGACCCTAGTCTGCCATACTCCACTGAGCCAGGATGGAGTAGAGCTAGCCAGAAGCAACAGTTGCCCTGGCCCCTTTTCTGTTCTAAAAGTGAAGGTGCTTGCAAACAGCTCCACTTGATAATTGCTTGGCTTCCTGCAGGTGAGAGATTGCTGAGCTGTAGGTCATTGTGCACCTCTCTTACTGGTTACAGGCTACATCCTTATCCAGGGAAAAGCCAAAGAACAGCATGAGAGTTTAACCCAAAACACTAAAACAAATGGGAAAAAAAATCTGCAGCATCTGCTGCACTGTAGTCCTTAAATTGGGACCTTAACTTTTAGAGCCATTCTAAGGAAGCCTGGCTTATTTCAAAATGCTTCTGAAGCCAGGCAGTAGGATACTGAACAAAGTGTTTTCAGTCTTTCTGACCCCGCTATGAATGATGTCAGAGTTATGCAGTTTGGGTAGTTATGCATCTACAACCCATCTACTGATACCTCCTAAATGGAAAAGTGCAATTTTCCCTGTTCTGCCACAGAAAGGATCAGAAACTCATCCACAAGTCACTGAAACACAGCGCAGCAAAATCACATCATTTTGTCTTTTTGGTTGGAAATATTTTTAGAGCGTACTTTTAACTTTTTTAAATGGATTGAGTCAGCTCCCCAAACAAAGCCTGTATTCGTGGCCGTATTACAGTATTGCTTTCCACTATTGCTCTCCAGGTGTTAAGTCTCATACAGATACAATTCTACATTGTGTATTGTTAAAAAAAAAAAAAATCTTAGTATGAAGTTGATAAGAATTTACAGTTGTTGTAGTGACTTTCATCTTGTCTTCAAATGATGATTGTGCTGATTGATCTAGATTCCAAGCAGATTTTGCATGCCTCCTGCATAACAAAAAAGGATCAGCTTTGTTATGTGGCACAGTGCTCCTGACAGCATGGTCTTACTCCAGTAAGTGACTTCAGATGGCAACTTTCAGTTCAGAGTTACCCAGCTGGCACATCACCTCATCTCTGCTTACGTCAGGTACAACTATAAGCAAGCCACATTTTTTTAAAAAACTCTTTACTCCTGAAGGCTGGAAGCTCTTGCTGCCTCCATCAGAGCATTAACAAGGAGGCTAAATATTGCCCTCATTGGCACCTGTGTGACAGCAGCAGTGCTGCAGACAAAGTGTACTGGTCAGCAAAATTTAGCTGGCAGAGTTTAAAAATTGTTACGCAAGCTAGGGAGAATAGTTGGCTTTCAGATGAGAGCTGCCTCCTACCCACGGCCTAACCAAATCTGAATTTATGTTAGATGGAAAGGATAAAGGTGACCCTCCTTCCTGTCACTTTCAGGAGTACAATCACACTTTAAAATACTGTTTTAATCCTACACATTTGCAAAGCATTTAAGGCAGTTTTTAACCTGATCATTCCACTGTTGTATACAAGTCTCATAAGCTAAAAAGAGATCAAACTTTTTATCCAGAACCCAGTTGAGAACTTCTCTACAATAACAAGGTATCCCATTTTCACAAACCAAGGGGGTGGGAAAGGAGTAATATATGCAAGATGCTCACTGAATTTAAAGCAGTAGCAAGCACAGAAAATCTGCCAGTAACCTTTACTATAGGAGTGGATTGTTTCAAGTGCAGCTTCCACAGGTTTGGAGTCCAAAAATAAATTGAACATACTAATACTCCTTCAGTTTTAAATTAGCCTGGCACCTGTCTGAGCCAGTCACATCTTGTCAAGAGAATGTGTGCAATGGAGAAATAGGCAGTGACACTCCCAGTACAACTCTTTGAGGGTAAGAAATAAAGTTGGAAGGCTATGTTACCCCAGTGTTTAAAACAATAGCCCTTTGCTACTAGAGCTTTGAAATAAAAGTGACTGTTCCTATCCCCTCTCTAACTGGCCAAGATAAAGCATATCCTTTGTGCCTGTCTACTAACTAAAGCTAAAAGGAATGGGATGGTAGAGGACAGGTCTAAGGCACATTACAGAGCCAGCAGAGAGCATAATTCTTGAGTTACCAGACGAGGATCTTTGGGAAGCAATTGTATTATCAGGACTCATGGCTGATTTGACAGCAGGACTAAACCTAGGAAATGTCCCAGGCTTTCTTTTCCCTGAACCTCTGAACTTTCGATTATTATGTGCAGGAATATTTAAGCAAAAGCTGCATTGCTGCTTTAAATTCACTATGAAAGGACAACTCCATTTTCAGGTATCACTGGGATATTCTGTTTTAAATACCCGTTTTCTTTCTGCGTCAGCAAAAGTATAAGCATTTAATGTAAATGCAGTATTATGCACTGTATCCATCATTTCTTATGAGAATGTAAAGATGACATAACTCATATGTACCTTTTATTACTTAACCAAAATAAACGGTGTGAATTTTGTAAACGTTTACAGAGTTGCTTTTTCCTTTTTGGCAAGGTTCCCCAGTATCAGTTTACCAGTGTTACATGGAAATCTTGTGTCAACTTGGAAATAATACATATAAAAAAGCCAAAGCACCATTTGCTATTGTAATGCTCAGTGTTTACACCCAGAGTCCCACTGGGCATGTCTACACGTGCCCCTACAGTGCCACTGTTACTATACTGCCATTTAGTACTTCCAAAAGGAAGTACTAAATGATGGCGCATGGTTATTTTTAGCCACTATGTTGCCACAGCAACATGCTATAACGAGGGAGCGCATTGCTACAGCGACGTAGCTGCAGTGTCACAGTTTGTGCCCGCTGACACTATGTCGCCGTAGCATGTTGCTATGGCGATGCAGCATCTCATGTAGATGCGCTCACAAAGACATTAGTTTGTAACATACATTAAACGGACAAAGAAATCCTCCACGTTGTTGTTTCACTAAACGCAGTCCTTTTTCACACATTCGGCGTGAGCTCTCTGGTAAGTGCTACCCTTTAAGCAAGGCCCTGCATACTCCAATCAGCCAGATTTAATTTCTGCAGCTTTTTATTTAACACAAAAATGAATGATCTGATGCAGACAGCATCCCCTTTATTTGTTATAGTCCATGCATTATGCTGGGCCTAATTCTGCCTCTGATATCTATGGCAGGTTTCCCACTATTCTCAACAGCAGCAGGTTCAACCCTTGTGCCACTAAGATGTTTATCTATTGCTCGGCCTGTCAGTCTAATGAATCTGCATGTTCTGCTAAATACCTTGTCACAAGGAAACGAAAAAGGAAAGGAATCTGATGCTTTTTCAACCCTGACTACTTCTGAGAGATTTCGCATTAGTTCAAGTTCTCATCAAATTCTTTCCCAAGAGAACAAATGTCTACTGTGCCAAGTAGCACTTACCCATGCAAAATAATAACCTCGAGTTTAGTGGGTCTCCTCACACAAGTATTACTCAAAGGGCTGCAAAACTGAGGGTTTTCTTCCATAAACAGGAGTCAACTAAATAACTAGTAGTTCAGTGGAACATCATGGTTAAATACAGATCTAAACACTCCCAACCAGAACCAGTACGGGCTAGTTAGGACTATGAACTCACCGCCCACAAGTCAGCTGCAGTGTCAGCCAAATACAACAGAATATTAAGTTCTACACCAGCAGAAGCAAGTTGCAAGTAAAATGCAGAAAAGGTCAGCATACATTATGATTGTGCAGCTGCCTCATGACAAAACTGAATGTAGAGCATTCAGCTACTTCAGTTATTGAAGACTTAAGCTGCAAAAAGTTGTGAGCACCTGCTGCTACTGTTAAAAGGCTGTAGGAGTACAAGGGGATCCAAAGAGTGTTAAACTGCACAGAGGTGGCTGTCCTTGAAAAGAACCATTCTACACATCTCTAGAATTAAAACCTTTTATTTTTGCCATAGAAAGCTCTAAGAACTAATATCAAGTATTGGTTAATGAAAAGTAGAACACAACTTTAAAAAGTATGCCAAGGAAAAGGCTGTACAAGTATATACACTACAGCATTGGTAAAAAAAAAAAAATGAACAATGCTTCACACAGAGGAGTTAGGTAACAGCTGGAGAACCCAATGTTCAATGTGTACAGTTGTCAGCTTCTGCATCTTTTTATAAGCTGCATGCCTTAACAGTACAAAATAAATAAGCAATCTATGAATTTTGTTATTTCCACATTTGTTTTATTCATATAGTGGAATGCTGTGGTAAAAATTCCCATAGGAACCATACAGCAAGGACTCAGCCACTGTTGTAACATCTTGCAGCAGATCAGGTGTTTTTATACATGATTTTGAAAATGATCAAGTTTACTACAGGATCTCTGCTTGGTGTTATAATTCTAGTTATTTAAAGGCATTTTCAGATTCAACCAGTCAGTGTAAATCCAATTTTCTGCTGAGAACCAATTCCTTAATGTTTACTGGAGGTTTTGAATTAAGTAAAACTGGAAGCTAAGGTTTAAAAAAAGTCCTACAGTGCAATAGCCAGAAATCTAAATATAAAAGCTTATGGCCCCACGGAAAGTCAAAAGAAGGGGTCTAGCATGTTTTCAACCCAATAAATACTGGAAGTGAAATTAAAAAGTGTATTTTACATGACCTCTGGACTTTGGATATTAAAAATCACTTCCAAGGAAAACTGAAGACCCTGAGACACATGCAAACACGAGTCTTCTAGCAAAAATACAACTTTTAACCCCTATTTTTCCAGTTTTCCTCTAAAGACACCTGTAGTAGGCACAGTTAAATTTAAGATTTAAAAAACTTTTCAGCAGCAAATATTGAAGCTGTTATTTTTCATTATTACTGAATGTATATCTTGCAACGTCTGTATAATTCCAGATGTCTCATGATGTTGTTAAAAAAAATACCCTTATTTCTTACGACAAAGGACTACAAAATTCGTGTGGCATACAGTTAGATAAGTCAGAGGATTCTGTTTAACTGCTGAAATACCATCTCCAACAACATCCAACCTATAACATTTAAAAACACGTCCCTTCTGTCCAAAGGGCAGTTTACCAACATCTACACGAAAATCAAACTATTCTGTGATTTTGCAAATGCACAAAGTTTTGAACTGAATTTTAATTCCCAATTTTAAAATGCTCAGTTTACAATACGATTTGTACATTCCTACAACATTATACGCTCAGCCTAGAAAACAGAAGGGCCAAGTATGTCACTTAAAAAGGTAAACAAATTCTCTTTTTTTGCTTCCCGTTATTACAAACACTGATTTCTGGTACCCTTTAATTATAGCTTAAGTTACAGTTAAACCTTTTACCTTGAAACAGAATTCATCTGTCTGTTAAAAATTACAGATATATGGAAATTTAAGGTTGAAGGTCATAAGATAAATGTTGGTCTGAACATGGAAGTATTTTTCTTAAAAACATGAAAATGAGAAGAAAAATCCTTAACTGCAGTTTAGGTAAGAAATGTAATGCAAGATTACTGATAACTAACTAATACTATGCACAACAATCCTTTTCAGTCATCTATAAAACCTCTGTGTAAATTTTCATATTACCATTTACAAAGACTCGACAAGTCACTAGACCAGAAATGTTAGACTACGACTGTGCTGATCAGCTTTCTTTCGGATCTAACATTCCTTGTTCAAGTTGGACTTTTACTAACTATTTTCTAAGTGCCTAAATATGTACCAATTGCAAGGGGGGAAAAGGCATTATAAACCTAAAACTGAAAATGAAACATCAATATGCCTCTGCCATGGAAATTATACAAAGATTTTACTGTGTTTCTATGTGGGTTTTTTTTTTCAAAAAACTTGATTGTGGTTTCAGTCCTCTTGACTGCATCCCTTCCTACTGGATTTAAAAAAAAAAAAATTCACAACTTTTCTGCTTCGCTTAAATCTAGCTACGCCAGTCTCTAAGTCTCAGCTATCGAGATGAGGCATCATTTACATAATTTCTCTCTTTTTGGGAAGTATAATCTGCAGCCTTCAGCTAGGAAGAGTATTATAAACATTATTTTAATATTTAATCCAAGCCTTTCTCCATAATGAACAAAACAGAAAAGCAGCAACATATTCCAAACTACCTGCTTAGTCTTCAGTAGTAAAAAGGCCTGACATTACTCTTCCCGCTTTGAAGAACATGCTGCACAAGCCTTCTTTTATCTTTTTTTTAAAATGCCCCCCACCCCCGATATTGTCTTTTGAATTTTTTTCTCCATTGCAAAAAGAATAAAATATAATGGTCCAGCCACTGAATACTCTGCTTACTGTATTGCCAAATATAAATAAAGCTTACTTGGTTTAGCCCAAACTGGGCATTTTTTTTAATCAGTCTGAAAATTTTTCTGAAGATAATTGCTTCCTACAGACCTGAAAAACAAAACTAAGATGCTGGTTTGAAGACATACTGGTCTCCAAACTAGTGGATCAGCTATTTTGGACCCATGCAGTAATACACTATTCACAGAGTCAATATATGAGTAGTGGGAGGATTTTTTGTTTTGTTTTTTAAACTATGCCATATCCAGAAGATTATGCTGAAAATCTTATTATGGTCTTGGTGTTAATGTCTAAACAAAATTCAGCATTAAAGTGCTAACATGAAAGAAAAGTTTTACATTAAACATCGGTACAGTAAATACCCCAATTATTTCAGAAGAAAACAAGTAAGAATATTTGTAATCCTTTTAAAGAAACTGTACCTCCTCAAGCTATAAATTTCCATTTTGTGATCAAAAGTAATGAACTAGGAAAAACATTGACAGCTCCTCAGAAATGTCTTATTCTGTATTCAAGTAAACTTTCAGACAAATTGCTTCTACAAACCATTTTGCAGCTACAAATAATCCATCTAAGTACTACCTTTTGATGACTTGGTAGAACAGGTCACCTTTTTTCACTTGAACAATTTTTTTTCAATATTTTTAGCAGTTAATTTAAAAACAGTTGCACTCTTTCTGTACTGAAGCTTTTTGCATAATTTAGAACATTTCAGTAAGATTCTGGTATTATAAACTCAAACTCAGTACTACCCTCCGCGGGATTTTGTTTAAAAATCGCATCATTTGCCTGCGGAATGAAAATATCATCCCAGGTCATTTGCTTGGCTGGAGGAGTAGAGGTTGTTCCTTCAGCACCATCCTTTCCCGTGTCAACATGATAAACAATTCCATCCTCATTTATTACGGGTATACTGCTTGTACGATCGCTAATGTACGCATACTGTCTGATCTGCAATGACCTGCATGGATGTAAACGATAAAGCTTGGCATCTCCAGAAGGATCTTGACTGTGAACCGATCTCATGTGGGAAGCCATAACCTGATAGTTGATGAAAGATTTACCACATGTCAAGCACTGGTACCTTCGCTCACCAGTGTGGTGAATCTCATGCTTTGTGCGGTATTCTGCAAGCGGGAAAACTTTCTCACAGTATCGACATGGATATTTCTTCTCCCAGGAATGAACATTAAAGTGTCTCCGCAAACTCGTCAGGCAGACATAGGATCTCTTGCATACAATGCAAATGTAATAAACCCTTCCATCCACTATGAGCTCATAGTGATCGTCATGCTTTACCTTCATGCGCTTTCTGTTTGCGGGATCATCCGCAGATGTTCTCGGCATCTCATCAAGCTTGGCTTCCCCTTCCTCAGGATCGTCTTTTACAGGAATGACTATGTCGTATGTATCCTCGCCAATATTTGCATACACCTTGCAACCTGTGGATAAGCCTTCTATTTCAGTAGCTGTGTCTAAAGTAATGATCTTCTGACCTTCCATCACAGGTTTTGGTGCTATCCCTGCAGGGGCATCCTTGTTGTTTTCAGTAAGAACATCTGAGATTTTTATTTTGAACTCTCCGGAGTTGGAAGATGGTTCTTCTGCAAATGAAACAACTTGTTTTTTCTGTACACCTGATCCTTCCAATGCAGCAACTTTTGGGGGAGAAGACTGCTGAACCAAAGAGCTGCTACTGACTGAGCCAGACGAACTAATGATATCGTCATCATCTTCCACATCCTCCTCCTCTTCCTCCTCCTCGACAGCCGTTGTTTCCATTTCAGTTAAAGAATCATTAGCTGATGGCTGATGGCTGTCCTCAAGCAAGTTAATTGTAGGAGGCACATGCAAGGAACTGACGCTTGGGGACGGATTGAGTTGAGACTGATTTAGCAAAATGACGTTAGGAGTCAAATGCGTTGGGGTCGAGGACGCGAATGGTTCAGCGCTAGGTTGTGTTTGGTTTGGAGTTAGCTGGCTGACAGGCAAAGTGAGTGCTTGAGTGGTTGCGATAGTATTTAGAGGGGGAGAGGCACCACTTCCACAGGGCTTTTGGTCAGGAACCACAGCAGGATTTGGGCAAGGCTGATTCTGGGTCACCGCACTGGTCTCTGAAGGACGTTCCTTTGCAGGTACAATCTCCGAGCAAAAGATAACATCATCATCCTCGTCATCTGAATCACTCACTGTAATTTTTGTAGTCTCATATTCTTCGCCATGCAAGGTAAAGGATTCTGTTATGATAGGCATCCCGCCAATCATATCATGATTCCTGTGCGCCGCTACAGACTTTTGTGTTTCAAGACCCTCTTGATCTGAGCCGGGAGGTAAATTTTCTGCAGTACCAACATTGACACTACCTGATATGCTTTTTACTTGTGACAGAGGTACACCCAGATCAGCTATGAACTTAATTCCTAATAACTGCCCTGATTTAATCAACTCATCAAGTAGATCGGATCTAATGCGGTTTAACTTAGAGCTGTAAATATAGTTGAGTATTTCTGCAAATATTTCTGCTCTGATAAAGCTCAGTTCAACCACTTGCCCTGCCACTGAGAAGAGCTGGTGAAAATACGTGCTCGAGGCAGAAAGGACATTTCTGTGGGCTCGAAACTTCCGGTCTTCCACAATGACGGTAACGTCACAGAAAAGTCCGTGGCCGCGTTGTTCATTCAACGACTGCAGCAGCATGCCCGAATACTGGGTGTCTGTTGCAGAAATGAGTTTTCTGCCCTCCATTCCTTCAGGAAGGAAAGGAAAAAGAACCACGTTAGTATACAAGGAGATGACACGTATACACGTCAGCACACGAGGACTTTCAGCCGCAGCACGCGATTCCCTATGTTCCCACCTCTGCTCTTTTCAAACCGACCCTAAATGCTGAACCTGTTCACATTAAAACTGCCCCGCTATTGTTTAACGCGAGCCTAACAGTTCTCATGATGCATCCGCGCAACACTGCGCACGAGCGTGCAAATACCTGTCGTCGGCGTTCGATCCGACAGGACAGCGAACGGGAAACTTGTCTGGGACCATTCGTGGGAGGGGAACACCAAACCCACCGAGATACGAGCCCTCCACACTCCAGGCGTTAAAAACCTTATGATCGAGAGTCGCCGCCCGCGAAATGCTTTGACGCGCAGCCGGGCACCGGCGCCTCGAGGCACTCACGCGCCCGAGGACCAGGAACGGATGCGTCCGCCCTCTCGGTCTGCGGCGCTGGTGGCTCGGGCTGGGCACGAAGGTGACCCAAGTGACCCAGCAGGGAGCCGAGCCGAGGCCACCCTGCGGCCGAGGGGGCTGCAGAGGGCGCGC
>NW_017729029.1:53337598-53342060 GCF_001723915.1 Gavialis gangeticus
CCTCCCTCCCCCGCCGGCCGCCAGAGGGCGCCCTGGCCGCCACCCCGCCCCGCCCGAGCGCGCTCGGCTGCTTCCGGTTGGCGGCCCGAGCGCGCTCGGCTGCTTCCGGTCGGTGGCTAGAGCGCACTCGACTGCTTCCGGCTCGTGGCCCCGAGGGTGCTTGGCTGCTTCCGGGCGGCTGGGCCCCACGTGGAGGCTGCTGGGACCACATGGTCGGGAGCCGGGCCCGGCTAGTTCCTCCTCCGCGGCGCGGGACGAGCACGTCCCCGAGGATCCAGGGGTTAAGGAAGCAGCTTCAGCCCCGATCAGGGGGCCACCTCACGTGCATCCTCCTCCCGGCCCTCCTCCGCCGCCAGTTCCCGGGCTGAGGGCGACTTCCAACGTCCCGGTCTCTTCCCTGGAGCGAGCAGGGGAAGGGGCCCGGGCCGGCTGCTCAGCGCCGAGGCCTGACAGCATTTGCTCGTCCTGCAGTTTTCTCCTCTGAAAAGGTGCCTGCTCCTCTCAGGCCTACGCCTTGGCAGCCACGGCGCAGACAAGACAATGCTGATTTCGGATTCCCACTGGAGACTCCCAGGCTCTGTCTTCCATGCACCAACCAGCAGTGTGAGGCTTGCAGCCTTTGGTGCCAGGCGTGTAGGCCTCCGCTGCAAAACAACCCTCTTCTCTGCCCCTTCCCGTCAGGAGGCTTTACTCCAACAGCAGATTGGGAAGGCTGCATCTCAGAAACAGACGTCACTCATCTGACCCTCTTCGTAATCTTTCCGTTGTCAGGAGAGCGCTGTAGTCTCTGAAGCCTTTGCCATCTGGAAGAGCGTCAGCATCTCCCCCCACCTCCTGCATTCTCCATCTGTTTGCACCTTCCCAAATCTGAAAATTCTCTCCCTTTCATCCTTGCCCATAACTCTTAATTTTTAGTTAAATCGAGGAGGCATTTTAAGATGCAGTTTACACATGAAAAATTGCTTGAAGAACTTTATATTGTAGTTAAAAAACAAACAGATATATTGGATGCCTTGCATAATATAGGGTATTTTATGGAAAAGAACTGAGATTCAGGTAATCTTGGAAGCAAGAAGATAAAGATGCAAAAGGAACCGTTAACTTATCGATAAACAAATGCTTCAAGAAAAAATAGTTTGAAGGGGGCTCTAATAATCATTATAAAGTGCAAATGTAAAGAATCAAATGATAAGGTCTCTCAGAGAGAAGGAAAAAATCTACAATACAGTGATAAAAAGAGAGGACGTCTACATGTGCCCCTACAGCGCCGTTGTTACTTCCCCACCATTTAGTGCTTCCTTTTGGAAGTATCAAATGATGGGGCAGCAACAGCTCATACCGTACGGTGCTGGCGGCGCGCAGTTATTTTTAGCCGCTGTGTTGCTGAGCAATGTGCTATAGCAAGGGAGCGTGTTGCTACGGCAACATAGCTGCAGCATCACAGTTTGTATCCACCAACACTACATCGCCATACCGTGTTGCTATGGTGATGTAGCGTGTTGCTACGGCGATATAGCATCTTGTGTAGTCACGCCCAGAAAGTGTCAAATGAAGCCATCTTAAGAGCTGTTTTCTCCTAAAAGAGAATTCAACGGAGAATTATTAGGGAATGAAGAGCTCCCTTCAAGGCTTGATAGATCAGGAAAATTGGTAGAAAAAATGTAGTGATAAATATGTATACTTTAATTTAAAAGAATATAAAAAAGTGTGATAAGGTAATGAGACAGAAACAAACCCCCATGCCCATGTTGGGATCAAGTGACATTTCAGCGGTAAAACCCTTAGTAATAATCCAAGTCTGACAGCAGTCTTAGACAGGAGCATATCTCAGGATACAAATATGGTATCCAAAGGGAAATATTTTGAGTCTGAAAACACTGGTGGACAGTAAAGCACTAATTTCCATTTGACACCTATTTCATGCCCACTACTGCACTGTTTTACTTGACAGTCCACTTTTTATGGTTGCAAACCATGATTCAGCTTATTAAAGTCTATGGGTGGCTTTCTATTGACATTAATGCGAACAAGATCAGGCCTACCAGCTTTTAATGTATAGAGTATAAAGATTATATACCTCATCTATGTAAAAATGCTTTGAAGCTCTTTACAAATGTTGGTCAGCTAAGCATCTTTATCTTCTATTAAGAGACTAGCCAGGAGCACTATGGAACTGAGGTCTCATGGAGTTGTAATGATCGTGAGGCATGACAGTAGTTTCAGCAATGACAGAGCTATCCCCACATGGCCTCATAAAGACAGGTAACACAAGAATGTCACTCACAGCGCAGCTCTGCGATCCCTCCCTTAGAAATAGTCATTCTTATATGAGAATATATTTTTACCTATTTTAATATACGTTGTGATTAGATTTCCTGCCACTTCCAGGTGCTGCCCATAACACACACAATGGGTGTGGAAACTGGAACAGTTTTCCATCCATTAACTAGCTGTTGCATTTATGCCTTACTTAATTTAGATCTATGTAAAGTGGCACGCGCCTTACAGTAAGAAGTACCATTATGAAGTGATTCTTTCCACCTGATGTTTACTAGATGTTGGGACAAAGCAAAGACTCTTACCTCAAACATGTTTCTTTAAAAACATGGAGTTTTTTCTGAAGAAAACAACTTCCATAAGGATTTCTTCCCTGATGTTGTAAATGGAAGAACACTAATTCCACAGGGCAAAGAACTGTTAAAATGTGATGTTTGTGACATTCTGGATTATGACTACATTACTGATGCTGACTGTATGATGATGCTGTTTTGTAAGGATTAAAATAATAAAGAGAAAGTTAAAAAGAATACCCACACGTTCTGTGGTTTTCCACCTAACTGTTAAGTCTGGGTTTCTATGGATTAATGAAAACCTCAGGGAATTTTGTGCCAGTGGTTTTTGTGCTTCAGGGCTGCTGTTCTACATGACTGGCTGAAAGCCTCTGGTAACCCCAGGAGTGTTTACAGCAAATGCAACAGCACTTCCCTGCATCATGTCTCCACCCCGATCAGGAAAGGCCCCATTAGGATCAACAATATAAATCAGCCTCCACAAACCATTAAACACTGATGATCAGTTATTCACACAATAATCAGACTAAAGCTAATTCAACTCTCCTTACAGTGTGGCCTTGACCTTTTTCCTGCAAACACCAACAATATTATTAGTCAATGCTATCTGTGATGGTGAGATTTCTCTAGTGCTGATACCTCCCTTAGAAATGGAGTCAGAAAAAAACATGAGATAGAAACCATTTTTTGTTACACCATCTGGGTTTTGCTCAAAGTTTCTCTGGAGATGAAAGGCTCCATGCACCTAATATCTCCCCTTAGCTATCCATCTCTCTGAATGGCAAATATAGGAAACACGGTAAATTCATTTTTTAAAGCCATAGGTGCTTAATAACTGACCTAGCTGTGTATCTGCAGTGTATAGGAACATGCAAATTACCATTTTTTTTGGTGAGGGTGTGACTGAAGGGAAGTGAAAGGAGAAATGCTGCACCTTGCACTCCCATGTGGAAGCAGGAAGATTCAAAGTAATTCTGATTTTTTGGGAAAGGGAATTGCAGGGCCATGAGCTGTCCACTGGAAAAGTGCTGTTTTCCCTCATTCTGAGGCCTGTTCTAGTTGTGGACAGCTCCACGGATCCTATGGAGTGGAGTACAGCTGGCACAAAAGGTTGCTCTCAGGCAGCTTTTATTTTAAGAGCAACTTGAGAGATTAGCATTTTGATTCTCAGCCCAACTTGGCCTTCTAGGGAGAGTCTGGAGCATACATGGAAGTGGTTACGTGCGCAGCTGAAGTCAGGCAGGGTGGCACCTTCGGCGTGAACTGCTTCAGATAGCACAAGCTTTTGTAGGCACGACCAACTTCGTCATGTGCAAGGAATGGGCTGGCGGACTGAAAAGTTTTTAGGGGTGCAGATGGGAGCAACCAGAAATGTTTCCAAGTGAAACGTGCTTGGAAATGTTTGGGAAAGGAATCTTTTCAGTTGCAACCGCAGGGTTGGGGGGCGCCTACATGTTCCCCAGCTGCAACATCGGACGCGACGTGGGGGCACGACAAGGGGCGCAGTGAAGTGAGGCCCCACTCCCACAACAGGGAGGGGAGAGGCTGGAGCATATCACGGACAGCACAGGGAAGTGGGGCTGGAAGAGACCTCCAGAGGTCACCTAGTCCAACTGCCCGCCCAACACAGGACCAGCCATCTCCAAACCATCCTGCTCACCCCGGCACCCAAGACAACCGCCAACCCTGACGCGACATGAGACGTGGCGCTCCGGCCTGCCACAGGGACGGGGGCAGCCGATGCATGCTCAGGAGGCTCCAGGCGGAGGTCGGGCCCCAGCCGCAGAGGAGGGCAAGCCCCCATGCCCCCAGTCTATACCAGTCTGACCAGGGGGCACAAACATGGCACAGCTGTGGTCCTAAGCGGAGGGGCCTGACCCTGAGGCTTGGGC
>NW_017729029.1:53347060-53347744 GCF_001723915.1 Gavialis gangeticus
CCACAGGGACGGGGGCAGCCGATGCATGCTCAGGAGGCTCCAGGCGGAGGTCGGGCCCCAGCCGCAGAGGAGGGCAAGCCCCCATGCCCCCAGTCTATACCAGTCTGACCAGGGGGCACAAACATGGCACAGCTCTGGTCCTAAGCGGAGGGGCCTGACCCTGAGGCTTGGGCCCCAGTGGAAGCATTGGCTCAGTCCGCTCAGCACCTCCAGCCCGGGGGTCCAAACCCCTCACACAGTCGGGGGCCCCAGCCAGGCCCACACCCCTAGGATATCCCGAGCGCCCGCACAGGCCTCGCCGCCCCCTCGAACACCCGCCCGGGAAGGAGGGGCGGGGCGCCCCCTCCTCATCGCCATAGCAACAGGCGCCTCCTACCTGGGCCGTCGCCCCGCTGCGCGCTCATGCTGCCGCCGTCGCACGCGGGCCCGGGAGCGCGAGGCCGCCGCCGCACAAAGGAGCCGGCGCTGGGAACCCGCTGGTAGCGCCTTGTTGCGCGGCGGAGGCGCCGCAGGTGAGCACCCGGAAGTGGCGCTCCCCGCCGGCCGGAAGACTTTGACAGTGACACCCGGGACTGTCAGAAATGGGCGTGCGGGGTTCCGGTCCAAACCGGAAGTGGACCCGCCGGACGGGTTTGCTGGTGCGCCACCCGGAAGTGCGCCCCGGGCCGCCGTCATGGCCCCGGC
>NW_017729029.1:53347830-53366567 GCF_001723915.1 Gavialis gangeticus
TCCAAGGCCCCGGGGCGCCGACAGGGCCGCAGCCGCAGCCACAGCCGTAGCCGTTCCCGGCCTCCGGCCTCGGCTCACCACGGCCACCACCACGGCGGGAAGCTGTGGCCCGAGGACTACGAGAAAGAGAAGGAGGAGCTGCTGCGGCAGAGGCGAGTGCGGGCCCCGTCCCCTCCCGGGGCTCCCGGCTCCCCCTTTCCCCCTTAAAAAGAGAGGCCCCTGGGGAGGGAGGCTGCACGCAGGAGCGCTCCAGGGATGTCACCCCAAGAAAAGCAAGTGTCGGGGGGGCAAGGGAATGGTTTCCTTGAGCAGCGTGTGCTAGAGAGGAGCCTGCAGAGGTGAGGAGCGCACAAACGTGCAGCCCAAACTCAGCTCCAAGTAGAGCTTCCTGGGGCAGGGCTTGTCCTCGCTGGGGCTGCACTCCTGGTCTTCACAAGGCGGGCAGCCACAAAGCCTTCTTGAGTACCTGTGCGCCTGGTAAAGCCACTTCTGCGATTTGTTTTGGACTGGATTTGTTTTGCATTGTAATAAATAGCATGTCTGAAATGACCCATTTGGAAGATTGCACCAGATTCCTGAATGGAACTGTTGTAATGTGACCAAAATATTTGTTTTATTAAGCTGCACAAAAAAACGGGCAGGTGCCTTCTTTTAGGTCTGCCTTGGTTTTCAAGACAGAGCAGCCTGTTTTTGTACTTCAGACAGACCGACCCCTTTGGGGACTGAGCAAAACAAAATTCAGTTGAGTCCTGTTCTTAGCTTGAGACGCGTAGTGTTTGGCCATGGAAGAAAAAAACGTGAAGTGTTTCCGCTGAAGAAAGGGTGTCCCCTCATTGTGTCTGGCCTGGGAGATTAAAAATGCTAGCATGCAGAGATACAAACAACTCCTCTTTTGAATGTACGGTTGGGAAGAATAGTATGTGGGAATTTAATGCTGATGGGGATCTTCACAGGAGACTAAATGAGAGAGAGAGAATTGGAGAACTGGGAGCACCTGAAATCTGGGGGCTTTCACCAAAGGTTCCTGACCCAGAGTAAGTAACATTGTTTTGTGGTTGCCCCCCCCTTCCCCCCATTCTTTCTGGGACCCTTGTCTGTAGTAGTGTCCCCAAATAAAGGTATTAATAATTTCATTACTTCAGTATATTTATAATTTCTATTATGTATCTTATGTCAGGCCAGAATAAAACTTTACTTAATATGTCAGTTAAAAAAAATTAAGTATTTAGTTGCCCTAATTCTACTCATTTTGGTTTTTTGTTTGTTTTGCTTTTTTAAGGAAGTCCCGTTACACGCATCAACAGATCACTAGACTGATATGATCAGTTCATGATATTTCATATAATCCCAAAACACCCCTTGCAGAAGACTCTGATATGTTGTCAGTCAAATTAAGATTCTTTAGTAGCGTTTTTCTGAAAGTGACTTGTATATTTTAAATTGGCTGCTTAATGGTTTAATTCATGACTGACTCAGTTTCTGAATATGCACACAGTTGTTCATGTGCGTGCTTTTGGATAATTGGCGATCTTTGCTTAAAATCATAATTAGTTAAACTCTTTGTTTCTCTTCAGTTCTGATGAGCATACTCCAGTGGAAGATGAGGAGGCAAAATCTAAAAGCAGCTCTTCAGATTCCAGTTCAGAAGGTATTTAATTTTTACTATCAAAATAATTTACATATTAATAGAACATCTCAGGCTAGTGCCCGATGATGTTATTTGCCGAGAAGTTCATTGACTTCTTGTAGAATTCGGAAGCAAGCATGATACCAAGATCCAGAAGGATTTATGAAGCTAGACTGCTCATCTGGTTTGTAACACACTCTTTCAGAAGAGAAAAAGAAGAAGAAAAAGAAAAAGAAGAAAAAATCATCAAAAAGGAAACGCAAAAAGCATTCTGAGGACAGTGACAGCGGGTCTGACTCTGAGCTGAACTCCAGTGGTAAGAACACAGCTTCTCTTGGTGTGCATCATCTGAAACCTTCTCCTGTATGTTTGCGGTCATGGTCAGTAATGCTCCTGCTTTTTGTTTGGTATCTTCCTGATGTCCAGAGGTTTTGTTTCAGTTGCTTAATCTGCATTGTGAAGAATAGCCATAACACCTGTAGGATATTGTTGTAATTGTGTCAATGTCTGCTTTCAACTTTAACTTTTTCGTGTTCTGTTTAAGAATCAAGTGTAACATTTTCCTTGTCCCTCTTCCTTTTCTGATTTCCTTACCACCTCTTACATGTGGAAAAGCCTGTTTTTGCACTAAGCGATCACTCGGATCTTTCCTTAATACACCTGTAATATAGAGTCTTTCATCTTATTACAGCAGTCTTCTAGCACAGAAGCATCATAGCTCCAGCTTCAATGCATGAGGTTCAGCCATCAGGGAATGATATCCTGGCTGTAATGTAGGCCATTAGTTTTCAGGTCAAGTGTGGTAGGAACTGGAGCAGACTGTGTGACATTGCATGTACCTTCTTAAGCATTATTTCTAGGGGTGCACCGATAAAGATTTTTTTGGTCAATACCAATGGCTGATTATTAACCAGCCCTATTGGCCGATACCGATCCGATAGCCAATACGCAGCCCAGCAACTTGGAGAGCAGTGTCTGGCTGGTAAGTCTCTGGGAGTGGAAGGTGTCTGGGGGGGGGAAAGGACGTGGAGGGGCCAGATTGAGATTGCCACGGTGAGGGAGGGAATGGGGCCGGGTCAGGGGCAGGTGCTGCCCAGCAAGGACAGGGCAAAGCCACAGGCCAGGGGGCGCGGGGTGGGGGGAGAGTGGGTGGTTCTTGCTACTGTGCACACCCCTGGGGGAGGTATGTGCTCCCCAGATTTGTGCATGGGGTGAGGGTGAGCTGCCTGCTGCAGACTTGGGGTCAGGCTCTTCCCGGCAGAGGGCTTGGACTGGGGCTGCGCCTGGGGTGGTGCTGGGAGGGTGGCTGCAGTGATTTTCGGGTGGCTGTAGCCTACTCTGTAGCCCCCCCTCCCAGCACCACTACCACCCACCCTACCTGTGCCCAGTCTTGACCCAACCCCACATCAGGAAGAGGCTGGTGCAGCCCCTGGCCCCAGCATGCAGCAGGCAGTCCGCCCTCACCCTAAGCACAAATCCAGGAGCACGAGTCCCCATGCCTCCCTTGGAGGTGTATGCAGCAGCAGGGAGCCACCCCTCAGGTGAACCTCCTGTGGCTCCTTCCCATACCACCTTCCACCCCAGCTGGGCCATGCCTGCTGCGACCCCACTCTCTCCCTCATGATGGGGGCCTCAATCTGTTCTCCCCTCCCCCACGCCTCTTCCCTCCACAACCCACAAACTTACCAGCCAGATGCTGCTCTGCAAGCTGCGGGGCTGCATTGCTGGCTGTGTGCACGCTGAGACTATCCACACGCATGCAGCATTTATCTGTGACGTTATCGGCTAAACGGGCCAAAAAAAGCTGATTGCCAATAATGTCAATTTTCCTTTTATCGATGCTAATGCAATATGGACCAATATATTGGTGCATCTCTAATTATTTCAGTCAGGTGACTGCAGTAAATGGCCAGGGAGGGGACTCCCTATTTTAGTGCCTAGTGCTGGTCTCCAAGTGCTTTTGAGGTGTGCAGTGCACTGAGGGAATCCAGGGAGCAGTTCTGTTTTCATCCTGTGCTTGGCCACTTTGGGGATTTGCTCAGTGCTGTGTACCTTGTAGTCTCTTAACTGAGCTTTGTAAAGGGGAATTTTTTTCTTCCAAGACTCAGACCACATTATATTAATACAGTACTTTATGATCTTCTGATTTCTTTTTTTAGATGAAGATAAAAAGAAAACCAAGAAGAAAAAGAAGCACAGAAAGTAAGGGACACCTCTACCATGTTGCATTGAAAGTGCTGCAGTTTTGATTCCTTTAGGGGGCAGCACCAAAGCTTCCACCTCTGTTTCTCTTATTAATAGCAGCCTAAGTGCATGTTTCAGCTTTAAACATGCTGAATCTTAGTTAGCAAAAGACCCTAATCCAGACTTGGAAGAGCTGCCTCCCAAAGACGGGGTTATGTTACTTGTGATATCACATGTTGGATCAGGGTGTTCTGTGGCTTATTTAACAGTTAAATAACAAAAAAGAGGGAATTCAGATTTATTCTCTTGGCTGTGGTGTTAAAGAAACAAAACAAAACACTGATTGCTTCAATCTGGTCTTCTAGCCCTTTTCTTCTAGCCCTTCTAGCCAGTAGGCCTGTTAAGGAGCATAGAATCATAGAAAATTAGGCATGGAAGGGACCTCGGGTCATCTAGTGCAACCCCCTGCTCAAAGCAGGACCATCCCCAAGTAGATCATCCCAGCCAAGGCTTTTTCTAGTTGGCTTTTAAAAACCTCCAAGAATGGAGATTCAGTAACTTCTCTGGGTAGCCTGTTCCGGTGCTTTACTACCCTCCTAATGGGAATGTTTTTTCTGATATCTAACCTCAACTCCCCTTGCTGCAACTTGAGACTGTTGCTCGTTGTTCTGTTATCTGCCACCACTAAGAACAGTCCATGATCTTTCAAGCCCCCTCCCCTTCAGGTAGTTGAAGGCTGCTATTAAATCCCCTCAGGCTTCCCTTCTCCAGGCTAAATAAGCCCAGTTTCTTCAGCCTCTCTTCAGAAGTCATGTCCCCTAGCCCCCCCACCATTTTTTTTGCCCTCCACTGGACTCTCTCCAATTTGTCCACATCCTTTCTATAATGGGGGGGCCCCCAAAACTGGACACGGTACTCCAAGTGTGGCCTCATCAGTGCCAAATAGAGGGAAATAATCACTTCCCATGATCTGCTGGCAACAATCCTACTAACGCAGCCCAGTATGTCATTAGCCTTCTTGGCAACAAGGGCACACTGTTGGCCCATATCCACCTTAATGTCCACTGTAACCCCCAGGTTATTTTCTGCAGAGCTGCTGCTTAGCCAGTCAGCCCCCAGCCAGTACTGGTGCACGGGATAGTTCTCCCCTGAGTGCAGGACTGTTTGCTTCTTTTTATTGATCCTCATGAGATTTCTTTTGGTCCAATTCTGCAATTTGTTGAGGTCTCTCTGAATCCTAGCCCTACCCTCCAGCATATCTACTACTTCCCCAGGCGTAGTGTCTGCAAACTTGCTGAGGGTGTATCCCGTCTTCCAGGTCATGAATGAAAATATTAAACAAAACCAGCCCCAAGACCAACCAACCCCTGGGGCACTCCATTTGATACCGGCTGCCAACTAGACCTTGAGCCATTGATTTCTACACTTTGAGCCCAGTTATAAAAGCAGGCCCTACTGGGATATGAACCCAGTGTCTCCTGTGTACCAGAAAAGTGCTTTAACCAACTAAGCATCTCTAACTTTGTAATAGGAAAAAGTCAAAGAAGAAGAAGAAGAAGAGAAGTCGTAAAGAATCTAGTGATTCCAGCAGTGAAGATTCGGAGGATGAAGCGCTTCAAGGGGAAGATCTCTGGATTGAGAGATCAAGTAGGTTTCTTCAGTTCAAAACTCCTGGGTATTCTTTTCAGTAACGTGGCTCATATAGAGACACTATATATTGACACTGTATATATTATTGACACTAACCGACATGATTTTTTTGTCCTGTATTTTCATAAAAATGAAGAGTTCCAATAGTAATCCTCCTCATTGTTTGTGTATTGCAGAAAATACAGAAGCTGACAGTTTGATTGGGCCAGAAGCTCCAAAATCGCATGCCTCACAAGATGACAGGCCTTTGAAGTAAGCAATCATGTGCAGCTTACACAAATAGATCATGTCAACTAAATTAGCACAAAAGTTGCCTTTCCACCTCTTACCTGGCTTCACTATACTAAAAAATGTCTTCCTGTGCTTGTTTTAGTTGTTACTGAGCTGTCATATACTGTTACAAGATGGTAAATGCTGCTCTGAGGCAAAGGAATACTTTTACAGAGACTTTAATTTCAAAGCTGGGCTGATACTTTTATTTCAAAATCAGCAAGAACACTCTGCCCTTCTGTTGCAACACAAGTAACAAATGTTAAATTTTGCAACAAAGTAACTATGTACCAGTATCTTTTTTTTTTCTCCTAGTCCCTGAAATGTGGTGACTCCATCCTGGCTTACTATTAAAGCGCGTTCCCCATTGCTGCTATTACTTAGCTTTCTATCCCCTTCTGTACAGACAGGCTCAACATCAGATTTGGTGAGCAAGTAGCTCTTATTAGGGGAAATTGCTATAATGTAGAAACAAACCAGCAACCAAGAAATATTGGGAAAGTAATGAGAGGACTGGTCATGGTGTGTAGAGGAGAGGGCACTGATTCTTTAGTAGTCTTTTTTTGTGCTCTCTGAGTTGGCACTGATGAAATTATTTTCCTCTCTTTAAGCTACGGCCATGCTTTGCTGCCTGGTGAGGGTGCAGCTATGGCAGAATACGTAAAGGCTGGAAAACGCATCCCCCGAAGAGGTGAAATTGGCTTGACCAGTGAAGAAATTGCATCATTTGAGAGTTCTGGCTATGTAATGAGCGGTAGCAGGTAGGTTTCTCAATGTGTGAGGTTGCCTGTGGCTTGAGGAAACCAAGGCCTTGTGCCTTTTTTTTTGCCATGCAATGGGTGGGGAATGGGATTCTAAACTAAGAGGGAACTTCTCCCAAACCAGTTGAAAGAAAAAGAAACATTGCAGCTTGTGAGCACTGTGCGAGGATAAAAGTTAAACTCTGTCTCACTGCAAATCTAGTTACTCATCTCTGGTGACCAAAAGAAGTCAGTGATAAGTGTGGTTTTTTTTCCAGAGGGGAAAATACTTTGCAACCCTCCGTCCCTTGATTTTCTTACGCTTGAAAATGAGCAGGTTGCATCACTGTATGTCTGATGTTTAGACTTTGAGGGAGGGTCAGCATGGGGCTTCCTGACAGCTTAGTACAGGTTGACATGTTGGCTTTGCACCAGGCGGTAGGGAAATGTTCTGTGACAGATGAGAGATGCAATGTTCTTGTTCTCAGGCATCGGCGAATGGAGGCTGTGCGTCTGCGTAAAGAGAACCAGATCTACAGTGCAGATGAAAAGAGAGCGCTGGCATCTTTCAACCAGGAGGAGAGGCGGAAGCGAGAGAACAAGATCCTGGCGAGCTTCCGGGAAATGGTCTACAGAAAAACTAAGGGCAAAGAAGACAAATAGATATCCTTGTGGGTGGGCAGCACTGATTGCAGTACACAGCAGCTAACCTGCTCCTGCGATTTGCAAGGAGCTGTCCAGTGGTATAGTGCCTTCTGTCTGACCTTCTGGCCCTCTGGAATAGATTGCTTGTTTCGAAGAAGCACAATTACTCGTGGGTAGTTTGCTTGAACAGTTCGTTCCCCAGCTGCAGGGAACTGCCATAAGTGGCAGTACAGAATCTTGGGTAATGAAAATGAGCAGCACAAAGGGAAGGTTTGTGATCAGAGTGATGGAAATGTGCTGTATTAGTGAATCGGACACAGCAGGCTGCCACCATCTGCCTCAGGAGGGACGGGTCACCTGCTGGTGATATGGATAAATGCCATCTCCCATTTATTTTGACCAATGACTATAGACTTGTCCATCATAAACTGGCTACTTGTAGTAGCAAAACCTAGGGAATTCCTGAGCTTCATTTACTTACCTTTCTAAGAACCAAACAGTTGGATCGTTTGTACAGCTACACTTGTATGTAGAAATTTGTAATTAAATATGGATCGGCTTCCATTACTTGCAGATACTTCTATTGCAATCGATGTATGCTGTCAAAGTAGTAACACTGAGGGTTACTACTGACCTAGAACCTGCAAAAGCCTGGGGGCCGACTAGCTGGCCTCCTTTTGGGGTATGCTGTACGTTGATCTCAGTGCAACAGTAGAGCTAGTGGAAGCCCTGGACATACAGAGGCAGGAACTGCAGATGCATCTTTCCATTCTGAATTTCTTGGTTCTTGGAGATGTTCCAGAACTAACCCTTCACATTACTTTAATCTGGGACCTTGACCTCCTTTGTCTGAGCAATATTACATTGCTTTTAAGAGCTGTGTTGGAAGGCTTCTTCCAGATAATGCTTATTCAGTGTAAACTTACTGAGTCATCATCAGGCATGTATTTGAGAAAGCTCTCTCCTTTATATGCTTTAACTTATGCATCCTGACTTTTTTTTTTTTTTTAAATAAAGCATTTTCCTGAGGCTTTTTTTTAAATCGCTGGGTTTGGTGTGCTTGTGGTGGAAATAATTTATATGTTTCTATAAACACCTACAAAAAATCCTGTTACCACTTTCACTGGTATCTTTGTAACCCTTGTTTAATCAAACACTCGACTGAATCTAGCTGTTTTCCTCCCTATCCAGTCAGCAGGCCTCAGCTCAGTGACTGAAGTCAAGGCAGTTCTGTGTGAGTTCAAGGGTCTTTCAGGCAGAGGAGACAGTTGGAAGGTCAGGGCCTTCAGGTAATTACTGTCGGCTTCGCCTGAAGTTAACACTTTTTCACTGTGCCTATGAATGTATTAGTCATGTGTAAGATATAAACTACCGTTAGAGAAGGAAAGGTCCCTGTCCATCCTGTCACCCCCCGCCCCCCCCAGCACCACCTCCCTCCCTCACACACACACACTCTGTCATACTGTGCCTGTTCTGTCTTTAATAAAACACTGCCAAGCCTTGAGCATCCTGGAAGAGTGGATTTTTTAATCTGCAGTATACACTTGTTTAGAAGGTTATGCTCTCCACAAGGCTCATTTTGCTTTCAATTATGTCCTTGAGCCACTTCTCCCTAAAGCGACACCGTCCTGGTCTAGGGTGGAAAAGGTAGGACAGATGTTAAGAACAAAGGTCACAATTAGGTGGAGACAAAGTTCAGGAGCTATGAGTGGCCTTTGAATGCAGGTTGGTTTTTCTCTTGGTGTAGCACATAACTTTCTTTTCATAAAGCCAGCATTAATCTGTGTGGTTGGAGGAGGTGGCCATGTCATGGAGTCTATCAATGCTAGCTAGCACGAGCTAGGCTGGCTAGAAGTGACTAATAAGATTTTACCCCAATTTCATTAAGTTAGAAAGACAGGGGTTTTTCAGGAGCTGTGCTAGTTGACAGCAGCCTTTTCTGCTGCCTAGGAAGCACTGTCCTGAACATGCTGCTCTTAAAATCCCTATCAAGACTGATAAGGGGAAGCTACATCAATGTGCTCCAGTGCAGCAGCTCACAGCACAGAGATCAGGTTCTCAGCTCTACTTTGCTCTCATTATGCCAGGAAGAATAAAAAGGGGCTGAAACTCTTTGGAGGGCAGGGAGGGTAGTTGGTAGATACAGGTCAACCAGAATAACTTTATACCATCATCACCACTCAGTCTTGGGAGGAGCAGGGGCAGTAAGGGCATGGCCCTGGTGGGACTATTGCCAACTGGTATAATGTAGAGTAGCCAACCAGTGCTGGAGCTAAGACCAAGCCAGACAGAATTAGCAAACTAATGGACTCCTGATAGTGGCTGTCACCAGTATACCACTTCTAATGCAGTCAGGATATCTGAAATCAGCTGTGTTTTAAGCACATCTTAAATAGCTGCATTACTTAAAAAACCTGTAGAATAAAATATACCTGTGAATCAGCCTATTGGATTCCAAGATAAAGAACACCTCAATGGGCAAGGTCTGCAATAGATGAAAGGACAGTTTTCACATTTGCTATAGCACAATTTCAAAGTAGGCATTTAATTCAACCAAAAAATTCCACTATTTTGGAATGCTCTGCATAGCAGGACAGCAATCTACTGTTACATAATTTGATAGGAATTAGAATAAGTGTCTGCTTGCAGATCTAACCATCCATAGAGACTAAGAGTCAGACATTGGAGTAGATCATGGCTACTGTGTTACTGAATGTGAAACTCAGAAACTGGAAATGCTCTGGATTGGACCTAACCAAAAGGGCAGAAGTTAAAAAAAAGAGTCAAATGTATATCTGGAAACTTTATTTATTTTGACGTGTAGCCATGTGATTATCCCCTCCCCCTCATGTTAAAGAATGTGTATGGGCGGATAGTATAAAATCAATTAGAAGATATCAGTAGCAGACACTAGGATTGAGGGTAAGGGAGAGCAAAACATCATTAGCAGAGAGAGAGTCAAGCCATAATCTTGTCTGGAAAGGACATTGAAGTAATGAAGTTCAGAATGGCACAGGCTAATTTTCTTGCAGAGTAATCATTTAAACTATGGCTCTCTTTCATTCCACAGAGAAATTAGATTTCTACTGCTACATTCTGAAAGGTTGGTTGAGTATTACTTACAGGAGGTTTAATGTTGGAGATCTCTACAATGAAGTAGGTGCATGCAGTTGCTTGAGGGATGGGCTTCCTGCATGTCGGGATGCTCCAACGGACCCGGTAATGGTACCTCTTGCTGTACTTCAGTTGTTCTTCCTTGAGGAAATCTGACCAGTGAAGCCAGCTTTCATGGAACTCCCAGGTCTGCTGAACACACACCACACTGTAAGAGATCCCTTCTTGCTGGGACAGCTGACTTAAGGGAAGTGCTAAAAAGAGATCAAGTCACTTTTGTTTAACACTGTTAACCAAATCATGAATGAGAAGGCACAAGGAAGTTAAAGGGCAACTTGGACCAGAGGAAGAGAGAATGTTCTCGTGCCCTTGACAACTTCTGCCACCTGTTACTGTGACAATTAGGGTAACAAGGTTCAGGGAAGAATTACATGCACAGAGAACAATGTCTACACTAAGGGATGGTGGATCAAAGTACAGGCTTGGTGCTGCAGCACTTCTGAGGCAGAAAATTGGGGAGGGGGCAGGGAGCGCAAAACAGCAGATCAGGCAGGAGAAGGGAACTGGAATGGGAGGGAGTGAGGGTGGGACCTCCCCTGTTACAGAACATGCACAGTGCTCATTTTCAATACTGCAAGGCTGTGATGCTAGCCACGGCACTTCTGGGGGGAATCACTGACTGCAGAAAGTTGCATACCTTTCCTCACTAACTCAGTGGGCCCTTTTGCTTCAGGCAGACTTGTCCTTTTTTGATTGGTTCTCAAGCAGAGAACACCACAACACCTTGGTGGGGGCTCAAGATCCTTTTAAGGGTTCAGCATAACATTAGCGCTGCTCAGCTTGCAAGCACCCACGTGATTTCACAAGATACACCCAGAGATTTCAGACAAGAATCTATAGTGTCAAAGCCACCCAGCCCTGTTGTGGGCTTTCTGAATTCCTTGCAACAGCAGGATTGCTCTGGTATTTTTCCATAGTCTAAAATGGAGTGAAAGCTGAGAGCTGATGGATTCTGAGTAGGGCCTCAAGTCTCAAAATGTGGAGAACTGCTGGTCACAGCAGTGGTCTGACTGCCCACAGAAGCTGGTGTGCAGTGAAGTAGGCTGTGAATGTACAGTGCCCTACCTCCCTTTGTGGGTGCTCTCTAGTACACACTGAAATAATCTGGGTGCAGTCAGTTTGAAGGAAACTACTAACCCTTGCTGTACACTTGGTGTCCATAATGTGGAGTAGCTGCAACAGTGGGATTTCACACCTGAGCTTGGGGCACATCTCTAAGCCCCAAGCTGTCAACCCCAGGACTTTGGGATTAGCTGGTAGAAGCAACCAGCTTGTGGAGGACACCCAGGAGAGGAAGAAGAAAGGGCACATGAGCCAAGAGGAAAGGGTTCCATTGAGTAGAGCACTGAAGTTGGGAAGAGGGTGGAAAAGAAGTCCTTCAGAAGCTCTGGAAGGGCTTTGGGAGCTGTCTGGAAACAACTGACTGCAGATGAGCTAACTTTCAGCCTGAAGCAGGTTTTCCAAGCTTGTATGCTGTTAGGCTGTGACAACTGACAGTCAAGCTGAGAAGCTGAAACCCCTCCAATGCACAAACTGTAAGGATTAACTGCTTCATAGACACATGGACCAAGGGCCCTGGGTCTGCATTTGTGGTGTCTCTGTTGTCCATAGCAGTTGCTTCAGAAATAAATTATACATGACAACTATTGGGAGCAGGCCCTGAGGGTGCAGTCAGCCTCTCTACCTAGTAATGAAATCAAATACCAACTGGCTCTGACACTTACAGATATGTACTCCTCGATCTGCTGCCTTCCCCTCTCCACCGTAAAGTCCTTGCATGTGATCCACTGAATGTTTCCAATGACGTAATCAGCTTCTGAAAACAGACCACCTGCTGGTTAATCTAGCTGATGTGCCTAGACAGGGCAAGGTTTCCTAGGCAGCAAATGCAGTATTTGAATACCTCTCTCTTTTTTTTGCAAAGCTTCAAGATGCTCTTTCACACCCCTGATGACAGTTTCGATTAAACTCTGTGCTTTCTCTCTGATGGCTTCATCTTCGTCTTCCACGTCCATGATCTTGAGCATTAGAAAGAGAAAGACTCAAACTCAGTAACAGCGGTCTTGTACACAAGACTGTGATAGATTTGGGCCCGTTATAACCCTCATCCATCATAACAGACCTTCAGATGACCCAGAAAGTGGCTGCCACAATTGGCCAATCCCACACTATTCTTTGATCTCTTGTTTTCTGTACACAGCCAGGTCTAGTCCTAGAACACCCCACCACCACCACACACGCACACTCCCTGCCACCATTAGGAAGCCACTTCTGTTCTCATGTCTAACTTTTATTGCATTTGACGAGAAGGGGAATCTGTCTTCTGCTGTAATATGCAAAGAGCAATTTGGAAGGTTTGGCTGGCAGGGAGGGAGGGCTGGGTCATTCCCAGCAAGTGGTATCAGCTGTGCCATGTCTGTGTCAGGTCCCTGGCTGAAAGGGTGCCAGAGTTCTCATGCCTACCGGTCTCTCTCTTGTATAGCATCAGATACCAACTTCCATATCTACGAGCCACTGTCTCGTATGACAGCTCCATGTCCGGATTCTGTCTGGGCATTTGTAAAGGTTGCAGCTTTCAGTGAAGTGCTGTGCAGTTTGTTGGGCACTGCATTCACACAGGGGCTGTCCTACCTGTCTCAGTGCACTCGAGTTCTTTCCTCAGTGCCGGGAGCTGCTCTCTCCCTCAGGCTGCAGATTCCCAGGGCTCGTTAAGCTGCTACCTCACAGAGTTCCCTAAAAGAGTGTTTGCACATAGCAGTCACCCAGGCAACAGTGACACCAGCCAATAGAAAAGCAGAGTCAATGTCCAGGCATTCCATTGTGTTTCAAAAAGGAAAGAACCAGAACAACATTTGCTCCAAGGTTGGCTTTTTGGTGCCTGCATCGTGGGCGTGCAGGTGCACACTGACGTGTGGAAGCCCCACTCGTGCTCCCACTAAAGATGTTTGTAAAACTCCCACTGAGCTGGGGCAGGCCCTTGGCATGGAGGTCCTTGGAGCCAACAGACTTCCTCTCAGGCTACGCAGCACCAAGCACTCACTAAGCATCCCAAATGCCACCTTTCCTTGTAGAGGATCCCTTTAGGGAGGAGAGGGACAGCATTAGCAGGGAGACATGCTGCAGGATGCAGCAGGCTTCTGCCGCTCCGAACTTCTGTGCTTGTGCTTGAGTTGAGAGAGAGCATAGATGCGTCAGTCCCCGGAGAAACAACATACTTGAATTTTCTGTACTCTTAATGCTCTACATGGAAATGATACTTCTTCCCCTGCCAGGTAACACAGAAGAAAAATGTAGTTACCTTGTGTCTGTCACTAACATAATGCCCAACAGGTAGTAAGGCTTTTTGACGCCCTGCATTTCCCTGGCCCCAAAAGCAGTAGCGGCCTTAGGGGAGGGCAAACCGGGCGACTGGCCAGGGCCCCACACTTTAGGGGGCCCCAAAATTTTAAACATAGAATGAACTTAGAATATAGCTCAACATCAACAAACCCTTTCTTTCTTCAACTTATTAAAAACTTTGTTCTTTCTTCAACTTATGAATACTGATTATCAACTGGGGTGTAGGAGCAATGAATTGACCATTGACTCCAGTTTATTTTGGTGCGAAAATCTGTCCTCTGTTCATAATATGTCTCTCAATAAAATAGATTTGTTATGACTTGCGGTCAGAGTGTTGTGTTGATTAAATGTATTGTGTGATATTCTCCACTCCAGTTGTAATAAAAATTAATTACAGTGCATATTTGTATTATCACTATTGTATTAAGATACTTTCATTGCAGTTTCACGGATAGGGCAAAGTACAATTGAAATCGAAAATGTCCAAATTGCTTATAGGTCTTCAAAATTAATCCCCAAGTGACTCTCTTGCCCAGGGCCCCAACAACCCTAAGACCACCACTGCCAAAAGCCTGGAAAAACCTGCATAGAATGAACGGTCCCCTACCGCAGCAGATATTGCCGGGTGTGTATGTGAATACTTGGGACGCAGCTCTTCAGATGGAGGTGTCATTGTCATCACAAAGGAAGTGCTAGAAGCAAAGAGAAAGCAGTGAGGCCCAGAACCAGTGTGAGCAGACAGATGTGCAGGGAGACAGGAACTCAGGCATGGTTCTAGAAGCAAGTAGACAAAGCACATGGAAACGGAGACCATCCCCTGTGGTCTGAGAAAGAGACTGTTCCCTGGAGTCACGAGTAGGATGAATGCAGGACCCTGGGGAAGGCTTAGGTCTGAGAAACAAGAAAATTAAATCAAGGAGAGACACCAAAGAGCAGGCAATTAAACCCTGCTGTGTTCGCAGTACCACCTTCCCTGGAGCCTCACCTCCTGGCCCTCGTTTCATTCATCTCAGCACTGGCTATTCTCTACACCAGGCTGCTGTGTTTAATGCTTTGCCACGATGATTGTTTGTCGGTGTGGATGAGCTGGGAACAGAGCAGCAATAACCAGTGCTCTTCATTAGGAAATTATGTTTGAGAGTCCTGGTAAGGGACAGAAATGGATCGCTCCCCGCAGACGGGCAATTCCACGTCTTGTGCTAAATTAACCTGAGTTTGTAGCAAAAGTGGAACCTCTAATTTCTACCAGCGGTAGCAACAGCATCAGTTGTAGTGAAGACAGGGACCAATGGACTTGGGTTTTGCCCTCCTACCTTCTACGACCCTGCTAAGAACTACCTAGGATGAAAACCCAGCCAGGTGAGCCTGATTTCCCGAAGTCTGATACTGAGGCATCGTTCTGGAGGTGGTGGCCAGCACTCGCCAGGTGGCTCCCAGCCAGTAAATCTCAAGCACACAATAATGATGGTAGTGGTGCAGGGAAGAGAATTTCAGCCCCCTCCAAACATTGAGCAGGTGGAGTGGCTGGGACCAGGGGGTCCTCACTGAAGGAGGAAAGGATCCAGAAACGTGTGAACAAGCAACATGGAAGCAGGCACAAACAGAGCCATACACCAGGGGCCGGGTCAGCACATGCTGTAAAATGCTTTGAACGCTCAGGGGTGGACCACATAGGTCCCAAAGAGAGGAACAGGACTGGGAAGAGCCTGCCAGGCATCTGGCACAAGACAAGCCTTGTCCTCCCCAGTGTCTAGTATATCCCCAGGAGTCACCAGACGTGGGCGACAGAACATTTCTCCCAGCTGGTAGCCAATGCAGGCTCCACGGGCGAGGGAAAACTAGCTTCTGTTTTCTGCGGTAACAGGCCCTGCTAGGGTGAAAGGCTTGTGCCAAGCCTGCCAGTAAGAAGAGCCCCGCTGGGTGCACCTGCGCAAGACATTATGTCGCTAAAGCAAGTACTAAATGACAGTGCAGTGTAGATGCGCCCAGATCAGAGAGGGACCAGCTGTACCTGCTGACCTGCTTGGCACTGTAAGGCCAGGCCTCAGGAAGTGAGCCCAGCATCTTACCTGTTTGGCTCTGTGCTCTGCACCACCAAACTTTTTGGCACAAATTAGCCCCTCACCCCCCTGAGTGCTACTCTGTTCCCCTTCCCCTGCCTGATCTGCTGCTCTGTACTCCCTGCCCCCTTCCGTCCCGCCACATGCCTCCCACAGTGGCTGCCAGTGCCGGTTGTGGAACAAGTGTCGCAGGCTGGCCACCCCTGCTCTACAGTTTGCCGTTCCTCCCTAGTCTCTTACCTCCTGGCTCCTCTCTTCTTTCTTACCCTGCCCTGCTCTGCCCCCCAGCTCCAGGCTGTACTGCTGGGACTTCAGCTCCTTCTGGGGTCCCTGTATTTATCTTGCCCTCTACACCTGTCCCATTCTCCGATTCCTGCCCCAGCCTCTGGATTCCTGGCTCCCAACCCCTCAGGAAGACATCCCACATCCTGGCTCCCACTTAGACTAGAGAGACTAGTGCCCAGGGAAGTGCAGACAGGCTGAATTAATGCCTATGCTAATTATACCATGGCATCAGGCCACATCTCTGACTCTAACAGCCCACTGTTTCATGAAGCAGAGCAGGGTCCTGGGAAAGACTGTCCCCTCCCACTTTTCCACAAGGAGAAAGGGAGTGCTGCTGGAGGCACTGAGTACATTAGGTGCTTCACCGTCCAAGTTAGTGTTTGGCTCTCGGGGTCTTTCATTTGGGTTAATAGCTAGAAACCATTGACCCCAGCCCCCATTTACTGGGCATGTGCACAAAAAACATTCAGAGCCAAGGACAGAAAATGAATCCGGTTGAACGCTTGGGCTCTCTCCTGATGAAGGATGCTGGGGCAGGAATCGGGGCAAATGGGGTCTTTGTAAACACTTGAGAGGCAGACACTAGCCTATGTGGGATCATCCCTCTCAGGCACCAGTATTCTGGGTGCAAATCAATCCCCTCCGGGAAGACGCTCCTTTCTGTTCTTTCTCACAATCCCAGTGAGTCCAGTGGGTCTGTGGGCCCCAAACAGCTGTCACCGACTTTCTAGAGGATTAAGGCCCTGTCTTGCCTTTTACCTGGATGCGCTGGACCGGGCCTGGGGGACTTGGGTTCCTGATCTTGTGTTCCCTGTGCCCCGCTCCTCCTAGTTTTCTACCCCTGATCCTCACGCTCCTCTTCTTCCACCCTGTTCCCTCACTGCTAGGTCTCCTGTTTTCCCTTGCCCCGCAGCGGTGTAGCTGACCCGCTTATGACAGGAGATTCAGATGTGGTCTTTAATTGATTCCCAAGCTATCTCAGTCCTTTCAAAGGCTGGCAGAGGCAGGAGGCATGAGGAGTTTATCATGGTCTCGCACCAAAGCCAAGAAAATGAAAAGAGCATGTAGTCTGCGTAAGCCGCTCAAATAGCTACCGCATAAGGCTGCGTCCCTATGGCAGGGACTCAGTGGGCCCTCAGAGAAATGCTACGGCTCGTGCTGTGTGATAGCACAGATTATGTATTAAGGCCTGGAGCAGAAATGGGCCCTGTCTGCACATGGGCTCAGGGGTCCAGCTAGCGGCGAGGAAAATCAGATCTAAATCTTGGATCTCATTCAGGCCAATATTTGTTGGCTTAAATCCAAGAGAGTCCAATTTACCTCAGTACATCTGCTTCGACTACAGGATGGCGTCTTTCAAACTACCAGCATGAACCCAAACACTGAGGTGGCCGCACTACAGAGACAGCCATACAAGAGAAAGGAGTGGTTACAGCGTCTGAGGACCAGGCTGTTTCCCTATCAAGCACGTCTTAGGCATTAAGGACCTGACTTTCAGAGGCGCTGAGCTCCTTTGGGTCCCATTTACTTCAGTGGGGCCTGGAGTTACTGACCATTTCAGGGCTTTCCAGCGGGGAGGAGTGAGTCTAGGTGTGAGGAAGAGCCTGATCCCCAGGGGGTGAGTGGAGACTCCCGACTGATTCACATCAGGGTGAGCAAAGCAGATCAAGGCCTCACTTATCTTGGTGGATTCATCTGGGGCTCTCAGTTTTGCAATGTTGTTGCTCCATAAACAACCCAGAGCTCTTTTCCTCTTTCCTTACCTCATGGCTTCCTCTTACACCGAACTCCCTTTCCTCTCAGCAACTCTTTCATCTTCCTTCATGTTCTCCCCCTCTAGCCAAATGACAGGTGCTGCAAATTTCCCAGCGGGAAGGTGAACAAATACCTGCTTGTTTTTTTCTGGCTACAGAGAAGACCTGACCTTGGCATTTCCGGTACAGGCCATTTGAAAGGAAAGTCAAAGCACTGTTTAATCTTTCTGCTGATAACATTCAGGAATTCCACAAATACGGACCAGACACTCCCACCTCCTTGGATATGCTTTTCCCCAGAGCACTTGCATTTTTTCTAATGACAAGTGCCAGGAAAGCAAATGTTGGTCGGTAAGTGAGTCTGGCCAGTGCAAAAGAACTCAACAGACACTGCTGCCTCTAAATGGGCAGATTGTAATCAGGTAATTTGCACTTAGATGTAGGGCATTTGACTTGATATTATGAAAAGAATATCAACCCTGATTGTCTCTAGAACGTGAGTTTGCTCTGGTGTCATGTATCCATGACAGAGTAACATGATAAAGACACAGAAGCCTTGGCAGGGAGATTGGGTGTCTCAGGGGGATTAGAAATTAAGGTACGTGGTCTTTCATCTCTAGAACATATATCTGAAAGCAGGGGATGTGGCAGAAAGCCACCTTGGTTTCTCCCCAAAAATCTCTGCCCTGTGACACTGTGATTTAAATCTCTGTGCTGTGACCATTCAATCAGGGTGGGCCCAGCACACAGGGGACCACACCCTCAGCCTGTCTCTTTAGGGAACTGGAGCTGGCTGCATTCCTGAGGGAGGGGGGAACCTGCTCCCTCTGCTTACGTGACTTGCATCACTTACCTGGGTGAGGGGTTTCTACCTGGGGAGCTGGAATCTGCCCGGTAACAGGTGATGCATTTCAGATTGGTTGGCTGACAGCCAACTGGGGCTGACCTCCGCTGGCCCAGGTGAATGAGGTCACAGGGGCTATATAAGTTAGGACGGGGAAGGAGGCGG
>NW_017729029.1:53366919-53382901 GCF_001723915.1 Gavialis gangeticus
CACCCCCTACTGGCCCACCTCACATGGTGGAAACAGCAGAGGGATACGAATACCCAGCTGTGTTCCTGAGGTGGGATCTCTGCACCCGCCACAGGGGAGGTCTGCACTTTATAGCCTAACGTGTGTGTGTGTGTGTGTGTGTGTGTGTGTGTGTGTGTGTGTGTGAGAGAGAGAGAGAGAGAGAGAGAGAGAGAGAGACACACACACTTTGTGGACTGAAACTCACTTCAGATGCTGATAAAGATCGGAATACAGCCCAGGCTAAGAGTGACTGAGAATTATTTCTATCTTATAACTGCCTCAGTGGCCATTTATAGCAAAGCTACCAGACAAGTTAGGAGAGCAAAGCCAGAACACATGAAGGAGTGAGAGACTGGGAAGCAAAAGCAGCAGAGAAGGCCTGGGTCGTCTTCTAGAGAGGAGCTTGGGCTAAGTTTTGAATTTATTTTCAAACCCAGCACCAATGCTGCTGAGGGAACTCCTCACCGTCCCCAACCAATGCTCAGGAGAGAACGTCCAGCTGTGTGAAGTTTGGATTAGATCAGGGACAGGCAATTATTTTGGGCAGAGGACCGCTTACTGAGTTTTGGCAAGTTATCGAGGGCTGCATGACAGGCAGCCAGGGGCAGATTAATATTAATTTTCTAAATTTTTTAGGGGCCCCGCGGACCAGATAGAATGGCCTGGCAGGCTGCATCTGGCCTGCAGGCTGCATTTTGCCCACCCCTGGATTAGAACCTAGCTTTCTGGGGAGGTTAGGTCTTACAGGTTTGAGTCATTTATTAAGAAGGAACAAATTCTTTGTCACCAGTGCTTTACAAAACCCTTAAAAAGCAGGGGCTGAGTTCAGTGCCTAAATACCTTTGGGCCCTGCCCTGACCACCCCAGAATCTGACTCATGGGGAAACAGCTCTTACAGAGCAAGGCTTGGAGACCTTTCTGTAAAGAGGTGGTGCAAGACATGTGCCTTAAAGCAGGCAGTGAAAGCAAATGCCTTTAAGTTATCCCAAAAGATCCCTTCTTCAGATTGGTAATTGCTAGAAACCATTGACCCCAGCCTGTGTTTATTAGGCATGTGCGTGAAGAACATTCAAAGCCAAGGACAGAAAATGAATCGGTCATGGGTAAGTGACTCAGGCAGAGCCGTCCTCCTCTTGCCCCTGCCTTAAGTGTTTCTACTCTCAGAGGATTCAGTTTTGTGTCAAAGGAGAGAGGCAACCCCCCTCAGCCATGGCTCTCTGGACTCCTTTGCTTCTCCTCAGCACTCTCATCTTTTGGACCACAGCTTTTCCCTGTGTTGCATTTCCAACAGGAGCCCCAGCATCAGCCTGCAAGACAATGAAGCCTATTCACTTGGGGGTCCACTCCCGGCCACATCCCGCCCCCTATGAATTGCAGGTGTGGGCACACTCCTTCACCAACGGACAGCCAATTACTGGTAATGTGGTTCAGACTTCTTAGCTGGATTTGTGATGTGCCTTACGATTGGTGACTTGGTTGTAGTCCCCTGCCTTTTCCATGCTGCTTTATGTCACAGGACAAGGGGACTTTTATTGGCCTCCCTCCCATCCTGTTTTCTCCCTGAACTGGAGAATTTCTATTTGTTGAATGCTTTTGAGAACATAGTAAAATGGGCGACAAGCAGCAGGCAAACTTGAGAACGATGTGTGGGGGAAAGCCTCACAAAGCAAGCTTGAAGAAAAGGAAAGCATCTCTGGATTGCAAACTAAGTAAGCCACGATGTAACAGCTGGTTTCAGCATGTGCAGGCCTCACTGTGCTATTGCTGTGTTGACAATCTAGTGAAAAAAAATCAGGTGAATCTGTGATGTCTAGAGGAAAGCCTCTTGCAGGGTTAGGTCCATATACAAATCAGAAGGGACCTTTAACAGGTACCAGGCAGCTCAGAAATCAAACACTGATGCAGGGTTGTCACCTCTTGGCACAGCTGTACAAGGGAGCAGTAATCAGAAGTTGTTAACACCCACTGGTTCTCTGTGAAAAGGCTGGTGGCTGGGTGAGGACTGGAGGCAATAGAAGTCAGTGGCAGGACTGGGAGTGGAAGCCAGGGGTCCCGACTCTGAAGCCATCTGCCCCATACTCATCCTGCAAGTCTATGTGGAGTTGCTTGTCTAGGATACTGTAGAGCATATGCTTGCTTTCCCTCCTGCCTCAGTCTCTCATCCCTTTCTTCACAACTAGCATTCTCTCTCTGACTCCCTCTGCCCCCACAACAGTCCTGCTGCATCCCACCTGCACTTTTCTTACCAGTCCCTTTCCTTCGGGTCTCTTGCAACCCTTGGTCTTGTCTCCTCAGAGCAACGCTTCTCCCAGGGCATGGAATTTAAGGCATGAAAGGAGAGAAAGTCTTGGGTAGCTGCTCAGAAGCCCCAGGACTAGCACCCAGTGGAGAAGCAGCTGAGAACCCTTTCCCTGTTTATAACCCACCCACTGTTATACCTAGGCAGAGTTGTCTCTGCAGTCTGGTTACACTTAAATTAAATAGTTCTCTCTAAGGGATTTTAAGGGCTCCTGTTACCACTGTAAAGAAACCAATACAGCCTCTGCAGTCTGCCTGTAAGCTAGGGAAGTGATATCATCCCCTCTTGCAGAATGGGAAGATGAGGCACAGGGAGATGAAGTGACATGCCCAGAGCCATACAGGACATCAGTTGCAAAGTAGGGAATTGAACAAGGGGCTCCAAAGTCCCAAACCAACACCAGCACCTCAGGGATATGTTTGCAGACAGAGCTGGTGTATTTAAGTGGGGACTCATAGCTAATTAACACTGGAGAAAGTGGCATCCCTCTGAACAACTAACATGCAGCAGATGCGTTTCCTGTCCCCAGTGCAGGTTCTGGGGCCGGAGTACCGAGGCCTGCTGTTGGAGGCTCGCATGTTTGGCTCCACTGCTGCACTTGGCACTTGGCAGAGCCCCCCCTAATAACACCCGGTTCTTACAGGTGAGCTAGAAGCATCTCCTCCACCAAGGAGGAGTCCGTCTATAAAGGCCAGAGACCCACAGAGCTAGACTGGGCACTCAGCTGTGTGAGATGGTCTGGTTGGAGCTACACTCCACAGCAAGTGGTCTGCTCTGCCCCCAAAGGCAGGAGAATCCACACAGCTGTAGGACAACCTGAGTAACTCTCCCCTCTCCTGCAGCTGAGTATAAGCAGCCATAACTGGGAGGACTGCCAAGAGTATGCCCTCTCCATTGCTAGGTGGCGTTGATGGGGCTGGGTGTCCTAGCTTCACACTGTTTGCTGTCCTGTAGCAGACTACAGGAATTGCACATGGCCACTAAGGACACTATCACATGGCTTGGTGATTATGCACATGCTGGCTGGCTGACTGACTGGGTGCATCTACACGTGTCCCTCTGGTGCCTTTGTTACTACATTGTCATTTTAGTACATTTGGAAGTGCTAAATGATGGTGCAGTAACAGCCTGTACTGCACTGTGCATGTGGCGCAAGGTTATTTTTACCTGCTATGTTGCCATAGCAACATTCTATAATAAGGCATGTAGCTACAGCAATGTACCTGTAGTGTCACGGTTCTTACCCGCAGACGCTATCTATGTAGCTGTATCATGTTGCTACGGTGATGTAGCATCACGTGTAGATGCACCCACTGCGTGCTGAAATCACAATGGCCTCTACACCTGTATACCTGTGGGGTGTGGTTGCTCTCTGATCTCCCCAGTGTCAGTGTTCTGGGATGAAGGGATCCCCACTGACACAGCTTGAGCATAGTGGGAGCAGTTGGACATGTTGTGTTGCAGGTCTGTTTCCTGGGCTTCTGTGAGGGCAGGGGAGGTTATGGATAATGGCCAAAACTCAGATTTTTCACATGCAAACTGTAAGAGCAGGTAAATTGTGGGACAGGGTTTTCTATGCGTGGTGTAAACAGCGCACTGATGGATTTCCCTTTCTTGGCAGTGCTCCGGGAACCCACAAGGAGCAGTCACTCATTCTAACATGGAATTAAAAACAAGCCTGACCACATACACTTGGCTACCCCCAAGCTCAGGCTGCCCTCCACTCATTGCATTCATGTAAGTGGCTTTTCTGTTATTCCCCCTCCTGCACAGTCCCCTCCCCCTCAGGCACACAGCTCAAGCATATTTTTTCCCCTTTCTGTATCTGTACGGTACCAACATCTGCACCTTTTATGACCACATTAAAGTAGGATTTTCAAAAGCACCTAAATGATTCCAGGGGACAAATTCCATTAATTTCCAGGGGCTTCTGCACCCCAGTCATTTAGGTGCTTTTGAAAATTCCACCTATGACACACTAGAGGAACAATTAGCAATGGGGTCCCCAGAAAAGCAACAGCTGTACATGACTAAGACTGATTAATTCCCTGAGAGTTACAACAGAGACTGAAGTAAAAGAAACTGCTATACTGCTAGAGTAAACAGCAAAAGCTCCTGGAAAAAAATTGTATCCTGCCCTCTTCTGGGGAAAGAAAAATCTTTAGCTATCAGACTGACAGCTCCTTTCTGTACACGTGCAATGGAGTGGATTTATTTTCCTATGAGGTTAGGCATATGCTACTACTTGCTAATGAATTTATAATGAAACACAGGATGCTACACAGCATCTCCAATAACTATAGGAATATTTTTGTAATGCTGGGGAGGGGTCTTCCCCTTTGTAGTCATTGCTTTATGCTTTTTCCTTTTGAACAGAGCAACTGTGGCACACTCTCGTGAAATCTATTGGCTCAATATCAAATCCAAAGTACTATGGAGAGGTGAGTAATTACTGAATGTGTCATTACAATGTAGGGCAAATGTCCATTACCACAAAAGGGAATTATATAGGCATTAAGTAGCACTGGTGTATCAGAAATATAGGGGATACTAGTCTTCTATGTGCATGTCTTCTTTGAATTTGTTTTAATCATGCCCTCCCCTTCATTACCTCATAGTCAAGCTGTATGTACTTAGCTATTTTTATTCCTCTTCCTGACCTATATACTTCTGCCCCCAATATCCTTCCAGTTGTATTAGCATGATATCCAGACCTCTGTGTAACATTCCAGGTATCCTGAGAGAGCGTGATCCACTTGTTATTGAGTTGCCACTGATACTGAGCAAATGTGAGTTTTGGATACAAAAAACAAACAGATTAGTTACCACATTAAGAGGCAACTCTCTAGGTCCAACTGATAGGGATTGAAAGGGAAATTTTTGCATCAACTCCCACCAATGTTATATACCACAGGTATATCCCCAACTCAACAGAACAGCAGCCCACTTTTGTTTCTGGCTAGTCAGAAAACTTTCATAGCCATGCTGAAGGCTAAATGATGCATTTTAATCTCTTGGCCATATTGTTCTACGACAGAGGTTCCCAAACTTTTTCTTACTGTGTACCCCTTTCCAGATTTACCAGCTGCCCAGGTACCCCCACCAGTATGTTTTATATTTTAACCCCTTAAAATGTCAGTTATTATTACAATGAAAATTAAAACTGCCATTACGCCCCTCCCCCAAGGTGTCTTGCATACCCCCATGGGTATGTGTACCACAGCTTGTGAACCCCTGATCTACAACAAGTCACACAAACTTTCTTTGGTTCCACCCGTGTCTTAGGTGCCCATACCTGCATCACCATTCTTTGCAAAAAATATCTTGTGAATGCAAAGGATAATTCAAAGTTCATTGTGTTCTGTCCACTGCTTGCTTACTTTGCCAGAGGAAATGCAGGGATTACTGACTGAGAAGCAACTTGGGATTAACAGGAAAAGAAAAAATCCTCCCTAAAGGTCCATATTAATTGCTTTGCCATTGTCTCCCCAATTATATATCCAAAACTAGTTATAAATTGAAGTCAATTTCCGTTTCTTCTCCAACGTACAGATCCTACAGCTATGTGTGGCAGTGAGAAGTTTACATGGACAGCTACCACTGTGATGTTACTTTTCCACCTGCTGCTTTTGCTTAGCTGCATTTAGTAACCCATGGAAATTAAGAGTATATCTCCAACAGCTAAGGACTGTCACTGTTATTGGTAGCTAATTTTAATTGCATCTATAATAAATACACTTTTTAAGGCCTCAGCTACATGTAAAAGTTGTACCAAAGCTCTATTATAGAATCTCCTAATGCGGACTTGTTTAACTTTCTCCATGTTCACCCTAGGAACATCATAGTGCTATGTGAAAGAATAAGTTTAACTGTGTTGGTTAAACCCACCACCAAAATAATTATAACAATACTTAACCAGTGTGTAAACTAGATCTACGGTTAAGGTAGAGTGGCAAGAAGCCCTAGTGAAATTTCCAAGCATCCAGGAATCAGGCTTGCTAAGAAATAAAATCATTAGAGTGATTTTTAACTTAATTCTAACTGAGAATAATAAATGTTACAAGATCACCACTTTTTGTCTTTGAGCAGAGTATGTGTGTCTGAGCAGATGAATGCTAAGAGTATCACTACACTGCTGTATGTTTTGTTTAAAAAAAGGGGCGTGAAACAAGACATATTAGAGATGTAATGCAGGAAGATACCTGTTGTAATAAGACAAATAAACATCAGCTGTATTGCCTAGATCAGGGGTCACCAACCCCTGGCACATGTGCCAGAGCATGGTATGTGAGGCCATTTTGCTGGGCATGCCACAGCCAGCCCAGGCTCTGTGCATCTGCAGCTGACCATGGAGCCTGAACTGCTTGCAGCCAGGAGGCTGCAAACAGCTGCACTGGGCTCTGGAGCCCTGGGCAGCCTCTGTGGAGGGTGCGCACAAACCTCAAGGCAGATACTGGGGGAGGGGCCTGGGGCAGCATAATCATGGCCCTTCCAACACTAGTGATGGTGCCCCACAACCCAGTGTAGCTGTTTGTAGCCTGCCCACCAGCTGCTGCAGCTGCCTAGAGCCCAGGGCTCTGCCACTTGCCTGGAGGTGCATGGGCACCAGCCACTGCCATGGAGCCCAGTGCAGTTGGTTGCAGCCCTCCTCCAGCCTGGGCTCTGGGCAGCTGCAGTAGGCAGCAGTTTGCAAACAGCTGTGCTAGGCTCCAGAGCACCAGCACTGGCTCCATGCTGATGGCAACTGCACACATACCTAGGGGCACAGGGTGGGGAAGAGGCCAGGCAGCGTAACCCTGGCCGCTCCTCTGCTGTCTGCCTGGAGGTACACATGCAGCCACTGCCAGCAATAAGGATTGGGCTCCTTGCACCTCCCCCATAGTTTGCCACTGGCACGCCAACTTGAGGCATGGGTCTGGAGTGGGGTGTTTTTAGCGTTATGGCCAAAGACGTTGCTGCCCCCTGACCTAGACTATGCTATACTCCCACTTTTGTTCCTCAGTTTTGTGCAGGCTAGTAATACATTCATATTAGTAAGTAAGGATTTTCAGAATTTCTCAGAGGTGTAATCATTTCATTTATTCAACTAAAACAAGCAATGCCTTCACTGCTGCAGGATGCATTCATGCCAACTTCTCCTTTTCAATATGGAGGACCTACAATTGCTTAGTTCATACTTGGCAATTAATGTACAAATCAGAAGCCAATACTTGTTACAAGTCAAAACTCCTGGCTTTTATCAGCATTGCAGCATCAACAAAGCTTGTTTTTTTTTTGGGGGGGGGGTCAGTTAACGTTGGTTTAATAGCCTGTTAAAACTGTAGCAGAAGAGAATTAGTTAGTTTATGCCTATATCTCTTTCTTAGCAATCTTATGCTCCACTAACGTGTGGCAAGCATGTCATAGACAGACTGTAAGGCTGGAAGAGACCTCAGAAGATCATTGGGTCCAGCCCCCTGCACCAAGCAGGAAAGACAACTGGGGTCAGGTGACCCCAGCAAGGTGACTGTCTTAGTCTCCTCCTGAAAGAGTCATCAGCTAGAAGAACATTTACAATACGAACTCCGTAGTCTCTCTCCACAGCACATCCTTTTCTTCCGTAAGACCTTGCGCACCTATTCCACAAGGCTTACAAACAGATGCGATACTTCCGCTTCCTCTTTTGAAAACATCATGGCCACAAGCGCAAAGACTGATTCCTGCCCATAGGTTTATGTACAACATATAAAACACACCGCCTCATGTAGACGTGCATATTTATTAGAACGATACTGCATTTTATGGTTCTTCTGCCAAGAAGCTCATTTCTTAGTCTATGTTCTCCAACCCCTGCAAAACAGAAGAAAATACGTGAAGCCTCCCAATGGCACATCCCGCCCCCCTTCCCTGCACACCCAATTGCTACTTTTACTCAAATCACCAAATTCCACTAAATCCATGGGACCGTGTGCAAGTTGGGCTGGTTCGTGTAGCCCAGGCCCCTGCTCCAGGAGGGATCCTCCCTGACTAAGCCCCCCCACAGGTCTGCACACGCCGCGCGCTTGCTCCAAGGGACAGTTCTGAAAGGACCTAAAGGGGGAGGGCGAAGAAGCAGCCCTGCAGCAGGCAGGGGTGATGTGGAGCACTTGCCTTGCTGCGGTGGTACATGTTCACACCTGACACATAGCGGTCCCGCTCCATCAGCGTCCACTCGAAGGGGACCCGTGCCAGCCTCTTCTCCTGTGCACGCAGAGGACAGGAGTGAGCCGTACCTCCCGCCTAGGCCCAGGCCCGCCTCCAGCCCCAGCCCCAGCCCCAGCCCCACCTTGCCGCCATTGGTGTAGCGGTAGAAGTAGATGAGCGAGACGCCGGGCGTCACCAGGCAGAGCCACGTCATGCCCACGAAGGGCAAGATCTCGTACCACATCGCTGCGCCGCGCCCGTCACCGGCACAGCCACCGCCACCCCACCATGCACCGCGCGACCCAGCAGGCCCCGCGCGGGGCGGCCCGATTGGCTCCGCCGGGCGGCAGCGTCGCGCTGCATGCCGGGACTCCTCCCTCGGGGAATCTCGCGAGAGCGGCGGCGGCCAATGGGCGCGCGGGGGCGTGGCCGGACCGGCGCGATGAAGGAGGACAAGGAGAACACTAGGCCTAAGGAGAAGCGTGGGGTCCCTGCGCTGCCCCCCGCACCACCCCCCGCGCCCGACGCCGAGCGGCCCAAGGAGAAGAAGGAGACGCTCAGCAAGGTGCGGCCGGGACCGCGGCCTCGTCGCCCGCCCCCAGGGGCCGCTCCGCAACCGGGCGGCTCTGCCTGCAGCTGGGGGGCTTGATGGCGTGTCACCGGCCTCGGTTATCGCGCGCTTCACTGGGGAATTGCGTCATGAGTGCGGCCGGGCTGCGTATATAGCGCGATTCACTGAAGAATTGCATGGCGTATGCTGCCGGGCTGTGTTTATCACACGCTTTGCTGAAGAATTGTGTGACGTACATGGCCGGGCTGTGTTTGTTGCACGTGTCATTGGGGAACGTGGTCGCCGTTTATCGCATGCTTTTGCCAGGGGGCTGCACAGTGTGTGTGGCCGGGCTGCATTCATTGCATGCTTCCCTGGGGACTTGCGTAATGTAGCGGTTGAGCGCAGGTGCGAAGGTCCTGGCTTCTGAGCCAGAACTTCCTCGACCCCCACTGCCGGCAGCTGTGCGCAAGAGGAGCAGTGCCTTTCAGCACTGCTCTGCCTTTCAGCATCCGCTCTCTGCCCTGGTGTGACGCAGGCCTATTTGCTGTGCTGTTGGGCACGAGCCTAGGGCAGGGATGGGTAACATGGTGGATCTGGCCAGCAGCTGGGCTCTGTTTCCCAGCAGCCCCTGCTCACGTGGCTGGGACCGGTCCCTATGGAGGCCCCTAGCAACTGTGATAGGACGGGGCTGGGGTTGCCATGGAGACCAGCCTCAGCTGCACTGGCAGGGTGCACAGCAGGGCAGGGCAGGGGGCTGCTCTGGAGCCGCTGGGATCTTGTGGCCAGGGTAGCTTGGTCTGGGGCCAGGGCAAAGCTGCGATGTGCCATCTGCATGCTCTGGGCAGGGGTGTGCAGGCAGCAGGTTGTGGCTCTGCCCCGGCTCTGGACGGGGCTGTCACCGGTGCAAGGAGCCAGGACAGAGCCGGTATCCACTGCCTGCATGCCCCTGCCTGGAGCGTGTGGGTGGCAGCTGGCCCCAGACTGAGCTGCCCCCCACTGCAAGATCCCAGCAGCTCCAGAGCAGCCCCTTGCCCTGCTCTGCCATGCCACATGCCCTGCCAGCTCAGCTGGGGCCAGTCTCCATGGCAACCTCAGCCTTGCACTATCATAGTCAGCAGCTGGAGTCTCTATGGAGACCGGCCCCAGCCATGTGGGCAGGGGCTGCTGGGAAATGGAGTCCACTGCTGGGTCTGGCCCACAAGCCAGACATTGCCTGCCCCGGCCTAGGCCCACCAAGTCTTATAAGCCTGCCAGAAGAGTGAGGTCACTAATGGGTGTGACACAGGAGACTGGGCAAGAGGGACCTATGGTCTGGTCCAGGAAATGGCAGTTCTTATGATCTAATTTGTGGCAGGGGCCTCAGTTATGGACGTTGCCTGAGGCTGCTGCTGCAGGGCATTTCCCCCATGCCTTGTGTGGACCACGGTTTTGTTATCGTGCAACATCTTGGGTAATGAGCTCAGTGGAAACGGAGGGGAGATGGCATTATCTTCTTACCCTGTCTCTTTTGTTTCTCTCTCTTCCCACCCTCACCGCCCCCTCCCTGGCATCCCTGGGTCAGGTTGTAATTCGGCGCTTGCCTCCCAGTCTGACCAAGGAGCAGCTCGAGGAACATCTTCAGCCTCTGCCTGAACATGACTATTTTGAATTCTTTGCCAATGATTCCAGGTGCATAAAGTTTGGGTTTGAGGTGGGAGGGTTGTTTTGTTTTCATATAATTAGACTAATCAGCAATTCTATCCAGCTTAGTTTCCCCTCATGTTGCTTGTTCTTGTCTCTTGCAGTTTGTATCCTCACATGTTTTCCCGAGCATACATCAACTTTAAAAACCAAGAAGACATAGTACTATTCAGGGATCGTTTTGATGGTTATGTTTTTGTTGATCACAAAGGCAAGTACTCAAAATGTGGTTATATACTTAGTATCTTTTGACTTGTTTATCAATGGCATTAGGTGAAACATAGTTATGCTGAGGTAAAAGAGGAAAGAGATTATTTACTTTGTATCATTTCCTTTACAGCCCTTACCTGCCTGGTCACTCTTACCCTGCAGTAAATGAAAGCTTAATTATCATGCTTTAGTCCTTTCATAAGTCCAAGCATCACTTTTGAAATGCATATATTTTCTGTGGCTTTGAACCCCAGGAATTCATGTAATCTTTATGCAGTAATATACTGAATCTATGCAACTTAATATGCTTGCCATTCAGAAGAAACCTTGAAAAAAGAAGATTTGGGCTATTATGCATGGATATTATCAAGATTAGGGATTTTTTTTTTTCTCCACCGTTACTTTTAAAATATCACCTTCTATTCACACAATGAATGAAGTAGGGGGAGTGTACAGGGGAAAATGGGGCATGACCATAATGCATAAATATAAAATTTAATGGGCATCCTTACTACTAAAACTTCTGAACTTCTGAGTGCTAGGCTTTGCAAATTTAGCATTCATTTAATGCTGTTTTTCAATGTATTCTGTTTATAGTCTGTAAATGAAATATCTAGTTAGATGTTCTAGGGTTGCCTGTTTCTTGTAAGTATCTATCCTAATGTAAAATAGTGGCAGATATTTAAGTAATTGTGTGTTTTTATTTCTGGGTTTTTTTCTTTTCCATGTATAACAGGTCAGGAATATGCTGCCATAGTGGAATTTGCACCATTTCAAAAAGCTGCAAAAAAGAAGAGTAAGAAAAAGGATGCCAAAACTGGGACTATTGACGATGGTATAACAGCTAGGGTTGTTTGTTTGTGTGTGTTTATAACCTGCTGGATATACATGAGGCAGAACCATCTTACAGCAAAAATGTGAATTATTATTATTATTATTATTATTATTATTATTTAACTATGTAACATTAGCATCACAAGAGAATGCTTGCAAACTTTAAACTTAACAAGTATGATACGTAACTTGTGGAAAAAAAAATTCTCCAAAATGTCTTCAAAAGTATTACTGTGGTGCCTCATGGCTGCAATTAAAGGTCATGATCCCTTTGTATTAAACACTATGCAGGCAGGCAGTGAAAAGGTGGTGTTTGTCCCAAAAGTTTCTCCAAGCTCAGTTGCCTGCTTTTCTGCTAGTGCACTATAAACTAATAACAAAGTTAGCTTAATACAGAAATCATGGTAAAGTATAACCTCACAAATTTGTTTTTTCAAAAATCCAGCACTTCTTAAAAATACACTACATCGGGGGTTTTCAACCTTTTTTGACCAGTGTACCCCCTGCAGCCAGTTGCGGAGCAGTGGGGGGCGAGAGTAGCAGCAGCCGTATATGGAGTGGCGACACAGGGTAGTGGATGGCAGCGGCAGCCACCGCATGCAAGCTTCCTTCCTGTGTCCAGCCGGACAGGCAGTGCCAAGTTATGCACTTTCCATGTTTAAAAAATCTTGAATTTTCAAATTTCCAACAGGTGATAAGTCCCAAAGATGCTGGATTTATAAGGTTATACTGTATAAAGAAGTTGAAATTTTGCATTAGTGTTGCAATTAATTGCATAATTTACTAAACGTAAGAGGCAGTGTGGTCCCTGTCTCAGAGTGTACAATTTAACTTGGCTAAAGAGAAATATGGGGCTGTAGTTCATTGAAGAACTGTGTTAAAGAGAATGCAAAATGCCCATGGCAGACTTCCAGTAGAGGGCATGCATGTGTGTTTTATGACGCATCAATCTATCTCCCCAGACCCAGAGTATAAGAAGTTTTTGGAAAGTTACAGTGCAGATGATGAAAAATTAACATCTACTCCTGAAACACTACTGGAGGAAATAGAAGCAAGAAACAAAGAGCTAATAGGTATGAAAACTACTATCTTGTAGACATGAACCTCTTTCTATAGCATGGAAAGATCTACATGGTGCAGTATTTCCTGAGTTTGCAACTCTTGTATGTTGAGTATTCTGTATTCCTTTTTTTTTTTTTTAGAGTTAGTATCATTGAAGTCTTGGACTGCTTAAAATGATAGGTCTCTCATCTACCTCATAGTTCTGTGTACAGATATAAGGTTTTTGATAAGACACAGTATTTACTTTTTTGATTTTTTTTTTTTCCCTTTAAGCTAAAAGAACAACTCCTCTTCTGAACTTCTTGAAAAATAAGCAGGTAGGATTTTTCTATATAGAATTTTTTTCTTCCTTGCTTCTACAGAAATTGTGTATGCACAGTGGTGTCTTCATAAATTAGTGTTTTTTTGGGGGGTTCAAGATGGATGGCAGTGCTGTGTGTAGGCCAACTATAGCCCTACTTCTGCTGTACAAGCTTGTTGGCAGGCAAAAAATGTAGTGGGTACAGGCTCTTAGTCTGATGATTTTATTTGGAAATAGGTTGTAATATTTTGGGAGACCCGGTTAGTTGTTATAACTTTTAAACTGTGTTCAGAAGCCATTTTCAAATTGCTAAACACCTCAGACTGTGCTGTGAATGACTAGACTTACCAAAACAGTCTTGGTTGCAGTGAAATACCATGCATAGTTAAGTGCAACTGTGTGACTGGCCAACCAGATTCTGTTTTATATCTGACTTTTCTTTTTTTTCCCCTAGAAACCTACAGTAATTTTGTATTTAATTTTTAATGGTGGGAAAGTCATAAGAGGGTATGGGTGATCTTTCAGATTAAAATCCAAGTTTATCAGTTACTTTCTCTCGAACCTTGACCCTACAATTTTTCAAGTTTTAGGTAATAATGTTACTGAAGTTTACCATTTCTTAAGAATTAGATACAGGTTTTATATTGGTATATTTTGAAGAATTTTTGTATCATTTCTGGCCAGGAGACTTTGTGGACATTTTAAAAGGAATTTTCACTTCATATCCCATTTCCCTTTCTTTCCCACTTCAGAGACTGAGAGAAGAAAAGAGAGAGGAGAGGAGAAGGAGAGAACTGGAAAGAAAAAGACAAAGAGAAGAAGAAAGAAGAAAGTGGAAAGAGGAGGAGAGAAGGAAAAGAAAAGAAGCAGAGAAATTGAAGAAAGTAGAAAGATTTCCAGAGAAAGAAAGGGACAAATCAAAAGATGAACCAAAGATTAAGGTATAGGACGTTGAATTATTAGAGAGAATTTCTCCCCCATCCCATATGGAACCTGCCTTACAGCATCTCTAAAAGTGTATGCCTTATATTAACCTAAAAATAAAATAGAATTTAGTAGTTGTTGGTGATTCCAATTTCATAACATTCGAGCTTATTTTAAATATACTGAGGATCTTCATGCTATATTTGTTATTTCCTGTGTCTTGATAAATATGAAGAGTTTGCCTGGTGTGACTTAAGCATGTGTTTCCTTTTTCCCAAAACATATAGAAGCTTGGGTCTTGGTTGTGTGTATGATTTCTGGTTTGAACTTTTCTTTTTCTTCAAATTGAAAACAAATGCTATTGTGCAGCTGGGTCACAACTTCCTCTGTAGACAGCACAACCTGTGAGTCTGGAGTGTGACGGGTAGGTAGTTACAGGAATGCATACATCTTGCATGACATAGATTATAGCTCAACTACTGTAAGTTGAACTAAAACGCAGAGCAGTGTAGGATTGCAAGGTGTTTTTTAAGAAAATAAATTTTGCATTTTGTACGTAGCTACTTAAAAAGCCGGAGAGAGATGAACGCGATTTGGAGAGAAAGGAAAAGTCCAAGAAACTGGAAAAAGAGAGGGAGGAAAAAAACATCGCTGCCCTAAGTACTGCATCAGCCAAACGATCTGACGGAGAGGCAAAAGAGGAGAAGGCAAAAAAGTAAGTTCTCCAGTGCATATATGCAGCATGTGTGACTTGGAACAAGGCTTGTTTGTAGAGTACGTAGTGCTTATGTTTCCTTATCATTAGAGTTCCCAGAGCAGCACCAGGACCCCCGAGTTCTGATATAATTTGTGTGGGGTAGTGTTCCCAGGCTTGACCCATAATACAATAATTTGGAAATGAAAGACGGTATCTGTGTTTAACTCGTGGGCAGTCTGATGCTTTCTACTAACTGTAGTCTTTACAGGAGGAGCCCCCACCCTGTCTGGCTGAGGCCTGGGTTAAAGGGGTATAAACCACCTCTGTGTAGTCCATGATCTGCACCAATTTATAGCAGCTTCTTGGAGTAATAGGAGCTGTTTTGTATTTTCCAGTGAGTGTTCCTTCCTCCGCTGCCTCTGAAGAGAAATGGCAGGGGGCTGCAGGCTCTGCCCCTGCAGCTAGAGAGTTAGCAGCACAGGGTGGACAAGAGAAGGGTCAGAACAGTTCTTGGGTTCCAGATCATGTATGCCTCCATAAAGGTCAGAGTGAAGGCCAGCTACAGCATTAATCAAGCTTACAACACTCCCCAATGATATATGAATGTGTCAGTTCTCCCATGAGTCCAGGAACTGAGGTGCAGAAAGGTTTAAGTGACTTCCAGAGCCACAGAGGGCACTAGACAGATATGGGATTTTCTAACTCATGGTCCTGCCCGTTGCTGCCTTCATTATAAAGCATGACATGCTACTCTTTTTTTTTCCTCACTCCCCCTCCACCACTTCTCCCCCTCCCATTAGATTTCCCCAGATATGACTGGGCTTTCCAGATATTAACGGTCTAAAATGTACAAGGTTAGCATCTAGTAATACTGGTGCAGATTTTGCAGCTGTAGCACTCCGGTTTAATTATCAGCAGGAATCCTGGTTTTCCCTGATTGTATATAATTGCCAATTCCCTGACAAAAAGAATTCTCAATTTTGTTATCTTTATTTTTTTAAAATCCCATGATTTAAAATGAAAAGCCTGTTACTTCCACCCCTCCCAGGCCCTGCTTGGGCCCTCTGCCACCTCCAGCCCTGCCGGAGGGAGTCCCCAGCTGCCAGGGCTATGGGGCCAGGGACCCCTGCCCCCCACAGTAGTGGACCAGAGCCCAGCTTCCACCTGCCCTGCTGCCTGCCTACTGTGGGCTTGGGTGAGGTGGAGGAGGGGGGCAGCTTCCCACTGCTGCCCATGCTT
>NW_017729029.1:53388705-53390638 GCF_001723915.1 Gavialis gangeticus
GGAAATCTCCGCCTTTTTCCCTTTTCCCCCCCCCCCCCCCCCCCAGGGGAGTAGAAACAAAACCCAGATCCCAAATTATTGGATCTTTTTAACTTCATTATCTGGCTTTTGGTTTTTTGTTTTTGTTTTTCTTTTATCCAGGTCCGAAGATGAGTGTGGAAAAGACTACAGGGACCGGGATAGAGACTTTGAGAGAGACCGAGAAAAACTGAGGCGCCAAGATGACGACCGCCGCAGACAGAAAGAGCGCTTTGATAGAGAGAAGGTTTTCAGAAGAAAAGAGGAAGAGGTGAAGAGGGAGAGAGACTCGTTCAGAGAGAAAGGAAAGAAAAGTGATCTTATGGACTTTGCAAGTAATCCCGATAAATTTGAGAGAGCAACCAAAGATGACAAAAAAGAGGATCCAATTAAGAGAGATCGGATCAGAAACAAGGTGCTGGGTCTTTTCTAACATCCAGTGTGTGCATTTTGTGACAAACGCTCCTCAAGGGAAGGCTGGATCTATTTCTCTCCTTATAATTATAAATTATATAAATTAATTAGGAGAAAAAGTTTCTAACTGTAAGGTTTTTCCATGAAGCATAGGGAATGTATGGTAGACTCTGTCAGCCTTGACACTGCTAAGCTGAACTTGATCTTGGAGAATGTCTTCCCACTTCATAGGAAATGAATATGAGTCCACGTATTATTGGCCAAGTCCTAAACAGAAAAAAATCGATCAATATTTTCTAACTTTTACCAGCAGATAAATGTCAGTTTTAATCTTCTAGGTGCCAGTAGAGAATCAGTAATGTAGGACCACATTCTTGCTGATGCTGCAAGTAGGTTCATGGCAGAAAATAAATTTTCAGAAGTGATCTAGTGGTGCAGTAAACTGCTGGCTCTCTTAAGGATTCTCCAAAGCACTGTGCAGAAAGAAGCTGCTCTGGTAGGACTAGAAGAACTGCTAAGCTATGCAGTTCCTGTGCTAAGCTGCATGCAGTCACTATGCAAAATAGCCCTAAAACATTTTTTCCTGCCCTCGAGAGTAACAGGTCTAGACCAGATGAAACAGTTGCATAGAGGCTGCAAAATAGATTTATTTACATGTCTGATCTAAAAGTTTTTATTACTGAGGAAGAAAAGCAGAGTGTAAATTTTTTGGGAAAAGCTTTGACATCCGGATACAAGTCAAACTGAGCATCTTTTAAGAAGTCATCTTTGTGTGAACATTTCCAGTTTGTTGAAACAGTGAGATGAAAAGAGTGTAGGCATCCTGGGCATACCATCTGTGCCATTCAGCTTGTACCTCAGCTGTGCTTTGAATAATTAATAGTCTTCTGAGTAGTCTGAAGTGGTCTGGCTCTTAGCAGTGTTATTGACCTCATCCCGTCAAGGCTATAAGGATGACGGTGGTGCTTTGTCTGTTTTGACAATCTATTTATGTTCTGGTGTGTTTCAGGATCGTCCAGCAATGCAGCTATACCAGCCAGGAGCCCGAAGCCGAAGTCGACTTTGTCAGTATGAAGACAGTGCTGCAAAACCTTCAGATCAGGGAACAGATAAAAAACAGGAAAGCGAGACCAGTAACACAAAAGAGGAGTGATTAGCACATGGCCTTATGTGTTCTGACTGTCTGCGCAGCCAAAGAGGATGTCTACGCAATCCGGAAGTGCCTTCAAAGAGGAGAAGGAATGAAGGACGAAAAGGGGGCTTCATGCTGTTGGATGTTTCTGGTTCAAGAACCTCAGTTGCAGTTTCAGACCTTGAAATGCATTCTCATTTGTATTTTCAGTTGCCCAGATTTATTTTTACAGCATAAGAGAATAGGGGAGAAGAAAACACTTGAAAGTGGGAGTGATTTGTGGCCTTAAGTATATTGATAAACATGAGTTGCAATCAGGAGGTTGACACCCGGATCTACAAGTGGAGCTTTCTTTTTTTTTTTTTTTTT
>NW_017729029.1:53390723-53408250 GCF_001723915.1 Gavialis gangeticus
TTTTTTTTTTTTTTTTTTTTTTTTTTTCATTTTTGGATAAGCAGTTACGAGACCTGTTTTTGATGCACTTATAAGTAGAGCAAGCTGACCTCCTATATTGCTATGCTGTGTGGGGCTTGTGCCTGGACCATAATAGTTAACTAATAAATAGCATAATTCTTGGAGGTTCTTGGACTATGGCTGTCAGTGGTGGTCCAGGGAACCATACTCAAGGAACAAGACCCTGTAGGAAGTTTGGAAAAGAGAGAGGCTTCTGCTGATGCTTTCAGTTAGGGAAGCAACCGAAATTGATGATCTAAGAGGTTGAAGTGTATGGAGTTGGTTAATGCAGGATACTTCTTGACAAACCCTGAAGCAATGTTAATTTTTATTCAGCTGTAGAGAGTACTTGATTCTTTTCTCAAGCATTCCCTTTTGTTTTCTGTGTCTTTAAAAAGTAGGAAGCTCTTGCCATTTCAGTCTCTGCTTCCTCTTTCTAGATGCACTGGAGTGTTATGTCACAGCCCAGAAAAGAAACATTATCACTAGTGGCTCCTTTTATGCTAGCAAATTTTAGCCATAGTTATTTTGTACTAAAACCAATAAAAACTGTGAGAAAACACTGAAACTACTTCTGACTTCTCATCTTGCATGTTGCATAGAGCTGGCTTCATGTCATGAGCTGTATATGTGCTATATCAGAGGTTTCCCTGATGGTAAAATGCAGGTTAAACTTGTCATGAGTTATCAGTAGGATGATCTCCTTCAAAACTTCCTTTATTTAGCCGGAAGTTGTGCTGAGCAAGAACAAAGAAAGCTTAAACCAAGCTGGAGGAAGCTGCTTGTCTGTTCTACTGCTTCATTGTACCCTGACTGCCATAAAGTGAAGACAAGTTTGCTTCCCTTATTTTCCCAGTGTTATGTGTAGCGATGCAAAGGAAGAAAATTGATGTAATATTACCACAACTGCTTCTCAGTACACTCTGATGATGCTTACTAACCATAACAGTCCAAAGCTCTCCTTTTTAGACTTAGTGTAAGGGTGGAGATATAATAAAAAATACATAATACAAAACAATGGGTGGAAGCCAGGCAAATTCAATGTAGGAACCAGACACGGCGAAGGTGGTTAATTGTAGTTACCAACTAGCATTGGAGTGTCATTTGGTTCACCCTTCCCCGTTCTGGAACATCCGCGTTAGTCGTGCTCAGGCTACTGTGTTTTGGTAGCAGCGGCAGCTGTACACGGGACACGTAGGTGGTCTGATCATACAGCCTTGAAGTCTCTGAGCAGGCGTTGTGAATAAATACCTGCCAGCAGGAGAGAGTTAGAAAAGGCGGCAAGACCCAGTGTCTAAACTTCATTTAAAATTTTGAGGTGAGAAATGTTTTTTAAATGCACAAAAGTGGCTCGTGTGATACCATTCTCTTTCTTTCTCCTTGACATCCGAGCTATTGGGAGGAGGGGGCAAGGACACCTCGCTGTGCCGGCTTCTGCAAGCCAGGGGTGCGGAAACCGCGCGTGCATTAGAAGCAGCCCGCTACATGTAGATTCAGGCGACAAGCCATGCAGACCACCTGCCGGGCCGGGAGTCTAGGCCGTGCTCACGGAGCAGGTGACATGACTGCGAGACCACCGGGGAAGCCGGCTCGCCCCGCGCGGGGCTGCAGAGGGCGCTGCAGCAGCGCCAGCCTCCAGCCGGGCACTGCGGTGCAGTGAGCCGAGGGGCCGCTAGGCGCCGCTGTCCCGGGCGGGCGGCACCGCCCCCCCCGGCTCCCATCAGCCCCCGCGCCCGCGCGCCCGCACTTCCTCTCCCCGCGCCGCCATTGCGCCGAGGCTGCCTGCGCCACATCATGGTAAGATAATCTGCCGGCATCCTCCGCCGGGAGGCTGCGCCCGAGCGCGGCGGCTCGGCTCGGGCAAGCGGGGGCCCCTGCGGGCAGGTGGGGGCTGGTATGGGCGTGGGGCGGTGGGCGGTAGCAGCTGCTCCAGCTCCTCTCTCTCTCTTCCCCTCCCTCTGCCACCGCAGTCGTCCCACAAGACCTTCAAAATCAAGCGGTTCCTGGCCAAGAAGCAGAAGCAGAACCGGCCCATCCCGCAGTGGATCCGCATGAAGACGGGTAACAAGATCAGGTAGGAGGCGCTGGGGCTGGTGCAGGCCTGGGGCGAGCAGCGCCCTGCGTGGGGAAGCACCAGGGGACACGATGCCTCACCCTGCGCCCCTGTTGGTGGGAGCGCTGGCCGGCTCTGTCAGGTCGCTGGCGTAGGGGGCACCTCTTTAGGGAGAATCTCCTGCTGCACCAGCCTGCAACCAGAGCTGCGCTGGACTTGGCTGCCACGTCTAGCTTGCCGCAGGTGTCTAGAGCTGGTTGGCAGGACTGTGCCACTTTCCCCCGTCATAGACCCTTCCCGCCTTGCGCCCCTTGAAAGGGCTCGGCTTCCTGGGATCTGGTATCAGTGTTGTATGGTTAACCATCGCTGCTGCAGCCTGAAGTGAACAGTGCATGGCACTGAGGGGCTGCTGAAAGAGGGATACAAGGGCAGAGGATTTGTAGCTCTGAATCCTGTCAATGGAAGCGGTCTGTCTTACTAGACCAACTAGATGTTTGCCCCCCCGGCCCAGAAAAACACATATATAAAAAATAACAGCAAGTGTGTAGTTGGTCTAATAAAAGATATCATCTCTGTCACGAGACTTGATTCCTTCTGCCTCTACCAACATGGCTACAATGTAGATACCTGTTGATGGAAGTGGCTGATGGCTCTCGTTTGCGAGCACAGGCCTTGCTGTGTCAGTAATTGGCGAGTGCCAGTTGAGATGAATGATTAAAAACAAGTGAAAACCTTCCAGTTGATACATTCGGTGCATGTTCCTCCCTTGTTTCCCTGGCCTAGTGCTGCAGGTGCATCTTTGCAGCTCCAGTGTGGATGCAGATCTATATTCAGGCCTCTGTGGGGTGGGGGAAGGCCCCACTGTTTGTTTTTCTGCCATGTGCAGAAGTGAGCTCTGGGGTTTTGGCCTCCCGTCTGGTGTACTCGTCCATTCTGTGCTTCCTGATCAGCAGCTAGGAGCTTTGCCAAGGAGATGGGTGCATCTTAAGACCACCTGTTACTCCAGACAGGCAGAGGGTAAAACAGATGGTTCAGGAGACACTGGGGAGCCATTGGGTTAAACAAGGGATGGGTAACCTGTGGCACGCAGGAGATTAGGGAGAGGACAGGCAGCACAGTGGCAGATAGGGCAGGAGCAAAAAGCAGAGCAGCAGTTGGGGTAGGGGAGGATGCAGGGCTAATTTCTGCCAAGTGTGCTACAAAACTTGGCCCCCACTGAATTAAACTCTGGTCACTTCCTTTCCTTTCGGTAGTCCCATTTTACTTGGTTGTCACTGTTACCAAGCTGTAAGTTTAGGCACCTTGTCCTGGTAGGGCTGCCCCCAGCCTAGAGGTTAGCTTTGCTTCAGTAAAAAAAAAAAACTCGTGGAAGAAAAACAGTCGCTGTACTACAGCCCTGTGGAGACCAAGCGTGCTCTTGCCAGTTCTGGCTTCCACTGCCAGCATACTTATTTCCCCCTCTGAGCTGGGATTTGTGATGAAAGCGAGAAGCCAGATGGCTGGGTCGGGTTTGTAGCACTATTTCTAACGTGCTCTGGTTTTAAAAGCCACTCTGCTGTACCTCAGTATTCCCATTTGTGAAATGGGCGCAGCAGGACCTTGCCGCCTGTGGTGTGGGCTGTTCAGGATTACTGTTACTAGCATGCCTTGTGCTACTTGATTGTAAGTGCAAAATATTTGGTTTGGTTTTCCAGCCCTTGGTACACGATAATAATTAGTCCCCTGCCCAAAGCATTTGCCAAAGCAGGCTGCAATTACAGTGCTTCATTCTGTGGGAGTACTGCCATTTTTCCTGCTGAGAGTAATTCTGTTAATGTTGTCTTTGATTTCACCTATGCCTTGGTGAAACCATCAATCTTTAACATGTACAAGTCTGTTATTTTATAGCCTTAATTACACTAGTTTGTGAATGAATGCTCTAGTGGATTTCCTGGGAGAAGTACTCTTGTGTTCTCATGCCAGAGTTGGCAATGGGAGTTTTTATTCTGCTAAAAATAGTATTGCTTGCTGATTGTGTTAATGCTCCAGTCTGCTGCTGCCAACTTCAGATGCATGGTTTCCTGAAAGTGGTGTGGTGTCCTGTGTACACGGGCTCAGTGCAGGTGTGCCTCCTTGGGAACCTAGACTCTTCTCAAAATGCTGAGTTTGTTTATGCTGGTTCTAATCTAAAAATCTCTTCCACACTTCCACTTCTTTTAGAGATGGAATTTGAGTTATTTTCTGTCAACTTAATTAGCAAGTTGTCAAGCTTCTTACAGCTGGGTGAATTCTGCCGGCCATTGTGTCAGCAGTAATACAGAGGCTCCAGTGTGTCTTGCTTACTAATGATGTGCTTTTGTTCTAGGTACAACTCCAAAAGGAGACACTGGAGAAGAACCAAACTGGGCTTGTGAAAAGAATAGACACTCTAATGAGAACTCTAATGGCACAGCACTCTGTTAATGACCACAACTTGCTAGAAAAAAAACACCGCTGACCTACTTTGAAGGCATGAACCTTGTCAACTTTTTAAAAAACAAAATAGTCCCAAAACAGGATGGTCAGAGGCATTTTGGAACCGTTACAGCTGAAAAGTGATGCCCTGGTGTTCTATTAGTGTTCTTTTGTTCAACGCTCATATACGTAGTGACTGAATTTGTATGGTGTCTTTACAGGTTTGTTAATAAATATGAGCTTTAATGGTTTTGGCTGGCTTTATTTAAGACACCACAATGTATGGAGGAGTGGATAAACCTGAAAAGTAGGAGCTGTTACGGGAGCATTCATCGCTGTGGAAAGTAGTTCTGTCCATTGCCTGCAACCAGCAGACACAACTAGTATCCCCCTCTGGTACCCTTTCGCCACCTTTACCTGTAAAAAAGCAAAGCTCATAACCCAGGCTTTAAAAGAAAAGGTGAGCAACTGCTTAGAGATGGCTGCCCTTGTGAGAGCTACTCCTGCAGAATGTGAAGAGGATCCCCTATGAATAGGTAAAATAGCACCACCTTTTGGAAACAGTGATGCATACAAAACCCACCAGGTAGTCCTCAGCCTGATACTCTGCCCTGTGATCTTTACAGTATGCATCCTGCCTTTGGCATACTGCTTGCTAACGTTCACAGCTGCTAGGATGGGTTTGTCATCATGATGTATTTTGACAACTCTTGTACACAAAGGGCTAGATTTTATCAAAGGAGTGTTGGTTGTAGCCGTGTTGGTCTAAGGACATAGGCAAGGTTTTTTGGGTAGATGTGATATTAGACCGACTAAATAGTTGGAAAAAAATTCTTTGCAAGCTTTTGGACACACACCCCCTTTTAAGGGAGTCTCTCACTGCCTGAAGAAGGGTGTTTGTGCCCAAGAGCTTGCAAAGAACTTTTTTCCAACTATTTAGTTGGTCTAATAAAACATCACAGCTACCCAAAAAAAACCTTGCCTACCTAGATTTTTCAAAGGTACTTAGGCATGAAGAGATGCAGCTGGTGTTTCAAGCAGGTTCTGAGGGTGAGTTCTGCAGGGGGACACTGTATATTTTCCAAGTTGCCAGAAATAAAACAAGCCAAATATAGGGAGAGAATAAGGTAGAACAGCATGTGCTCAGTCACTGCTTTTAGTGTTTCACTACTAAACAAGTTCTGTGCTGCAGACCCAAGAAAAACATATATAAAGTAGGGTTGGAAGGGATATGAGTCCAACCCCCTGCTCAAAGCACAATCATCTCTTTTTAAAAAACATCCTACATTTATGTGTATTTAACCTGTTTTTAAACTTCCAAGGATGAAGTGTCCACAGCCTCTTTAGGTAGCTTGTTGCAATGTTTAACTACCTTCAAAGTGAGGAATTTCTTTCTAACATCTACCCTAAGTTTTCTTTGTGCAATTTATGACTATTCCTGCTTTTCCTGTTCCCTGTGACCACCAAGAATTGTCTCTTACCATCCTCTTAGGATCAATTCAGGGCATCATATTACAAAGTATTTTTGCATAATATTGAGAAGAAACATCTTCTGCAGTTAATGTATTATGAAGAGTATTTCATATACCCATTCTAAACGCATTTTCTAAGATGTCTAGATAAATATATATTTATCTGTATTCATTGGTATAATCAAAATCTTGTTTATTATGTGTTGGTTTTAGGAAGTTACATTCTATAATTCCAACTACACCAACACCCATGTTGTTTGCCTGTAAGATTAAAACATAAATACAGGAGGAAGAGAGAAAAGAGAGAATTTTTATACTGAAGCATTTTTTTCTGCTTCCAAGGAAGACTGCTGGCAGTTTGGATTTAACACATGCGTTCATCTAAACTATAACTTCATCAGAAAAGAGTATGTGCCAGATATACAGAATTTTGTCAGATGGTTCCTCTTAAAACAGTGGAATTATTTTCATTTTGTACTTGCCCTGTCCTTCCCTTGCCCTAGTAATGACAGCCATACACTTTGCAAATTAACATTAACTCTGAAATAAAGAGGATGTGTTAAGGAAACCAGGCCTAGTTATGGTTTCCTTTTCCAGTTGCCAGATTTAGCACTGGTATTAGATAGCCTGTAACTCCCAAGATTTAAAATGGAGTGTGTGATTGTGTTGATGACTGCAAGAAGGGGAGCTATCTTTCCAGTTAGGGTGTTAGGTAAACTCAGAGCTACTCCCACCTTTTGCTTTGCTCAGCTGTCAGCAGCTAAGTGATGGTGCTAGTTATTAATCCACATTCATTTTTAATTATGATACACTTAAGAATGGAGGAGTGACAAGTATAAGGGAATACACAAACATACAAAATCCCTTACACTTGCATTCTGCACTAAGACCTTGAGAGATTAGCCAGCACCTTTTATGCAAGGAGCACAGTACTAGGAGATTTTCTGGCAGGGATACAAACACAGGGAGGTTATGAGTCAATGGCAGCACTTACTTCACCCACTCCTCCACACCAGCTTGAGCAGGGCATGTATTCTGCTTAGCGCAGGACATTATTGCAGCTTTGAATCATCTGTGAAGGGGCTGAGGCAAAGCCCATCCTGCTACTGAATCCAGCCCGTGGTACTTTTTATGGGGAAAACCAGGATCTGCTACAGTTCATTTCCTTGGTGGGTAGCAAGCTGCTTTCTGAGGTTTCAAAACCTTGGTGTCACATCCTGTGGGGTTTGCAGAGCTGTTTGTCACTTCTCAGACAAACAGGTGCAGTCAACCTTGCTTTAACTTCCTTAGTGTGGGAAACAGAGTGAATGCAGCAGAGCTGTGTGAGCTGAATTAAGCCACATGTTTTACTTAGGGGCTTACTAGCTGGTTGTCTTGCACAGTAGCCTCTTTTTGCTCAGACCTGAGGAAGGGTAATCAACTGCACACTTGATTTAATAAAAGATACTGCTGAAAGAGCCTTGTGTCTCCCTTCAAAGCCATTTAAAAAAATTGGTTACCAAAGGGAAGTGAGGACAGCCTTCTGTAGCAGCCTCCATGTCAGTAATATCCTTCAGCAGTTTCCTATGGCTGTCTGACAGTCTAGTTCCTCGAGTGTGCAATGTGCCACAGGACAGGAGCTAGAGGCCTTGAGAAATGCTTCAAGGAGGCCACATATTGCAAGCATTCTTACTTGTGTTTTTAAAGGCATCTTTTGTAAGAAGTGTGTCAGGAGTGCTGTGTCTGAGCACCAGATACACAAAGGACCCTTTATGGCATTCCCTCTCTGCCTTGTCTCACAATACCCCAAATTGCCTCTGGATCTTAAGGGGGTTTTTTTTCCTCTCTTCACAAGCACAACTCCTGAAAGTGCTGCTCTTTGAGGCAAGCAGCTGGATGATGTGCGACTTCAGGCTGAAAATCAGCCCTCTTAGAGCTAACAACCCAGAACCATGCTCTTCCCTAAACCACTGCAGGTATGAATAGTGAATGCAAATGAGATCCAACGGCATAAGCTGCTGGTTGTGACAATCAAGGCTTGGATGACACAGAGGCAATTTACAGCTCTGAGCTTGGAACTAGACAATCATTTTATAAAGTCTGTGTGATAATGGCCCTCCAGGCAAGAGGTTAAATTGATTTATTTTCTCTTTGCTGCTGCTGTTTTATTTGAAACAGTCACTGGTAACTTCCAGCAGGAAGCTATATTTTCTGTAAAATAACACATTATATTTATTTACCGGAAGCACTGTAAAGACTGAATCTTCCTCCTGGTTCAATAGCCCAACTTCAAGAGGCAAAAGTGATTAAAAACAGCCCCAAACTTTTGCAAAACCTGAACCACTAGAGAAAGTTTGTGTTTAAACAGTAACTGTTCTCCAGTGGTTGCTTGTCTTGCTTTTTAAGCATCTTTCCAGGTTATTGAGATTGTGGTATCCTTGGGCAGCACCAGGAAATTGGGGCTGAGGTTTAAAAAATGATGCAGAGATTTCAGGTGCCCATTTCCCACATTGGTAATGCAAATAAGGTGTCCACACCTCCCTGACAGCTTTGAAAGTCTGTCTTAATACACACTAGAAACTGACCCCTCTGTATCTGTGGTAGTGAAAAGCCGAGAAGTAAATGAGTTGTGTTCATCTTAGCCAGGGCTCTGATAATACAAGTGAGGACTTTTTTTTTTTTTAATTTCAGTCACTAGACCAGAGGTGTCAAAGATATAGCCTCTGGGCTGGATCCAAAGCTGACCCATGTGCTGCACATAGCATGGACCAGACTAGCCCTGCCTGCAGGGCCCAGGACCCACAGTGCCCGCTCCAACCAGCCTGGTAGTCCACCGACTCCAACCAGCCAGGGTGGGCAGCAGATGTGCTGGATCTGGCATACAGTGCTGGGAGGGTCCATGGGACTGGTCCAGCTCATGGACCAACTCTGTACCACTCTCCCAGCCCAAACGCCAGATGAGTTGGATGCCCCTGTTCTAGAGACGTAAAACATGCTACTGAGACTTCCAGACCTCGGATCACTAGAGGTGCTGTGGGGCTCCCAGAAGCAGAATAAACAAGGGAAAGGGAGATATACCGTCCATTGAGAATTCTTTCTCTGGAACTTGTAATTCCACCGTGTTTTTTTACTTTACAAGTCCAAGGCTTAAGTGTGTTGTAATGTCACTAATAGTAAATGCAGCTCTGGTTTTGCTTTTTTTGAAGTCCAGAATGGGACTGTGCAGAACGTGGCCCCAGACCCACAGGGAAAAATGCCTTCAGCAGTGGGAGGGAGGCCTGTTCAGCATCATGTCACTGGGTTTTTCAATCCATTTTGGATGAACTCTTACAGCTGCTGTCTGAGATTCGGTCCTCAGCAAAGTTAAGACTGGCTGGGCTCTGTCAAATGAGCCTTTGCTTGAGTTCCAGAGGAACCAGGAACTCCTTCAGTGTAAAATCTCCCTCTTGCCTTTGTTTACACTGCTTGCTCAGAGAACCCCATCACCATAATGATCCCATGTCCCCCCTCCTCGGCAGCATGCTTTTACTCCTATGGGGAGTAACTCAGATCAGAACTGTTTAGGAAAAGCATAGCTTTTGTTTGTGCTATCAGCCGCACCTTTCCTTCCCCAAACCTGATTTACTTAATTATTTTGTCAGGATTTTTGTACCAGTCAACTACTTCTGTTTAGAAACAGATGTAGGGAAATTGCTGCAGCCCTCTTAAGGTGAACACTTCTCTGCTAGCATGCAGGCACAACGTCGGTGGGCCATTCTTTCCCTTATACTAGATCTGTTTCTACATCATTATAGTTAAAGTAATCCTGAAACTCTGTAGATCAGGCATTACATACATGGATCCCTTCCCAGGGTATGTGTTGTATTATAACTGCTAAATTTAATGGCAATCAGTCCCAGTACAACTGAGAGTCATGAGGATTCTCTCTCTCCTTAGTGATCAAGTATTGTTTCTATCAGAAATGGGCAAGTGAAAGCATAATTTGATCCCAAAGAGGATCACAGAAACCCAAATCCACATAGCACTTAGGCATGTAAACTCCCCTGGAATTAGAGACACAAATACCTTTGAGGATCTGGGCTCAGGAACCTCCTTTGGCCGCCAGGATTTGTGGCCTTGCACACCCAGCAAAGGGACCAGGCCTAACCTTGTGTTCAAAGAGTGGCCAGCTAAAACATCATTGTCACTTGCATGCAGGAGAGACATCTGTGAGACTTGGGGACTCCCACAAGGCGGTTTTACAGTTGTATCACCAAGCAGGACTACAAAGCCAGGGATCAGTCCAGAAGGATCTCCCTGTGCTGCCTGGCAGGGGAGAAGAGGTGGATGTTTACCTGAGGATATTTTGATCCTGCCGCGGCTTTTGTGGCCACAGCAAGTAACTTAAATTGAGCTGGGCAAAGAGCCGTATGCCAGCTGAATAGAGCACACTTCAAACAGGTGAGCCAGGACTTCAACTTTTAATACACTTGCAGATACAGTCAAGGGCATTCAGGCAGAGATATCAGTAGCTGCTCCTTGTCCCTAGTGTGCCTCTTACAGATAACCTTATCTACTTCCTGCCCTCTGCACATATCCAGGCAGTGCCTCACCTGCTCCTCCCTCCTGCAATGCCATGGCACCCTCCCAGTCTGCTGCCTTTCCCCTGGCACCAGTGACTGTTTGTCCTGGCTCCCTTCCTTTCCTCCTTTGCATAGGAGTGACTGCCCTCACATGACGCCCCCCTCCATCCCTCCTCACTCTGGGAGTCTCTGTCCTTAGCCAGGGAGTTTTTTCTCCATATTTATTCTTCATGAGGATTTGTGTCTCTCAAGGCACAGCTGCTGCTGCTTCCCCATGTAGAGGCCACATACTCAGCAGCCTGTTGTGAAACATTTAATAACACTTTGCCAATGTCCTCCATTCAAAGGCCTGGAGGCACATGACAAATAGTAATTGCTGTCATCCCACAGCCCAGCAGGGAGCCAGGGGAGTGTTTCACGGATGGGGAAACTGAGACACAGAGACATGCCCGTGGTCACTCACAAAGTCTATTCCAGAGCTGAGAATGCATCCCCAGGACCCTGTCGCCTGCCCTCAGCTTTAACCACAAGCCCCTACTTCCTCTTCCCATCCATCCTGTGACCATCGCTGCTCGTGACTTCAAGCAGAGAGGTTCTGCAGAGGGAAGGCGTGCCTGTGCCCAGGCCACTGTCCTCACTCACAGCATGGGGGCAGACAGGAAATCAGAATGGGATCAGTGCCAAAGAGCCTGCTCATAAGTCGCCATCCCACCCCAGTGCCAGGGCAAACCATTGCAGTCGGTGCTGTGCAGAGAGCCTGGTGGGTGGGAACTGATAAGGCCGCAGGGCTGGTGCTGGCGAGGCCTCTGTTCAAGGTGGGAAAGTTCTGCCGTGGGTGCAATGACCCTCACAGGCAAAAGAGCTCTTGCAGGGCCAAATCCTGCCCCAGCAACGTGTGCACAACCCCAAGGGGCTGAGCAGATGGGGGAGGCACATGCACAGGTCTGAGGGCAGGCTCTAGCCTGCCACAGGTTTGCAGAGGCCACCAGCTCCCCAGGCTCCAGCCTGGGTGCCGCTGACTAGCCCTGGTTCAGTGGCAGTCCCTGCCTCCCCAGGGTTTGCTATCTGGAAGGAGGTTGCAGGCAACAGCCCACAGAGCCTTATCCCCAAAGGAAAGCTCAATGCTCCTGGAGGAAAGCAAACGCCTGCCTGACCAACCTCCGGAAGGAGGACAGCTGCCTGGACAGCAGGCCTCCCGCCCCAGCCGCCGAGTCCACGCAGTCCCCAGCCCCTGCACAGCCCTCTCTGGACGGCCTGCAGTTGTTGTTGGTGTTGTATGCCCCTAGTTGGGCCAGGTCCTCCTCCAAAGCTCCCGCAAGCTCCTTCAGCTCCTGGGAGGAGTCAGCTTTTAGGTATTGCCAAGCCTTATGCCCCCTGTGGTCTCTCCGGCCGGTGTCTGCTCCGTAGGCACCCACCAAGACCTTGATGACCATCTCATGCCCCTGCAAGCAAGCTAGGTGCAGGGGAGTCAGGCCACCACTGGCTGCAGGTATGTTGACGTCCACAGGGTAGCCCTTCGTTTGTGCATGGGAAATCACCTTGATCAGGTCCTCATGGTGACCCTGCTTGGCCAGCCAGTGGAGGGCTGTGAAGCCCGTTACAAAATCCCTCCTGCTCAGCAGGCTCCCATCCATGTCCAGCAGCCGCAGGATGCTCTCTGACTCACCCTGAGCCACTGTCAGTACCCATTCGTGCTCCAGAGGGTCCAGGGCCAGGGACAGCTCCTCAGGGCTCTGCTCCGGTGGCTGCTCCTTCTCCGGCTGCACCCCCACAGAGAGGCTGCTGCCGCTGGCAATCTTCTGGGCTGCCGCCAGCCACATGGCACCCTCGGCTCCATTGCTCTGCAGCAGGACCTCCTTCAGCCCCCTCCTCCTGTAGCTGCCTGGGCCTATGGAGAGCCGGGTACTGCCAGAGCTGCGTCCCCAGCTCCCCTTGCTCAGGCTCCTGCTGGGATCCATCATGGGCAGTCGGTGGAAGCTCACATTCCCCGGTGTTACCATCTGAAGTTTGGAGCTGGGCATTGGGCTGTGAATAGCTGCCTCTGCCTGCGGCTGGGAGGCCTCCTGCAACACATGTGGCTCAGCAGCTGCAGGGATCTTCAGCTCCTTTGGGTTCCCTTCCCCTTCACACCTGGCCATGCTGCCTCACGGCCCCTGGGAGCCTCTCCCTGTGTCACATTCGCCTCCCTGTAGGGCAGAGTCCAGGCCGGGACACACTGGGCTCTGCTCCGGAGCGCTCAGGCTGCAGGGCTTCCTGCTTCTGCTTTAGAAATGCTGCAAAGAGGAACCAGCTTTGAGCTGCTGTGCTGGGGAGGAAGAAATGCCGGTTGTGTAATACACTCCAGGCAGCAGCAGAACTGAAAGGGGTCGAGGCGCACGCCGTCTCACTGAGCCAGTGCTGGTTTTCAAAGGCTTCTTGGGCTGCAGGGCGTCATGGGGTGGAAGCCAGAGCTCCTTCCCCCGCTACCCCTGCCCTTGCCCGCACGAGCTGCCCCCTGGCTCTGAATATCCAGCAGAACCCCCCGGGCCAGGGGCTGCCTTTTCTTTCCTCCTAGGTGGTTTTTGGTGGCTCTTGGTAGAATTTGCTAACAACATCACACCCACTGCCTCACTGGCTCTGCCGACTGGGAACTGTGCGCGACTTCCTCCTTCCTCCTTTCACACACCCGTGGCAACAGCAGGGGAAAAGAAGCCCTCAGGCCACGTGAGCAGACTGCAAGTCGTGGCTCTTGCCCTGGACCAGCCACCCCTTACCTGCTCGGCTCCTGACCTGTGCAGGGGTAGAAGCACGGGCAACCTGCGTCCTGCCAGGCACCTTGAGGTCGGTGCCAATCCCAACAGCGTGCTGGTGTTCTCTCTGCGGCAGCATTCAGCCTGCTCTGTGCCAAGTTCCTGTGCGGGGAGTTTGCCACCCGCGTGTCCAACTGCACAGTAAGCGACGTGACCTTTGTCCTCACTTTTGACTAAGATGGATTAGGCACTTGCATGTGACTGGCCTCCTTCAGCTGTGTGCCTGGCATTCACCTCCTCGCCTGGTGGGGATCTGCAGCCAGGCAGTCCCACCTCCCTGCAAGCGGACAAAATTCCACCCTGGCTGCGGGCTGCAGTGCTGCAAAGAGAGACAAACCAGTCGTGCCAGGCGCTTGCACAGACATGCAGCAGCAGGGTCAGAAACAAGAGACAGAAAGTGCAAGTGCCTTTCCCTGAGCTGGAGGGGGCTGCGGGGCTGGGCTTAGCAACAAGTGGAGTGTTTCTAGGAAGCTGCTCTTCAACTGGTATTTCCCTGACTTCCCTAGAAAGGGGCTCAGAGCAATGTGCCGCACGTTGACGGCTCTTCCCCTCCCTTGGGCGTTCCCTGGGATGAAGTGACCATGCCTGAGGGACCGACTGCTACTTGCTGCGTAGACTCAGAACTGCTGGACTGGGTATCATGAGCTCTATAGTGCTACCTGCTAGGGGAGAGTCTCTTTTCAGTCAAGTGATAGGGGCCTGTGCGTCTGGAGGGGCAGGACTCAGCCCTCCCCCCGCCGTCTCCATGAAGTTCTCACTGTGCATCGACACCGACAGAGTCAGTGCTGGCCCACAAACTGTACCATCCCCAGCCATGAACACCCACACACAGAGATCACAGAAAACACAGAGGGCAGCAGCTTTCGTTTCAAGTCACTGAGCATGGCAGGCGTGGGGCACTTCATTGGCTTCCTTACTGAGCAGCTTTTTAATACTTTTTAATATGGGAAGCAGTGTCCCCCGAGCAAGAACAACTTGTCCTAGCTGAGGGGAGAGAAGGACTAGCAGTCAGGGCAGCTCCAGGTCTTCCTTGACACACACGCTCCAGCACCAGCTGTTTGGTTGCCAGCTCTTGGTTCACAGTGGGACCATCATGTGCCCCCCTCCTACCAGTCTCAGATCGTGTTGTGCTTTGGAAGGTAAAAGCTAATGAGAATAAGGGAAATTTACTCACCAGTGCCCCCACGTGGTATCATGCCTCAAGCTGGGATAGAAATCTCTTAATTTTGTCACTCTCCAGTGACTTCTGCACATAGTTCTCAAAAAGGTGCTGCCCTTAAGGAAGCAGAGAAGGGATGAGCCTTCATAACGCATGTACAGACCTCAGAGGAAGGGCCATGAGAGAGGATTTCAGACTCCCTGGACCATTTAACTGTGGGACTAAAAACACAGGCTACCAATCTCTGCCATATGGTACAGACACCTAGGAATCAACTGAGATCCATGAAGTTGGCTTTGCGTGGGCTCCACAGACAGTTTCTTTGCAACATAGGGTCACCCAGAAACCCCAGACTCCCAGATGGACCAGGCGCCCACTGTGCCACCCCTTGGACCAGCCCCAGGCCCAAAGGCAGTCCTTGGTCCTCAGAGCTTCCCAAGTGAGATGGCAGCAGTGTTTTCCCACTCTGCCTTGGCCTGTGTTTGACCTGGCCACAGCGTGGAGTACCAAAGCGCCTCTACTTCTGCTTTGGTGGCAGTAAAGAACATGATGAAAGTCTACAGAGAAAGGCATCCATGTACAACACTGTGGGCGTATCTACGCAAGATGCTATGTGACATAGCAATGAGCTACTGCTCTGTAGCTTGTTGCTACAGTGCTATAGCGTTGCTGGGCACAAACCATGATGGTGATGCTATAGCACAGTAGTAACAGGCTACTATGCAGTAGCTGATTGCTACTACACAGTAGTGTCTAAAAATAACCGTGCAGCGATGGGACTGCGCAGTAACCAGTGTTACTGCGCAGTCATTTAGTACTTGGTTAAGCAAGCACAATAACAACTGCACAGTCTGCCACACGTGTGGACATGCCCAGCAGTTTCCAGCTTGTCCACCTGACCCTTGCATTGCTGCGCACTCTGCCAAAGACCATGTTTCACCTCTGGCCAGCAAACAGGGCAGGATGAGGGGTGCCTAGAGAGAGGGCCCCAAGGCCCTGATGCTTGTGGCATAGCAGCAATCTGCCAGCATGGTGCTGCCCGACTCACACGCAGCTGTGCTACCAGGTGTGGTTGTTACATGAGGCTGCTGGGAAAGCATCTTCCCCTGTCACCCCGCTCCACAGGTGGTAGCAGACTGTAGTAGCTACTGCTCTTGCTGCCCCATATATGATTCTCAGTGGCAGAGCTGCCCCACATACACTGGCATTTACCCCTAAAACAGGTCTGGTGCAGACAAGGCAACCATGCCCTCAGGGTGTGCCAGGTGCAGGCCAGGAAAGGGGCATGGCAGGAAGGCACTAAGCTGGGCCACTTGTCAGGTCCGTTGGCTAGAGCAGAGCTAAGGTTTCCTTGAGTTGGGCATAACCTCAGTGCAGATGTCTCTAGACAAGGCCTGAGTGGCCTAGAGCTGGAAACTGAACTGGGCACTAGCTGCACAGAAGGGTAAGTGATTTGCCTGTGATCAGACAAGAAGCTTGTGTCAGAAGCACTGTAATCAGAGGACTGTCCTGCCTCTCCTCTGCTGTCACATGGAGTAACCTGCCTGGGAGCAATGGCAGAATTCGGGCAATTGCTGATAAGATGCTTTTTGACTTTGCTCTTTGACTGGTCAAGAGCACCGCACTCATGGAAAGTCCCTGCTGTCAGCTGCTTGCAGGCTTTGGCCTCTGGGTTTTGTTCTTAGAGAATCATGGAATGAAAGTGCTGCAGTGACTGGCTGTGTTACTGGAAGAAGAAGAGTAAGTACAAAATACCAGGGCATAGCGAGCAGACAGGGGCCTTTCTGTACTAATAGCTCTCACACGGCATGGAGCAGGGAGGAGAGCTGCAGAAAGTGACTGCAAGCTGTCTGTTCCAGGGAAGGATGGCCAGCTGCTAACAAAGAGGAAGGCAGGAAGTGATCTGGTGCATCACATTAAGACTGCCTGGGCTAAAGGGGATTCCTGCTGCAATGGGTAGAATTCACATCCTGGCAGAAATCCCCTGATGAGTCAGATGGGACCTTCCAATGAGGCACTGAAATGTGATTGTAGCATCTTGGTCTTGCTCCACCACCCCTGACAAGTCGCTCCTGGCTGTAGATGTGATCGTCACTTTGACATCTCTATCATGCAGCAGAGTCTCTTTGTGTGCGGAGATCAGTTTGGACCCAGTGATACATGTAGGGAACTCTGTTGAGCAGCACAGTGCAGAGATCAATGAGATCCAAAAGCCCCAACATGTGCGGGAGGGAGTGAGGGAGGGAGCTGCCCTATTTCGGCGACCCAGGCCCAGCAGCAGCCCCTCCTGGGGAATCTCGTGGAGAGGGGACTACAGTGCTGCCTTTTTGGGGCATGGCATTTAAGATCCAATTACTCCTTGCCTCAATCCCTATGAACCCATGCTCCAAAGTTTGATTCAGCATCTGCATTGCTATTCACCTGCCTCCTGCCCAGAAAGCCTATTTTTGAGCACTGAAAGAAGAAATACTGGCTCATGTGAGGCTGCTGACATTAAATGCTGGTGTGTCTAGAAAAAGGTGTGATGATTTCTTGTCCTAAGGCAGGGGCGGGCAATTACTGCAGCTGGAGGGCCACTTAATAAGTTTTGGTGAACTGCTGAAGGCCACAAGGGCAGCTCCGTGCCTTGACTAGTGCCCTGCCCCTGGACACAGTTGTGGGACCAGAAGTCCTGCCCCTAACCCCTGACCTTTGCCATCAGAAGTCCCTCCCTTAACCCCCCAGAAGTACTCCTTTTGGGAAGGGAGGACCATCTTGGAACTAGAAACGCCCCCCAAATCATACACTGAAAGTCTAATGCCTACTATAACATATTTAAATTTTACTACAAAAATATTTTTCTCATAATTTCTGTTTGCATAGTGTATATAGAAATGGTTGTATAAAAACTAAAAAAAGAAGTCTTACTGTTGTATATTGTATGTGGGATGTGGTTGGGTGTGTCTGGGGGGTTGTGGAGGATTGTGAGGGGGTGTGGTTGTGTGTTGGAGGCATCAGGATATGTTGGGGGGGTGAATGTGTGGGGGGGAGCAGAGACAGAG
>NW_017729029.1:53413250-53422215 GCF_001723915.1 Gavialis gangeticus
TGGGGGGGTGAATGTGTGGGGGGGAGGTTGTGGGGGCCGGATGTGGGTATGTGGTGTTTGTGGGGTGTGAGGGAGTGCCCCATGGTGCACAGTCCCTACCACCAGTGGCAGCAGGTGCTTGGGGTGCTGGCCTGCCGCTATCATGTGGGGGCTCCCCATGGCACACGTGCAGCTCCCAGCACTCACATGCCACTGGGGGACTCCCTGAGTGATGGAGCTGGCTGCCTTTGCCATTTCCTGCCATGCAGGGCCCAGGACTTCAGTGGCAGTGGAGGGGAGTCCTGCTGCTTGCTTCCCAGTGAAATCCCAGGTCCTGCAAGGCAGGGCTTCCCCTGATGGTGCGTGAGTGCTGGGAGCTGCATGTGCACCGCAGGGAGCCCCGTGTGATAGCGGCAGGCCAGCCTGGCTGTGGTCCTTGCCACCACATGCAGTGTTGGCTGGAGCTGCCAGGCAGTAGTGCCTGCATGGGCCACAGGCACCCCGAGCGCCCACTGCCTGCTGCTGCTGTTGCCAGAGGGTGTGCTATGGGGGGGGGTTGGGGAGTGTGTAGGGGGGTCCCCCACTGCCCACCCTTCCTCACACGCACACCCTGCCCAGCCAAGCTCCATGCTCCCACTGCCACCCTGGGCACCAGCTCTGTGCTGTCGCCAGCCCCAGTCCCATGCCCTGTGCTTCTGCCCACCTGCCCCCTGCCACTTCCCTACCTGCTGCCCAGAGCAACGCGGGGGAAGACACGCAGGTACCCATGCGGCTGCAGCAATGGCAGCAGCAGCTCCACCCAGGAGTTGCGTGCTGGCTGGGCTGGGCCGTTCCCTGCAGGAGGGTGGGAGCGAGGTGTGTGGGCTGGGTGGGGTAGTTAGTTGGTGGGTGCCCGTGTGCCAGATGAAATTGCCTGGCAGGCTGAATCTGGCCCACGGGCTATATTTTGCCCACCCCTGCATTAAAGCAACATGTTTGGGCTGCTCCGTGATGCTGAGCAGAGATGACATGCTGTACTGACTTTGCTGTCCTATTTCCAAAGGGCATTACTGGAGCCCGGGTGAGATCAGCAGCGCGGACAGAAGAGGAAGCCTGGGGAGCTCACATGGCTTCACTTCCTTGCTGCTTGGTATAAAGGTGGTTTGTGTATTGGATGATGTTTGAGCAGGCAGGGCAGGAGAAACAGGAAGCTTCCCTGCTTAGTTAGAAGGGCCAGAGCCTAACAGCTTGTAGTGAGAGAGAGCAGAAGGCTGGGTTTGACTTCAGATGCGTCCAGATCAGGGCTGGGCAAAATGCGGCCCACAGACCAGGTGCAGACCCCCAGGCCATTCTATCTGGCCTCTGGGGCCCCTAAAAAATTTAGAAAATTAATATTTATCTGCCCTTGGCTGCCTGTCATGCGGCCCTCTATGGCTTGCCAAAACTTTGTAAGCTGCCCTCCGCCCAAAATAATTGCCCGCCCCTGCCTGGAGCTGTGGGGTCTCCTGCTTCTGCCTGCAAAGCCCCTGGAACAGACACAGTGTCTTCCCCTGATTTTGCGCAGGGCTCAGCATGCTCTTGTGCTAGTAATCTGGAGGATTGCAACAAAAGGCCTGGCCTCGCCCCCACAGAAGTCAATTCATCTTTGGCTCTTGATTTCAATGACAAGACCAATCTTTGATCTTGTCTGAAAAGGCATCAGTCCTGCTTCTCCACTGGCCATTGTTATTAATTACACATTAAGTGCTTTTAATTTCAGGTTGCCTTTGATCTGCCCCTCTCTCCAGCCTCCCTTGCTTATCTGTCTCTGGATCACTTCATTTGTCCTCCTTCAGCTTTTAGTGCTCTATAAACAAGGCACTGTTGGGCAGTCATACATTACCTATGAACCCTGCCAGCCCCTTCATGTCAGCCAGCCACTACTATAGTCCCCTGGCTAAAATACCTTCAGGTCCGGAAGGCAGGAAGGTTTTACTGTTGTTATAGCCACATATAGGGAATATGTAAGAAGCAAGATTTTCTTGGTAACACTTTTGTTATTGGATCAACTATGTAGTTGGGAGTGATATTAGAAAAAAGGTTGTGTTCAGATGCCCCACTAGGGAATCCTTGCTCCCTGCCAATGTCCTCCAGCACCTCTCATATTTGGGCTGCACTGTGCCTCCATTTAATGCCACAGATTCTCTTTCTATGTAGGGAGACTGCATCACATCAGGCAGCCAAAGCGATCGGAGGTCAAACTACGCATGTCCATGTGTTTCATTTTGTAGAGCTGTGTGATTCAGTTACTAGCCTCTGGTGGCTAGAGGGGCCCAGAGAGGTAGGAGGGTTGTGACTACAGGTGATTCACTGACTCACTTAACTTCTCTGTGCTCCATTTCCCCCTCTATAAAATGGGGTACTACGGACCAGCTTTGTAAAGCACTTGGAGATTTTCTATGATACCATCCAATATTATTCTCCTTCTGTCAGGGGCAACAACTGGTGTCTAGTTACTGCCAGAGGTGGGTTCATCCACTTATTACAGAAAAAGAGCTGGGTACTCTGCTATGTTGTGAGAACGATATTGCTCTGGAGCTGTGAAGCCATCGGCCTGGTCTTGAAGTCTTTATTCAAACAAGAATCTCACTGGCTTCAAAGGAAGTACACCTTTGAGTTCACTCCCTTCATGTTGCCATCAGATAAAGCATTTGCCCTGTTTTAACTGTAACTTGCTTCCCCCAAGAGTAAGATTTGCTTCATCATTACCTGCAAGATCTTCAGAGATATGATGAATGTTGGTACCAGTGGGACCTGGAGAGGAAGCAGATGTACAGACTTCTGCGTCCATCAGCTTGTTAGCCTGGTCCCCATCACCAGACATCTGTCTGCCTGAGAATGGGATGGAAGAGGTGGATGGTTAGAGAATGAGCTTTTACCTACCATCTTTGTGACCTTAGCAAAATCATGATGGGATCACATGAGCATCAAATCATACCAGCAAATGATTCTTAGTCTCTGTACATTTCAAATCCTAGGATGCTTAGTTTGCAAGTGAAGTCTGGCTCTGATGCTCCTGTCTCATATGCCAGTCTTACACCTGCACAATTCCAGTGACTTCAGGTGAGTTATTGGGAGCTTATGTTCAGTTGACTATTATCCACCATTAATCTCAAGTCCTTTCCAGAGTCGCTGCTTCCCAGAAGAGAATTCGCCAACCTGCATTCTTTGTTCCTGGATCTGGGACTTTATATATATCGCTGTAAGGAAATAATATTGTTTGCTTGTGCCCAGCTGATCAAAAGATCCAGATCCCAAGTGAAACACATCCACTCAATGATGACTTCCGATTTACAATTACAAAGATCTTCGATTAATCCATTTGAAGTGTGCCACATTGCTTTTGTATCATTCTAGTTTCTTAATCACGGTATGAGCCAACAGTGTGCCTTTGTTGCGAAGAAGGCTAACGGCATCCTGGGCTGCATTAATAGGAGCAATTGCCAGCAGATCATGGGAAATCATTATTGCCCTCTATTCTGCACTGGTGAGGCCACAACTGGAGTACTGTGCTTAGTTTTGGGCCCTCCACTACAGAAAGGATGTGAGCAAACTGGAGAGAGCTCAGTGGAGGGCAACAAAAATGGTTTGGGGGCTCGGGGACATGACTGCTGAGAAATGGCTGAGAGAACTGGGCTTATTTAGTCTAGAAAAGAGAATACTGAGGGAGATTTAATAGCAGGCTTCCAGTACCTGAAAGATGGTTTCACAGAGGAAGGAGCTGGACTGTTCTCATGAGATTCAACGAGGACAAGTGCAAAGTCCTGCACTTAGGACAGAACAGTCCCATGCAGTGGTACAGACTGGGGCTGACTGGCTGGGCAGCAGCTCTGCAGAAAAGGATCTGGGGGTTACAGTGGACAATAAGCTGAATATGAGCCAACAGTGCATCCTTGTTGCCAAGAAGGCTAACGGCATACTGGGTTGCGTTAGTAGGAGCATTGCCAGCAGATCAAGGGAAGTGATTCTTCCCCTCTATTTGACACTGGTGAGGCCACATCTGGAGTACTGTGTCCAGTTTTGGCCTCCCCCCTACAGAAAGGATGTGGACAAATTGGAGAGAGTCCAGTAGAGGACAAAAAAATGGCAAGGGGCTGGGGCACACAACTTCTGAGGAAAGGCAGAGGTAACTGGTAGGGTTGTGCGAAGTGGGAGGTATTTGATTCAGATTTGGCCCGATTCAGGGAACAGTGACAGAGCAAGGAGCAATGGTCTCAAGTTGCAGCAAGAGAAGCTGAGGTTAGATCTTAGGATGACTAGATGACCTCCTGACATCCCTTCCAACCCTCATTTTCTATGCTTCTCTGAATACAGTGTGGTACCAAGTCAGATGTCTTATGTAAATCCAAATATATATTCCATCACGCTTTATCAACCAAGCTTGTCATTTTATCCCAAAATGATATCAAATGAGTTAGGTAAGATCCACTCTTCATAAACCGCTGGTGACCGGCGTTATTTATGTTACTCAAGTCAGTTTTATGGTATACTTTAATTATAAGTAAGCAGCAAAATAGCTACTATTTGAATTGTTTTTTACTGGAAAAAAATTAAAGACTTTTCAGGTGTGGCTTGAAAGGCCAGGTACATTTTGTCCTTTCAGTTCCATTAAGAAGAAATACTACAAATGGTTAAACGTACAGTTATTACATTGACTTTATTATGGAATTTGATTCAGTGTCCAGTGTCACTGGCCATGAGAGTTACAGAGTGAATGTTATCAGCTGGTATTTCTAAAAGTATTCACATTCATTCACTTTCCCATAGGAAATCCCTATAGGCCTTTGGAAAATTCCAGCTGTTATTGTTTTCATCAGGCTGTATTTAGAACTTAAAATAGTGGATCCGTTGATCCTGTTCCTGGGAAAAGCTAAAATCAGTATGATAAACCCTAGGCACATATAAACACATAAATATTTTCTTTTAAATAGCAAGGAATTTATGAGACTTACAGATGTAAGAGCCTTAAACCCAAACCATAAGACTAAATGTGGTCTCGGAGAACTTCGTACCCACAAGTCAGCATTAGTATCGGGGGAATGTGTGGTATTTAGATAAACTGAGCAGTCATTTTAACCATTTGGGTTTTTTTGTTTTGCTTTTTTTCCTGCGGATTCCAGGGTCTCTCACTTTGTATGCATTTATCAGGGTGCATTTATCTCTGTTACGCATAGCAGAATCATTTATCTCTGTTACGCATAGCAGAATCTCACTTCTGGATTAATGAGAATGTGCTTAAACCTCGGAAAATAGAATCTTTATTTAGAACCATAATTAAAATATTGTTAGCATTTGTGTATACACACACACACGTATAATGAAAAATTGTTATGGAAAACGCCAGCTGAGTCAACGGACATTGGATTAGGTCCTGGTAACAGAGCTTTAAAGATATCACACTGAATAAGGCACATTTAGAGGGGCTTCTGATAATAAAGCACCACACATGTCATAGGATATTTTCACTTAGCAAACCACAATCATTTAGACCCATGCGCAAGGCAGTAAGAGCTCAGGATTCAAAGACAGGCAAGAGCTCCCTGAGCATCATGACCATCACTCAAGAGGTACCTAGCTAGAGGATGCATCTCTGTGGCTCAGGCTCCCCAGGGCAAGAGATCATTTCCCCAGGTCTGCAGACTGCACCAGTTCTTGTACTAGGGCCCGGGAGGTAGAAGTAGGCACTGCATAGGGAAACATGTAAAAATGGTTGGCAGCTCAGGTCTGCAACTCTCATTTCTCTCTGAATTAACCTCCCCCTCTGCCAGTGGAAAATCTCTAACTCACATCAGAGGAAGTAATATTTTCTTCCCTTTGACTAGCAGCGGTTTGACAGCTCTCGGACTCAGGCAGCTGCACAAGAAAGGCTCCATTAATTAGCAGTTTGAGAATGAATGCAGTTTACGCTCCATGATGCCCATAATACATCACACTCAGCAGAGATGGCAGAGGAAATAAATGTGCCAGCTGGGTTTACAGCAATCACCGTCTGCAGCTGGGCTGACCCTGCACCACTGAAATCAATGGGAACAAGCCAAGGAGAGCTGGGCACTGCAAGCTTCATCCCGTTGGAGGCTGCGTGCCTTCATATCCCACTGAGGTCACTGGGCCCAGCCTTATGCCTTCCTTCTTTGTGTCTCCCTTGTGTTAACAAGAACTGAGAGACCTCTTCATCTCACTGGATCAGCCCTCAGACTTGCTGCTAGTGGGGCCTTTTTTAGCAACGGAAGCAATTAGTCAAGGAACAGGTTATCGGTACAACAGGACAAGACATGAGGTGCCCCCGACTACTGTGATTAGGGATTGTGTGACAGTCACGGCACCTCCCTTGCTCTGGCTTTGTGCAAGGGACTCTGATCTGGAACAGCAGTCACTGCCCATCAGTGTCCACTCTGAAGAAGGGTCACTAGACCTGTGCTCCCCTCCTCACAGCCATGACAGCAAACCCCTGTGCCAAAATGTTTCTCCAGCTGGGTCACTCCTCACACATGGTGACTGCAGGGTGTTCGGTGACCAGGACCTTTCTCTGCATGTAGGGCCCTGTGGCTGAAGTTGGGACTGTGGGTTTTCCACTGATTCTGCCTAGGCACATAAAAGTAGGGATTATACAGCAGGGTGTAGCCCTGGAGAGAGGAATTTGCCAGGGTGAGAGAGAGAGACTCTAAAACACACAGAAAAAGGAAGAAGCAAGCAGGGCTCTGGAGACCTGCCTGTTAAAAGTCCACTCTTCAGAGAGGGAAAGAAAAAGGGGTGCAAGCATTCACCATGCCAGTAGCACTGATATCATCAGCATTGTACTGATGGGAGGTTGGTTATAGAGTCCATTTTTTTCCACAGCATTGTCCAAAAGTACAGCCCGGGAGCTATTTCGTGATTCGGCTGAGCTCAGAGGCCAAGCTTGGGTCTTCCATGGGTTCTGGACTTGGTCTTTCTTCTGTCAGTTCTTTTAGATAGTTGATTTTCAGTCAATCCCTCTTAGGACAGCTGCCAACGTGTAGGACCCAGGCTTCTGGATAACACTTTCCATGGAACAGACTTTTCCTGACCATCAGAGATGCTAAAGGAGCTCTTTCTCTTTCACTCCCTGGCTCAGTCTGGGAGCTACGGCCAACATTGTTAAACTTGCGTGCCCAACTAGGGACCTAAATCCATACTAATGCGCCTAAGAAGATGTCAGACCAGCACTCAGACCTGTTCCCACAGCCGTTTCCTGTTCCCATACAGAAGGTCATTTGCTTCAACAGCACTCCACACGAGCCCAGGGCAGCATTTCAGAAGATCCCAGAGCAGAATGGGGACCAAGTCTAACCTGACAGTTTTGTAAAGGCCTGAAGGCACACCTGCAACTCCCAGCAACTTTGATGGAAACTGAAATTACTCCTCTCCTTACAGGAATAACTGAGGCCCAGGCCCAATGATTTCACAGGGAACTAGGTGCCTAAATAGGGCCTGAAGATCCCAGCACCACATTGTGCTTTGAACAGCTCCCCTCAAATGGCAATAATATTTCTGGGGACAGAGCACATTTTTCCCACTCCTGAGGCACTTCTACTGAGAGTAGTTCAATGACGAAAGTGCTTTCTGTGTCTGAATTTCATGAATAATAGATAGTCAATGTCTAGCTTATTTTTCAAACCTTTTGGGGGGGGGTGTGTGTGTGTGTGTGTGTGTGTGTGTGTGTGTGTGTGTGTGTGTGTGTGTGTGTGTGTGTACACGGAGGGGCAGATCCAGGAGGGGGCACACTGGTACACCTGCCCCCACCTTTGTTTCCTGGCCCACCCAAAGTTTACAACCAAGTGCCTGGCAGTGGCAGCAGCATTTCTACTCCGGCAGTGCTAAGGAACTCACCGGACTTCATGGCTCATGATCATCTCCCTGATCCCTTCTCCACTCTTCATTTAACAACACTCTCTTCTTTTTAATGATCTTGATAGTCCACCAATCAAACTAGCCTTTGTTCTGCCATTTCTGCTGTCTGTTCACTGCTCCTGGTCATGAATCTCCCCTTTCACAGCCCTTCAGATCATTTTTAATTCATTCCAGTGAAGGTCTATTTGTTTTTAAATGTTGTAATCCAGCCCTAGGCCCCTGACATACGAGTAAAGCTTCTAGTTTCTTTTCAACTGGAGAAAAATAAGTGTTGTTTTACCCGTGGTGCCCTTCACCCCCTGCATTCCCCTTTTCAAAATCCTAGATCTGCCCATTCAGATATCGATAGGTACACACACAAACACACACGTATGCAGACATATACGCCCACATCTATCTATCGATAGATAAGCTAGATAGATACAGACGTATAATATGGATAGATATGTATATATCTACATACATATTAACTGACAGATAGATAGATGTGTGTGTAGATGTGTGCAGCTATATGTACGTGTCAGCAGCTGCAAATTATACACGTATTCCAATCTGCCCCAGGGACTGTGGGTGAGCAGCGGGCCCCGCTCCCCATCTGACCAGGTTCCTAGCAAACAGCAGCGACAGCTGGCACGCTCCTGAACTTACCTTGGTGGCCCTGGTTTTCCGGCAGCCAGGGAGAGCTGGGCACCCTGGACACCCCCAGCCTCTGAGACGGCGCTGTGGCAGGATCCCAGTGAGGGGCGGCTACACGGGGCCTCCAGAGCTCATCTCATCCAGAGGCCCCCCGACTTTTCCTCGTTGAGGGCCCCCTCCCACATCCCCCCTTGTGCCCCTCCCAGCGCACCTGACCCCCCCCAGACCAGTTCTGATCATCACAATTTCTCCCAAGTCCCCCCAGAGATGTCCAGACCCCCCCGATATAGTGCGACCCCTGCCTGAGGCGGCAGCACCCCACACCCCCCGGCTGGGGTGCTGCTGCCTGTGGGGGTCACCCCGCTCCTGCCCGCCCCCAAACGCGGGTGGGCGGGGCCGGCTCCCCCCGCGGCCGCAGTGGCCGGGCCCGGCCCAGGGGCGGGGACTGCTCGGCGGCTGGCGG
>NW_017729029.1:53422469-53427855 GCF_001723915.1 Gavialis gangeticus
CCCGGGCCCGGGCCCGGGGCGGCCCCTCGTGTCCCTGCCCCGCGGGTGCGGCTCCCCGCAGGCGCCCAGCCGCAGCCCCGGCTGGGGATAGGGAGCCGTGGCGGGAAAAAACCCGCTGTAGTATTTTCCTGTGGTGGGAAAGGCAGAGCTGGCATCCCCCTGCGCCCAGCTCCTCAGGAGGAGGGTTTGCCTGGACGGGCCCCGGGAGAGCCGGCATGACATGCGGGAGCGCGAGTGACCCCCGCTTTGGGGCGCGCTCATTCATGGGGCCGGTTTTCACGAGGTTTGACCCCCTGCTCTGGGGCACGCGCTGGTGCGCGGGCTTGGTTTTCACGTGGACAGGAAGGCCTGTCCGTTTACCACCTTTGGCATTGCTTTTTGGCCGAAAAGAGACACCATTTCTCAGCGTTGCTCTTCTTCGGCTTATTTACCTACTCGTGGTTATTAATAGGGACTATCTTTTGCACCCAGAGCTCTGCATCTGCCGGAGGCACAGACCTGGGCTGCTCCGGCGTGTCCCGGGTGGCGTCGGAGCCTGCGCGTGTTGCTGCTCTCTGGAGCGTTTCGCGGAGGGGCTCTTTCCTCGCGCAGCTGTCAAAGGGCCCACCTGCCGCTGGCTGTCATTCCTGGGAGCATCTGGGACCCGGGCTGTTGTTTTCCAGATAACTCTGGAGAGGAGGGATTGAGCTGCTTCCGAATCTCTGCATTTGTTATGCATGTAATTTTGTTGTGTAGTCAGTGCTTTCCTGATGCGTTGGCTTGTCAAGGCATTCAGAGAGCTGTGGGTGCCTGGGGTGGGTTTCCAGCCTTCGCATCCATATGCTGAGACTGAAATAACGTTTGAGACGAGCGTTTGTCGCTTGGTCTTTAAGCAGTAGATTTTTCCATGACAAAAAAATCTCATTTAAGCTGATCAATGCTGCTTCTGCCTAGCCGGTTTGTGACACAGTTTCCTCCTGGACATACCCGCTGGCTTGCTCTTTGCCATGGTCTCTGCATTGAGTAGTTTCTTTTGTCTCCATGCTTTCTGAAGTAAATTCAGCATTGCAATCTTGTAAGATATGTACCAGAATATTCATCATAAGTCAGTGGAAACTGATATGCTCTGGCCGCTCTCTCGCTAGCTAGTGATTTAGAGGATGTTTGGTTTTCGGATGGACAAGAAATTGGTGTGCCACAAACAGCAAATGTCTCTATCCTGACGGGGTTGTTGGTCGAGTCACGTTGTCTAAAGCACTGGCTTGAGGCTGTGCTTTACTGTATTCCTGACAGCAGAAGGGGAAGGAAGCAGAGGGCTCCTATCCCTGCCCATATCAGAGAAGTGGGGGCAGGAAGGCTCCTGGGCTTTCTTGTGGTGACGAATAACCAGATAGCCCCACGTCACCACTTTGATTCCAGCCCAGGCCAGCAGCAGTGGCAAGTTATTGCCACGTGGCGGTGGTGGAGTGGCCTGTATGACATGAGTCTAGTGGGAGTCCTTGTTCCCAGGGGACACAAGCACAGCACAAAAATAACTGCTGAGTCCTTCTGCTGCCTCATGGGAGGGGCTGGCTTGGCAGCATCTATCGGCTTCTTTGGTCTCCTCCAGGGTCTGGTGGATTTGATATCTTTCATGAGCATTAGGTCCTTAGTTTGGATGCTGTTCCTCAGGGGCAGAACCCTAATGTCCAGCTAGGATATGCTTCAAACTGGGTGTAGGTGCTTAAACTGATGGATTAGTTGGTAGGATCAGAGTCTAAATTTACAGAGGGATTTCTCAATTTCTAGAGTATAAGCTGGGAAGGGGGTGCCAGAAACCATTGTTGTTGTTTGTTAAGGGAACTTTTCTTGGGCAAACCGAATAGCCTGATGCTTCCGCAACCTTTGGCAAGGGCGTTAAAATGTGTAAGCCATGGGGCTGTCACAATTTGTGATTTCAGATGCACTTGCCTGTTCCTGCATATTGAATGGATGAGGAATAAAATAGAGAGCAGTGAATTTCCCCCCCTTTTCATCAGTGATTCATTGAGAGTTTGTTCTTTCTTTCTCTCTTTCTTTCTTTTTTCAAGCTACTGACTTATTAACCACAGGGAAAGATAAAGAACATGAAGCCCTTGCATTCCACAAAAGAAATGCAGGCATCTGAAACGTAGGTATTTACACTGCCCACAAGAGACTTCTGTTATAGCGTGAGAGGTACACACTTGTACAAGGGAAGAGGAGTCAGTAAAAGTGTTGCTCTAATCTGTCTTCTGATCAGAGTGAAACAGCCTATATGAAGTGGATACTATAATGCAGCTTTGCTTGCAGAAAGGCCGTAATATAGCTTTGCTTGCAGGAAGGGGATTTGCTGTAGTGCTTTTCCGGTTTAAAGATGAAAATCTTTTTATTTGCTAAAGCCTGAACTCTTGATTCCACCTCCTTTCTTCAGTTTGACATCTGACTCCTAACGTAGCTGTTTATTGAGAAGCAAGGTATGTTTAACTTGAGCCTTGACCTTGAGCTGGGAGTCCTACCTGCTGCCTTAGAAGACAAGAACGTTGTCCAAATTTAGTCCAAATTTCTTTGACTGCAGCTTGGTGCATTTCCATTAAGTAAACACATCCAAAACTAGCAGAGAGAAGCCCGTTTACAAGTTATTAGAGATTCTGTTAATGGTTCGGAATCTGAAATTAATTTTAATGTTGCGGATGTATTAATACATCAACATCATTCATCTCAACGATCACTAATATCCTGTTAACATTAAATGGAGAGAAGGCATTTTACAGGGTTTTCTCACACTGTCTTTTTGTAACGCACGTGTTGAATTGTGGACCTCAGTGTACTACTCCATTAAGCTGTCCTGTATCACACGATCAGCATTCTTGTGTCGGAGCAGTTGTCAACTGGAGGCTGTCCGCTCTCACTTCTCTTTGCTCTAGCCATGAAATGACTTGCAGTAGCCACCAATAGCATCCTCCATAATTCAGGGCATTGGTGTTGATGATGAATACAGTTGCTGACTTCCCAAATTATGTCCTGCTCCATCCCACTGCAACAGCCTTTCTCACAGGCTGACTATTTTACCGGGTTTCCCTGTAACTAAGGCCAAAGTAGAGGTGCGGTTTCAGCAAGACTTTCTTAATTAATTTCCCATCCTGTTGGCCTCTGAAGAAATCAAAATACTTGGAGTACACATCTCACAAGTTTAACTATGCTAATATCGAACCTATAACACTTTGAAGCATAATGTAACTTGCCATCATCTGCATTTGGCTGAGCCAGCTTGTAGGAGATTCACCATATTCATGTTTTCAAAGTCCTTCTAACACTTCCGCCTTCTTACTCTGCAAAAGACTTAGACTAGGCAGCAGTGGGGACTGTAGCATGGAAAAAAAAGTCAAAGAATTAGCTTGTAGAGACTCCAAAGACAGAAAACAAAATTCAAAATCTTCCCGCTTGGCAATTCTTTTAGCTGGAGAGCAGTAATCTGATATGGTAGCAAATTGTTACACAGAAGAGAAACTCTGAAACAGGACCACATGGGGAAAACTCTAAGGCATCACATTGCTCTTTTTATTCATCTAAATCTGATTTATGGCAAAGGCACTTTACTGTCTTGAGAGAACAGACAGCACTTCCTATCCGAGGGGCCACTCCGCATACATGGAAAGGCAATCTGGTATTTTGGTACAGTGCCAACAACCCTCTCGTTGACTTCCCAGATATGCAGTCTACCAGGTTTTCTTTCATTACAGGAAGGCATCAGCTTTAATATATGAGATGCAAAAGCATTCTTGCCCATTAGGAGATTTTCTCCAGAGGATATTGCTGTTGAACTGAAAGACTGATTCTGTTTATGAGCCCATCTCTTTGGGACTTGTGTGTGTACACTTACTTTCAAGTTAGACCTTTCTTGGATACAGCTACGAAAGGAAGAAACACTCAGAAAATGTCCCGACCCCAGCACGTTTCTGCACAAGTCTTTTGAGGAACAGTAGCAAATACGTATCTCACGTTTTGCATGCTGGACCTGATCTCGCAATTCCTCTTCAGCATAATCCAGGGCAGACAGGTTTTGAATAATAGCCTTTTGCAGCCGAAAGTACTGCCTGGGCTTAAAGTAATTTCCTTCTGTTCTGAATGAAGTGACAAGCATCTTAAAGGAAGAGCTGGGGCAATGCATGGGTTGCCCTCATTACTATGTAGTTTATGAGGGAACCATTGTGTGCATCCATATTCTGAGCACTGAACCCCCATTTGGTGACCTGGGGCCTGGAAAGTATGTGTGTGAGTCTGAGCAGGGCCATCAGTTTCCTCCTCCCCAGCTGTGTTCAGGTTGTTGATGACTTTCTGATGTTCCTCAAACAGCTTAAGATGGGGCCATTATCTTTCTAATCTGTTGCACTGTTTTTTTTTTTCTTTCACATCCTCCATAGGAAGGGCTGAAGTCTCTCCTAACAGTGCAGCAGCATATACTTGATGCACTTAAGTCATTTGCATGCTATTTGTAGAATTTTTTTGTTTACTGTGGAGGCTAAGTTACTCTGATTAAAAAAAAAAAAATGTAATGTGCACACTGTTTTCTGCTGTCTATAACGGATGCGCAGTGCGGTTTGAACAGTGTTTTAAAACCACAGGTGACATTTGAAAAGAGGCTGCAGGAAGCAAATGGTAGGTGAAGTTCTTCATGGTGAAAGGCATATTGCCTCGCTGCTTATGGCTCAACATCTAACGCTCATTTTGTTCCATCTGGATCGCACTTATATTTAGGAATGTGGCGTGAGGAGGGGAGGTTTGTTCTTAGTGAGAGCCTACGCTTCCACCCACATTTCCTGGAGCAAATCAGGTTGGATTTTTAGGGCTTGAAGTAATGTTCCAGCCCTGCAGTTTTCAGGCTTGGTATTAAATATTCGTTCCATTTCACCCTCTCTAGGAGGAATTCTGCTTGCTATTCCTTCTCCTTGGCGTTCGTTGTATTGATCAGGGAGCAGTATATTTTTATTGGGGTAGTGAGGTAATGGTGTCCACTCATCCGAGACTCTGTATTTGTTGCTTTTGGCTTGGAGGGTTTTTACTCATACTTGCCAAAGGCACAGGAATTGGAGCCTTCTGATCCATCTGTGGTATAAAACCATCTACTTGCTACCCTTGTTCTTTTTTCACATTATTAGAAGGTACTGCTGCATCCTCAGAAGGCCTTAGAAATAGGCCAATCATCCCTTGGGTGACTAGAAGGCATTCCTCCCAGTACCATGTGATTTGGAGGCAAGGTGCTTAGGAATTCACAAAATACCATATTTGGTGAACATCTTGGCAGGAAGAAGCAGACGAATACACAAAATATGGCTCAAGGGAAACATATTTACACAGAACAGGGCTGTAAATCTTGCTAATGGCTGGAGTGTATTTGGATCGTCCCATT
>NW_017729029.1:53428060-53440897 GCF_001723915.1 Gavialis gangeticus
ACCCCACCCCACCCCACCTCCTTCTCCCCACAATCAGCCAAAAACACTTGTGGTGTTGTCTGTTCTAGGGATTTTTCATGATGGCATCTTCCCTCTTCTTTCTATGGAAGAGAAATATATTCATGATATTTTAAAATGGACTCAGAATATGTGAAGGTATAAATCTGGAAGGTAAAAGGCGAATGTAACAGACATTGGCCACTTATTTACTGCATTTCTTCTAATAAATTTATGCTGCATTAAAAAAATCTGGAAGAGAATTTTCTGCATTAGAGATTGAAATGCCTAGCTAATGATGTGCTTTAAACTGGAGAGAGAAATGTCTCCATAGGGAAAAAAATGCTCTTGCTGTGTCTCATGCATGCATATGAGATTAATGCAAAAATGTAATTGGGATGAACTAGGCTCCGATTAGGAATCTTTATACAGTTCAGTTATTTGTTGTGCAGATTTCCTGCTTTTATTTGAAATTGGTTTGAACTTGGTGCTGTGGCCAAATGAAAACTTCTGAAAGGCTAGCAGGGAGAAGCAAGCCATTCATTTAAAAGAGGGATTAGGTATCTCTGGTCATCCCTACGCTGAGCCCAGAATTTCCTCTGCTTTTGCTGATGCTTTAATCACTGGTGACAATCATTCACACTGCAGTAGTGCTGCTTGAGCCAGGAATGGCTGGCAGGTTGTGACAGCCCATCCACGCCTGTCACCAGCTAGGCCCAGTGGAGACTGGAGAGACTTGAAGGTTTCTTCTGTGTTTTCCCCTTTGCAGCTGCACGTGGGGCTGTGTTGTTAAAGCCCTGCTGCTAAGAGTTTTATGTGTGTAAGAGACTTTGTAGGACTTAGATTGTCCTTCTTCACAGATCCCAAGCTGAGATACAGGCTCTTGTGCACCCCACTCAATGCTGTGTTCAGATTCATGTTCTGAGATGACAACTTTTTCAAGTCACAGTATTTCCTGGACTGTCTGCCACCTCTTGTGCAGAAACATGCAGGAGGGTACTGTATGCAATTTATCAACTGCTAATAGTTATGTAAAACATAGCTGTAGCTTGGACAACAGCCACAAAATCCTCACAACAGTTGCAGATGGGGGGATAGACCTTTTAAGAAAGATTTATTCTTTGCTGAGTCTTTTAGTGAATTTGAATTTGTTTCTGTTGCTAATGACCATTGTTTGGATCCAAGTAAAATCCTACGTGTTTACTAAGATGTTGCCATGTTCAGCTGCTCTTCTTTTAAAATGTCATTGTCTTCAGCCATTCTGCAGTACTTGCATTTCACAGCTATGTTGTGTTTTTGTTGTCACTTTTGTCTCCCTGTTGGGCAAGAGTAAAATTTTAAGTTACTAGTTTTTTTCAGCAATCTTTTATTACAAATTAAACACAAGAGGAGCCATAGTTAACCAGCTGTTTTCCAGGGCAAGGCATCTTTTGTTTCCATTAAAGGTCAAGAATTGAGCGTCTAAGTATTCTTTCAATAAATGCACGTCAGAGCTTTACTAATGATACATAAACTGTACATGCACACTTGTCTCTGTTTTAAACATAGTTCTCTAATATTTTTGACAAAACAGCCTGCAATGCAAGACGAATTGAGCATTTTGTTTGCATTGTCTGGAGCCTTTGATTAAGCAGTTCAGAAACTATGTTGACAGGAGGTAGATTTACAATATACACAGGGATCTGGGAGGGAGAACTAACACACTGTGCCTGGGAGGTCTGAAAACTGTCAAATGGATGCATGTGGTGTACTGGGAAGGAGTAATAAATGTGTTTTAACCATTCTAGGGTGAAGGATGTCGTACCGTTCCCCTTTCCGGGCATGTTGGATTTGACAGTTTGCCTGACCAGTTGGTTAATAAGTCGGTTAACCATGGCTTCTGTTTCAACATCCTGTGCGTGGGTAAGTGTTTCCATTTTGGGAAATTCTTTTGCCAAACAGGGCTTCTCTGTAACTGGATGTTGCTTCCAGGTAATTGGGTTAACAAGGTAGCTTTGATTTATTTGGCAGACAATTCCACTTGTCCCCATCATCTGACCCACTTGCAGTACCTGAATGAGAGAGAACTGACATGCTGGGGAATGTGGTGTCAAAGCTACGGGGAAATGCAATATCAAAACCTAAAGGGCAACAAACTATGGAAATCACAAGTCTAACATCTCAGACTATTGCAATTTTCATTTTTAACACAGTGTTTTTAGTCAGCCAACTCATTCTTCAGCTTTGTTTAGTCAAATCTTGGATCACGGCTCTTCTCAAAGAAGTGAATGCATTTTCCATTTTTTAAGCATGCGCGCACGCGCACACACACACACACACTTCTTTTTATATAAAATTTTAACTAAATTACTGTCTAGACCAGTGGGTGGGTCCACACACTATAATTCAAACTGCCATCACACTGCTCTGTTGCTGCACCTTCATTGCTTTTTTTCCATTGCTGTAACATCCAAAGGAATCCCACGTGGTCTTCTGTGGGATTACAAGCCTAAAGAGCCTTTTCTCAGCACAACCTGACAATTATAAAAAGTACCATGCTTATTCCTCAATATGAATAAGCATCTTCTATGGATCAGTGGAAAAAATCCACCATGCTTCTAACGGATCTATGCCCAGTCACCCAAGGTGCGAGATGTGCGGTGTCACCTGGCTGCTACTGTTCCAGGTAGACTGCACGTGCAGGGGTCTGGTTTTAAGACAGTGGCAGGTGCAATGGGAAGGAGACCTCTACGGTTTAATAAGAGCAAAATTCTGCTTTCAAATTCTAACAGTGTGGCTAGCCTGACAGTCGGCCCTCCCTGTTTGTATCCTTGAAAGCGCAAGGTGTGTAATGCAGTGGGTGACACTTGTTTTCTCTGTGATGATGAGTTCATGAGAAATTCATAAGACAGGAAAAGCTCAGTGCTGAGAGCTGAGCTCTGTTGAATGGACCGGAGAAGAACGTTTTCCCTTACAATGAAATTCCTGTGAGATGACAACTTGCTAATGAGTAGAGGTCAATGTACGGCTGGGTTGTTAGGTAATTCCTTTCCGTGTAAACATGATGTACCCCTATGAAACTCCAAGCTGAAGTCCTCTGTGTGTGTGTGTGTGTATGTGTGTGTGTGTGTGTGTGTATACAGATTGATAGATATGTGTGTGTGTTTCCTGTTGTGTTGCTTATACTCTTATTAAGGGGCTGTGTGTTCCAACAAGATCTGTGTCTGGAGAGGCTGCTACACATGAAAATTAAAGCTTGATAACAACAAGCTATAAAGTTAGTACATGCTTTTGAGATCTAACTTTATAGCTGGGTGGAACTTTTTGTGGTGTAATAGTTACTTTGCATGTGTAGCTGGTCTCAAGGTAATTGTGCGATTAACCAGTAAATTGTGCGATGCTTGTAATGCATGGGGGGTGGGGCTTGGTTATGCATATCCTCCTTGATAGTAGGGGAACAGTTAAATACTTTCGAGTTTTTACATGCAGAAAAAAAAATGAATATGTTAATCAGATTTTATAAATTAAGAATATCAAGGATTCACAAAGATATAATATTGCAATAAATGTTGCAGGTCTTAACGTTGCTCTTGTAAATGCTCATACAAGAGCCACTTTACTATCTTAGCTTCAAGTGAAACTTTGTAAAAACAAAACAAAGAAATAAACAAAAAAAGCTTACTTGGCAAAACCCCCTCTTCCAAATGGCCCCCAAAGACAGGAGAGGGAACTCCCCAGGCCTTGGGTGAAGGACGCAGGTCTTTTGTTTAACAAAAACTGAACTCTTAAACATCTGGGGGGGAGGAGTGTGTGTGTGTAGGGGGGGAACAACTTCCCCTTCTTGTGCTAGTGAAACCCTGTGAGCCAATGACATCCTGGTCCTACCAGTTCTCCTCAAGGCAGGGTCTTCCAGGGAAGCCAAACTAGTGACCACATGAAGTTTTAATGGAGAAACATAAACTGGGAGAGAGTTACTCTAACTGCTTTTGTATCTTGATGTTGAAAAATAGGCCCAGCCCCATTTCCTTCCCTTCACACCCTTTCTTCACAAAGTATTCAATGAGGAGTAATTCTTTAACAGGAAACTGTTACTGTATTAGCTGACAAATGTCCATAGGAAGGCTGTTAAATGCCACAGAACAACTTTGAAACACTTTCCTTTTCAATCGTAAGTAACATTGTTTGGAGGATGGAAGCCATGTAGAGCTCCCTAGTCAATACCACACTGGATATAAGAACATCTGCTCTATTAGCTTTTAATGGATCCCTTAACGCAATCACATGGTATCAGGGAACACTTTAAAAGTGACTTTTAGCAAAAAGTTCAAATTAAGGCCCCTTTTAGCTACCTCATGTGGAAATCCATCTCCCACATAATTTTTTTGTTTTTGTTTTTAAATGAAAAATAAGGAGCAAAAATATAACCAAACAAACACTAGAAATCGTAAGGTTGAGGGCTGGACAATCACTTTCCTCCCAGAGGTGTAATGAGGATGTGCTACTTGCTTTCCAGCTCAGTGCACCAGTTGGGTTAATATTTTAGTGCCCCAGACAGATCCCTTTGTGCTGTCAACGTTGTTTAGTGAGGAGACGGAGAGTGAACTTGGTCGGTAGCTGTCAGTAGCATTTCAGTTTAGGCTACGGCAGATTATGGTTGTGTTTAAACTGGTGTTCCATTGGATGCAAATGGTTCTTCCTCCCTCCTTGGAAAATTGTTTTAAACAGGAGTGTCTGCTGTCCTTGCATTTGCTACAATGAGAAACTGCCAGTATCCAAAAACAGTCATTGATCTCATAGTTTATGACCTAGTCACTCAAGGAAAAGAGAACCAGCTCCAGCAGACAGGAAGCAGCAGACTCATAAAACTTGGAGTAGCACCGCTTCTTAATGGGAAACCATCCTTTGTTATCCGATTAGTTTTATTCTAAGAAATAAAACTTTGCTCCAACGTGAAGCCTGGTATTAGTGGCTGAGTACCCCTGACAGCTGTGCCAGGGGGTATCAGGGCAGAATATAATTCCTCCTCTGGTTCATTTGGAGTCATGAGTTTATTAAAATTGTACCACAAAGCTCAGTTCAGCGATTTCGGGGTGATCTCTCTTGTCAGCAGCCTAGCTGTGGCACTGAGACTGAGATGGCTGTGGGTGGCTGCAGTACATAGTAACAGAAGAGGAGTAACATTTTTTGAGCTGTTATTTGAAGGGGCCATTGTTCTAATGTAATAACTCCTAAATTGATGGTGCTGATCAGGCAGGGCTCGCAACAGGCAGGTTGCTTGGACTATGGGAGAGCAGATGGAGATGGAAGAGTGCGTGCAGCTTTCTCAGTGCAGGGACAAATTCTGCCCTCCTATACATGTGCACAGTTTCCAGAGAAAGTGGTGGGCTGGTTGTGTATTTAGGTCTTGGGAGAATTTGCACTGCTGATTATAACAAGAAGCAGCTGAACTAGTAGGAAGGCCATTCATTTGGCAAGGTCCTCTGAAAATCCCCTGCTTATTTTCTCCCCTGTTATTGTTTCACCTCCTTGGAACAGGAACTACTTGCCATTCAGTACATGGAGTGAAGGGCTGTTTGGCTTTCTCAGGCTACAAAGTACTGGTTTTAAAATAGTGCTTTGTTCCTCCTCTTTCCATTGGGAAGCACAAGAAACATCCTGCAGCCAGAGAATTGTGAGAGATCTCCCTATGCCTGGCAGATGATGGGAACCATTCCTGTCATCCCCTTCTTCCCCCGTCCTCCCCTCCTTGCTCTAAGAGTCAGCCTCATCATGCAGGATGGCTGCAGGGTATGTCTGGAGGGGGATGTTAAATTGGATTAGCTTTAATTTGTTCATATTAAAGTGCCTAGTGTCTACACACGGGGGGGTTTTCGGATGGAACGATTTGTTGTCTCAGGTCCCAGTAACGAATCCTCTTTGGAACAGAAATTAGCTCTATCTTGAAGTGGTTTATTTGCTTTCTAAACTACGGCCTCTGGCCATCCTCTCACTCCTCACAGTGGTGCAGCCAAGAGTGCCACTCTGTGGTGCCAGCTAGTTGCAAGGTCCTGTACCCAGGCCCATGAGAGCAGCTGAGTCTCCAGCACAGCCTCATGCCGAGCACCTAGACTCAATTTGGACTGCTGCATCTCCAGCCCTGTCCGGAGGAATGCAGGCCAGACAGGTATTCATCTGCTCTGGCAAAGGAAAGAGCCAAGTCTTGGAAGAGGACCCCCAGCAGAAGTTCTTTGAAATCAGAACAGGATCTTGGTAATGCTCCCAATGCATGCCCCTCCTGGGAGCCCCTGGACAGTTTTTTTTTTTTACCCCAAAAGAGGGCTGTGGTGGACACTTTCCACGGAGTGCTCAAGGCACTACTTGTAGCATGAGCAGGAGCTTCACCTGGGAAGACCAAATCCTCATGAAGCAGTAGCTGAGGATGTGCCTGCAGCCTGTCAGTTTAATGGGGAGGGGAGCTCTACCAGGAAGCATCATGCACTGTGTTAAAACTACAGTGGGGTTCAAACTACTTTCCCCCAGGCCAATTGGCTGTGGCTGTGTTGGGTCCAGCTCAGGGGCTCATCATCTGCTCAAAATTTTCACCCCATCCTTAGTGTGGTCAAGATTGCATCTGCACCAGCCTTAGTGCTGTGAGGGCTTTATTTCCCTGAAGTATCAAATCCCACAGCTCTATTTCTGTCCCCAAGCTGTCTGCTGCTTGCTTTGCTTGCTGTCTGAGTCTGGCCCTGCTTGTCCCAAATCTCCCCGCACTCAGATGGCAATGCCATGTGAGTTAAAAATCAGGATCAAACACTTTGAATGTGGGGAGATAGTCACAGTGTGCATCTCAGCTGTAGCTAACGTCTCAGTGCATTGGTACATTAAGGTTTATGTGGTAAATTTTTCCAAAATTGGGCTGCAGAATCATTCCAGAACAGAGAGGAACTGCAAAGCCGTCTCGTCTATTTTTAATTATTCCTTCAGCATTGTTAACCCTTTGTTCAGTTGCTGCAACAGTTAATTTTTTTTTGCCAGGTACTTTGTGCTGATCCACAGGTGGCCTTAAAAGAGAATCTGATGCAGTGCAACCTACTGGGGTCTCCAGTACAACAGAGATTTTACACTTCTTCCCCAGCTAGTGTGTTGGCCTGGCAAACAACAGGGCTAGGCATAGTTTTCATAAATTTCTAGGGTCAGAAGATCGTTGAGTCTGACCCCTGCTCTGGGCAGGAAACAGTGCTGGGGTCAAGTAACCCCAGCCAGGTGCTTGTCTAGGATGCATGGCATCTTTTTGGATTTGGCCACTGCCTTTTGGAATCTGATCTTTCTGTCTCCTGGAGATGTGCATTGCCCAGTGTAAGGAAAGCAGGTGTGAACACATATAGTGTAAGGCCCATCTACCAACTCCACAGTTACCCAGCAGCTTGGGTTGGATATCCTAGATGAAGGGAAAGTGAATTGGGGAAGATCTTTCTTTCTTGAAGTGAACCACCGCATGGGAAGAGAAGATGGGAACATCTTTGTGAAATAGCACAGAAAGCACTGTTCATCACTGTTGGAATGGGAATGAAGGCTTGGGTTTTCTGACCCTTTCTCTTCAGTACCTGTCACACCACAGCTCGCGCACACTGGGACCTTGTCTGCTGAGAGGCTGGCAAACCTGAGCAAACAAAAACAGGATGAGAGAAAAGACTTGGGAGGAACTAGTGACTGTACACCCACACAGGCATCAAGGGCAGAACCCATGGGCCCGTAAGGTAGCACGTGGCCTCAGAAGGGGTCACGGTGCAGCAGAAGATGGCCTCTGTGCTGCAAGCCAAGCCCAGCAGTGCAACCTAGCAGCCTCCTGCAAACATGCCCTCCTGGGGCTTCCTTTTTAGATGTTTAATTAGTTGCTAGACCCTTCCTTCCCAAACCAAACCAGCTGCTCCCAGCATGCACCTCTCCACACTCCGGGGTGTGCCATGGTTCCATGGACTGTAGGTTTGCTCTGAGGTCTCAGCTGACTATTTTTTGTTCCACTCAGTAACTTTTTTTCTTCATGCTTGCTCATCGTCTGTTGCTGTTTGGGGGTCTGCTTGGAGGGCCAGGCTCCAGGCCAAGTGGCCGGCCAATGAGGGGTAATTGGAGGATAAGATGAGTCTCTTAGAATAAAGGGAGTCCTTGCAGCTCCATTGAGATCCGTGCTGGTCCCAGGAGCAGAGATTTATACACTCCAACGAGCCCAAGTCTGTAAAAAAAACCCCAGCTTCATCAATTGTTTTCGTGAGCACTCGCTAGTATCAGCAGACCTGCCATGGTGAATAGCCAGCCTTGTAGTATCCTGGAGAAATACCCCGTTCTGTGGATAAACTCTTTGGCCTGGGCTTGTAGCCCCATCAAGAGCTCCTGCAGAGGTCAGGAACCCCATGATGCAAACCAATTAATAACTTCTGTTTTTAATGAAGCTTTATAACCCAGCACAGCCAGCACTGAACCAGTTAGATGCTCACTGACAGGGATCACGGTGGTCAGTTTGTAGATGACCTTGGCCCTGGCCCCGTGCCCCTCCATGAGAGGCAGTGCCACTGAAGGGACATTTCTTGTTGCTGCTCCTCCGAGGTGAATTCCACAGATCTCTAGGAAAGTGGCTTCTGTCCTGAATTTATGAAGCCACAGCTGGTCCTCCAGGTTGGCATCACTGCTATATCCCACCTACTACAAAGAGCACAGATGTGTTGCTCCCCTGAGCTCCAGATAACTGCCCTTTAGGAGTAACTGTGTGAGCTTCCCCCACCTCCTGCTTCAGTGCATTGTAGCTGACTCGCCACTGCATCCCACGCCTCAAGCTGTGGCGCCAAACCCATGTGTCTATTCCCTCTCCATATTAACATCTGCATTGTCCTCCTGGTGCAGTGTGTTTGCCGTGACAGTGCCCTCCGATATGTCCTCAGTGTAGCCTGACAGCAGTTCAGAAATGGCAGTGGCAGAGTACAGAGGACTTCTGGGATGCCAGAAGAGGAGTCTCAAGTTTATTTCATCCCTAAGTAAGTCCCAGCGCTCCATCTGATTGTACTTGTGCGGCAAGCTGCAGTGCAGAGCACCATGTAACAGGAGGGGATGTTTGCTTAGAAAGCTGCACAGTTAACTTGGAGAAGCAGAGCCAGGCAGACACCGTGATCAGCCAGAGAAGTACCTTTAAGCCAGTGTAACAAATCGATATGGATTTACTGCAGCTCGACCTACTTAATTCACTGCCTTGAAAGCAAATAGAGTAATCTCTCCTAACTTCCCAGGGTATGCCAGCTCTAGCTGGTCCCTAATCCAAATCTCCCAACAGGTGGGATGTTATTAGACTGTAAGCTACCCTCCTGTCATGGAAGCCAAAAAGGGCCTGCTTTGGCTTTAAAATACTTTTCATATTTAGAAGGGAAGCTCTCAAACCTAGGGGCTGGGCAACCATCCGATCACCAGAGTTTCATTTCCAACAAGCCAAGTGCTAGGAACCTTTGCTCCAAGCGTCTCTAGACTCTGCATGCAATCAGATATTAGATCTTCAAACTGTCACTGTCCAATCTCTTGTGTAGGTGCAACTTTGGCACTAGGCCAAGGTGGAATTTAGTGAGTCCAAAGGCTTGGACGGGTGCAATTTTTAGTTCCTGAATCTTATTAGATTTAATGGCAAAACATGGCTCACATTTGTCCTATGCTGCTGCTTGGCACACTCGCGAACTATGGAGCTTCTGTCCATAGAAGGCTTCTTGGGGGAGCTCAGCATTGTGAGCTCAATAGGCAAAGCCACGTGGTTTTCACTGACCCCTAGTCGAGTGTTGCAGGCACGGCCTGCTGGGGTGTTGTGTGCTGCAAGGTCGTGAAGAAGATGCTTAACTGCAGGAAACCACCTGTTAAAGCAGAAATACAGGAAAAAATTCACAAATGTGAGGTTGTGGAGGCATCTCAGGACTATAGCTTGAGACAGCCTTTTTGGAAACATCCTGTGAAGGGCACTGTGTACATGCAGAGTGAAACTGTTCTTCCTCTACCGTCTTCTCAGCTGGCCTCAGTTTGAAAGGTTGCCAAAGCAGCTAGGCTGCCTCTGCATTTGCAGTGCATTTTAGACCAGGGGCGAAGCTTGTGAGCCCTGCTAGCAACTGCTGCAAAGTGCTGCATGCAATGTGTTTGGAGTTGCAAGGCTTTTGCTTTTGGATTGCCCTTGTGGCTGGCTTAGCTTCCTGATTAGGGCTGGATTAACCCTTTAGTGGACCCTAGGCAAACAAACTTGTGGGCCTCTACTTAATACTGTATATTTACATTACTTTTGTCACTCAATAATTATAATATGTAAAATAAGCACAAATGAACCCCTTCTTCACTTAGGGCCCTAGGCATGCGCCTTGTTGGCCTATGCATTAATCCGGCCTTGTTCCTGATGCAGCAAATCATAACAATAGCAGGTCACCACTACCTCCTTTTTCCTGAGCACATTTCCAGCTCCACCTTATGGAGTAGCCCACAGCTACAGCACTGTATAAGCCGAAAACATGGCTGCAGGTACCAGACAGCTTGACATGGGGCGGCACATTTCCCAGTGCAGATGCACCTTGTTAGAGTGGAGCATAGTGGTGCCTTTTGCACAGTGACGCTCGTAGTGTCCCTCCTCCCTTAATCTCCATTCATCCTCTTGGCTTTCTGGAGAGGATTCCAGTGCTGTCAGCTGGAACCAGCCCAGACAACTCTCCCTCTTGTCCTTTTTACCAGCCCATCTGTTCCATCTGGACTCCTCTCTCCTTGCAAGGAGCAGTTGGCACCATTCGCACCCTTTTGCCAGCTGAAAATTCTTTCCGTCGTGGGTAGGAGCTCCTCAGGGATGGAGCATTCCTCACTCGCTGCCCCTTTCCTTTAATGCAGCCCTGTGCTCTATCTCTGGTCAGACTTTGTAAGCAAGCAGAGATTAATATCTCATGTAATTCTTGTAGCAGTAATGCCAGCTGCTCTGCTTACCCCTTGTGTATGTCTCATCTTGGAGAAAGCATTCACTCCACTCTCAGTGCAGCCTATTTCAGTTGCCCCCCTACCTTCTCAGGGCTTCAGTGTTTGTACGTTCAAACTGTGCAGGGAAAGTTGTACATGTTTGGGTGGGTAGTTTGGGGGGGTGTTGCTTTTCTTTTTATCTAGGTAAAGCTCTTTGGGTGCCTGCATTTTTATTAGCCTTAGTTAACTATCAAATCCAGGGTTTAGGAGATTGATTGATTTTTACAGATCCCAGACTTTTTATTGACATTCACCTGTGGGACCCTGTTAAGAGCAATTGATGCTTTTATTAGAACCGAGGTCGAACGGTCATAAACTGCTACAAGACCGTTTCAGGCTGGACATAAGGAAGAATTTCTTTACTGTCCGAGCCCCCAAGGTCTGGAACAGCCTGCCACTGGAGGTGGTTCAAGCACCTACTTTGAACACCTTCAAGAGCAAATTGGATGCTTATCTTGCTGGGTTCCTATGACCCCAGCTGACTTCCTGCCTCTTGGGCAGGGGGGCTGGACTCAATGATCTTCTGAGGTCCCTTCCAGCCCTAACGTCTATGAAATCTTTGTCCTGAGCTTTGTGCTGCAGCGAGGGTCAGAGTGTGAGCTGAGAATGGTCTCTGTATTTCTTTTGCTGCAGTGAGATGTGGGTCAAAAAGTCACCAGCTGCTTTTCCTGCCCTTGAAGTCCCTCTGACTCTGCAGACATCTGGCTAGTTTAAACTGGGCAGTAATTAGCATGCACTCTTGTTGAAACAAAAATCTAATTTAGATGAAAATGCCCTTTTTTTTTGCTGAAGGATGGGAACAGGAATGGGCTGGGCAGCAGGAAAGGTTGAAGAGCGTCCTCTCCAAGGAGCCTTATTGTCTATTCACAGATCTGCAGGCACAACGCGTGTGTCTGCTGAGAGGGCCCTGAATGAGGAAACCCAACACACAGAGGTGTGGTACAGAGAGTGGTGTTCTTTGTCATCTTCTGCCGTGTTTACCAGGTCTCTTGTTCTGTTAATTTTGTGTCTTCTGATTTCCCCTTGGAAATTGAGATCTACATTCCCTCTGCTTCAGCCAGAGCAGATCCAACCTTAGTTGATTCAGGTCAAGCATGCTTCCTGCCTCTTTGCCTTTCAAGGGATGTTGGCATCCATCAAAGCACATATGCCACTGCTTCACCACTCTTTTCCCACCAGCTCATGCAGGAAATCTTGGCAGTGATTCCTGGAAATCCTGCAGCCTTCTCTCTCTCTGTTTTCTTTTATAAACCACCATCATCTTGGAATCCTAAGTGAGGCTGAGTGAGGTCAGACCAGGGTTTCTGGTAACTCTGTTCATTTTGAGCACCCAGTCTGAGTTCTGGGAAACAGTTGCTGTACTCAGTTATGCCTTGTCCATTTGCTCTCTGCTTGGCTCCTGCTGGGACTGGGAAAGCAGGTGCTCAAAGAGAGAAAACTTTCTGCTAAATCCTCAGTCAGAATCTCTTGCACTCCATTCCCCACCCGGTGCTGAACTGTTAATCTTTCTTTTGGGTGCTTCTGCCCTTCCTCTGCCTAGTCTGAGCATCAGCCCAGCAATGTAGGGAGCAGCTGCCTGCTCTTAGAGTGCCTTGAATGCCTGCCCATCCCATGAATTGCACACCACTAGTTATGACATATAACCCCTCCCTGGAACCTATATGGAAAATCCTCAAATAGTTGCAACCCATACGAGAAGAAGACCCAATTCTTAAAGAGAGCTTCCCAGAACCACCCATCCTAACCTTTAAACAAGCACTGAACCTTGCTAATCTCATTACCAGAAGCAAACTTCCTACTGCCCAAAACACACCAAATGGATCCAGGCCATACCTTGACAAGAAATGTAAAACCTGCCAACATATTTCCACC
>NW_017729029.1:53445897-53453068 GCF_001723915.1 Gavialis gangeticus
TAACAGGCCACAAGATCCCCCCTCAGCCTTCTCTTGTGGAGGCTGAACAGGTTCAGGTCCCGTAGTCTCTCCTCATAGGGCCTGCCCTGCTGCCCCCTGATCATGCGAGTGGCCCTCCTCTGGACCCTCTCCATGCATTCGCGAGCATTCAGCTGCACCTCCAGAAATGTAATACATCTCATCCAATGCACAAAGTGCCCTGATGCAAAATGGATAGGAAAAGCCAAACAACAATTGCACACCAGAAATCTATCAAAGACAGGAATACCCAGTTACCGGTGGGGGCACATTTTTCACAAGAAAACCGCTCTCTCCAGTCTCTCAATCCTGATCCTCAAAGGGAATTTACAAAACACTTTTCACAGATGAACCTATGAACTTCACTTCATCAGCCTCCTGGATACAAAAAATCATGGACTAAATAAAGACATTGGATTTATGACACATTATAATCTGCCTGATATCTGACTTCCCAGGTCTCCACTATTTACCAGCTGCATTCATTTCTGCCCCCCCCCAAATGTCTTTCACCCACTGATTCTTCAATTTACATCTTCACTGACTGCCTTTCTTGCACGCAGCCCAGCCTCTGGCTTCTTTACTGTTCAGTCCATCCAGGAAGAGCACACACCAACTGCAGATGCTTCCTCAGCCTGACAAAGGGTATTTATACCCCAAAGCTTGCAAAGAAGAATTTTTTCAACTATTTTAGTTGGTTTAATGAAAGATATCAGATTTACCTAATAAACCTTGTCTGTCCATACCTTGGGGGCAAATGCTCTTTGATCTGGAATGTGGCAAAGTCTGTCAGCGCATTTCCAGCATAGAGGACTATAGTAACAAGCACCTATGGCCACAGCCAGGATGTTGTTCCTAGCTCCTTTTCCTTTAGATTTTATGCTATGGTTTTGTCTAAGGCTAAAGTGAATTGCAGTCAGATATGCTAATTATTTACCCATCTTTTTGGAAGCTACCCAGTTACTATCTGCCTTGCATTAGGAGATGCATCATGAGCAGGTCTAGGGAGATGATTCTTCCCCTCAATGCAGCATTGGTGAGGCCGCAGATGGAGTACTGTGGCTAGTTTTGGGCACCGCACTTCAAGAGGGATGTGGATAATATGGAAAGGGTTCAGAGGAGGGCCACTCATATGTTTGAGGGCCTGCAGGTGAGATCCTATGAAGACAGACTGAGGGACCTGAATCTCTTCAACCTCTGCAAGATAAGGCTGAGAGGTGATCTCGTGGCTGTCTACAAACTCATTGGGGGAGGGTCAGCAGGGAATAGGGAATACTCTGTTTACCAGGGTGCCCCTCCGGGTTGCTAGAAACAGCGGCCATAAACTGAAGGAGAGCAGATTTAGATTGGACATCAGGAATAAATTCTTTATGGTGAGGGTTGCCAAAATATGGAGTAGACTTCCTAGGGAGGTGGTGCTTTCTCCTACCTTGAAGGTGTTCAAGAGGAGACTGGACAAGCACCTGGCTGGGGTCACTTGACCCCAGCGCTCTTTCCTGCCCAGAGCAGGGGAGTGGATTCAATGATCTAATAGATCCCTTCTGATGCTAGAAATCTATGAAATCTAAATCCTCTCTAGTAATAGTCTATACACTGTGTTTTAATGTTAACATTGTCATTAATTTGGGATTTTGCGGAAAGATCTACAGCCCTGAAAATTAAACCTCCCTGCACTGGCTGGGCAAAAGGCTTTCCCAAACCTGCCTTGCTAGTAAACCTCACCCTTGAGGGTTGTCATTGGTTAAAGAAAGAATTCTGGCTTCTTAGCAGAGATGATGCAAAGAGCTCACTTACTCTTGCCTCCCCTCCTTGTTAAAGCAGACAAACTCATGGTAAATGCTGCACCCCAGCTTACAGAAATGAGCAGCTTTTAAATGAACTTGCAGAGCAAAGAAAGTCTGCCTTTTTCCCTGTGCCTAAGCTGTATCCTTGTTGGGGACAAGATGGGGGTGTGTGTGTGTGTGTATGTGTGTGTGTGTAAGAGAGAGAAAGGGGGGGAGAGAGAGAGAGAGAGATTTCAGCAGACACCTTCAGGAGTGAATTTCGATCTCTGTTTCACCAACATATAAGAAAATTGCCAGTCCTTGGGGCAAAAACACTCACAGGCTTAACATCCTCTCAGAATCCTTTCCACTTTGCAAGTGAAGTGCATTGTAAAAATAGGCTGAATTGGAAATGGTTTGTGTAGTGTGTGGGCGGTGGCGGGCAGGGTGGCTGGTGAATTCTCTGCTATTTTAATCCATGCGCTGAATTCAGCTTGCAGCGTGCCTTTTGGTAGGGAAGGGAATTCCGTGGAGTGGAGAGGGCTGCAAGCATTTAGAACCAAGAGCAAATGTGGTGATGATGAAAGCAGCAGAAAGGCCACAGGAAAAGTGTGGGAATGTGCTCAGAGTGTTTTCAGGCAGGATGTGCTTGAAACAAGATTAGGATTGGCTTTGCCCAAGCCCCTTACAGGGATTTGCCTCTTGTATCTAGCTGGGCAAATGCACACAGGTATGGAGAGGCTGGAAGCAAGCAAGTATGCCATAGTGCATGTAGGTAAAGGCAGGTAGGATCCTGATCCTGCCACCGCGTCTTGTGGTGTGTGCAGGTGTCTGGTTGTGCAGCTCGCTTGTGGCATGGGAGCCTCCATGGGGCAAGTTTCCTATAGGGAAGCAGCAAGACCACCTGCATGTTGGAAGAGGCTGCAGCACTCTGTAGGTTGGACTTCATCCTTTTAGGATTGGAAATGGTTCCCTTCCTCTTCTTCCTCCCCCACCTGCCTGCCTGTGAGGTCACAGAAGCACTGGATCCAGGGTACAGTGCAGGGCTTGTTGGACAGACTCTGACTGCTGCCTTCCCTTTCCCCTTTCCCCTTCCCCTTTTCACTTCTTCCCTTTCAGCTCTGTGTTTGCAGGCTCTGAAATGATGATTACTCTCTCCAATCCATCTTTCCCCAGCAAGCACAGACCTCCCATTGTCCATGACTCTGCTTCTTGGACAGTCCCCTGGGGCACAAGTCTTGTTTATGTTGGCTGGGGTTTTGCCTCCTGTTTAATGGCCTTATCTGCTGGGCTGGACTGTGTCTTTTCAAATTTGTTTCACTGCTCTTCCTTTCTTTAAAGGGGAAACGGGCCTTGGAAAGTCCACGCTGATGGACACCCTTTTCAACACAAAATTTGAAGGGGAACCTGCCTCACACTCACAGCCTGGGGTCAAGCTGAAGTCCAACACCTATGACCTACAGGAGAGCAATGTCAACCTGAAGCTGACCATCGTGAGCACCGTGGGCTTTGGGGACCAGATCAACAAGGAAGACAGGTACACTGAGAGCTCGTCTGAAGCATGTCTTCCCACCTGCACCCTCTTTGATTCCCAGCTGCTCGAGATGGGTTGTAGCTTTGACCCTACTCCTTCATAGTGTGCACACTGCTGCTCTGGAGTAGATGGTGGCTGGGGAGGGAGGGCAGGCTGTGGCTTCTCAGAACCTGTAGTCCATCGGTGTTGCTTGGGTATGGGCCAGGAGATGGTGCCTGTGGTGCTGTGAGCAGTTTCTCCCCTTCTGCCCAGCTCCCTTCTGACCATTAGATGCCTGAGCTCTTCTCTCAGAACACAGAGAGCTCCAGGCCATTGCCTCGCCGCCTCTTGTGCCACAGCAACCCGGAGGCCTGATCAGAACCGCTGAAGCTGGCTAGACACTGCTTGTCTTGACTGCTTCTGGGTGGGGGGCACTGCTCTCTGCTGAAATACCCTGGGAGGACTCCTTTGGTACCTGGCAGCTAGTTTCCCAGTACCATTAAGAGTTTGTCCATTGTTATGAACATTAGAGCATCTGGCTGATCGCAGCAATCCCTGCCCTCTAACATGTTTTGGGATAATAGAGATGACCTTACTTCGACTTATCACTCTCTCTTAAATAGCTCCCCCAGCCTTGGTAGTGAAGTGTTTATTCATTTTCTTTATATCATGTGATGAAACCTTAGCATTTCTAGTCACTTCACAGGGTGCTACATGAGAGCCTTTTGCACAGAATAGATTTCTTGGCTCCTTGCAAGAGTGCTAACATGGGAGTCCATCCTATAGAAAGGGAAGAAATGCAGGGTTAACCTGTAGAAATCTGGGCAGTGACAGTAATGAGTCCGAGTGCTTTCTGGATTAGTCACTTCACCGTGCAGGAGATTAGTCTTAATCATTTATATTAGATGAGAAACACTTTAAATGAAAACAGTCCTCATGCTTCAAGGCAGAAGTTGATCACTTTTAAGAGAGGTAGTTAGAATGTGCTTCATCTTGCAAACTGGCACAGCTAGTGACCTTTCTTTTCTTTCTAAGAGGTTATTTAAGGATTTATTTTTGTTTATGGGGTTTCTTGCATCTTTTTTTCTGTCTTTTTTTGTAGCATGTGGGCATGGGGCTTTGCCAGAGACAGGGCACTGTGGTCAATCTAATATGACATTTCCACCCCCAAATGCAATGTACATTTCTTACAAATAAACACGGTGTGATGCTGTCATGGGTCCTAAACAAGTGGAACAATGTCTCAAAAATGGAGTGCAATATATAGTAAATGCGCATGTTGCTCTGTGTTGACAAGGTCTGTGATTCTTTCTTCCTCCTCTCTCTCAAAGCTACAAGCCCATCGTAGAGTTCATTGATGCTCAGTTTGAAGCCTACTTGCAAGAGGAGTTGAAGATAAAGAGGGTTTTGCACAACTACCATGATACCCGTATCCATGCCTGCTTGTACTTCATTGCTCCCACGGGCCATTCACTGAAGTCCCTGGACTTGGTAACGATGAAGAAGCTGGACAGCAAGGTAGAGGGCCCATAATCCTCTTGACTTGTTTTCTAATCCATGTGCAAAGCTTCACTGACCTGTCAAGGAGCCTCCACCTAATTTTTACTTGCTGGGGTAGATTAATGGGGTCCCTCAGGCACATCCCATAACTTTCCTGAAAAAGCTATGTCTTGCACCTGAGCTTGCCACACTTATCTAAATTGTGTTGTCAGACATAAGAAGTCACTTTTCTTTTGTGCCCAAGTGAAGCTCAAGCCCTGTTGTTCCTTTGTCTCGTCCAGGTCAACATCATTCCCATCATCGCCAAATCTGATGCTGTCTCCAAGAGTGAGTTAACAAAGTTCAAAATTAAGATCACAAGTGAGCTGGTCAGTAATGGGGTGCAGATCTACCAGTTCCCCACCGATGACGAATCAGTGGCAGAGATCAATGGGACAATGAATGTAAGTGGTGCAGTGGGATGTATTCCATGCAGTGCTGAGTGTTATTTCCACTTTAACCTTCATTTCACTTTAAAGAACAAGGATAGGATTTTTGCTGTAACTCATTTATGGTTCAGTTCAATCCAGTGTGCGTCAGTCTGACCCCAGTCATCAAAACTGATCCTTTCCTGTTTGAATCTTCTCCCCATGCCCTAGTTGCTTTCTAGAGGTGGTAGGGGAATGTTATCATGTAATGGTACTTGGGTGGGTTTGTTTTCTCTTGCTTGATCTAATGGGGGGCATGTAAAGAGAGCAGAATTGCTAATGGCTAGAACACAGGCCTGGACGCTGGGGAGAGCAGAGCTACAGCCCAGGGTCTGTCACTGCTCTGTGTCACTTCAGCTTAGTCTTACTTTTCTGTGCAGAGTGGCTTCAGGGTGATATGCAGGAAAGGTGTCATTTGTGTGTATGTTAAGTTTTGAGATCTCTGAATGGAAAGTACAATGTTAACCATGGCTGGCTGCCTTTCTGTGACAACTTGATTTTACTGTTTGAATGGTTTTGCTCTTGGTTCTTGCTCTGTCTAAATATCCTTACTGCAGAAGCTTTGGTATTTGACAAAGAAGTTGTAAGATAATAGCTAGAAAGTTGGTGGTTGATGAGAATAACGATTGCTTATTCCATGCACTGGTGGACAGAGAAATGGCCATTTTTCTTTCCCTGGAATAGGACCCACCGTCACAAATTCTAAGTATGCCGGGCCTTACTAATAGATGAGGAGAGGGGAAAGGAATTTCATCATACTAAACAGCTAAAAATCCTACTCTTCCAGGGGGATAGGGACTAACAGCTATAAAGAAAGGAGTCTGAACCTGGTCCAGGCAATGGGTCAAACCTATATCTTAAAACACTGAGAGTCCTCACCTGTGCAAACCACAGTGCCTCCAGCCTAGGGAGATTACCCAGTGCCTTGGTGCTAACATTGTTGCTGGGGAACTGGCTGGACTACTGGTACAATAAGTATGTGTGGAGCACTGACTCCCTCTTAATCGTGTATAGAAATCCAAATAAAACTATTTTAAAACAGGGTCTTGCAATGAAACAGACACAAGAGCAGAGTCGTTTCTTTCACTATTGATGTATAATCTCCACAGCCAGAAGATGGGATAGGTCAGACTGAGTCTAGAAGTTAGAGTGCACAACTGAACCAAGGACTTGCAGGTTCTACTCCTATTCCTGTTTGCTTTGTGATCTTAAGGAAGATGCCTCCATTTGCTCATGTTTAAGATGAGGACGAGGCTTGCCTTCTTCACAGAGATGTCATCAGGACTGATTTGATGCTTGCACAGTACAATGAGTTACTCAGAAAATGGTGAGATTGAAGCACAAGGCTAATTTTGATGCAGTGTCAGGATATAAAAATTAAGAGTTCATAAAACTGTCAGACCTCTGCTAGCCAAAAAGCAAAGAGCTGAGAAGTTGACTGTACATTTACTGTGGTAGGAAGATAACAGGGATCTTAAAGAAGCAGGGTATTGTAAGAATGTCACCAACAAGAATTGGAAAGCTCATTGCAGTAACGATTCAAATCTCTGAGAATTGCCTTTTTTTTAGGAGCTTGGTGGGAAGTCTGAGAATTTGCAGACTCTTGGCTTCTGAAGTGTTAGCCCAAAGCAGTAATTAGATATTTTATAAGCTGAGCACTGTGCAAGTGACTAATAGTGCTTTGTCATCAGTTTAGCCTGCAAAACATGCTCTGGTTGCTTGTGATTTGCTATAAACACATTGCTTGCATACCCAAATCTGCATTAATCAAGGCCTGAGAGTCCCATTAAACCAACTCCAGAATCTATTTTGTGTATGAGGAACCACATGTTGCTGTTTTTATCTTTTCTTTCAGGTTTGTTGGGCTGCTGCTACCCAGTGCTGAGGGAGATAAATGTGCACTTGTATTC
>NW_017729029.1:53458068-53458796 GCF_001723915.1 Gavialis gangeticus
CTATTTTGTGTATGAGGAACCACATGTTGCTGTTTTTATCTTTTCTTTCAGGTTTGTTGGGCTGCTGCTACCCAGTGCTGAGGGAGATAAATGTGCACTCGTATTCTGGTGGGTGGCAGTGGGCTAGTTGATGGGCACTTGTGGCTACTGCCACCTCTGCGTATTGAAAGAAATCCCTCCACATCTCTGAACTGTGCTTCAGTTCTGTTTTAAATGAAGGGGCCAAGCTTCTTCAGTTGAGTGAGGGCATAGGGGTTTTGTCTTTCACTATGCAGCATTGTGCTCCCTGCTATTTACAGCCTGCCAATTTCCCACAGGGATCTGCTGTCCAGCTGGGAGGCTTGATCCTTCCCTGTGCCTGCATGGCTTCCGACAGCTCTGGGTTCCCTCGTGCAGGGGGAATTGCTCGTGGAAGCAATGAGTCCAGCTCCATGCCAATACCTGTTGGTTCCCATGAGATTGCAGCAGGGTTTATTGGCACAATATGTCCTCATGTGACCTCAGTCCAGTGGCACTAAGGGTCTCCCCCAGCACTTGGCCATTCTGGACAGTATCTCTAAGCATCTTTGCTGTGACCAGCAGTGAAGAGAGAGGACCACGTGGCTCACCTTCATCTGTGAGTGGTGCCTGCAGGCAGCTTCGCAGCATTGGAGAGTGATGGAAAATAACCCTGCCTTATTTGAAGCGTGCATTGTTAACAATTACTCTGGGCTCATCAATAGATGAAT
>NW_017729029.1:53463796-53465485 GCF_001723915.1 Gavialis gangeticus
CCATGAGATTGCAGCAGGGTTTATTGGCACAATATGTCCTCACGTGACCTCAGTCCAGTGGCACTAAGGGTCTCCCCCAGCACTTGGCCATTCTGGACAGTATCTCTAAGCATCTTTGCTGTGACCAGCAGTGAAGAGAGAGGACCACGTGGCTCACCTTCATCTGTGAGTGGTGCCTGCAGGCAGCTTCGCAGCATTGGAGAGTGATGGAAAATAACCCTGCCTTATTTGAAGCGTGCATTGTTAACAATTACTCTGGGCTCATCAATAGACGAATGTCTGTGACAGAGACGGCCATAAACATGGTCACTCTGCTCCATGCCTCACACATGTGCAGCATTTCTGGGGATCCTCAGGGCACAGACTCTTTTCCTTTTCTGAAGCCCCATGTCATGACCAGCCACTCTTCAGCTGGCCCTGGCTGGGGTCCCTTCTGGGACTCGTTGACTCTCTCCTTAAGGTGAGCTAATGCTTCCTTCCTCCTTTCTGGGTGATCAAGCCTATTGTGCTCTGACACTCATGTCCGTCCTGTAAGGCAGATCCTGGGTCTCCTGCTCAGAACCACCATAATGGCATGAGCTGAGACTCGCCCATTATAGCCTGTCCATGCCGGAAAGTCACTCTCTGAATTCTCCTGGCAAAACACTCTTTGCTTCTGGCTCTCATCCCTTGAACAACAAGCTTTCAACCACTTTTACCCAGCAAGCCCTTATTTTCTGTTTCTGTGAGCAAGCTAGGGTCACAGTTTTTACCTGTACAATTGGCATCCCAGTGCTCTGTTAATTACTCAGAATTCAGCACAGCTTAATGGATGTTGCTGACAAATATTGCTGCATGTTATCTGGCACATGGGGCTACCTGGGGGGCAGGGCACAACAGAACCGGCTGCTTATATTTTAGTTTGGTTTATTGGATGCTTGTTCTCTCCCCATCCGCACTCGCTTGCAATCTAGGTGATCATGCGGTAGTGTATTAAGTTCATCATCTGCAGAGCTTTTTTTCCCAGTAATTCATAGGACGACGAGTGTGAACACAGGACTGGGAGCCAGGAAGACTCCAGCGTTAAGTCTCCTTTTGTTGCCTCAGATGGCTTTGGGCCTGTTGCTTAGGCTCCCAGTCTCATTCCCCTTGTCTGTGAAGCCCAGGCTGTAGGTAGCTTTTCTTAATGCATGGGCAGGTGCAAGGAGTTTTTATTCTGTCAATGTATGTTTTTAAATTAGCTTTACCTTGGAGAGATTGGTGCTGAATTTAAGAGTGTGTTCGTCTGAATTATTTTCCCTGGACAATTACCCTGCTTTGCCACTGCTTTACCGGCAGCCTGTGCAGTGTGGAGAGCACTTCTGAACTGAAATGACAAAGTGGGACCATGGATTATGTTTCTTTTTGAAAAGCAAAAGGCACCGGCCTGTTGACTCCACATAGCACCAGCCTCGCATTTCTGGAGGGTCTTGTGCTTTCTGAGCTCTGACTCATCTGCCTGATTTCCCTTTTGAGGTTGCTGAGTGGTAAGGCTGCTTATCAGCCTGGAGAGCTGAGACTGAGAGGCAGATTGATTTGTTTGAAGTTATAGGGTGAGCTGGTTGCAGAGCTGGGACCAGCCCCCCCACTCCTTCCTCTTGCCCCAAGTACACTGGTTCAAAGCACCATTCAATCTATGGAGACTGGTATTTGCTGAATTGTACAGCAGGC
>NW_017729029.1:53470485-53485053 GCF_001723915.1 Gavialis gangeticus
GGATTATGTTTCTTTTTGAAAAGCAAAAGGCACCGGCCTGTTGACTCCACATAGCACCAGCCTCGCATTTCTGGAGGGTCTTGTGCTTTCTGAGCTCTGCCTCATCTGCCTGATTTCCCTTTTGAGGTTGCTGAGTGGTAAGGCTGCTTATCAGCCTGGAGAGCTGAGACTGAGAGGCAGATTGATTTGTTTGAAGTTATAGGGTGAGCTGGTTGCAGAGCTGGGACCAGCCCCCCCACTCCTTCCTCTTGCCCCAAGTACACTGGTTCAAAGCACCATTCAATCTATGGAGACTGGTATTTGCTGAATTGTACAGCAGGCTGGGATGAAAGGCTGGGAGACATCCTCCAGTCCCTCAGGCTTGCCCAGGTTGGGGTGCTGGTTTAGTCGCTGACAACCTGACCATGGAACAGGCTGTACTGGTTTACTTGGTACCAGATAGCAGACCAAGAGAAGCCTGGCCTGCCGAGCACTGCTGCCGAGTGGATCTTTGAAATCTGCAAGACACCTGCGTTCCTCCCAGGAGCAGCAGACAGGCTGGGGCTGTGATGCACTGAGGGTTGTATTGCAGGTGCATTAACCCTTTGCTTTTCCAAGCTATGTCCCAGGATCAGTGCACTTATAGGAAGATCAAGCTCAAAACAACCCAGTTAGTAGTGAGAGCAGTTTGGTTGCTTTCCAAAGGACCATCTCCCCCTCTTGTTATTCCAAAATGTGTCCTGGTTTGTCTCTGAATTGGGTCCTGGAGCCTCTGCTGTGTGTGTGGGGGGGTGGTTTTATGATGCAACCGAGACTGAATGACATGCAAACACTATGAAAGGATCTAGCTTGAGCATCAGGCTCTCCTGTGCGACAGACCAATGTGAGGCTTTGGTAACGGCACAGAGCCTTGTAATTTTAGGTTGCAGCTTATTAAAGTGACAGCTGATTGGTGGCTCTCAACAGATGCCAGCTGCAATCTAAACAAAGCCCACCACAGTTGCCTTAGCTGCAGGCATCATTGCGAGGCCAGCATATGGCTGGAAATAGAGACAGGCCCGCACCATTATTGGCCCCCTCTGCTCAGGGTGGAGGCAAGTCAGTGGGGCTGAATAAGGGAAACTGCTTCTCTGCTGTGGCTGTACAAAGGGCTTTGGGCTTCAGGGCTTTGAGCAAAGAAAGCTGTATTCTTTTCTCCCCTGCAAAGGCTCAGTGGTATCTGGCTGCTCCCATGAGCAGCCCAGACTCAGTCCTGAGCCTTCAGGGCAGAAGTCTGGGAGGGAGTTGGGGGGTGCATTAAGGATGTGCATGAAGCTGTCCTGGACCCTGACACAGCTCCATCAGGCAAGAGAGCAGGAACCTTAGCAACAGGGTTCCCCAAAGCCGCCTCTTGGGCCATGGCTATAGTGACCGGGTTCATGGGGAGAGTCAGCCAGTGCCAATGCAGCCCTGTCTCGCTCAGGACATGTGGCATGCCCAGGTTGTGTGCTCTGTCGCTCACAGTGACTCATATCCACTGCCCTGATTGTGTTCCAGGCCCACTTACCATTTGCAGTGATTGGCAGCACGGAGGAAATGAAAATAGGAAACAAGATGATGAAAGCCCGGCAGTACCCATGGGGCACAGTGCAGGGTGAGTGCCTGTGGTGTGAGAGGAGGCTGCTGCTGGGAGGGGGTGGGACCCTGCAGCTGGAGCAGGGGATGCCTCACTCCTCCTTCCAGCTGTGCTGCTAACTTGGGTCCCACTGAGGTTCAGCCTTGCAGTGGGGATGTTCTGTATCACATTATTGTGGAGGGCTGTGTTTTCTGTGCTGGGAAGGGTTAGTAGAGTCCCCCTGGGGGGCTGGAGGGCAGAAGAGCATCAAGAGGCAACTCTCTGTGTGTCACTCCATGTCACTGCTCCAATTGTCTTGCAGTGGAGAACGAAGCTCACTGTGACTTTGTGAAGCTACGCGAGATGCTTATTCGTGTGAACATGGAAGATCTCCGCGAGCAGACCCATGCACGCCACTACGAGCTGTACCGGCGGTGCAAGCTGGAAGAGATGGGGTTCAAGGACACAGATCCTGACAGCAAACCTTTCAGGTATGCTCCCTGCAGCATAGTGGGCAGGAGAGACCACAACTGGCTCACCCTGTCATGAGGCCCCAAGCACATGCAGAACTGGCTCTGAAAGGCTAGGCCTTCATACCCCTGACTGGGTCCTATGCCACAGGCTACATGATGCTCCCAGGCAGCATCAGAGTGGGAGAGTGGCCCCCAGACTTCAGCACCAGCACAGCCTGAATGAGCAAAGGGAAGATGTGCAGATGAAAGGCATATGCAAAGCAGGATGTGAGGGAAATAGGAGGGGAAAGCTAGAACCAGAGCAGACTCTATAAACCCAAGAATCCCCCTGTCCTTGTTGAGCCAAGAATCCCTGTATCGTGAGTGTCCCCTGCTGGGGATCACCCAGTGCCTTCCTTTGGAATCAGCATCTGTCTTTGGCAAGTGCTTTCTTCTGATTTACCCCCCTGCTCCCATCTGTATCGCACAGCGAACCCAGCTTTTCTTCACCCCAGGATGGCTAAACTTAACGTCTTCCACAGCAGCAGGTCAAATGGCACAGCTCAGCGAGGGCTCAAGGGGGGAATGGACTTGCTAATCATCAGCTTTTCCTTGGTTAAGTACATGAGAGTAATAAAATGATGCATGGAGCTCCCAGTCCCAGAGAAGCACAGCCCACGGAGACACATGGAGCAGCAAGTGGAAGATACAGGAGAGAAAAGTGAGGATGAGGGTCTGATCCCAGCTCTTTCAACAGAGAGCATAAGAGAAATGGAGGCAAACATGGGGCAAGGAAGTGCCCTGAGGTGGTGGCTTGGTTTCAGATGGCAACGCAAGTACTTCCAGATGATGCTGCTTTCTAAAGTTGTCTGTCCCTTTGGAAACTGAGAGATGGCCTATTCCCAGTATGAAGACTGGGGGGTTAGGGTGCCAGGGCTAAATGCAGGCAGCTGATGAAATGATCCCTGTGATCACAGGAAGTGTTATTCTTTTAATTTCTCAGGGATTGCAGGGTAAGATGAGCCTAATGCTGCTGTGTTTGAATCTGAAGCTGAACTTCCCTAGAGTCCAGCAGTGATAGCATTTGGGGGTTTGAGCCAGGCCATCCCCTGAGCACCTGACCAGCAGGCTCAGATTCTGGTCTGTCCCATGTGCTTACTCAGCCATGATGGTTCTTGTGAACTTAGAGGGGATGCCTGAGAAGAAACCTGAGTTTATCATTGATTTTTACACCTGCTCTTTCTTTCTCTCTAGCCTACAAGAGACTTATGAGGCCAAACGGAACGAGTTTCTGGGGGAACTGCAGAAAAAAGAGGAGGAGATGAGGCAAATGTTTGTCCAGAGAGTCAAGGAAAAAGAAGCAGAGCTTAAAGAGGCTGAAAAAGAGGTGAAGACAGTAGTGTGTGCGTGCGTGTGCATGCATGTGTACATCTCCACTACTGTGAGCCTTGATTAATCTCAGCTACGTTGCTGCTGAAATGTCCTATATTCGTAGAAAATGTCTTCTAGCTTCATGGGGATTTTCTCAGTAGAGAGAGAAGGTATATTGGTGTGTCAGCTCTTGTCTCTCTCTCTCTTTCTCTCTCTCTCTCTTCTCTCTCCAGCTGCATGAAAAGTTTGATCGTCTGAAGAAGCTGCATCAGGATGAGAAGAAGAAGCTGGAGGACAAGAAGAAATCTCTGGATGATGAAGTAAATGCATTCAAACAGAAGAAGACGGCGGCTGAGCTGCTCCAGTCTCAGGCCCAGCAGGCTGGAGGATCACAGACTCTTAAACGGGACAAGGAGAGGAAAAAGTAAGTTGTTAACTTGGTGCTTGCTTCTCTGTCGCGACTTCCCCTTTCCAGTTAGACCTCTTGGTACCTCTTCTCCAACGTAGCCAGTTATCTCTAAGGGCAGACTAACACAAGACGAATATCCAACCCTAGCCAGTAGCCCTAAGCTGAACAGGCCCTGAGCTGTACAAAAAGATGCCAGTCAGAATAAGACACTCAGACACATACTGAATAGCTGACAGCAAAATTGCCTCCAAGTATCTTGTAGTCCAGCCTGATTGGGTCAAGAAGAGGGGTAGCACCCACAGTGGAAAGTTTTGGGGTTCAGGAAATTAAATGAAGCACTATTGTTCAGCACTCAAGCCAGCTTTTAATCAGTGAGGTCTCTTCTCTCAAGTTAAAAAAAGCTGTGTTTTAAAATGGTGCTGTGCCTTGCTCTCTGCCAAACTCCTACAGTGGATACTCTCCTCCTACATTGGATACTCTCCTACTATCAGCTCCATTACAGCATTTACATCAGAAATCTCCATAGCAACCAGGAATGTTATAGGCAGGATTTTAGCTTGATAATGTTTTGTTTAACAGTGGCTAACTAACTGTAGATTAGCCCTTCTCTTTCCCATGAGATCTGCATTTGCAAATAACTTGGCACTTCCCTTTCTTAATTAGTCCAGGCTCCATTATTTGCACTAATTCATGACTTGATGTTTATTACCATGCCATCGCCATCAGCTGTTACTTGTGTGCTGTTTTACAGTTAACTGCTGTTTGCTGCATGGGGCATGAGGTGCATTGTCCTGGTAAGATTCATTAACTACAATAGACCTTGCAGTGGGATCCAGTCATGCAGTTCTTAAGAGCACCAACCCACCCAACCGCACAATCACAAAACATTTCCCTCCTCCTTTCACTTCTCTCTCCCCTTTTGCCTGTCCTGGTGTATTGCTATTCTGTCTTTTTCCACATGCCGTAATAAATCTAGGGTATTCAGGAGAACTGTGTGTCCTTAACAATGCTGCAAAGTAACAGGAGTGACTTTTCATGAAGAGCTGCTTGATGTGTTGTAATGTTAAAGGACAATATAATAACGGCATGTTCGGGATGGAGGACACTGCCTCCAAAGCTTTGCAGCCATTTTACTAATATCACTAGTAAAGACAATCCTTTTGTCATCTCTCTCTCTCTCTCTCTCTCTCTCTCTCTAAAACTAAAAGATCTTTAGTCATGTAGATGCTATGGTAACAATAACTATAGAAATGTAGGTATTGAGAATCAGCATGTTTGATGGGAATGAAGTCTTCTACCCCTAATGACTGGTTAGTGCACAGGCTTGGGATTCAAGACTTGTACCCTAGCCTCTGTCACCAAGCTACTGTTCAGCCCTGGGTATGTCACTGGGTCTCTATTAACTCTGAGGCAGTAAATAGTCAAAGTTAGGATTTTTTTGTAGTTGCTTATTGCCAAATAACAGGTGCTGGGTGTTGATCTAAAATGATCAAGGACTAAAGGCTGTGCCTTTGAGCTCCAGGTGTGTGACATGCCTTGTCTGTGGGAGGCTTTTCAAACTAAGTGTGATTTCTATTAGAAAAAAAACAACAGCTTGCATTTAGCCTTACAGGCCTTTCCCACAAAGATGCATACGTTGCCCCTGGGTCCTGGCATTCATATCAGGAATCCAGGTAGCCATAGGCATTGGCTTCAGTTTTTACCAGTGGCATTCCTGTGCCTAGCCTCGTGCATGCCCAGAAGAGGCAGCGTGTTACTTCAGCCTGGCTTGCCCGATGTGGCTTATGGGTGCTGAGCACCTGCCAGTTTTTTTCAGTGAATGCTTGAGCCCCGGAGCACCCATGGAATCGGTGCCTATGCAGGTAGCTTCTAGTTTTGGAAGAGGGCTATAGCCACCCATTGAGTTCCTCTAGAAAGGCCACAAAAGCTTTCCTCCACTCAGAATTAAGTGGGTGTCTTAGTCCTCAATGTTTGCACAATTCTGAGTCATTTTATATTGCTGTCATGTAATCCTGGGTCTCCCTGCATAGCAGTAGGGAAGCTTCATTGTTTACAGTCAGGCTGCTTTGTAAACCCTGAAATGGTTAATGAATGAAGCTTGAAGTCAGCCAGTGCTTTCAGCTTGCATATATGTGGCATTGTAAGGTATAGATGTATATTGTAAGGGACAGGGACTCATTTAGATGTAAAGAAATCATTTAACAAATGCACCCAGCCAGCAGAAGCAGGAAAGCCATTTATATCCTCAACTGATGAGTAAATTGATGATTATAGCTGTGATGGATGCATCTAAAGAGCCTTTATTTTGCAACCAGATACAACTCCTATTGCCATAGGTAAAACTGATACTAACACATCTAGCTTGCTTTGGCAGATCAGCAGTACTCATTATGTAAGTGTGAGCAGCATATCAGCCCTATTGCTTTTAAAGGGCACATTTGCAGCTGTAATAATGTGTCCATTAAAATAAGACTCCTTATGGCCCTTGTATTAATGACCCTCCAGAAAGACCAGCATTTTGAGATGATTTCCTACCACAAACTGACCTTTTAAAATAAAGTCAATAGGATCTAGTTATAAACTAACCTATGGTCTATCATGAAACAGGAATAAAGAGAAGGAATAACACTGAGTTTTGAATAAAAAATGTTATCTTAATCGTAAGCCCCACTTATTAATAAGGACTCCAGAAGGGTCCTATACAGAATGAGATATAGTAAAAAAACCAAAACCTACCAACAAAACAAAAAACCCTGCTTGGATGCTCAGACAGGATGAATGTTGCTGCCAACAATAACAATGTAAAGTGGGGGAGGTATGGAGAAAGAACAATTCTTTGCTTTTTGGGATCTGAACATGAAAAATAATCTCAAAGAATAACAGTGTTCATGCTGGGCTGAGCACAAAGGCAGGGCTAAAGTGCAGTTGGAGCGAACATTGCTGCTGCTTGTTGGTTTTGGATTGCTTTGGGCAGTCCTTATAACTGTACACTATTGTATGCCCGGCCCCAGATCAAATAACGTTCTTTTGTTCCGGGTATACAATTGCAGACAGTGCCTGTTGAATGGGCATTTGTCTCCACTGAGCTAAATATGTATGTCTGGTCCTTTTTCAACTGTTCTAATTATGCATGTGTTGGTCCATAAAGTATTATGGGGCTTCACTCTAGCAGGGGCTTACAGGATTGATCCCACTGTGTTAGGTGACTGTGGGAGATGTTGTTCGTGCCCCTGCTGTCTGTGCCTGTGCGTGCAAAGCATGTGTTGTAGTCGGTCAAGACCAGTCAGCTTTATTAACACATAGCAACACTCTCATTTGTTTTGCCTGATAGAAACCATAATTATGTTTGATTTATTTGCTTATTTAAATTCACTCACAGTGCCATTAACCTGCCTTTTTCTTTCATTTTCAGTTCGGGTTTCCTGTAGCACCTTCCCCTTGGCACCAGAATCGAATGCCCCCACATTCAGTTATCCCGCGGCTGCCACTGCCTGTTTGCCCACCTCTCACCCCCTGCTCCCTTCCTCTCCTTACAATTATTTTAAAAAGCAACAGTCTTGCCCTTGACTAGCCATGGGTAAGGAGCCCAGCAATAACCTGTATGGAACTGACAGGAGGCACTAAAGGCTGCCCACTCCCCCTCTGGGCAGCAGCCTGTATGGCCGAGCGCTTGCAGAACTAGCATCCTCTGCTCTAAACCATCCCGGCTAGTTCTCGCACATGTTTCACATCTGCATGGTCAGAGCACGGCTGCTTGTGGACTTGCATTTAGTGCCCTGAAGCCTGTGCCCTGCCTCCGAATCCCTGCGAGTGCAATTAGAGCCTGCTCTCTGGGCGGCCTGTGAGAGAGGCTGCTCTTTGTTGTGGTGCATTCATTTTCTGTATTAGTGTCTAACCCATCCTCATCTAGATTGGATTCCTTGTACTTGACTGTTACATATGTACCATGCTAGCAGTCAGGGGCCTGAGCCAGAACCCCAAAAGATGGAGAGCCCCATTCTCATCCCCACACTGTGGGGAAAACTCAATCCAGATCCAGGCTTTGCAGCAGGTTGCCCTGGTGAGCTGAGCCACACAGACTCTGGGAAGTTCAGATCCGCCTGGCCTGCCTTCCACAGACTCTTCTCCTGTTACCGTGACATGCTGAAACAAATCCTGGATCCAAACTCAGGGAAAACCCGCGCAAAGGCCCGTATTTACTTGCTAGAACAGCTGGTGTTTATGAAGAAGACAGCATAGAGATGCTGCTGTATTACTTTCTTTTCAAAACCCTTTGTCCTTATATTCTTTGTTTGTTGTTTAATATCCCAAGTATTATTAGGAAAACCCAGCATCTGCTTAGGAATGCACAGATGCGGTTTAGTTGTTCCTTGAAATTTTCTATATAGCGAAAGCTTTTGGGGTTTTCTTAACGCAACATTTGCACTGAATGGGTGGGAGTTTTGCTTCTGCCTTCAGTGAGGCTCAGTAGGTACCTCCCTGAACAAGCTGTGGTTTGCCTGAAAATGTCTTGTCCGTGTATTCCTTAAAGGGGACATTTTTTAAAAAATAAAGTCTTTGAGACCATGAATTCTGGTTAACGTTTACTTTTTTTTTTTTGCCCTTCTTTTACAGTAACCCCTGGCTCTGTACTGAGTAATAATCCCTGAATGCAAAGGGCTCGAATGGACCTTCCTTTATTTGTTAAAACAGAGGTTCTAGTAACAGCTGACAGCTTCTCATAACATTTCAGCCATGACCTTTCCAATCCTCTCTCTCCTCATCAGGAATCTTCCTTTCCTATGTATTGGTGGTGACTTCTTTGATGAAACCATTTAAGATAAGCTGTTTTTGGACACTGTAACCTTAACACTCCTTTCTTTTTTATTTTACGTTTAATGGATTTTCCCCCCCAAATAATTAAGGGATGTGGAAAAGAATTCTGTGCAGTTTTTTTGCTGGCAAAATAACAATGCAGTTTAAAATCTATTTATTGGGGATTTTGAAAAGACAACACAGCCTTGGTTTAGTTATGGTGGCTGAGTGGGTGAATCCTTGTATCTTGGATGGGGGGGATGTGTGCGCACAGGTCCTGTTGAAGGTGTGTTGTGAGCCATGAGCGTTAAAGGGGAACGTGTGAGATCTCACCGTTTTAGGGAAAAAGGCAAAGTGTGCATGTGGAATTTTAACTTGAAAGCTTGACCCTGAATGGGAGCATCTTATGAAGGCTGAAGTCAACAGACAGCCCTCAAACACTGGTGAAAGGAGAGCTGGCTGATGTCTCAGGGTCTGCTATTGCCACAGCGTCTTTCAACTGCCTGCACACACTCTTCAAACCTGAGAGCCTGATGGCGATGGCTCTTACTCAGGTTCCCTTTTCCTCGTATCTGCTCGCTGGCCAGATCAGAGCTTTGGGGACAAGACCTCCTCCTGTCCCAGGGGAGCTGGCAACTGCCTGGCTCTAGGTTGGTCTGGCTGGCTGTAGGCCTGTGTTTGGAGATGTCCCATCTAGCCTCAGCCTGAGGCTTATCCCCTGTGGCGCATGTCAGCATTAATGGGGAAGGCAGTTCCTCTTCCTCCATGTGCTCCTCCATCCAGCTCCTTGCCCAAGCACATGGTCAGCCTCGTGCAGGAGCCCATAACTGAAGCTAAGATGTGGCCTCATTTTCTAGAAGTGAAGACTGTTCAAGTGCTTGACTGCAGCCTATTTATACTTTCTCAGGTTTCTGGGGGCACTGTAAAGATCAATTAAAAAACTGCTTTTTAAAAAAGAAGTTTGAAATACTATAATTTCTCACATATAACACACACACACACACTTCTTTTCCTCTAAAATGCAGCCGCTGGAAATTGGGGTGTGCATGGTAACCAAGGAAATAGGGTAACAGCAGTTCACCTTCTGCCTGGGGAAAGCAAAACTAAAGCTGCACGTGCTACACTGCACGCCAGGCTCCTTAGGTGCTGGCTGTGGACCCTCATTCTCCACCCACCCCCTCCCCGACCCTGCCCAACAGAGGCTCACAAAGAAAAGATCTTTCTTTCTTCATTCTGCCTTTCAGAAACCAGGTGCACATTTTGTTTCAGGACATGTTGTATGTGAGAAAATACAGTACTTCAAGCACTCGCTGCTTTCCTTAGTCGCACGCCTTCCATAATGAGTCAGTGTCCCTTTGTCAGCGGGCCTCGTGTCCAGCTGCAAAGAGTGTTTTTATCTGCCTTTTGTTTTCCTGCATTGCAGGTTGTTGGCTGTTACAGATCATTTTGACTCCTTTTATAATGCTATTAAAAACCTCTTTAAACAATGTTCTAATTTGTGTGGTTTCCTTGAAGCCCTGGGAGCAGTTACTGTAATTGCCCACCTCTCCTTTCTCAGCTTATGTTGAGTCTCTATTTCCTGCTTTTTGAATGTCCTTCTCCTTTTGATAATCTTCTGTTTTTTCTCTCTTTTTCCCCTCTCTCTGTAGCTTTTTTTAGTCTGTCTTCGCCAGCTGCGCTGTGTCTGAGGGAGAAGACTACTGCTTCTAGAAGAGGGTTTAGGGGTCCTATAATGTCTGTGTGGGGGGGACAGATCTTCAATGTTTAGTGTCTTGGAAAGAAGCCCTTTTCTGCCTTGCATGGTATTTAAAATTGAAGTGTCTTGTATTTTGTGTGACAAGACAGAATATTACTGGAGGAAGCTGATTGTGTACCTAAGACTTCTGAGGAGCAACAGAAATGTCATTGGAAGAGTGACACAGCCAAAAAAAAATGTCAAAGCATTAAGATTATGACAATATATGCATACATATATATATATATTTTTTTTCCCTAATTTGGCCTAATGTAAATATCACAGACTCCCATGACTGTCTGTGGAAGCCAGAGTTGTTTTTTTGTTTTGTTTTTTTCTTGCCACTTCCTGGCTTTGTGTTGAAAACCTGTTGTACTTGATGTCAAAGGAGAGAGAAATAGGTGCAATTTCCTACATTGACAGCCACTACCTGGTTCATTCTGACAAGAAAATACAGCAAAAAGAAACGCGCAGGTTTTTTTCTTCCATTAGTGTCATGTGTGCCTCCGCCCTCTCGTTAAGCACACTGCATTGCCTGCCTGACACAGATTGAGTGAGTTTTTAACCTCAAATAATTTATTGTGTATTAAGACCCCACACTCCATTATTGTGACCCCCTTGTGCTCTTTAGAGTTAGAGAATGATGTTGCTCTTCACGGTGGGGAGGCCTGGGGAGCTGTTGCCAGATGGTCGTGCTCCCTCCAAAGCCCATGTGAGCAGAGCGTGATGTCTTGGAAATGCCTTGGAGTCTGTCCTAGCCTTCTTGCTTGTCTCGTTCTCCTTTGGACCATCCACTGCATGTTCTTCCAAACTGTTCATCTGTCTCTCCTCTGTGGTTTTATTCCCCCCCCCTCCACCACCACCCTTTTTTTTTTCCGATGGAAGTATGAGTGATAATGGCACCGAGTCTATATTTACATGAAACATTAAAGAACCAGCACTGTTTAGCTCGATACCTTTCTAACTTTAATGTAAGTTTTCAATAAAAAAAAAGTGAAAAAATACAATCTGGGTCCTTTTGTGTTTGTAGAGAGAGCTAGAGGCTGCTTCTGGGGAAATGTGTGGAGCTCAGTTGAGCCACTCTGAAATGTAGCCAGGATGTTGGGACAAGCACGTTTTCAAAGGTTATTATGAGGGTGTTAAGCGGGGTTGGCTGGTCCAGCTCTAGCACAATGTTGCAGGGAAGAATTGGAGTGTCCTGGCTTGGATGAAATAAGGCCCCTGTTGCAATTGCCCACCTCTGTCCCCTGGAGGGATTTCTCTTGGACCAGTCTGGGTTTCCCTCTATATGATTTCTAACCAGGCTTGCTTTAGGAGCTCTGTTGTCTGAAAACGGAAATAATTTAGATGCTAAAATGCACCAAGAGGAAAAGCTCCATACGTGGGAAGTTTCTCTTGACCTGTTGCACTTTTTAAAATTTTAATTCATTTAGCTGGTTGTTTTTAGACACCAAAGGCCATTAACCTTGTGCATCGGTGACATGACAGGTTATTAAACCTGCGACTGCAACCAATTTACACTTGCTATTTCTGGGATGTGCCGCAGCTTTTTTTAGATTGGAGTCTGTCTGGTTTTTAAAGTGAGAAGTGGCCTGGGTCTCTGAAGCCCCAGAGGGCCCTGGCCTGAAGTGAGCAGTGGAGTATGTGGAGTCGGAGCTGTCCGTGGAGGTGTTTCCATACAACCAGTGGGAGGCAACCTGTCCCATGGGGAAACCTACTTTTAAAGGAAGGACGTGTTCAGTCCTTGAGATGTTTCTGCCAAAGGTATAAACCAGTCAGTGAGGTCCATGAACTGCAGCTGAGAGGGAGCAAAATCATTCCCTCAGTGACTTGAGATGAACAAACCCTTGACTTCAGGCATGGGTCTTCCAGCAGCTAGTAATGTAGCACATCTGTGCTGTTTTGGGCTTGCTCAGCAGGTAGGTCTTGCTGGACATCCTGACAGGGTACAAAAGGAGAAGGGGAAAAAACTTTCTCCTGTGAGCACACAAACTCCTAAGGCGGTTGCTGAGGAGGGAAAACACAGTTGCCTTCTGGTGGCAGCGGGCTCAGACGCTGCTTCCTGCCTTCTCTGGGCGTGCAGGGAAACCTCCCTGCAGTGTAGGAGGGAAAGGCCAAGTCTGTGCCACCTGCACCTCCTGGCACTCGCTCCCTCTAGCTGGCATCTTTGCCTCTCCTCGTTGCCTCCAGTCTCGGCCAAAAGCAGCCCCCCGCGCAGGAAGAGGGGTTTACATGCAACTGGTAGAACCGTCCGGTAGATGGAGCCTCTGAGCTGGCACTGATCTCATGGGCAGAGCCACTTTCCCCCTTTTAAAGTAGACAAAAGTTTCCCTTACGACTGCTCTGTGACTTCCCCTGTCCTGGGGGCTGCAGCAGGAGGGGTCTGGAGGGTTGTGTCTGAGATGCTGCCAAGAGCCTGACTGCCAGCCTTGTCCCATGTGCCTATATGTGGGGCTGCACCCTGCAAGTTTCCGTCTGCCCTGCACTTCAGCCCTGTGGTGTCAATAGGACGTGTCACGTAAGGGTGAACTCCGCTGTGCCGTTTCCTGGGTGCTCCTAGCGCTCCCTTTCCTATGGGATTTACAGCCTGTTACTGCTCTTTGCTAACCATGGCGCTTGCATGCACAGGGCAGCACCAGGAGCTGGGACAACAGGCACTGTGGCCAGTGCCAGCCTGCAGGCTTCCAGCTGTACCTCCCCGGGCCCATAACTCCAAGCCCCACCTTTGTGTCACCGTGTCGGCATCTTCCACCTTGGAGGTGACATCACTGCCGATACCATTATCTCTTTTTCAGAGGCGGTTGTCGCTGGCTGGCGGCTGTGAGGTCCCCGAAGGCCCAACACAATGCTGATCCAAGTGCTGGTAGTTAGGTCTAAGGATGGGGTCTGGATGACTCCTCCCCCGCTTGCTGCTGCCTTCCGTTACCAGCAAAACCGCAGTCAGGGAAGTGCAGAAACATGTGCCCCCCTGGACTTTGGGCATAAATGTAGCACTCTCCCCCCTCTGGAGTTATCTCCTTCCTGCTCTGCTCCCCTTCCCAGTTCTTGGGCAGCATGTGGATTACAAACCCTGCAGGGAGATGCCAGTCACAAAGGTAACTGCCCTGGCAGGAGGGCTCCAAATGTAAAATCTCAGTTGTCCACCAGTGTCTGTCTCCTCAAAGTGAAGAATGACAGGCTCCCATCACTTCTGGATCTCCAGGTGTCACCCTGGGCCTGCATGCACTGCCACAGGGTTCGGCGAGCCCTTGTATTGCAGAAACCCGTCGGCTTCAAGCTTGGCAGCAACCCAAACTCGCAGGGGTGACCTTCCCCCTCCGCAGATGCCTGATCTTGCAGCCGGCAACTGCCTGCGTGCCCCCAGCCTCCCAGGGGCCAGGCGGCGTTGCGAGGCCATGCGAGTGCCCAAGCCTGCCCACCCTGAACCAAAGCGCCTGAGGGTGGGGCACAGGGGCCAAATGCCAAGCAAAGCTCATAGGAGCTTGATCTTTGCCCAGGGCAGGGGCAGACCTGATCCACCATGGACTGAGCTGATTCCTGTGGCCCAGAGGCTTGGGCGATGGGCTGGGGACCAACAGGTTGGAAATTCAAGCATGATGAGGCTGCCGTGATCCTGGGCTGCAGGACCCACAGCCTTCAGGCATTTCCAGCAATTCTTTATTGTGGACAAATTGAAGAGAGTCCAGCCGAGGGCAACAAAAATGGTTCAGAGGCTGGAGGACAGGACTTGTGAGGGAAGACTGAAGGAACTGGGCTTATTTAGTCTGGAGAAGAAAAGACTGAGGGGGATTTGATGGTAGCCCTTGACTACCTGAAGGGCGGTTGCAAAGAGGATGGAGCTGGACTGTTCTCAGTGGAGGCAGATGACAGAGCAAGGAGCAATGGGCTCAAGCTGCAGCAAGGGAAGTCGAGGTTGGATATTAGGAAAAACATTCTCACTAGGAGGATGGTAAAACACTGGAACAAGTTACCCAGAGAAGTGGTGGACTCTCCATCCTTGGTGGCTTGTAAGACCCAGGTAGGCAAAGCCTTGACTGGGATTCATTGGCTGGAAGGGACCGTGCAGATCATCGGGTCCAGCCCCCCGCTCTAGGCAGGAAGACAACTGGGGTCAAGTGACCCGAGCGATGTGACTGTCTGGTTTCCTTTTGAAAACCTCCAGGGTAGGTGACTGCACCACCTCTGGAGGGAGTTTATTCCACAGTCTGGACACCCTGACTGTGAAGGAGCTTGT
>NW_017729029.1:53490053-53494075 GCF_001723915.1 Gavialis gangeticus
GGGCTGGGGCCGGGTCGGCGGTGGGCGAGGCGGCGCTGGCGCAGTGGCGGCAGTACCACGAGACCGAGCGGCACTGGGCGCTGCGGCGCCGCTTCATCCTGCGCCACCTGCGGAGCTACCCGGGCGCCGCCATCGACCAGCTGCTGGCGCTGTCCGTGCTGTGGGCCAACCACGTCTTCCTGGGCTGCAGGTCCGCGCCCGCCCGGGCCCTTCGGGCCTACAGGCTTCCCCGCGAAAGAGGCGGGGACGGGAGGGGCGCGGGGCGCTCTCGTGGGCCGAGGGGTGAACTTTGGGGGCCGCCGTCTCGCGAAGCGCAGCGGCGTCTGCCTCGCCGGGGGTCTCTGAGGCGCTGCCAGGAGGGCGTTGGGCTGAGGGTGGCGGTCAGACCCCCGGGGCAGGAGGCTCGGTGGAAAGTCCCGGGGACTTGCTGTATTTGTAAGGGGTCGGGAGGAGAGCCAGCATCTCCAGCCGGCGCTCGCTGCCAAGGATGGAAGGGGTTTGGCCTCCGCTCAAACAAGTGATCGGTATCCAGGCCGATCGCAGGGGGCTTTGCTGTTTTCTGCAGTTTGTTCGGCTCTATCGATGCCCGGGTGCAAGGAGGGGGGGGTGCTGGTGCTGGAGTCCCCTTCGTAGCCTCCCCCTCTTTGGAGTTAAATGGTGAAACTCCCCTCCCTCCTCCTCTCCCTTGCTCCGGGCCGGAGGGGGTGGGGATTGCCATCCACTCCCCTGCCCCTTCCCCTTGCTTGGCTCTGTTTGCAGTGTCCTGTCCCCTTCCTTACTGAAGCTGCTGTTTCTTGTTCCCCCAAGCAGCAGCACAATGCTTCGCTGCTGGTCACCAGGGTGTGAGCACCTGATGCCAGAGAAGAGGCTGATCAGCCTGGTGGTGCAGGAGTGTCTTTGCAGGTCAGGCTATTCAGCGCTCTCTCTTCATATGTAAATGGAAGATGGGATCTGCTCAGGCCTCCATACCTGGCTGGGGAAGTCTCTGGACAGACAAACAGGGGTGTCTCTAAGCCAGCTTCCGGGCTGGACTAGACCGACTCCCTCTGGAGCACTCACAGTGCCAGGTCCTAGCTGCACGCTACATGTGCCAGTCCCTGGGGCTGGTATGGGACATACACTGCTCATGGCACGTGAGCTGCCCCCGGTGCTGCAGGCAGCCCATGTCCCAGATCCCGTGGGCCATGTGCAGCCTGGGCACCGTGGGCAGCATGCACGCCCAGGCCAGCCCCTTGTGCTTCATACAGCACACGTGGGTGGTCCAGTGCCCTGTGCTGCCTGCAGTGTGCACAGGGTTGGACCCAGTCCACTGGCCCATGGGCCAGACCCAGCCCATGAGCCGTATTTTTGACACTCCTGACTTGGAGCATTGTAAATGTACTCTAAACCCCAAGAGTGTAGATGTGCAGGCTGCTTTAGACCGGTCCTCCTTGAACTGGTTCAATGTTATGTGAGGGCACCAAGCATTTAGGACCTAGTGACTGGTCAGTCCTCCAAGCATCCTGGAGCGCACTGTTTCTCAGCCCCCAAAACCCATGAAGGGCAGTGGGGGGTCCTCTGGGATGCAACCATGAGCCTTGTGCCCAAAATGTCTTGTCTGAAAGGGTGGGGAAGCAGAAAGCCCCTGTAGCAGTTTCACTTCTGTACTAGGGACGCTGGGCAGGCAGCCTAGGTTTACTTGGGGTGATGAGTGGTTGTTCCTGTAACAGTAAATGTCTGTCAATTGCTGGATGGGGGGATTGGGTGGGGGGCATGAAACAGTTGTTGCACAGTGGTAATGGAAGTGATGTTGTAGCTGTGGTGGTCCAGAAATTGAGAAGCAAGGATTTCTTAGGGTAGTATCTTTTATTGGACCTACTGTCTAGTTGGGATAATTAGACAAGCTTTTGAATGCAAGACATTTTTCAGGTCTGACCAGAACAAGTGGCTGGTTCTGATCAGGCCTGAAGAAGAATGTCTTTCATTCAAAAGCTTGTCTAACTCTACTGGGCCAACTGTACAGCTGGAATAAAATAGATCACCTGAAGAAAACCTTTCCTGTTGTGCAATGCCTGTCAGTTCCCTACTCCATGGGAAGTGAATTAGCTCATTAACTGTTAATTGTGCCTTTCCCTTCTGCGCTGCGCTCCTGCAGCCATCCCCGCCTTGCAGGTTCCACCCCGCACACATCTCTGTGCAGTTGCTGGTAATGCAAGGTACTTCGGTCATTGGAAAAGCTGGGGAGTTCTTGGAGGGGAGGGGGCCCCAGAGCACCCAGCCCCCTGGGAATTATGACCAAGGAGCCACGTGGCCCCTCTCAGCACCTGGCAACCCCTCCACTCCAACCTCCTGCCCCAGGCTGGGTCTTCTCCTCCTCTAGGGGAACTTGGGAAACTCCAGGTGCTAACCCCTGGGAGGCATGGTAGTCTGGGTACTCCACCATCCCCGCTGGCGTGTCAGCAGCCGTGCAGTGCCTAAAAGGTGAAGAGTCTACCGAGAACCCGTAGCTCTGTATATGTGAACACTTGTGAATCGGTTCCCAATCAGTGACGTTCTTAAAGTGGTTCAAGTGTTAGGTCTGTCTGCACCTTCCGGTGCTACCAGACCTCATAGCCACAGTAGGGTATTCTCCCAAATACCTGTCATCAGCAATCTCAGACAGGACATGAGAAGAATAGCCACAGTAATGAAAAGGCAGTTCAAAGCCATTCATTTGCAGTAGCGTTGGTGGTTGGAACCCAATAGTGATTTTAGTCTTTGCTTTGCAACTGGCAGATCCTCCTCTTCATTGAAATTCCAGCTGCATGGTGGAACAGTCTTTTCTTTCTGTACTTTAATAGGAAACCTACAGCTCCTGGTCCCATTCAATGTTTAGAGGCTCCCTTTGGGGTTGGAGGGGAAGGATGGACTGTTTAACTTTTGCCATCTAAGTGAAATGATTATAGATCCCAGAAGCTATGGGAAGTCTTGACAGTTGTGGGATACCTGGAAACCCTCTGTGTTAAGGTTGTATGTATCTACATTGTCAGGAACCATCTGTGATCATGATGATTTTTCAGGGAGGGTACAGAGCTGGGGGTTACCAGCAGGGTGTCATTGTCATGTCACTTTTGTTGCTGTGAAATGATCTGGCTTTTCCGCTTCTCATGGGAAAATGGATAAAAATGCAGATTTTTCCCTTTTGACTGAGGAAAACAGGTTTTTGGAGAAACACACCAATTTTCCACTTTTGCAGAGAGCTGTCTGCAGGCTGGCAGAGTTCAGGGGGAGCTGGAGGGGGGCACATCCCCCCCCAGATTTGTGTGTGGGGTGGGCTGTGGGTTTGGGCTCCCCACCCTGCTGCCTTCCCCCAGGGCCTTTACAGCCCAACAGGTGGGACCTGGTGTGGCAAACCAAAGTGGGGCCAAGTGAGGAAGCTCCTTGCTGCTGCTAGGAGCTCTGCACCGCCATGGCAAAGTGCCCTCTACCCACCTGGCAGCAGCAAGGGGCACAGCCCTGCACTACCACCCCCACTGCTGCTGGGCGGGTAAGGAGTGCTTCGCCAGGGCAGTGCAGGGCTTGCAGTGGAAGGAGTTTCCCTGCCCTGCTGCGCCATGTCCCACCTGTTGGGCTGCAGAGGCCCCAGGGGGAGGGCAGCAGGGTGGGGAGCCCAAGCCTGCAATGAGCAGTCCCTCCTCCCCCCCACCATGGGCTCCACTTCAGGTGTCCTGTCCATGGAGGGTGGGCCAGGCTCAGGCACTGCTGCAGAGTGCTGGGAGCTGCAGGGCCTGTAGCTTTGGCAGCAGGGGGTCTCCTCCAGCAGAGCTTGGGGGGTGAGGGGGCTGTGGGTAGGGAGTGAGGGGCACCAGCAGGGCAGGGGGTGCTGTGGGAGTCACTAGCAGGCCTGTGGGTTGTGGCTTGGGAGTGAGGGGCCTGGACCTGCGTCCTGGTGAGCAAAGGGGGCAGAGAGAGCTCTGATTTTTCCATGATTAAAAACCCCAAAACAAATGCCAAAATGTATAGGGATTTAGAATTTATTTTATTACAGTGATTGAGGCATTGGT
>NW_017729029.1:53499075-53500960 GCF_001723915.1 Gavialis gangeticus
ATATATATATATATATGTGGCATTTTATTTTAATTGCAGATTTGGGGGTTTTTAAATTGGAGAATTTGCATTTTTATCAGATTTTATGATTTTTTAAATTATTTTTTTAATGGAGAAAAACAGGATCCCTGGTGAGGAATTACAGGGAGACTATTGGCTGCTTACACACTTGGCATTTGTTTGGAAGTAGGTGGCTTGTTGACTCCCATGGTCAGTTTTTTTGTGCAAGGCCACAGTCCTGAAAGCAGGGCTCTGCAGGCAGCTGCCATCCCTCAGAGAAGTTCCTCAGAGGTGTGTGCGCATGGGACCAGTTACAGGAGCAGGGCCAGCTTGTAGCATTGCTCCTTGGCACCAACAAAGTCACTGTGAGTCCTGTGCTGGACAGCCAACCAGGCCATACTTTCACCAGGGTTTGCTTGTAATATCTCAGCTGGCTTTTCAGCCCTGGCTTTTCAGCTCTAGCTCTTCCTTAGTCTAAACAACACCTTATCTGACATCTATCTTTCTTTTAAAGGCCTTCTTCTCCTAGTGTGGGATGCAAAGGCCTCAGTATCTCCATGGGTGTAAATCCCAAAGCCTGGGCTGAGAGGAGTGTGGCATTCAGCAGGCTTGAGGCTTGCCATGCAGGTGCTTTTAAAAAGCTGGCAGCACAGAACCTTGGTGTGACAGGTGCTAACGCTGTCTGTGCTGGATTCAACGCAGGTATGGCGCACAGGTCATGGAGAAAGTCCTCAAGATGGCCGAAGGCATTGATATTGGGGAATTGCCATCATTCGAGTTGGTGCCTAGTGCCAAGGCACGGAAGCGACCCTGTTCTCTACCTTCTGCAAATTCTGCACCTTCCAGTGAGTATATTTGCCTGCATGTTAGAGGCAGCTGCAGAGAGTGGAGTCTTTGATGTATGGTCTTGGGAACGCAGGGCCGTCAGAGCAGAACACTCCTGTGGCTTCTGAAGCCAGTCCTGGGTGCTGCAGTTGTGGGGTGGGGAGGAAATGGCAGCTGGCCAAGTGACTATGGGTATTCAGCTCTGCTACAAATAACCTGCTTCAGCTTCTGGTGAGTTGGTTTGTCTTTCTGGGCTTTGGTTCCCCAGCAGCCAAGTCATAAAACTCTTACTTTTAATCCCATTTTTTTCCTTCATCTCTTCTGTTCAAGTTGCAACCTGTGTGGGAGGGTACCTCTTACTGTGTGTCTGCACGTAGCATCTAGTACGGCCAGGTCCTTCTCTTGGACAGAGCCTTTAGGCACTGCTCTCAAACAAGCAAACTCTCAGACAAGCAAATAACAAACACCAAAAGTGGGAAACAGCCATCAAACCACAGGAATGTCAGAGGATCCAAACAGTTTAAACCTCAGAAGCCCCATTTGTGACAGAGATGTTCAATCTCTTGAACCACAAGCTGCTATGCTGGTGCCTGTACCTACCTAGTAGCCTTATCTGTGTCGTAGTTTCACGTATTAGTGTTGAATGAAACAGTTTTTCTATGGACTTGAGGTGAGCTTTTTATTCTCTGATGAAGCCACCGACCCCTAGCTTTGGAGTGTGGGGGTGAAATACTTTCTTGTAATCAGAATAGTCATGTGTTCTTTAGACTTCCAGGTGTCAAATTCTGTGCAGTTTTGCACTACTTGTTCACGTAAGTATGTTTGTGCCTTGGTTCCAGTTCAAGTTAGAAATGAGGCACAGTGACTTTGGGAAGCATGTTCCAATGGTCTGTCATTTCTTGACATAGGATCATAGGAAAGTAGGGCTGGAAGGAACCTCGCAAGATTGTCTACTCCAGCCCTCTGCTCAGGGGAGGATCATCCCTGACTAAACCATCTCAGCCAAGTCTGTCCAGCTGGCTCTTAAAAATTGCCAGGGATGGCAATTCCACAGCTTCTC